>NC_133541.1:71714411-72339411 GCF_048773025.1 Camelus bactrianus
GGGAAAACAGACAGTAATTGAGAATGCAAAAGAAAATTTAGATTTTCATTTTAAGAATGAATATATATTAAAAACTGAGATACGGAAGTGAAAAGTGGTTGATAGGACTTTTCACTGAGAGAAAGGGGAAATAATAAAATATTTCTTAGTAACCAGGTATCATATTTAAAAACTGTCCAACCAAAGCTCACGAAGTTATAGTCGACAAGGTAGTTAGAGGCACCTGGTTTACCCAAAAGACAACTTCAGAAAAACAAATGTTTAAATATGCTGTGTACATATTTAAATCTTTAAACATAAAGATTTAAAACTTAATGCCTCAGGATGGGGACCCAAGTGTAGGGTCTTTGCTTGATCTGGGTGCTGGTTACAGGAGTCTGTTCGTTTTTTTAATTTCCTGAAGCTGTACCTCCTGGTTCATGCACTTTTCTGTATATTATAGTTCAACGAAAAGTTCAAAAAACAATCAATAACTTAAAAACTCCGTGCCACGTTTTGAAAAATTCTGTATTTACCTAAGATTGGGGGTTTTGTCTGTTAATTTTAGTTTCTTAGAAGTGTGACCGTGGAGCATGCTCCTAATTCTGAGAGAAGATGGAGCGTAAATCATAAGCCTCACTGCAGATTCTTTTCCTTGCATTCATAAAAGATGGAAACAGGAAAGTGCTCTGACATTAGTTGTGCCGTAACATTCTCCACACACAGAGCGATTATAAAAGCTCCTTGGTGAGCCTGCCTGCCTGCCTGCCTTCCATTTGATCTCTTTTGGGAACAGCACAGGCCATCATTTGTGGAAGTCGTCCTCTTGCTGGATGGATAAATGCATTTTCTCTTCCTTGCCACGGGACAAATGGAAGCTAGTAATTTCTAGTCCCACAGCAGTGAATGCAAAATCAAAAGAGGCTAACTCACTGCAGTGACAACTTCAAAAGGAATTCTTTTTTGAAGATTTTTTTTTTTTGGTAGTGCTAGTTTATTTAGCACCGAAGCTTGTCTGCTAAACCAGCTCTCAACAGCTTTCAGGCAAACCTCTGTGCAGTTTGTGTTGTGTGTTAACAGTGCCCCTATTTCAGTTATATTTACTAAGCAGATACACATTGGCCGTGACAGCTTAAGGTGTTAGTGGTGCTTTTTGAGTGGAGACTATTTTATATCAATGTATCTGGAGTGTCCTGATATGATGAAAATATGCTTTCAGGAATCTGAGTATTCTCTAGGAGAAATTTAGTGGCTGAGATTTTGTTTTGAGGAAACACTAACAAAAAAATTTAATATATGCATTTTCTGGTTAATTTGGAGAATCATCTTTTTACTGAGTACTATACAGTGACTGTAGGACCTGCATTTATAATCCAGATGGTACCGAAAAAACAGTAAAGGAGCTGTGTCTTACCTTCATTAAAACCCGGGTTCCATTCAATGTGCCGGGCCCAGAATGAACACAAGATCCTAATCTTCTGTTCCCTCCGCAGTTTCCTACTTGCTTCTTATGCTTGTGTCCATCTCTCTGCTGCTGCAGGGTTTTAGATGTGCAGAAACAACCTTTTTTATATAATAACATAGCCCAACAGTATAGAAATAATTTTTTTTAAACAACGTGGTCCAACTGACAAAACTGACAGCAATCTGTTCCAATGCTAAGGAAACCAACTGTGTCAGATCTGTTAAGAGATCTCACTCTCCACTCTCCTAAGGGATTTTGCAAGTAATTTTGACTCTGAAATTTTCCCTGACTTTTGAAATGAATCCCCAAGTAGTCTATTCTTGGTCACCTTGGAGCCATGATTAAATCTCATCATCTGTCCCATTCATTTAATGTTGTTCATTCAGAACAAAGAGCCATATGATAAAGACCAAGCCAGCTTAATAGTCAAACAGTTATTTCACTATCTATGTACATACATTATTGCAAAACTATTGGTGTATATTATGATAGTCTTGATTCATTTTGTCTATTTGTTCAAGACAATAAGAAGGTCAGGAAGGTGGCCTTTAAATTATGTTCAGAACACTCTGAGAAGGTGGAAGGGTATGATACGGTTTACTGTTTGCTCACAAATTTTCTAAAATACATTTTAATTATTAAAGATGTTACTTCTTTGTTTTTCAAAAGACTTGGCTATGTTTCCAGGCATGCTTTTTCCGTACTTCCGTAAGGAAAGGGTGCATCATCCAGAGCTGTGGTTGGGATAGTATATAATGGGTGTGCTTTATCCTTCACTTTTATCTTCCAAGGACAGTGCAGTGAACTGAAATCCACTCTATAACTGGCTTTCTGAAGGACTTTTCCAATTAGTGGGATGTAGTTTATAACAATACATTGGTTCCCTCAGGATAGATGGTTAACCTTTTTTTCTTTTTTCCAATTGAAGCAGGAAACAACCAGGACATGAGCTCATGAAGTGTATCTCTTGAGGGAGACATTAGGAGAGACCAACAGACTTCTAAGGATCTAAGATGTAATAGGTTATTATCATGCATTACTCCACATACTTACTTGACTACTTAGCTATGAATCCAAGCAGGAACTACAAGCTATTATTAGAAAAGCAAGCTAAATAGTTTGGAATGGATAACCTCATATCCCATGCATTTACCTCCCATTAAGAGAAATGAACTTCCTACTTAAGTGGATTTCCTTAAGTATCACTGGTTACTTATCCATTCTTGCTTAAATCCTTTGTCTTAGCTTCAGGACATTTCATAGATAAAATGTCTTGGAAGTCTCTAAGAAATAGAACCCTTTTTTAAAAGTAAATAATGTTTACTAAATACTAATATTCTAGAATTAGATTTGATACCCAGGCATGTCACCAGTTAGCTGAGTTACTTTGGCCACCACTCTTCATCTCTGTAGCCTCTTTTCCCCTGTCTATAAAGTGCAAGAACTGATTCCATCATATCCAGGGTCCCTTCCAATTCTGAAATTTTATGAGTCTGTATATTTGATGAAATACCTTGCACTGGTTATACATCTCGGCCTCAGCAGAAGAGAGCAATTTCTCAGAAAAGGGAAGCTGATACCCTTGTGGAGCAGTCATCCAGTTTTCATCTTACTCAAGATTAGATTCTGATTGAATGCTATTTTCAAGTTTCGTCTAGAGTCTGGAAATACTTGTTTCTTTCATTATCAGACTGTTTCAAAGTCTCACCACTCAACCACTGGTACTGCAGTACTCTCCTATGCTGTGAGGTGCTTCTAAGGCATTATTAGACTTTATTTTACATTTCTTTTTAAAACATGATTCTTTTAACTTTTTCACTGTTAATATCTTCATCATTACATTACAAAAGCTTCTGGTACATACATGACATTATAATAGAACGTAATGGCATAAAATGAAATTTGCCTCCCAGTGTCATCTGATACCTATCTATTGAATGACGTTTCATCACCACATCTTGAAATTCATTAGGCTAAAACCATTTCTTACTGAAAGAGAACAACAATCATGAAAGATCCCTTTGACAGAGATGTCTTGGGTTCAGTAAAAACAGAACATTAATAGCTAAAAGTCAAGTGTTCCAGAGGACCTTGGAGAGAGAGTGTACCTATAGCTCAATCCAGTAAAAGAGAGCACACTTCACCTTGGAATTAGAAGGTTAAAATAAAATAAATAAGATACCGAGAAAGAACTGCTTTCAGGATTTTTGCATGATGATAGCTATACAGGATAAATATAAATTGAAAGCACAATTTCAGTCTCAGTATAAACATTGCCTCACTCTTTTTTTCTACAAACATAGAACCCTATTGTACTAACTTCTAGCCCAGAACTCAGAAAGAAGCAGGGTGTCTTGAGTCTGATCAAGAGGAGATTTATTACTAAAAGTCATGGAAGGACCTTGAAACATGGCGTTATCAACTTCTTCAAGGTCCTATGGTCCCTAATCCAAAATTTTAATTTTAGCCAGACCATAATATTTTTGTCTTAACTAAAATTTCTTTCACTGATGATTCTGTTCCATATCTACCTAGTTCAGACCCTTCTGAATCAGCATTTCTGTTCCCATTTTGAGAATATCTATTCTGTGCAATGTCTTTAATATACCATTTCAATTCTAATTCCTTTTTTTAACCAGCTCTTTATTCATTTAATATTCTCATGTTTTCCCCTTTCTCCTATTTCTGTTACTAAGTTGGAGAAATTTGATATGCTTCAGTTTCTTCAATTAAAGCAATTCCTGACCTATAACTATGAAAATATATTTCTTAAAAGTAAAATATTCATGTGCTGAAAATTTTTGGAATCTACCCATGAAAAGAATAATGATAATAATAACTAATATGTATTGATTTTCCCTATGGTCCAAATAGAGTGCTACATTCTTTACATAGATTGTCTCATTTATAGGCTGGAATTTTTTAGTGGTATCAATAGTGATCACAAGTACTAATCCATCAGCTATTAAATAGGTAGCCTTCTAGATCCTACTGATTTTAAACAAAGGAACTCAGCGAACACCTGATTGAAAACTGGTGATGATCTTCTTAGGGCACTATGGTCAAATGACATATACAGATTAATTCCGAACTTTCCACCCAACAAGTGTTACATATTATATATTGGAAATGTACAATATTTATATAGAAGTATAAATCAGGGGAATAGTCCTCACTTCCTGTTCTACCTTTGATTTGGACAAATTCATTTTCCTATGATTTCATTTTAGTTATTTCACTCATTACTGTCTCATCTTTATTTAAGCTGCAAGATTCCATTTCTCTGGTCTTCTGCCCTGTATGAATTTTTCCATCTATTTCCGCCCCTCTCTTCTGTTTACTTTCATTCTAGTCACAGAATCAGTCTTTTCAACTAGCTTTTTCAGCTGGTGTCTGATTTTGATCCTCTGAGTTCATTTTCTGTACATTTCTTAACTGTCTCAGTTCTGATTTCGTTTTTTCATCTTATGTGGTCAAATATTAGCAGAAGCACTGATGTATTTCTTTATGATAATAAGCCTTTAAAGTGCCATCCATTTTAAGAGACAGTTTTCATTTATAGCCTAGTGAATTAAAATGAATTAATTCTTAGGAAGGTTCATATCTTGTGGCTGAAGCACTGTGTTACAACAGAAGGGCAAGCAAAGTCAGAGCACGCTGGAAATCATCCCTAAAATATGCAAGACCAGCTGAAGTTTCTGAGTTCCCCAGCAGTAAGATCAGCGTGGAGGTTATGGAAATAATAATGCATCACCGTGGCAAGGCTCATGTTGGAGTTAAAAGGTCATAATCTTCACACCAAACACTAGGCTGAAATATGCTTCTCTCCAAAGCTGCCACTTGCTATGGGAGTAGCTGTGGATCCAGGAGCCCTCCAGGCCTCCAGACAGCCTTGTTCAAGGGAGTTCAAGTTGCTCCCGCTGGGACTTCTCACCTTGTGTGTATGCAAACGCATGGACTCTTCAGGTCAAACTGTAGAAAGTCAGACTAGAAGAAATCACAACCATTTACAATGATAAAATTTGATTTTTGCAATAATGAATATTTGAAATAGCAGTTGACTCTAACAATGTCTAAAATGTATATAAATATGCTTTATAAGTGTACTCTTCTCTTTATGGTAACTCCTAGAATTTTGTACAACTAAACTATCATTGTTAAAATGTTTATTTATCCACTGCTGAATAACAGAATTTCCTAAAGTCGCACACTTAGTATTATACTGCTGTCACCCCATGGATAAATAATGATGAAAATCTATAAAGTGTTATTCATAATTTAAAGCATAGTATCTACACGCTCATACACACACACACACACACACACACACACATACACACACAGCATAGCTTTTAGAAATGCCCTGTTTCTTGCTGATTCAGTGGATCAGATAGACCAGATAAATTTGATGTAAACAAATTATTTCATCTGTGGCTCAGAAACTCTATTTAGTGTGGTTTTTAATTGTATCTCTTTACTAATTTTTCTTCTGCATATTTTGATTTCTGAAGCCTTTTGTAAAACAGGCAAGATTTTCACCTTTAATCTTTGTATGTTCACCAGCCCTCTACCCATGTAAGATTTATATTCTCTAAGACAAAACTTAGCCTGTAAAATCCAGTTTTCCCTAAAGTCATTTTGTTAAAATATCAGTTCAGTATATTTTTCTACAGAATGTGTTAAGCCTCTCATATTACTACTTGACTTTCCTTCTAATTTGTTATTACTGTGTGATAGCCTTGACTTTCTTACAGAATATGGCATGTAATTGAGAAACATGTAGAATCAAAAGGAAACCTGGTAGTTTATCTTTGCACTGGAGTGGTGAGACTGTGGTTCACTTTTAAAACTCCATAGGGAAACAAACAGACAACAATTATATAGCAATTGATATTATTTAATTTGGGGAAAAAAACTTTGATATGTGCTTAGAAAATGTCTTCAAATTAAAATTTGGTTTTGACTTATTTTCATTCTTTCCTACTCAATTTAGACAATTCTAATAAAGAACATTATCTAACAGGAAGATCCACTGTTACTGGCAATAGCTTATGTGTTACTATTAGTAACATTCCTGCTACTCTCAATTTGGTGACACATTTCAGCTTTAATGATAAACTTCTTTAATAGTTCCTGAAATGTGTTAACTAATTTATTAATTTCTGCCATTTAATTTTTTTAAGTCATGGTAAAGAATATCAGCCAAGTTGGGTATCAAAATGTGATTCACTGGATTCTTTCAATGCAGAGATGTAATGTAAAACCAAGAGACAATTCTCATTGTACACTGACCCTTTTGCTTGGATGGATGTTGTGGGGGTGGCAGAAAACTCTCACCCAGTATTACTAATCAAAATTTTAAAATTACAAAATCCAACCCTCAGTAACCTGTAAGTGCCAGCTAATGTGCTAGATGGACACCTTGTATGATCCTGTCCTCCACTGGTTAAAATCTTCCACTGGGTTCTTTGCAGACAAAAAATAAAACCCAGACTCTTTGAACAGACTCTTCATGGCCCGAAAGAATCCAGCCTCTTGACCACGCTATCCTCCCTGGACCACAGTAGATAAATCAGTTACCCAGTGTCATATTGTCCTGTTGAATTCACTGTGTGACATTATCATGTTTATGTATTTGATGTTTTCTTTTTCCTTGTCCCTCCTTCCTCTCCACTCCCGTTAAGAGCATAAGCACCATGAGAGCAGGACATTTAAACATTCTCTTTTTCATTGTATCCATTGTGGAGAACAGTGCCTGAAGATATATAGCAATTGCTCAATAAATATTAACTGAATGAATGGATGATTAACATTTCTCAGAATAATCTTAGAAGACAGATATGATGTTTTTTATACACAGGGGAAATGTTTTCTGAAAACAAGCTAATTTGGTCAATCTCTGGAGTTTAAATTTCATTTGGTACAAATGAATGGTATACTTTCCACCATTCTCTTTTGATCAGTGGAGATATTTAGATAATTCTGGGTGCGTTCAATTACTAATCATTTTGAAAGTAGTACAGACAAGGCATGTTTACTAAATCTCATGCAGTGTATTTAGGAAAACTTGTTCTCAAATATAAAAATTTTTAAGTAAATTAAAAAATAATACTCAAGTGTCCTTTTTATATTTAAAAGCATAGGCAAACATTCAGATAAATATGTTATTTATTATTTTTGTTATTATTTTCTCCTCATCTATTTTAAATTCAATTAAAATTTTAAAAACAAAGAACTCACTGAAATTATTATGAAAACAGGATCTCACTGAAATTGATTTAGGACATTGGATAAAGATCCCTTTGTAGAATAACAAAAACAAAAAGCCAGCTGCTTAAATATAAAATGTTTATCATTGACTTGATTTCTGTACTGTTTTTGTTAAGATCAAGCTTAATACTATACAGAGAAATTTCCTGTGTGTTTTATTACCAAAATATTAAATATGACTTGTTATACTTTCAGAATGCATATCTTGTTAGTCAAGTTACCTGTTATTATATATTTTTATATGAAGCTACCTTTGCTTTTCTCATGAGAACTACAGCTAAAAGAAAAAAATTTCCTTAAAAAAATCATTCCACGTTCTGTTATTTATTAGCACACTTCTTTATTTCTAATATAAATATCAATATTGCATACATTCATACAGTAGTTCTTTATATTGAAATCAACTCTTAGAATTAAGATATAAAGTTTTATAATGACTTAGAATAAAATGTGAAGTAGAAAGAATTTAACATGTACAGGAATAGAAGGAATGAGTAAGTCTGAGTTACTGTGCATGGGCTGTAAGGTAAAGGATCAGCAAATTCAACAGAGATAAGAATTGGGATAAGTGATTTAATTGTTTACCTTATTTCTACGTGGGGAAGGCAAAGGGAGAAAAAATGAGAGAGGATTTTAGGAGGTCTCTGAAGTGTCCTTGGCAAAGATGCAGAAATGCTCAGAGGCTTTGCACTGAAGTTAGGGTATAAAAAGAATGAACATCAGGTTCCTGTTTAGAAGGTTGGAATCAGTGAGGCTTAGAAACCAAATAAGGTGATTCCTGTACATAAATCTGAGGCTTTATAGACTTTAAAGATGGTAATACCTTGAAAGGCCAAATGATGGGCTACATCAGTGTCTGAAAAGTAGGAAAGCTAGTTGTTTGGAGCCCCATGGAACAAATCATTCAGTTCCCAGAATTTCTAAGGACGTTTCAGCAATACAGATAATGCATAGAGAGTTGCAACCACTTTCTTCTATGAGCTTATGACTAATATTTAGTATGTCTGCAGGGAAGCAGATAACTGGTCAGTTTGATGCATCAAGGAAAAAACCCACAGACTGCTTAAAGTGATAGTTTGGTTGTTGCTGGGTGACACACTGGAAAATAAATGAGCTCATGAGTATGAAAGCACTCTGTAAACTATAAAATACCATACAAGTGAAATAGATAGGGTTTTTTTTTTATACTGAGTTACGATTAAAATTTGTTAGTTTGAAATCCGTTTTTCACATTTCGATATTTAATATGTGTATTTTGTGTGTGTGTTTTCAGATAATCACAAGGACTGTTCTGGTGTTTCCTTACACCTCACACGCCTGCCGTAAGTACTTCCAGTTATCCTAGCTGGGTGACAACTTTAAGATCTTCAAGAGCTTAAAAGTGGGAAATCCACTATGTTAGTTACCTACTGCTGTATAACAAGTTATTGAAATTTAGTGGTTTAAAACAGCAAATATTTATGGTCTCAGTTTCATGTGGCTCGGGAGTCTGGGCACAGCTTAGCTGGATGCTGGGGTTGGCAGACTCACACAAAGGCTGCTATCAAAGTTGGCCAGTGGTTCAGCCATTTGGGGTCTCAACTGAAGAGGTTTCACTTCCAAGATCACTCCATGGCTATAGACGGTATTCAGTTCCTTGCTGGCTGTGGGCTGGAGGGCCTCCTCATTTCTTCCCCATGTGGGCTCCAAACAGGACAGCTCACATGGCAGCTGGCCTCCATCACAGCCAGCAAGGGAGAAAGCAAGAGAGGGTGTGCAAGACGGAAGCCAGCGTCATTTTGTAACCTCATCTCAGAAGTTACTGAATATAATATATAAGTCTGATAGAGGAAGAAAATAGTTGCCACAAATCTTCATACTCTGACTCCAACAGAGAAAACAAATGAAGTCACTGTTGCCATATTCTATTTGTTAGAAATAACAAATTACTAGATCCGGTTACCAGGTCCAGTCTACAGTCAAGGGAAGAGGCTTAGACAAGGGCATGAATGTCAGAGCTGGGAGTCACTGTGGGCTGTGTAGGTCAGGGTTGTCCAGAGAAACTGAGCCAACAGGATGTATGAGAGGCAAAGAGAAAGAGAAATTGAGATTTACTTTAAGGAATTGGCTCACATGATTGTCGGGGCTGGCAAGTCTGAAATCTTCAAGGCAGGCTGGCAGGCAGGAAATTCTGACAGGAGCCAATTTATTGCAATCTTGGGTCCAAAGGCAGTCTGGAGGCAGAATTCCTTCCTCCTCCCGGGACCTCAGCCTTTTCTCTTAAGAGACCCACCCATGTTGTGTCCCATAATCTGCTTTACTCAAAGTCAGTGATTTAAATATTAATTACATCTAAAAAATACCTTTACAGCAACATCTGGACTAGTGCTTGACCAAACAGCTGGACACTATAGCCTAGCCAAGTTGACATACACAATTAACCATCACAGGAGCCATTTAGAGACTGCCTTCCACATATTCCATGCCATGAAAATGTGTATTCAGCTGTTTGCCCAAGAAAATAACTTATTCTTAAGAAAAAATATACGTTCTACCTCTCTTTCCATATTATTTTAATTTTCACATGAGTCATATTTTATGGACCAACATATTGAGGTTTATCTTACTTTTCCAAGGCAATAGTTTTGACTTTCCAAATCGTTAAGATAAATATCACTATTTTCTGCAGACAGCCTTTAATTGCTGGCATGTACCTTATGATGTCTGTTGACACTGTTATACCAGCAGGAGAGAAAGGTGAGTAATGATCTTTTAGAATTTATCATGACCTCATTACCTAACCTTTAAGAAAGGATTTACAGTATATGTTTTATAAACTTTTGAAATGACCAATATTTTTGAGTCCCTGAAAAACAAACCAGTTCTTTATCCTCGGATTTGAAATAGATAGTTGTATTATTCTAAGCAAATATCATTAATTATTTTCCATTTTTTATTGAAATGTTAAGAATTGAGGCCTGGGGGTAGGTAGAGGGTTATATAAATTAAAGAATAAATCTTGAGCATTTTACAAATTAATCATCCATTCTTTAGATGCCCAAAGCAAACTTCATATCATACTGTGGCATAAACTACTGCGGAGAATATCAGTTCAGAATCAAATGCTAGCAAATCCAATACTGGCTCGTTTTTGAACTTGGATTTGCTGGGCTTATTTCTCCTTTTGTCAAATGGGGATGATAATAGCTGATTCCTCCTAAACTTACAAAGAGCTATTAGAATAAGTATAACATTATTTATCAGTGTATCTTATCCTCTGATGAAAAGTGTCATATTAAATATTAGTCATTTGTTTTTGCTGGGAATCTTTTAAAATTAATGACAAGTATGGTCTCATTACTTTTCGTTCCCTTATTTTAAAAGACATGTTTATTGAATAGCTACTATATATTAGACTGTAAAGAAGAAAAAGCATTTATGTTTCCTTCTCAAAAGGAACTGATAATCTGGTTATCTTAGATGTTTGCAATCAGTTTTTCAAAAATCCTTCTGTTATAAAAACCAATGTTTAAGCTTTTTCAACTGCAGAAATTTCTTTATAAAGGTATCAAATTAAGCCTGTGTTTTCACTGACAGGGTATGTTGACTTGGCCTAGTCATTTTGTTTATGAGTGAAATAAAATGTGAGATCAAGGGGTTCTTAACTCAGTGAAGTAGCTGGCGCATAAGTCTTAATGTCTGCTGAGTATGTGGGTGCGTGTTTACCCCATAAGAAAACCCCTGAGCCTCTCTACTGGTGAGTATTCTATGTGTGCTTTCAGATAAGGATAATGATTTTTTTCCAGTTGAGTAGTGACTTTTTTTGTGTTTTCATTTGTAACAGTGGTGAATTCTGACATTTCATGCCATTATAAAAAATATCCAATGCATGTGTTTGCCTACAGAGTTCACACTCATCATTTAGGTAAGAACTTTAAACTACATGTTAAGTTACAAATATTTAGCATTGTGCTTGCTAATGTTACAAACGTAAAATGTAAATTATATTTGACCTTAAATCTGTTTCAGTGAATGAGATTTTATGCTGTATCTTGAAATTCTGTATGTTTTTTCATCACATTGTTTTTATTAGAATAACTAGCATTTGGGGTCCTGAAAATATTCAAATTTTATCTTGAAATAAGAGAAAATCATGTCCTTTATTTTTCTAATACCTTATTACATTATATAATTATAATTTATGTTCACTACAGGTAAGGTAGTGAGTGGATACAGAGTAAGAAATGGACAATGGACACTGATTGGACGCCAGAGCCCCCAGCTGCCACAGGTGTGTAGAATCTAGCACAATTTTGAGAGAAAAAATATTAATCAGCAGATAAGTAATTTTTAAAACCTTCATAGAGCTCTTGTGAATTTCTCTAGAATCTAAACATCTCGAAGTCTACCTTTACTGTATGTCTTAGCTGTGTGTAATCTCCTTTTTCCCAACTTCCAACTTGGTTTCCTTATCAGTTCTCTTAATATTTCTAAACATGGTAGTGAAGTGTGTGTGTGTGTGTGTGTGTGTGTGTGTGTGTCTGTGTCTCTATGTTCATCGTCTCTACTCTGGGTGCTCTAAGACTCTCATTATTAAAGCATGGGGCTCTGGTTTTATTGATAATTTTAATGAATCATTGTATTTGTCTTCTTGGAAGGCTTTCTACCCAGTGGAACATCCAGTAGATGTTAGTTTTGGTGACATACTGGCAGCAAGATGTGTATTCACTGGTGAAGGAAGGACAGAAGCCACACACATTGGGTATGATTTTGCAAATCCCATTATTTAAAAAGATTTTATTAGGACAAGGTGTGATTATAGGTAACAGTTATCTTCATGAATGAATTGCACATTTTTCCCAATTATGAACAATTACAACAAATTATAGCATTTTATCATTTTGGAACTGATTGATTTGCATAAACTCCAGAACATGTGTTTATTTTTTCTTGCTTCCTTTCTTCCTGTTTATTCAAAACCTTCAGTATCACACCTCTACATATTATAGTTGCCACAGGAGTGTATATTACTTCCTATACATCTTAATGAAGAAGCATGTAATTATTATATATTTTTTTCTCGTGTCCTTTTGCTCTGTGTTCAAATTCAGGCAAGTATATAGGTTTTGCATTTAGGTAGTGCCCATTAATTACTCTGAACCATGACTTTTCCTACCTGTTAAAACTTTCATGTATTCATTGTTTTCTAGATGAGAAACCAAATGAGAATAATACTATGCAATTCTTTTTCAATGAGAGAATGTCAGACTTAATTTTCAAAATACCGAGCCTCTTTGAAATAAGTCTGTTTTATAACACTACAATTTTCAAGGCACTGTGAACTCTTTCAGAAGAAAGGTTTGCCTAAATTAAAAATGAAAGATAAAGTGTCTTACCATGTCTTTTTGTTAGAAAAGAACCAAGGAGTCTCCTTTCCAAGTTAAACTATGTTATAAAATATTTACCAGTGCCACCTAGAAGATGGAGCTTTAAACCATTTATCTTTTGATCAAAGAGAAGTTACAGAAAGTAGGCATCTGAAAATATGCATTAGATGCACAGATGATTCTTATGATGACAACACTAGCTGTTGGTTGTCAGGGGGATCAGAAAAGGTACTGATGCAGGTAAAAGAAAAAAAAAGCATTCAAGATTGTGAAAGAGGATCCTTTTCAGCACATTCTATGTATTAGTTTACAAGTTCAAGGGTAGAATACATAGAATTCTCTTGCTTAGAGGTACCTTTACAATTTGTGAGGGATTGTAACTGGCCAGATTCTATCCTTTGAGTATCCTCTGTGAGACAATACCAGCCATAGAAATTAATGACTTGCTATAGTACCAGGATAGGAGGCCAAGGTGATCTCTGGAGGCCTCTTTCAATTTCATGGGTCTAGAATAATTCTAGTCTTTTTTAAAATGAGCATTTTGCTTTAAAATAATACCCTAAAATGACTGTAACAATCTATATTTTTGTAAATCTCATGTGAGCTAAAGGAAATACCATTTTGGAATAGAAATGAAATAGAAAGAAATGATAGGAAATTAAATGATTGGGTGAGTCCATATTCTGAATAGTTAATTTATACTAAGGAAGCAATTTTCTCCAATATAATGATACACTGAGACAGTTTTGAATACATTTTAAATATGAATAAAATCCTCATAATAATGCAAAGCATTCCTATAGCACTTAATTCGCTTTTTAGTTTTAGAAAGGTCATAGCAACAATGCATCTGTTTTGTAAAATAACAATGTCACATCCATTGGGTACTATAGAATCACAGTTGAGAATGTAACCAGTAAAAAGAAAAAAACTAATATTTTTATGATGTCTGTTCAATTAAAGGATGCTCTGTAAATCTTTTCTCTCTTCTCCGTTTCCACCTTACCCCCAACCCACATACACAAACATGTATTCCCACAGGCACAGATTTGAACCCTGAGTATGAAGTGGACTTAGATACAAATCCCACTTATCCAAAGGTTATCTGGGGCCAGAAGATGCCCCTTCCATGCACTGCAAGAATTATGGGCTTCAAGTTTTTAACCTTCTTATTCTGCAGCCACCTGGAAACTAGGTTTTACAGGAAAATTTTTCCATCAGTGGCCTAGTAGGAAGATTCTGAGTTGAGTGATTCTTCTACCCAATCCTAGCTTTTCTCTGTATTAAGCTAGAAATTTTAGTACTAGAGAAAACTTAGCTTAGGTAGGAAAATCATATTTAACTAACAAAAAACTTAACTTAAAAAATTAGGGACTGATTTTCCCATACCAGGAATTTACCTCAAAATATAACCATTAAAAAACAGATAGATTTACGACAAGATATATTAATAAATGTACTTAAAGGTAGCATTTTTAGTCCAGGTGTATTTCTTTTTAAATAACAAATATGAGTAATATATCTTAGACAAAGTTGGACCAATGTATATATTGACAATATAGTACTAATTAATCTACAAATAAGCAATATTTTATGCCTGACTACATTACATATTTTATATTCAGCATGACACTTCTCCAAATTCATTTCAGATGTTTAGTCAAGTTTAAACAACAACAAAAAGAATTTAATTAAGTCAGCCAATCAAGCTAATTAAGCCAGCTAATTTGCCTAAAAGTGTATATGCTAAAATTCAGAATTAATTCTTGAGAATTGATTGATAATACTTACCTATTTGGTCAATTTTATTGGTCATATTTTTCATTTAGAACTAGTTATTTCATGTACATATGGGAATGGTCTAAAAAGTATTCATAGTTACCAAACACAACACTTTAATCAGCATTTAAAGTGTATTATATGCAAAGATAAGGTTATATGATCAGTTACTCCTTAATGTGTAAGTTTTAAAGCACCATGAAACCTCTTAAGAAACAATTCAAAGTTTTGTAAAATAACTTCTTGAAAGTTTTCATATTTCTTTCCCAAATTAGCCTTGCCTATCATTGGTTATTTTCAAGCCTAGCATTTACTGAGTGTAAGGGGCAGGGACTAGGGGCGAGGGCATCACCAAGGTGGAGAATCACCGTCTGAAACATAGTCATCTTGTGCCACAATATTGGGGTCTTTTAAATGTTACATTTCAGAATACTTACGCTTTCTTAAATGTTTATTACATATATTTATAATATAAAATGATATATTTTGTATAAAAACCCTGATAGACCATAAATAGATAGATAGAGAGATGAAAGATAGATAAACAGATATAAATATTTCTCACAAGTACCGTACATCGTTTGAGTTTGTAAAATTGACCTGACTCAGCAGTATGATATATTAGGGGTAATAGGTTATGCTGTAATATGTCGTAAACATTTATTAAGATAGATTATTCATTCTTCCTCATTCAACATATATTTACTGAGGGCATTATCATATTCAGACTCACCACACTTTGTCAGATTTAAAGCTAGCTCGTATAAGAGTAGGAGTTATCACTCAAGCTCTTTGTTATGCATGAAGATGAAAGAAATGCACCACTGTGATTTGGGGATATAGGTGATGCCAGCAGTCATCATTTGGGGAGTCACACTGGTGTTAGGGAATGTTTAAAGGGCCATTCAGTGGAGCCAGGACAGGAGTATGAACACAGTCTCTGTCCATACTTTCTCATGTTAATAATTATTAGATTGACAGAGTTGAATTGCTTATGTTGTTCTTATGTATGGAAAATAAGGGTGAATATGTCAGAATTCTCCCTTAGGAACACAGAAAGCAGTTTGGTTTAAAGTCAGAGTTTGGTTTTTTTGGGGTTTTTTTTTTTTTTTGAGTGAAAGAAAAATGGATGTGGAATAAGACAGGTAAGCTGTGTTTTTGACATGAAGGGTAATTTGAATCCTAACATGTTTAGGATATGATAGTTTCTCTGTCAGATCGGAGCTCAGAGTTACCTTGACTACAAGTTCAATTATAGATGGAAAGGAATGAAGTATGACTCTTTTCTTTTTCTTCAGCTCTTTAATGACATTTTCTTTGTGGTAGCAAAGATTTTTAAGTTATTTGATGAGCTCAGTATTGTACCATAGAATCGGTACCTTAAATGACCTGTATTGGTGAGCTGATCAGGCTGCCTCACAAAATCACATGTGCTTACAGATGAGCATGGATATGACGTTCCCAACCAGATAAAACATAGAGGATCTAGCCATAGATTACTTGCAAGTTTCACTTATAATTCTATAAATTTATTTAACTTTTTCCTTTCATTTATTTGGAAAGCTTCCAGTTTGCTTTCCTTTCTGCACAATGAGTCAAGATTTTCTAAGCCGGGGGGGCCACATCTTAAATTCCTTTTCCCTCATTCCTCTCTCTTGATCTATACCTTTTGCTTCATTTTGTGTCGGGGAGGGTGAATAATATGGTGGGAGGCTCTGGCTTATTACTTTGGCTCCACCCATTCCTTTCATAGCACATCATTTTCTGACCAAATCCCTGGCTGCTAAAATGTAATTCTTGGTTCTTGGCAATGGTGTTTTGACCCATTAGTAGTGAACAGGTGTTTGTTTGGGGTTGCTCTTTCACTCCTTGCTTGTATTTCATGGGAGAGGCAGTTACACTGACATAGGTATCAGATTCGGGGAGTGAAAAGCCAAATTATTTTAAAAGCATAAGCAGAGTTCCTGTGGTAGGGGCTCATTCCTCTGACCCCCCCGAGGCTCTGCATTTTCAGAGCTTAGAGAAGCTACATCCCTGTTTGGAAAAGATTTTTTTTTCTTCCCTTGCTGATGTCATTACTGTTGCTATGGAGAGGAAGTGAGTGCTGCATGATATTGCTGGAAAAAACCAACACTGACGTATTTCTGTACAGCAAGTAGTCCACTTCATAGCTTGTTTTTTTTATTAGTAGACGCTTGCTAAAAATTGTCAGAATATCAAAAAGGAAATGTTCCTTTGTCCAAACTACCTTGCTGTAAAAATTTTGTGAAGGTGTACCTAAATATTTCCTTCCTAATAATAGTGACTAGAATAAAATATAGTGTAACCCATGTGAATTGAGGAAGAAGAAAACATGTTTTATGAACTATTAGACATAATTTGTATTGTTTGGAATTTTTTTCTTGGAAATGACCATCCTACTCCTTTAAAATCTATTTTTAACATTGCTTCATTCCTCTGCACAGCACTGCCGCACTCAGGTCTGAGCCCTTAGAAGAGATTAGGCCTGATGTCATTTTGTAACGTCCCTGAGGCATTCTCTCTCCCTGCTGTAGAAGCCAGGGTGCCAAGTCAGATATCAGAGATGCATACAGTATCAACACATGATTCTTGATTTATCTCACCCTGAGGAACAAAGCAGTTACCAAAAACAAGATCCCAGACTCTCAGGGTTAATGGAAAAAGCCATTTTTATAAACTTGTAAATAACATATATGATACTTCTGTTGAACTATTCTGAATTTTACCATTATTTAGTAAATAAGGTTTTCCTGTGAGAAAAGCACTTTGCCCAATCCGTGAGTTTTAGCAACTGGAAGAAGGACTAAAGAATAAACGAACTTAGGAGAGGAAAGTACCTGGCTGCAACTGAAATGCCACTTCCACCTGCAGTATTTGGTGATATCCGTGGAGTGACTGCAGATGGCTACTCCGTTATTAAGTGAAAATATGCCTTTGACCACGTACTTCTGATGTTGAAAACTCACGGGTTTTAATGAAAGCTGTAAAATAAAGGCACAGTATTTCCACCTTTGACTCCATTGTTGACAGATTTACTGGTTGCATTTTTTCTTGCATTGAGAATATGTTTTATGTGAATTTTTGATTTGTCATGTCTACGGGTTCCCTTTTTTTGCCCCTGCAGTGGCACATCTAGTGATGAGATGTGCAACTTGTACATTATGTATTACATGGAAGCCAAGCATGCAGTTTCTTTCATGACCTGTACGCAGAATGTAGCTCCGGATATGTTCAGAACCATACCACCAGAGGCTAATACTCCAATTCCTGTGAAGTCTGACATGGTCATGATGCATGGACATCACAAAGGTGAAACTAGTGTTTAATTTAAAGTAACATATGATTTTGTATTTCGTATTTTTATGTGTCTCACTTGACTCTATGATTAATATTTAAAATCCTCCTCCTCCTGTCAATCACATGTGTACACATAATCTGATTCCCTCTTTTCCCTCTGTTATATTTTATCTCCCCTCCAGACATGCCCCCATCAGAACAGTTAAAGTGAACTCTCAAGGAGTGATGAAACAGATTCGTTTTGGGATCAATTCCATAAATGTACATCTTTCTTCATTCAATTCATGTTTTCTAGTTTCCTCATTTCATTCCTCCTATAACCAGTAATGAATTATGCAGTTTATGAATTTATACACCGTGCTGTAAAGAGTGAACAGTTTGCCAATGAAAATGGCTATCATCTCCAACCATACCCTAAATTAGCTGTTTAATGGGCCTCTTCAAGCAAAGAAAGAACCGTTCTTGATTTATGAGGCATTGCTAGTCTTAGCCTTTTTGGTCTCATCATCAGAATTGTTCTTTAACTTACTGTTGTTCATCTGCAGAATGGTCATATTGATTGTCATTTTTTTACTTTAAAATTGCAAAACCCACACACTATTTTATTGGATGAAGCATGCTAAGACCTTATTGAGTTTTGCAAGTTCAACCTTAAAATGCCAGAACAATTTCTTATTTCTTTCTGTTGGAAACTTTATTAAGATTCTAATGTATTTATAAAATATACCTTTAAAGGTTCTAAAAATATCCTAAAAATATTACTGAATTCAATGTAAAAAACAAATGCAAGCAGTTTTATTAATGCATCTGTAAAGTTCTGTATCTTGTATATATTACTGAGAGGGTATTTGATCTAGTTTTTAAAGTATGTGATATATACTGCCAATTTAACCTCATCTTTTTTGATCTTTTACAGAAATGGAGAATAAAGATAAGGCTTCTTTACTACAGCAGCCAAAACGAGAAGAAGTATTGGAACAAGGTATGTATGCTTACTTCTGTAACTAAGCCTATAAAAGTATTCATTCTCCAAATAGGCAGCCAGATTTTAAAGTTAGTGAGATATTTTAGGTCTGTCTTTATCTGCCGTCTACCCTATATATTGCTGATTTTCGGTAATGCTTATTAATACATGAGAAAATGGTCAAGTGTTGCACTTTGGTTTTGAAAGTAAAATTAATTAGTGTAATTTAGTCCCATTAGATTTTTCTGTCTTTGTTTTATTTAGTATTGTAACTTTTATATATAGTGCAAGTGTAAATATAATCATTAGAAACAATCAGTGAGCTACTTTTGAAGTCTTATGACCTTTACCATTTAAATTCTTGTACATTTTGTATGGTGTGTTTATTAACTATATTTGACGTTCAAAGGAAAAGGAAATTAAGAAACCACATTTTGCCTCTCTTTTAAGTCATTCTTCTCTGCCTTCAGTTAAGGTAGGAGGGATTATCTTCTTGCACATTTGTAGTTTTGTATTAAGTTGCCATCTGGTAAGTTAGGAAAGCTGCTTTCTCCCTCTTTTCTATTTATTTGAGGTGGTAACACTTGCTGTTGTGTGTCATATACTGCATGTGCTGGCAAGGAAAATTTATTCTCCTAAATCTGGCTTTCTTGCCAGTTTGGAAGATGGTACTTTGTGTTAGGTGTTGAAGTACGTTATCAAGTTGTTTTTGGCCTAGGTATATGTCAAAACATTTGTTTAATGTTAATGCAAACACACTTCTAATGACAGCATGAAGTGTACAGGAAATAGACAGGATTTTTCTATTAGTAACTTACAGAAATTTGTGACTCTTTGGATATTGTAAACCACTATTGGATTTATTCAAAATGTGTTCTATTAGATCTAGGTCTAAGTTTTACTTTTGCACTAATAGTATTTGCAAAATTAAAACCTGAGACTTTTTAAAGGAAAAAAATGCTCTCTGAAAGGGGAGTAGGGTAAACAGTAAAACAAAAGTTTTGAAATTGTGTAGAATATATTCCATAACATCTCATTCTAACCAAATGGCTTAAAAAAAAAAAAACTTAGCTCAAAGTTGTGTTTCTATTTTTGTGTTAAGTAAAAAAAAGGGAGATGATTTTGTAATAGTTAATGCTAAATGGTTCATACTAAACTATTGAATATGACTTAAAGTAGCTAAATTTATCAATCCTGGGTATATATTTGTAAGAAAGTCAGTAACTGGAGCCTAAATATAGTAGTTTTCAGTGTTTACTATCATTGTCCTGAAATTTGACCCATCTTAAAATGAATTATTTTAACATTGCGCACACTGTTTGAACTGCATGTCTTGGAAATAATTTGAGTCATTTTAAAATACATTTCCAAATACCAAAGCATGTGATACAGTGTGGAATGAGACCACAATTTAGTAGATGCAGCTTGTAAAATGCTGTTTCTATGGAAACTGAGGCTGGACTGTGTTTCCCTTTTGAAGTTATTTGAGTTGATCAAGGAAGACATTGAAACCCTTGAAAGATTAGAAACTCAGAGGTTTTATTAGCAGAGGTACCTTAAATGTTAGGTTTAATCTATTCTTCCCAAATAGTAGAATTTTAGGAGGTGTCATATATGCCTAAAAACAAATCCTTTAATACACTTTCATATATTGCCATTCCTTTACCCTTTTGTGCTTGATCAAGTACACGTATAGTATTAAGAAGTTTAAATATCCCCTTGTATATTTATATTGGGCTGTATTCCCAGCATAGCCTTAATGGTTTCAGAGAAAAATTCTATGGATGTGTAAGAAATTATTTTACTGTAGTTACCATTTTATTATGCTTATGAATAAAAATGTTGCAAAGTGATTTAACTTGGGAAGGAAAAAAAACATTAGCCTGACTCGATTTTCATACTGTGGAAGACAGGCTATGGCGTTCATATGTTGAAATTAGTGAGTCTATCAGAATGTCACCTCCCAGATTATGTGAAGACAAATACCTCACCAAATGCCATTTCAATGGCAGGTGTGGCCTCTCTGTTATTCTTCTGGTCTTTGGGGATCACCAGCCTAGAATTTAAAGAGAAGTAAAGAAATATACCAAGTGCATATTTGTATACATAGTTCATTTGATTCGCTAATGAGATCAATCTATCTCCTTGCAGTACCCAGGGCAAATCTACTTATTACTGAGTATCCCATTCTTCTCAGAGATGTTTGTTTGCACAAAACATCTGTTTGTATTCGTTCCCTGGGGTGTTAAATTGACCAAGTAGCTAATAGGAGGGCTCTAATTATTCAAATAAATTACGCCACGTATGCTGATTTTTAAAATAAGCCCTCACACTTAACCCTTTGCCTTATTTTGTTGTTCTAGCCAAAATAATTATGTTCAATTACTCCCCCTGGTTGTATTGATTCTTTTAATATTTTAAATCCTCAATAAATAAAAACTCTGAATTATATCATTTGTGCTAGCCACAAGCTAACAGACAGCATCCATGGTGGTCTGACAGAGGGCATCGAACCCCCATTGGAAATAGAACAGTTGAGGGACAGGAAAGAAAAGACCCCCAAAAATCAGAGGACAGGTTTCCAAAGGCAAACTCAGTACCATCAGTAGAGTAGTTCTACCTGGGTAATACAAACAATGTTGTTTTACTTCCTGTCGTAATACATTGGAAAACGGACAGGAAGGTAAAGGTCATGATACATAATAAGTGCTGTGTTGGAAAGAAGGAATGACCTTTACTGAGGCAGTGAAAAAAGAGAGAGAAATACTCATAGGCCATAGGCTGGAAAAAGAAATGTAGCTGTGTCCCAAAGAGACAGGAAGTAGTAGGTACCTTCAACGTGGAGAGAAAAAAATCAAAGCAAACCAGTAATCTGTTTAACACAGGTTTATCTAATACTCTGTTTCCCCAGGAGAAATGTGAGCATTTTATTTTCTTTGATATTCTCATCACTAAAATTGCTAGCTATTAATTGTTACCAGAATATTCATCTTGATTGGAAATAACTAGTTTGAAAGAAACATGAGTTGTGTAAATCCATGTAGAGTTGCCCAGTCTGTGCTTACTCACCAGCACACTGACCTCCTCTAGCATCTGTGTCTGCATTTGCTCCCTCTTGAACAAAATATGGCTGAAGGGAAATGTATCTCAGACTCTATCGCAAAAGGTCTAATGATGGAAACACCAGAAGAACCTCATTATGTGGACATCTTTACCTACCAAGTCGTCTTGGATCTTGCAACAATTGAAGACATTTTAATGAGGCTTTAATTAAATTTGCAGAGAATTTTTTTAAAGAATACGTATTTGACTGATTTTAAAAATTATATTCATTATGGAAGATATGGAAATTATAGAAAAGTATGAAGTAAATAAAAAATCACCCATAACCCCCAGAAATATGGCTATATGCTTGCACCCTGCATGTGAAATGTATATTACACATCTATGGGTAAATTATTTAAACAATATTCAGATCAAAATATATGCACAGTTTTGTATCCTCTTTTTTTTAACACTGTCTTGAATAGTTCCTTCAACTATAAAAATTATTGGCAAGCATGATTTTTAATGGCTGCATAATCTGTGTGTATTCCTGCCCACAGTGCTTTGAAAATAGCCTATTTGTCTATAGGTGAGCTTATGTGAGTGAGTTGATTATGTCAGCCTCCATGCAGAAAAACACTAATGGATATTCAAAACAATCTGAAATGTCATCATGCTTTGAAAACATTGTAAGTGAAGAATTACCTCTGTATGTAATAAGTACAATAAGCTAAACAATAAAACCCAATTAGACAGTGATTCTGGGTGGAGGAAATGAATCCTAGGAGACTACACAGAGTGAGAAAGCTGTTGAGGTTTTCCAGAGCCGACACACACAAACGTATCCTTTATGTACCTGTTATGGTTGGCACTTTTAGGAAACTCATACATGTTTTTTAAGTTCTCTTTATTTCTTATGCATTATAATTTTTTTATATATGCTCACCGTACCAGAGGTACAGCCTGAACTTTCTATCAACATTGTTTAGGCAGGGAATATGGGCTGAAACTAAGAGGCTTGCCAGCTGCAAGCACAAATCTATACAACTACATTTAGGAGTTATGAATTTGAGTGTTTCTCTCCTTTAAAATTCAAGGTATAGATACAGTATTGAAATTTATGTCAGTTGTGTTGGAAACATTTGATGTCTTTAATAAAAAAAAAAAAAAGCTGCAAGACAGAATTGAAAGTCAGTTCTACAATACCAGTATGTCCTTGTTATTGTGCATTATGCTCCAGACAGCATTTCTTTTGCTGCAGAAGGGCCTATAACATGTTTTATTCAGTTTGCTCCAAACTCTTTTCATTGTAGTCTTTATGCCCTCCTATAATCCATCTTTCTACTCAAAGGTCAGCATGAGCTCCTGTATTCCCAAGGCAGGTAGAATATGACAAAAATACAATTTGTAGAGGGAAAACACTCCATGGCCTCAGATAGTTAAAGGTCTTCAGACACCTTCTGTGAAACAGAATAATTTCATGGTGGTTTTATGCTAACAAAAGTGAATTACCATTGGCATGTTTTATCAAAGAAGCAGAATCAAGGGAACAAGATTGCAAGTTAAAAAGACAATACTCTACTGTAAAAGCTTATTAAAGTAACAGTTGGTGAACCATTTCTGAGAGGAGTGAAACACAGGCTGGGCTTAGTAGTTAAAACGTATATTCCTGTGTTTTGTTCTAGATAGGACACTCCCTTCATCCCCTAATAAAATCCATATGATTTCAGTAGCATCTTCTTAGCAATTCCAACCATTCTCCATGCCACTTTGCTGTTTAAAGAAGATACAAGTCTTGTTTGTATTTCCATTCACTAAAATCTTACCAGTTTATTATGATTTATGAGCAGCTCACAAGTCTTTATTTATTGAACTCATCTATCAAATGCAATTCTAAATACCCTCCATGGCTCTGGGAGCCGAGTGGATGCTGTTTTAAATTGGTTTCCTAATAACAGAATAGTCAGTTGTGAATGGTCATTTATCACATGGTTTGGCTTTCCAATATAGATCAGTGTGTATGGTAGTTACAGAAGTCATCATCTCGTAACTTCTCCTTTTTTTATACGTTTGCCTTGTTTTCTTTAAAAACACAAAGAGTTGAAAGACTCATTTCTGGTTATTGCTCAATCAGATGAGTTCTATAGGAGGAAAAAATGATAAAGTTCAACTTCATTTGTGATCCTTGAACTGGTCTTATGATCATGTGTTTTATTTCTCTAAAGCTAGTAAAATAAATGTTGTGGGTTAATAATAAGTAAACCATCAATAAGACAAATCAACTTTAATCAGAAGGGAAAGTCAGCTATGACTGAGTTATACACCAAAATATGAAAATCTAAAGAGAAGTGCTTTTATTTTTTCATTCCTCATATCCCTCTTACAATCAGTTGTTGTTGCATGGTTATAATCTTGGCATATTTTGTCAGTGGTTAAACTGCTAATGAATATCCTATTTACTCTTTATGTACCATAGAAATCACAGAGCAATAAGCAGTAACAAGAGCTGCTTGTTTTAGGTAATGAAGTACTAGTGATTTGTGTGGGAAATGGAAATTTCTATTCTAAAAGATTACCAAGAGGTTCTTGATTATTTTAAAAATAAAAATGCCTGCCACAATTAGGAGTTTATGCTGTCTAAAAGCAGGGGTGCTTAATTTTTTAATCCAATAATCAAATCATTTTATTACCAAAAAAAAAAAAGAACCCACATGGGGCAGTATTTCAAAGTATGTTTCCATCTTGTTTAGTTTGATCTCACCATATTCCAGAAAGTGAACCAGAGAAATTTCCATGCTGGTGGGAGGGAATAGTGAGTGATCCCCATTAAATAGAAAAATGTCCATTGAGCCATGAAGTAGTTGATGCAGGCACACATCTAACAGACTTGTGGTTTAGTTGGTAGTGTTTTAGATCCTCCTGTATTATGCTGTATTCCTTTTCCTGACACATTAGCTGCTATGATACTTGTGTTTTCCAAATACCAAACCCACTCAGCCAGATTACTTAAAGACCTAGAGCATTTCTGCATTTCTTAAGATAAAAATCAAATTTTAAGTGAGGAAAAGAAAGAAATGGAACTCACTGCAGCCTAAAGTCATCAAGGAAGTATGTTTATCTTTACTAATGCAGAAGCAAGGAGTGACATTTTTAACACATTATTCATTCCAGAATCATTTGTTGAGTATCTGCTGTGATCGGAACAGTATTAATCACTGGAAAAGTGACAATGATTAAGAAGTGAGAGAGGTTATTTTTATATAAAATCACATTTATACCTTTCCATTTGTCCCATACCAAATAATTTACAAGTACCAGAAAAAAAAAAAAGCATTTTTAGAACACCTTAGAGGAATCCGTCAAACATGTAAGGTGTATTACCAGTAGTAAGTGAAAACTACTGAGAGAACTGCAAACTCTTCTACTTTTTCAAACCAAAGAAAACCCGTCACTGTTCTTTAGGTCAGCTTTGTGCGAATGACTATATGTATTGACTAATTTATCAGCATCTTATGTCATAATAAAAAGAAGACAAGACAGGATAGGACAAAAAGAAGCTTGTTCAGTTAAAGGATGAACGCAGCACCTGAGCTCAGAAGACTGTTACTTTAAAAAGAAAAAAAAAAATTAATATAGTAAGATTGACAGGTCTGAGGTGAATTCACAGAAAAGAGCTTATTGGCTGGTACAGAAAAGGGAAGAGAACCTGGATCCAGTGTAGTGACACTTAGTCAGGTGTCTCATTTGAACCCCAATTCAGCTTCCTACCCGCTGTGCACCTTAGTGCTGTGCCATTAGGTTTCCTCACCTAAAATGAGGACAGAAAGTATTTCATAGAGATTAAATGTGTCTCATTGTATAAAGCACTCAGTAAAGTGACTTAGTCATGCCAAGCTCTCAAAAAAAGATTAGCTGCTATTACTGGTATCATCATCTGTAGTTTATAAAGTACTTCTTTAAATGTTATCTCTGTCAAGAATAAATAGGGTAATGATACATCCCAGGTTTTTCAGGACTGTACTAGCTTATGCCTGGTATAAATATTAACAACACCCTCTTTCTTTCTCAAATGGGTTCCAGTCTGGAAATTAAATATCGGCCCCCTTTAGCAGCAGGACCCAGAACAGAACTAGAGGATACCACCCAGGAACACATAGGTTGACAGAGCTGGGGAAGAGGACATAACTGAGGAGCATGTAGGAGGGGCAGGTTACCTTCAATCCCAAGTCCGTTGCACAAAGGCAGAGGAGCTTTAGTACTATTCCAGACAGGTTTTTCCCATCGAAGGCAAGGATGAGGGTCTGTTCTGAGGAAGGAGGGTAGGAGTCTTCCAGCACGACCATCCCAGGCTGATAGGAATCTCAGGTGGGCACTGGTGGGAGGGAGGGAAAGGGTGATGCTGACAAATCATTATCGTCAAATGAATTGACTTTGTGATTGACTAGTGAGGGGAGAATGAGTCTAGTTTCTGGATTGATTGACCCAAAACATGGTTTCATCACCGAGAGAGATACTATAAAAAAGATAAAGTATGGGGAGCAGATTAAGAGCTCTGTTTTAGACATGTTGCATTCAAAATTCCGTTCAAATAGACATTCAATTCAAGTGGAAATTTCCAGACGGCAGTTTTATATACCACTAGGTTCTCCGTACTAGGAAAGCTTCAGATTTCAGGGTCATTTGTCTGGAAGTAGCAGCTTATGCTTTGTGAGTGGCTGAGATCACTTAGTAGGAAGAGGCCTTAGTCAGGGAAAATGAAAGTATGCCAGAGACAGACCTCAGAAAACACCAACATTTCCATATGCTGGGCAGAATAAGAGGAAGCAAGGACGACAAGTGAAGATCTGACAAGAACAATGTCGTAAGAAGAGAGTTTCTGAAGGGACTTTAAAAGTGCTACATGCCACCAGTCGGTCAAGATGAAGAGTCTGCTGGCTTTGGCAACTAGGAGCTCTTGAGCAACTCATGCAGAAGCCATGCAGGAGTGAAGCAGGGAGTGGAAACAGATGCCTTCGATTCAGGAAGAGGCTGTGAGGAAGGATGAAGCAGCAGCACGTAACCCTGCACTGTCCAGTGGGGTAGACACTAACCACATGTGGCTGTTTAAATTTGAATATAAATGAATTAAAAGTAAGCAAACTTAAAAATTAAGTTTCTCAGTCACACTAGCCACTACGAGTACTCAGCAGCCCCGCGTGTCTAGGGGCTATCATGTTGGATAGAACCGGTATGCAGACTATTTCCATTATCACAGAAATGTAGATGGCACTGGAACTTGTTAAAGGAAGAGGGGAAGTGGAAAAGCTTGAAAGACATTGTGTCAAAGGAGAGTCTCTTCTCGCTTCCGTGGCCACCCAGGATAAGCTTGAAGGGAGTGTGTTTATAGCCTGAGTCAAATCTTTGGAAGAGTTGTATTAGAGTAGGAAGAAAAAGCAGATAGGAAAGGCTCTAGGCAGCTCAAGGAGGGCTGGCCTCTGGAACGTTGGAGTAGGCATAGTTCCTTCTCCAAAAACAGACTCAGAAGAAGTTAAAGAAAGTGCAGGTACCACCTCCTTTGGCAAAGCCTGGAAGCAAATCACAATGGTAGCCACAGTGACCTGTTGAGAAAATAGAGGACTGCAAATTTAAAGGTGGCTTTTTTCCATTGTGAAAATCCCAGTACATAAAATAGGAACTGATTTTTTTAATTTTAGGTAAACAGTAGATCAAAGCAGATGCATGTTGCAACTTGAGTTTATATTAGTAGTAGTAGTAATTATAATGGCTACAATTTAGTGATACCTGCTTAGTGGTATATGCTGGACTGGGCATTTTATGTTAACTATCTTCTTTGAATCCAGGAAATAGTTCTTGAGGGTAGCTGTCTGTTATCTATTTTAAAAGGTTAAGTAACTTGCTTAAGGGCACAAAGTAGCTATTAAGTGTCAGGGGTTGGATTTGAAAGCTAGTGTGAAATACGGACCGGATTTGGGGTAGTAACAATACAGGGAAGGAGCAGAGTGCAGTAGGTACACACAGCAGTGACACCTGATTTGATTGTCAAGGAAGGCTTCTTGGATGTGACACCTAAGTAACTTCTGAAGGTTGAGGAACAAGTTGATAACTGAGGAGAGAATGACCCGGGAAGAAGAAACAGCATCTTCTTAGAGTTGACATTCAAGGAACTGAAAGTCCAATATGGCTATAGTATAAACTGAAAAGAAAGAACGCTGAGAGACGAAACTGGGGTAGAGACCACGCAACTTCTGTTTATACTGTACTCCATACTCCATCCGTTGCACTCAAGGTTAGATAGATTTCCTAAGTCAAGATCTCAGTATGACTAAGAAAAATGGTTAACGTTTCAGGATTTCATAACATTCAATACACCAGAAGAGGGGGAAAGAAAACAAAAAAACCCTCTGGTTTGTGTGTAAGGATGTAAGAGACAGCCACCTAGTGGTCTCCCGCGTGTGCTCTCTGTGAGCGCACTGCTGCTCTGAAGCCGTGTTCTCACCAGGCCAGGGCCGTCTGTGTGCAGGCAAGCCTATTACATTGCTAGGCTTTTGTTTTCCTAACCCAGTGATAATTGTAAGTGGTCATTTCAGAGGAACCAAGTGCTCTGCATGTATCACATCTTTTTGATTTTTACTGACAAACCTGAGTATGCGTAGTTCTAAGCCTGTGTTCCTCTATCGATATTAGCCTAATGTCATGGATTCAAGTTTTAGAGTTGTGTTCTTTAGCTGTCCCTGAAATCATCTGGTTTTTATTTTCTATATGAAATGTTTCCTTGCACAGCAGCTTTATGCTATTTATATTTAGTATATGGACAGGAGAGATTCGCAGCCATAGGTTAATTTCTCTTCTGTGAGGCAGAATGCCACTGTGGCCTTCTGGAATGGGTTGCACTGTAATTTGCTTTGTTCATTTTACTGATATTGGCCCTAATACTTGGTAATTATTTTCTGATTGAAGATTTTACCTGGGATGAGCTGCTTTCATGGGCAAGAATTGAAAACCTACTTTGAATCATTAAACCAAGATTATTGGTAAATTTGACAGATCTCTTAGCATCGTTTTGGAAAGACTTCATATCCCTTTGCACCAATATTCTAATAACATGTTCTTCAGTGGAATGTGTCCTGGCTAAGCCAGGCATTATTTTTATTTCCTCATGGTCATAAAAAGATTTTATAAATGTTATCTGATCGTGCTATAAATGTAATTAAAACTTAAGCAATAGGACTCCATAGTCATAAGTAATTTCGTTAGCAGCACTTAGAGTGAGGAAAAGGAAGAGCTGTGGGTCACCTCTGGGTTTGAGTTAGGAAAGCAGATCTGTGTTTTCATTGAGAACACATATATGTTTCCCATTCACACATTTGATGTAAATGGATTGGAAGCATAGATGGGAATGATGAGGGTTAGAATACTTCATGAACCTTCCATAGTCGTATTTTATATGTCATAACATTTTATAAATAATTTGTTTTCATAGAGTTATATTATCATATCCAGGTTTACTTCTGAGTACGGGAAGACATGAAATACATTTTAGTGATGAATCATTTCAGGGATACTAGTTTGTTAAAACCTTGTCTTTTGCTTGAAACGTATTTATTTATTTATTTATTTTTCAATTTGCTTTTTGGGGGGAGGAGGTCATTAGGTTTACTTATTTGTTTATTTTTTCAGAGGGGGTACTGGGGATTGAACCCAGGACCTTGTGTATGCTAAGCATGCACTCTGCCACTTGAGCTATTCCCTCCCCTGAAACGTATTTAAAAGTATTCTTTTCTCATAAAATTGTATTTCTGGAATTTGTCCATTTCTTCTTTAAAATTGGTAACTAGAGCTACTTATAGTAGCACATGTAACAAAATAATAATAATAATAATACAGCTTTGGTTTTCCAGTTGCCAAGTAGATGTTAGGTTTTTTGTGTTTTGTAGCACCTGCTCAAAAAAATACATTTAATGTTTTGTGGATTACACTTTAATAGGCTTTTAAAGACAACTTCAAAGGGTTTGTCTATAAAGATAACTGTTTTCTGGCTTAGCTGTTGATAATATTTTATTTTAGAAAGCTGACGAACTCTGACTTCCAAATCAATCCAAATATATTGTGAAAACCATTTATTGAAACATGCCATGCAATCACATATGCATTATTTTATTTCTACTATTATGCTAATAGAGGTTATCTGGTGTTGTTGACTTCTGAGATAACAGAAAGTAGTGGGCGGTTTATAAAATGAAATGTGGAGCATATTATTTTTTCATTGTTCTGGAAAATCACCTCCCCTCCTCACCCCCCATGCATGAACGTCTGAGAGCAACTTTCTCTCTAACTTATAGTGAGGAATCAGGAGATATTTTTCAGGCACAAAATTTTACAAATGTTGCAAACTTATGAACTCTACACTTCTTATCTCTTCTCTTTTTTTCCACAGGTGATTTCTATTCACTACTTTCCAAGCTGCTAGGAGAAAGGGAAGATGTTGTTCATGTGCATAAGTACAATCCGACAGAAAAGGCAGAGTCAGAGTCAGACCTGGTAGCTGAGATTGCAAACGTAGTCCAAAAGAAGGATCTTGGTCGATCTGATGCCAGAGAGAGTGCAGAACATGAGGAGAGGGGCAATGCTATTCTTGTCAGAGACAGAATTCACAAATTCCACAGACTAGAATCTACTATGAGGCCAGCAGAGAGCAGAGTTTTGTCATTACAGCAGCCCCTACCTGGTGAAGGCACCTGGGAGCCAGAACACACAGGAGGTGCGTTTAGGGCTTCTTTTAAAGAATAAAATGTGAAATGCTACAATCCACATTAGCAAAATCTGAAGGGAATAAAAATTAATGGGTGAAAAAGCTTACCAGTAAAAAGCACTTGTCATTAGAAAAAAGATTACTCGTTGGGTTATCAGATATCATCTTTATTTGAGGAGTTTTTCCTTTGTTTTGGTCCAATACTACATCCAGTTGAGGAGCCAGAATTACCAGGACCAAAAACCTTTGGATCATGTTGGGGAAGGTGTCGTATGAAATTTGGGGTAACAGACTCTTACCAAATCAGTATTCTCCATTTAACTCAATGGGAATAAACTGAAAATTCAGACCTGATGTATAAAATCCCCGTGTATGAAATGGTTATACACTACTTTCTTTTAAGGTAACTAAATTCCTCTCAAAGGAATCTTACACTTCTAACATTCTCATCCAATTGACTTGTAAAATGTAACCATTTTTATGACTTTGATTTCTTAAGTTCCATTATCAATTGCTATCTTAATTGGAAAGTTGAGTAGTTATATCTGAAGGGACTTCCAGCAAGTCGGTAACTATCAGATTTATCTTTGCTTCTAACCAGGATTGGCTTCCATAATTAGAGGACAATAAATACCTTATTCCCTTCAGGTTTCTGTTCCAGCAAGCTATGGAGTGCCTCATCTTTGTCTTTAATTGTGTGTGGCTTCTGTGATATCGATTGTGTTTCATGTTACTTGCTAATGTGGAAAGCCAGATAACACAGCATGTGGAGATAATCTCCAAAAAAGTAACGGATACGCGTGCATGGCAGCTGTCCACGCGTGGGCTGGAATGGCACAGGCTGCCAGCTTGATGTTTTCAAATACAGCTTTGCAGGAAGCCATAAATTATTCAGCACCCAGCTGGTTTTTATTTATAATTGAAAAAAAAAATTAGCATGCAGTGGCTGTTGCTCACACAGAAGTTTCAAGCATTGTCCGTTAGGACTGGCCTAATAGTCGATACGTGATGTTAACTGGAACCCAGATTTTTGACCCTTTCGTGTGTAAGCATCCTCAGCCCTGCTCAAACTCCTTCTAAATTTATCTGCTAAATCTGTGTTTCTCCAGAGGTGGTCCCTGGACCTCCTTGCGTCAGAATTACCTAAGGTGCTTATGAAAAATCTAGACTCCTGAGTCCTACCAAAGAACAAGTGAATTGACATCTCTGAGTATGGTGCCCAGAAATCTGCAACATACTGCACTGTTACACATACTGATATTAACCACACTCCAAGTATTGTTTTTCTCCTGCATGTGATGCAGCCCAACAAAGCTTTTGTTTCAAAATAAATCCAACTGCCCTGTCTATTTAAAAAAAAAAAGAAAGAAAGAAGAAGGGAAAGTCCTCTGGTGAAAATACAGTTCTGTTCACGTGTGAAATGTTAGCGTCGCAGCGCGCTTTATTCCGGGAATTGTCTTATTTATTTATTTGTTTATTTTTTATTGAGGTAACACTGATTTATAACATTATATATGTTTCAACATTAAATTTCTAATTCTGTATACCCTACAGTGTGTTCACCACCAAAAATACAGTTTCTAGACATCTATGACTTGCCTTTGTTACTCTTTGATTTGAAATAGTTATAATGATATTTATAGGCATCATAAGTGTCAAGATAAAATTCATAGTTTGACTTAAGGAATTATATTCCTAAAACCTACTTAGGTTTTCTCAGAAAGAAATAATAAAATACTTAAAATACTTGAAATACATTTACTTGCCAAATCTCCTCATACCTTCCATGTGGTCAAAATGGCAGTGCCCAGGAGAAAAATAGTTCTCCAGGATCTGGTTCAGGAAGCTTCCTTTCATTTTAAGTGTGTGGGTGAATGTCACTGAAATAAATATAGCAATGAGTTGTAGAAACATACAGCACAAATTCTAATTATAGGAAGAAAATGTGTATGTATTTCCTTTCTGAAATGATTTAGTGTTATTGCACTACTCTGATTCAAAATCTTTTAAAAAAGTTAAATGCAAAATAGCAAAAGTCATGTTTAGGTAAGCTATTTCTAAAAGCCTTTTTCTTTTCAATTTTCTTTCACTCTACCATAACACAATGTAATATCTAACTCTAATTGAAGAAAAGCACTTAATAAATGTTATGTTATTAATAATTATGATTAGAATTGCTACCATTATTGTCATGTTGGATTAAGATTTTAAAAATTTAAATGCCAAAGTAGTAGAACTAAGTATTAATTATTTTAACTGAGGCAGCATCCAGGACAGAATTTTCTTGCAATGTGTAGGAAAGCTGCAAAATTTGGCCCTCGAATTTGATAAATGGAGAAAAATGACCTAGTAGTGTTCTATCATAATGGGAATTTGTGGCTCTTCAAATCACTTACATTGATCTGCATTGATGTTTTCCTGTGATATAAGATATACAGTGTGAAAATATGCATCCTAGTAAACTGAGATGCAAATGCACTTCTTTTTTACACTTAACATCGTTAGGTTTCTGCTATTAGTTTGAGGTCTATATTTGAGATAGCATTATTAGAGTAGAAAGAAAATCTTAGTCTTCATTCTAGTTGCCTTCTGGAAACTACATTCATTGAAAGGTAAATGTAAAGCTTCAGATAGTTACTCTCACTATCAAATAGGAGTAGACTGCTATTCCTAATCAGGAAGCCTGGTTCAGCATACGCTGCACCCCTCTGGACCTCAGCAAATGCATCTGTGCTTGTGTGATGCTTCCCATCAGATAAGAGAGAGTCTTTACATATTCTTAGGATGCATTGAAATTGGACTTAGTTTCTATGGACAACTTTTTCATGACTCAGAGCCCATACTTTTAATGTATTTCGATCATATGCTTACCTCCAGGTTCAAGTCTTGTAGAATTCTGGGATAAAATAAGGCATTCAATAGGCTGAATTTTCATCTCTGGAGGGGAGGAGAATAATAAAAACAAACATTCATAGCCCTTACTGTGAGCCAGGCTAAGGGTTTTAGATACATTAACTTATTTAATTCCCATAACAACCCTATTTATAAACCCATTTATAGAGGAAGAAACTGAGGCATAGAAAGGTTACATCACATATCCAAAGTTCCACCAGCTCAAGGAACTGAGATTCAAATCCAGGCAGATTTGCTCCAAGTCTTGATTTTTAATCACTGTTATTTCTTGTTATTCTGACTCTCACAATAAAATAAAATAACAGATAGATAAGAAGATGGCTGGGTTTTTTCCAATCATCCCATCATCTCATCTGCAGTTGTAATAACTAGGGGTAGATTGCCTTTGGTCATGCTTTCTCAAATCGGTATTCAAGCAACTTGACTGAGATGAAGATCTTATTTGCAATTAGTGTTTTAAAAGAAAAGGAAGTCTGCTAACACTTTTGAGCCCCTAGTTATGTCTTAACTCTTCCTCACTTCACTCCCACTAAATAAAACATTATAATTAACTCTTGTTTTCTTTCTCACTTGGGTATAAATATTTCTCCTATAGTTTCAATTACAGTTATTGTTGGCACGTCTAGTGAATAACAATCCCTGACCAAAATAAGGCGTCTTTTCCTCACGAAATGAGAATCTGCATAGAAAAAACAACCATTCTATTTTGTTCTTGTTGTTGAAATCTTCTAGTGACTTTATTGGGTCTTTTCCTTAAGAGTAAATGTGAAGAGCCTCGCCACAGTGAAGTCAAGTCATAGTTCTAGGTTTGAAATTATGTTTTTTTCTCAATTTTGTCTAATTCTGTTAGTCTTTATGTACACAGATAAATGAATGCCCTTTTAAATGCTTATTAATAATTTTACATGAAAGGAGCATTGATCACTAACATTAATCTTTCCTGAAAAGGTGTAATTTATTAATCCTTAGTGATTTATTGATACAATTTTCACAGCAATGTTTAATTTTTTTCTGAAAGTAGTAAATTTTTTCTAAATACATAGTGGAATATGAGGCTGGACATTTACCTTTATTTATAATGAATGCAAGAATTCTTCTGAAATCATCCTATCATTTGACATCTGAATTTAGAGCAGCTGACACTTGGAGTTGGGAATGGCTTGCCTAAGGTCATATGTCAGAAATTTGTATTTAATTGTCAAATTAAAATGGTAAGCCTAAAACATTAGTTGTATACTGGATCACTTCTTAAATAAAGGTTAAAACGGATCTGAACTCAAATTTTTAAACTTCCTTGATTGAAAATGTGAAGTTTAAGTTAGAACCCAGATATATTTTATAATACAGTTTTTAATAAGAATTAGAAATATTCCTTAATTGGGGAACAGAAAATAGTCATCCTTGATACTAATGATTGAAATCTGGCCGAAGCCTATAGTTCCTTTCTTGTGAGTGAAGAAAATGACCTGAGACGAGCCTGTCCTGTTCCAGCATTCTATGGTTCTCTTGTAGAGATGGGCAGGGACTGGGAAAACATTAGTCTTCATTCCATATCTGTAGTCCTCAATGACTGCTTTGATTCTTGTTCATTTAATTTTAAAGAGAATAGCTTTTAACTACCTTATAAAAAGTTGATTACACTGGAAGCCAAAACATCAGTTAACTGAGCTAGTGTTCACAGAAGAGAAAGTAAACTCAGTTTTCCTTTAATTATTTTAGAATTTGTAGTTAACACAGAGACTTAGATCCTGAAAGTTTTGAAGTCTTGGGTAGGTAATCTTAATAAATATGCAATGATATTTTTGATGAAATTTAATATAATTTCTCTGAACGTTCCTGCTATGCACAAAATAGTTCTTTGCATTGTCTCGGTACTAAAAAAGCCAGATAGCTCACAGTGTTACCTCTCATATATTTCCTTACATATCATCTTTACTGTTTTGAAAATTCACCAAAAGTATGTTTTAATAAATATGTTCTAGATATTTATCCTACTTTTCCTTCTTGAAAATTTCCAACAAAAAAAGATTCTTATATGTGGCAAAATAGGTTGTTAACAACCTATCAGTCAGTGCTTTTTGCAGATTTTCAAGTGCTTACCAATCTAAGATCAATTGATAATAGAGATTATTCACAACCAGATTAAGGTGCTTTATACAATATTTCTAATATTGTATGAAATCCACATTTGACTCCAGATGTGTTTATTTTGGACATTGCATATTTTATATCAGAATTAGGGTGTCTGCACCTTCATGAGATCCTAAGTTCCAGTACCTGTTTGTGGACCACTGAATAGAAAAGTTCCAGGAAACATGACATTTGTTTATTGTCTTTAAGGAAAATAAATAGCCAGTTAGCATGTTGATTGAGTCTCTTCACACTGTCTTCAGCTTAATACTAGGGGTAAAAAGAGGTAGTACAAGTGAATGAAAAGTTTGTCTAAATAATAGTTGACAACATAAGCAAGTAGAGACTGGAGCACAGAGTTGAGTTTAGTGCATTTATTCAGCCGTTACAGCAGGCCAGGCCCTGTGCAAGCCCGGGTGACAAAACAGTGAATAAGAAATTCCCTTAAGAAATTCCATCTAGTTGTAGTGGTTCTGGGCTGTAGGAAGCTGATAAAAGGTATCAGATATCTATATTGTATGAGGTTCACGGTTCCCTGGGCACCCATCCAGAATCTTCAGGAGCTGGTGAACGAGTTTAGAACAGCCACCAAACAGACAAGCTGTAACTGAGATGAGATGAATGAAGTACAACCTGAGATTCAAGCAACTTTAAAATAATTTAAAACATTTTCTTTGGGGAATCTGTCTATACATATCTAATTATTAAACTTATATCCTGTTTCCTAGTTCACTTTCAAAAACATGATTTGAATCATGTCACCCCGTGCTTTAAAACTTCCAGTGGCTCCCAGTCACCTGTAGCAGCAGTTTGCGCCCTTTTCTCCTCTTATGACAAGCACGATAGATGATGAATGCTGTTCATTCAAGCAGCCTCATTCATGTCCACTGCAGTGCCCAGAACCGTCTGCATATTTAGGCATGCCAGCTGTAACTCTGCCCCTTTCTCTGCAACTCAAGAAGACGTAGCAAAACACACATGAGAAAGACATTCCCAGGTGCTCTAATATATTTCAAAAGTAAATTATTCCCAAGCTCTGAGCTTTACTGCTACTAATAAAGTATTTGCCGCATGCCTCAAAATTAATCATAGGAGAGATCAAGACACCACAGCTCAGAACTACATTCATTCATTGTTAAACCCATACTCCTTCCCGTGCTCTACAGTATATTTTCCAATCTGAACTAGGTCTCCGGGTCTTTTAATCCTGCCTCTCATTCCCATACCCCCACCTGACATACACAGATATCCTTAAAGATACACACATTACTTAAAGATGTTGAAACACATTCTACAAACAGAACCCCCCTCACTTCTGATCTTTCTAATTGAGAGATTCTCTGCCTGTTTCTATACTCAAAGAAACTTTAAGTGAGAACACAAATATTTCTTCTTCTGAGAAACCTTCCAGGTCTGACCTTAACCCTACCCTCTCCCAGCCAAGCCTCAGGAAAGATTACGGGTCCTTTCCTGTGTTCCTGCACTACATTATGTCATAAGTATTGCTTTCTGTTTTTTCTCATTTTATCCTATGAGTTCCTCAAGGCCCAAAACTGTGTTTTATTTCTCCGTGTTCCCAGAATCTAGCATAATGCCTCACATTGACAATACACTTAGGGAATATTTGTTGAAGGCGCTTCAAGCAGAAGTTGTAGGCAGAACTGATCTAGGCATCCTATTGATTGTGCTATGTTGTTACTTTTTATCTTAAAAAAATTAAATGTGCAAAGGTAAAAATATTTGGGGCAAAAACATACTATTTCCTTTTGTATGATTGAGAGAATTATTTTAAAGTGTTTTTTCTCATGTCAGCATTCTCTCAGGTTTTCAGAAGCTGATGATACAAGCCCTGTGCTTCCCTTTCTTCCTCCAGCCTTTAATGCTTCTCTTTGAGGATTTCACCACGTGTTGCCACATCCTCCAGGGGATGGGAAGGAGAAAGGAGACTTAAATTGCTGCTGTTTTACTCCTCAGCATCTCTGTTGAAGCATTTCAGGGCGAAAGAAATATTGACACTGATACAGTAGATTTCTCAGTCTCTTCATAACTTTATAGCCTCAGTGAAGCTACTCCGTGCATCGTAGCTCTTTATTCCTGAGCATTTTTATAAAAGGGATTAACACAATGGAACCCAAGTATTCTCTTAAGTATAAATGTATACTGATCAGAAGTGTGAATAGTTTGTAAATCATTGTCACAGACTTTCTTTATTTTTTCCTTTTTCTCATGTTAGGAAACAGTGAAAGACTGTCTCTCCCTTCCCATTGTTACAGGAATGCTGAAGTTAGGCAAAATGAGATCGGTGTCTTACATACTTTCTTGCACAAGGGATTATCAATGATGGTTTATTATATGGTCTAATGTATATTGAACATCCAGAATTTACACAGGAGTTAGATGAGAAAGACAGCCACACACACACAAACACACACAAACACACACACACACACACACACACACACACTCAGGCTTATTGCCCAAGAATGCTATTTATTTACAACATTGAAACGGTTTGCATTAAGATGATGCTATCCGTGTTGGCATATTTTCCAATTATACTAAAGTAAGAATCTTGTTAGGAAGAAAGCAGTCTCAAATCTGCTCTTTAATGACTTAAGGATAAGCTGGTTTAACAGGCATCTTATCAACAGAAAGAGAACATACAGTCCCCAGACAAGTTCAGAGTCATTTACTTTATTCACAGCTCAGGGTGCTACTTGGCATGTGCATGTGGTATATTTTATGTAGAGCACGGCTTGATTTTTTTTTCTTTGCGTCTAGTAACGTTACTGCATGAATTTCTTATAATCATTGTGAATCTTCATGTGGTCATAGTAGCTTTCTTTTTTCACTAAATATATGCATTTATCTTTTAGATTTCCATGTAGAAGAGGCACTGGATTGGCCTGGAGTATACTTGTTGCCAGGCCAGGTTTCTGGGGTGGCTCTAGACCCTAAGAATAACCTGGTGATTTTCCACAGAGGTGACCATGTCTGGGATGGAAAGTAAGTAACATTTTTTTCTTCAAGCAGTAAATGAAAATAAAAACAGCATACATTGTTTTTCATTAATTAAACTGAGCATAATGCTGAGAGAACTATGAAGGCTCTTTTTGAACTTGATTTTTGTGAGCAAAACATATTTGTTCTTTTAATGTACGGCTGTGATAAGTAGAAGAGAGGCAGTCTCGTGCATTTGCAAGCAATTAAGATAGTTTCACAGACTGGTTTGTGGAAAGAAAGCAATAACAGTCTGGGATTCTGCCTACTTACCATTTTGTTCTCTCCTCCTTGAAGCTACCTTCACCTTCCTAAGGAGAGTAATATTAAAGGCAGTTAAAACAGTACATGGCTGAGGCATTTCAAGACTTCAGAAAAAGTGCATCATGATAAATGATCAACTCAGTTGCTAGCAGACTACAATAAAGCACTTTGTTATTTTCATGTACTGGGTACAAAGGCTGCTGGATTCTCCCTCCCTGTAAGACTGCTCCCTGCCAGTGATAACTTAGCCTTCCCGGGAGTATGTTGCGGTTGCAGCAGTTTGGCCACCACATATGTAGAAATGATTCCTTGGTCTTCACATCTTCATATAGATTAATTTTATTACTCAAATTTGCTCTTTTCATAAGCACCAGAGACTTAAGAATAACACTAGGACTAATTCCCCTGCATTTCCCTGTGAGTTTTTCTTTCCAAATTTTATTCTATCTTCCGCTATCTTCTCCTAAGGATTTTTGATAAAAATGTCTAAAAAAAAAAAAAAAAATTTACTGAGTGCTTACTATGGTCCTGTGCCTGTTGTAAAAGTTTACATAAATTACCTCACAACAGTTAGGCTCTGTTATTGTCATCATCATTTACATTTTATAGATGAAGAAACTGAGGGAAGATTTTTTGTGTGTGTTTGTTTTGTTTTTGTTTTGGGGGGAGGTAAATTAGGTTTATTTATCTATTTATTTTCAATGGAGGGGCTGGGGATTGAACTCAGGACCTTGTGCATGCTGAGCATGCGCTCCTCCACTTGAGCTCTACCCCACCCCCACAGAAGGTAAGTGTTTTGCCCCAAATCTCAAACCAGGCAAAGGCAGTTCCTTTCTGTCTGACTCCAGAGCTGGCCCACTTATCCACCTGTGATACATACTGCCTTTTAGAAGATTATGAGCACATTTACCTGATTGTATTTTTAAAAGCTTGCTCCAAAATTTAGCAGGTTATCTTAATTCTCCTGAATAATGAATATCCATTTATTCATTTGTTTTATCACAAATTTACATATGAAGGTAAATTTTAAAATATCTTATGAACTAAGTGTAATGAATCTTGTCCTTTCAAGTGTGCAGCTGTGGGATCTCATTTGGAAACTTGAGGATCCATCCATAAACAGTCCAATTGTTTATTTCCTCCATTCTCAGAGATGCTGATTAAATTATGCTAAACCTGTTCTGTCATGTACACATGTGTGTAGTTTTCTTTGTGCAACTGAAGATGGAATTCAGTCAGCATTTCAAAATAGATTGATAGCTTTGTTACTGTTTAATTGTCCTTTCCAGTTGTCACAGTTGAGAATGGAATCTGAGAAAGAGATCAGTTCAGAGTTAAAGCAGTCGAACTCAACATCTCTATTCATACATCTCTCTTACAGTGTCTTAGTCATTATTGAACATCTAATGGTATTTTAACAAGTGCTTTCAAAAGCAAACTATTACTATTCATTGTAGCATATTCTTCATTTTAATGAATATTGCTGCATTTTCTGCATGGATTTCTAGCCACATTTTATCAGACGAGAAAATTACAGCATCATTTTCCCCCATGGATACTGTTTCAGCTGGCTAAAGCTAAATTGGACAAAGTCCAACTTTCCATTTTAATGTGATATTCATTCCAAGTAAACAGCAGAGGCTGGAATAGTTTAATAGAAAAAGGGATCAGTAAAGGCCAGCTTGGGGTAGATGACACAAGACCATGAAACAAGAGCCACACAAGAACATTTTCTGGGACTTATATGGCAGTCCTCGCTCAAGACCTGCTTTTTCCTGGCATCTCGCTTTCATCTGGATAACCAGTTTCATGTGTAAATGGATTCCAGTTTCATTGCCAAAGCCCCAGTGTGTTTACCCTGATAAATGTCACCGACAAAGAGGTGCTGTTAAAAATGCAAGACTTCTTCAGGGCAGGCGTGCTGATTGAACTCACTAATCTCTGTTTCTTCTTTCTTCTTCATCTTTTTCTTTCAGGTGTAAGAATATTTGTTCTCTCTCTTTCCTCTTGGCGTCTCTTGTATTGCCCGTTGGCTTCTAATAGTCTCTGCAATCCATGCTTGTGAGAAAGTTCTCTCCTGGTCTCTGCTTTTACCCACTGTCTGCTTTATTATTCATGAAGAGAATTAGAAGTGGATTTCTCTGTTAATTGTCTTTTAGGAAAATAGATATGGATATGTGTGCCCTGCTCTTTGGTCATGCATGGCCATCCTTCCTCTATGCATAAATCGCCTTTTATAAAATGGACAAAGCACGTAGCTTTTCTTCTCCCTCATTGAATATCCAAGGATTGCTCAAAGGAAAAGATAGCACCTTCCTGAGGAACTTGTGATGTGCTGATAAGAGACAATGGGAATTAAAGATTGGGTGGAAACTGCATTCTTGTTGCTGCCACTGCTTGAATAGAAGGGTGAGAAATCCTGTATTAATTTTCCTTGGAAGCTTTCCCATCCTGATGTTTCTCATGTTCACAAAATGATAAGTTCCATAAGGCCAGGACTTGCTTGCTCTAAATCAAAACTAAGCAGTCTATATCCCCTAATTTTTAGGAAATGATCATTCTTCAAGTATCAGACAGTGCTTGGAGTTAATAATAATCACTAATTAATACTCAGTACTCAAAGCTCTTTTGAAAGCATCACATCACCTGTCTTTATAGAAGTACTATTAGTCTTCATTCTTACTGGTAGCCTTGATCAGCCCTTACTCTTCTACTTAATCGTGCTAAATTGGCATGGCAACCAAAATAATAATAGTAATAGTAATAACAGTAATAATAATAATAATAATAATAATAATAATAATAATAATAATAATAATAATAATAATAATAATAATAATAATAATAATAAAACGCTTGCCCTCCTGAAAGATGACTGTCATTCCCTTTCTCAGTTTGACTTCCATTGTCCTCCTTGTTTGTCCCTTTGTTCAGTACGGCTACTTTAAGAAGCTGCTTCTAGCTGAAAGAGGAAATGATTACCAGCAGGGTGTAATGAAACTTTAAAGAGCCTCTCGTCTGCCCTGGTGTCAGGGCAGCAGGGCAGCTAGAGTTCTTTAAAGTTTAAATGCCTCCCGGCAGGAGCTGGGTAGCTCGCACCTCGGTAACAGCTGTTCCTGGGTCTCCGTTTTCTTCCATTTATCTCAGCTTTGGTTAAGGTTCTACCCTGCAGGCCTGACCTCACATACCCTCTTAAGAAAACCATGGGTTTTACTCCTAATTTTTAGGTCCTAAAAGTTGTTCCTTGTGTGTCATTTGTCACTTCTTCACATGGAGTTGGACGGGATTTGGGGAGCTGTATCACCTGGGATTCATTCTGTAACCAGTAGGAGAGAAAACCCATCACAAACTAGCTTAGGAAAAGAAAAGTTTATTAGTTTGTATGATAAAAATTTTAAGGGTGTGGTAGCTCAAATGACGCCACCGGGGTTCATTTAACACATTTTCTACTGGTTGGCTCCATTCTTGAGCCCGAATTGATCTTCCTTCCCCACTTGCAGCTTCAGAATTAACAGAAGAGACAGTGCATGTCTCTGATAGGTCAACAGGAAGTCCTTAAATTGAGAATGTTGCAATCTTCAGGCTGACTTAGGTCATGTCTCCTCCATCCCTGAACTAAATCATTGTGGGGAGAGGCATGAAATCCACTCTTTAGCTTAGCCAGTTTTTTGTTCTATCCTTGGAATGTGAGAGTGGAGTTGACATTATCAAAAGCAAATGGACTGAGAGTGAGGCTCAGTATGTTGGGTCAACTAAAGAAAAATTGAGTTTTCATTAGCACAAAATGGGGCAGTAGACGTTGGGCACCCAGAATAGCAAATGTCCACCGGAAAGCTCATCTCCAACTTCCCAAATGCAGACATCTCTATACAGAGTCTTCCACGGTCATCTGGTGCTTGAACTCTTTAAGTGCCAAGAAATTCCCTACATGTGAGACATACTTTCCAATTATGGGTCTCATTTAGATGACTCAAAGTTCTTTATGATGTTAAACTCAAACCTGAGTCCTCTAACTTCACCTTCATGACAGCTGAATGCGGGGTGAATTTACTCCCATTTATCCATGTCAGTTACTTGCGTATTTGAAGAAAGTCTTATCTTCTCCAGACTGAATGTCCCCCAGGCCCTCAGCCAGTGTTCATGATGACATGATAGTGTCATCTGAAGGTGATCTGGCTTCTCAGTCCTTTAAAGTTTTTTGGTTGAGAAGTGGCCATAGTACCTCATGTATTATCTAATCATCAATGCAGTTGCTTTCCTTGGTGTGTATTCTCATTGTCTATTAGTATGAAAGGATTGTATTCAATTTTGTCAGCAGTCATAATCACCTTGTTGCCTTGTGTTGAGTTTGTAATCTAACAGGATCTCCAAATATATTTCATAACATTGTGCTCAGGTTTTTACTGTAAATTTATACTTAGGCAGTGGTTTTCAGGGTTTTTCTCCAATTACATTTTACTTCATTAGATTTAGCATTTCTTCAATTTACGGATATTATTCTATTCTTTGTTAAGCAGAGAATGAGCTGTCCCTCCCCTCCTTATGATCTGTTTGATGAGCTTTCATGTCTTTATACATGCTCTTTATAAAATTTGAATAGTTGAATGGTTGGTCTAGCAAGTTTAATTCTTAAAGATGTGGTCTTCTGGGAATCTTCTCCCACCTGCCCCTCCCCCAGATGGCTCACAAACCATCTCTTCATCAGTGCTTTATGGAATTTTGCCAAGATCTATTATTTCAGAAATCTGTCTGCTTCCTAACTTTCATAAAAACCAGTTCAAGATTTGCCTCACTAGTTTTCTTGAGTCTCAGTTAAGGCATATCTGCTTGAGTTTCTGCTTCTGTATCTGAAGATTCTCTCATACTTTAAGAATGACCTGGGCTTGGAAAGTAGAACTCAAAATGACTGAGTGGTACCTTAGTACTGTCACATCTGGGAGAAAGTGTAAGGAGTCCTACAAAAAGAATGTGTCCATATCCTACCCCTCTCGCTCATGCTGCCATTTCCCGTTTCACTCAAGCCATTTTCTTCCAGTGTTATGCCACTTTCTCTGATTCTTCTTAGCTATGGGACCATGTTTCCATCTCTCCTACAAATACAAATTTAATCTGATAGCTGGTGGAGAGATTCTCCGGTCCAGGTAGGTCAATCCTAGGAAGAGAAAACCACGTTTTTTTGAAGACAGGAAACCTAGGCTGGAGTCTTGGTCTCCGTTTCTCAGCTTTGAGACCTAAATCAAGACACTTGAATGCTGATTCTCAGTTTCCTAGTCCAAAAAATGAGGGTTTTAATGGGTGCCTCATTCTGTTGAGTAACCAAAAGCACCTTGTTCAAATGACATCCCCTGTGGCCTTACTGACTGAGCAGAGCCCGGTGCCGTGATACCTAGCTCTTTGTTCTTCTCGTCCCTGTGTGGGATGTCTCCAGAGCTTGGTCCAGCAGGGCAGTAAACAGTCACACGTTTCTTTGTTTGCTCACCTTTTTCCCTCCGCATAGGGGTTCTTCTTTGCAAAAAATAAAAATCTTTAAATTAAAAAAATATATATATATAAAGAAGTAAGTGTTTTTAACATAGTGTAGAATTATATTCCATTTTAAGTTTTGGCCTTTGAACGGTATGTCTTTGCTTTCCTAACTTTGAGGGTACCTTTCCATTTATTTTCTCGCTTGAACACCTATGGTTCTTTCTCCAGCTTCTTAATTTATATAATTACAATGTTATATTTTACTTCTCTCTTCAGCTTCTATTATTTATTTTGCATTCGCTTGATTTTGATTGATGGCACCGAAGTTTATTTTCTCCCTATTCTAGTTCTGTTTGTGTGTGAATATAGCAAAGCATTTCTTTTCAGCCTTATCTAAACTGTTTGATTAGCTGCTAATGTGCAAAATCATTAATGGAGGATTCAAACTGCTAAAATAAAGAACTGATGAATTCCAGCCCACAGGCCACAGTTCAGTCTTTTCTGCTGAATACTTTTTCAGGGAAGCAAACAGAAATCAGCAGTGCTCCAGGCACTGTGTGAAATGTGCAGGGTATTATTATATCCTGTAAAAAGTTAAATGTGATTGAAATAAAGACCTCTCTGCAGCATATAATGTGGGGTGGCTGCTTTAGAACACTAAATAAGCAGTTTGCTATAGCAACGGTGTATCCAGCTCTATAATCTGACATCCATTTGTTCAGAGGTTACTTTTCTTTGAATTACAGGAGAGTTTATAAATTACTTTATTTGGCAGATTTAATGTATGTGTGTGTGTGTGATTTTCCCGTTTGAGGAAAAAACATCAATTCCTTTTATTGCTTGCCCTGTGTAACTACCAGGGGCCAGCTGTTAGATACGGAAGCCCCAGCTACCCCAAGTGAAAGGATTAGGACTCGTCAACCTATCCATTGAGTGACTGAATGTCCCTTGATGCTGCCCATTTAAATATATAGACATCTGTTAAAGCGTAACACAAAAGATTTTCAATGAAACAGTTGGGCCTATTGTGTTGTGGTTAATTTCTTTATAGCCATAATCATCCCAAGAATTCTAAAATTTTATTTTTTGTTTTTTATGTTACTGAAGTTAATTAGTATATTTAAATGATGCTAATATATGTAGAGTTTCATCTTTGGGTTTTGTTTGGTTTTGTTTTGTTTCATTTTGTGTTATTCTTTTTCTTTGTTTTGAGAAGTGGTGTTTAATGAACAGATTCTCTAATCAGTAAATTCAAGAACTTGCCTGATCACTGAGATCCTGAATGGATACAGGGGAAGTGTAGTAATACTATGAATAATTACCATAAAGCTGCATACCATAGGAAAGGTGGTTATTCTAAAGCATCATATAAAATGCCCTCTAAACATATGCTAATGACACAGGGGTAATTTGTGATACCGGAAAAAAAAAAACTAACCAAAAAACAAACCATATTATTAGTTGTTATACTGTAATAAGATACTAAGAAAAATTTCCTGATAAGTTGAAAGATATGGTATTTTCTATGTGTCCAATTTTTATTATAAAAATCTGATTTATTTACTCAGTAGCTTATTTGTTGCTTATTTTTCTTTTAGTCTTTCACTTGCTATTTCACAATTTTTTATAACATCACCAAAAATGGATAATAAAATAAAAGGGATATGATCCTCAAATTAGTTAATTTTGTTATTTATTACCACCACTAGAAACCTGACATTTGCAGATTATGAGTCTAGATCCACACACACAATTGGGTTTGTGACAACAAAACATCTACTACTTGATACATCGTTTTCTGTATTCATGAATGTATATTCAGACATTGTTTTCTATATAAACATCCATTGATGAAGGATGTTTTTCACTTACCTGCACGTCAGCCACATTTCATTCAGTCTGACTAGCATAAGGACTGTGGGTCTGGATTACTTATATTTCTTCCTTGACATACCTTGTTTTCTTGGAAGCCAAGCCCAACACTGCAGGTCCTTGACGTTGAGTTTACATGGCTGCCACTGAGCAATTTAAGCTAGAGTTTACATTTTTAAAGGTCTGAGTGTCTGAAAGAATAAGCTGGCACTATAAAAATAATTTAAGTTAGAAGAATTCAACATATGCTTCTGACGGTGAGGAGGTGGGAGGAACTTACTTTCTCCCCATCAATAGGTTGTAGGAATGTTATTTCCTAAAATAGTAGGACCCGTGATTCACAACTGATGGTGACTTTTTAAGTGAATGACAAGACAGACCAAAGAGTACTGCACCCTATTTCTTGGTGAAATCATGAACAAGTCAATATGTCAGGCTTCCTGTGTGGTTTGTTATTTTGCAAATAAAAGGAGACGTGGCATTAGATTTGCTGAGTGTTGATGGGCTCCAAATTTTATCAGGATGTTCAATAGGCAATTGAACTGCCACTATTACTAGCTGTCAGTAGTGGGTCAGCACACTATCTGTACATCAGGTAGAGAGCACTTGGTAAGAAGTACAAGGACTTGGTAACTTTCCATATTACTAACTCCTAGGTGGGGGTGGGGTGGAGAAGTAATGTACTAGTATATTCCATGCCCAAGCAAATAAACTGCAAGAATAAATGAAAATTTTAGGAAATACAAAATGGAAAGGGAAATCTAAATATGATCAGTGGATTTTATCAATATGAAAACCTGGTTATGATATTGTACTATAGTTGTGCAAATGCTACCAGTGAGGAAACTGGTTAATTGTACACAGACTCTCTCTGTATTATTTCTTTCAGCTGCATGTGAATCTACAATTATCTCAAAATTCCACCTTAAAAAAGGGGAAAACAAATCTTGACTCCTTACAGTCAGAGAAAGCATAATTCTCATATTACTTAGATTGCTATTATGCCATTACATATTATGAAATGCTTCTGAATAATGAGGAAATAAGACTTAAGCCTCAAAAAGAGATAAATGCAGAGACTTCATCCTATTACATATGAATATGAAACTGTAACATACAATGAGTCTTAGACATGTTGAACTTATGTTATCCAATGTCATTGACAAGTTGGAAAAAGACATAGATCACTGTTGGTTGAATCCAAAACCTTTGTTTTCTAGGAGACTGGCTTGTTATATTTTCAGTACAGAATTCATCTCAAAAATACAGTTTCAGATTTAAGATAAGCTTTTTGGTGTTTCATTGTACTGAGAAAGAGTTACTTCTATTTGTCCTTTACTGTTGTCCCCTGGTTTAATAATACCTTGTATATTCTGACATTGGTTCTATCTAATAAAATTTTATATTTCAATTGAATAATTATCCAGTGACTGTCATAAATTCTGCTTTGTTAGTGATGTTACTTCTATTCTGTAAACTTATGCATTTTTTTCCTTAGGTACTGCTTTGTGGTTTTAACTACACATAATAGCATATGTAAGCAGTGTTACCTAAGTTTTAGGTTGACAAAGCTGAATCAATATTTTTTATTCAATTGAATGCATCATTAATAAGAACTACTTCAGGGACTTATTATTATCTTTCAGGAAAAATATGCCCAAAAGACTATAACAGTCAAGAAGCTCAAAGTAATTGTGTGATGTATATTTTTAATGGCAAGAGAATGTAATTTTGAGATTTTTGTTCTCCTACTGGGACTCTACAAAAGTTCCGTAGAAATAACAACCAACTAAACAATGGGGGTATGACAGGTTTGAGCAGTCTGTTGCCTTCCAAATTGCAAATGTTTCTCCATAAATATTTAATGTTAGTCAGATTCTTCTTGTGCTTATACAGTTGAACTACAAAATGTTAATAGTTTTTTTCACAGCCTTATCTGATTCTATAAAGGAAATTGTGTTTTACAGAAATATTCACTGGTCATCCATTGACTTCATCTGGCTACACACACACACACACACACACACACACACACACACACACACACATACATATAAAACATTTTTATGCACTCCCCCACCCCACACACACAGCTTAACTATGTGTTGATCAATTCTTTTTTTTTTTTAATATAAGTTGATCTCTTGGTGTTTGGTGTATTTACCTCTATGTTACATAAACTTGGAATAGAAGAGTTTATCTTTGCCATTTATCCCAAATAATTTCCAAAACAGGAATTTAAATAAATACAATGCCTGTGGTAACATTCAGTTTAAAGAAAGGTATCACTAACAATTCAGATAGAAATATAAATGAAAGAAATATATGTAAACATATATGTTTGTAATATTTTATAATAACCTTGAAGGTACAGAGTTAAAAAGCAGGAATTGTCATATTCATTTTAGCATTGATATTATTACATAGTTGTCCATTTTGTACTTATAGAAAAGCTGTTACATGGAAGAAGTTTTATGTCTCTAAGCACATTTTTGTTTCAAGAATCAATTGTTTTATGTTTTTGAAATATTTGAGCATTCTGTCCTGTATCCACACAACATGTATTTGTGTGTTGTACCTATGCCAAGAGAAATGGCAAACATATTTGATCACTGTCCTTCCTGCTATCATTTACATTTTCCTTATCATTACACAGAAAGTTCAAATACGTTATGCTTTCTTTTGTAGTTTGAAAGAAAACAACTATTAAATTAAAACATTTTGAGGAGCTTTTAAAAAAAAATTCCTTTAAGGGTTCTCAGTAGTGTTTCTTAAACTCTCATGTGAATATGACTCACCTGGGGATCTTGTGGAAGTGCAGGCTCAGGTTTGGTGGGTCTCTTGGCGGTTCCCATGTTCTCCTCCCCTGACGCTCACTAGTTCTGCAGGCTAATGGTATCTGTGTGATCCAAGATGCTGAAATGTGAAGGGCAAAGAGTGAAGTCAGGGACCACCAAGTCCTTCTCTTGATTCTGTATTTCGAATCTCAAGTGAATCATCTGCATTTCTTAAGTTCACTGATGTTTTTGATTGGTTTATTTTCCATTCTAATGCATTTTTCTTTTTAGCTCTTTTGACAGCAAGTTTGTTTACCAGCAAAGAGGACTCGGACCAATTGAAGAAGACACTATTCTGGTCATAGATCCAAATAACGCTGCAGTACTCCAGTCCAGTGGAAAAAATCTGTAAGTTCAGTCACTTATGTTGTTGTTAATGCTTGTGCTACATATATTGGTATAAAGTGTGTCATTGGATCTGGTCTTTGAAAGAGCATGTTGCCCAGCAGTGGTGAGAAAGCACTTAAGAAAGCAGGAGACAAATTTGGCCGTCTAGTCTTTCATTTTCTGATTAGGTGGTTCTAAACCCTGACTGAATACTAGAATCACTTGGAAGGTTCAAAAACCTTAAATTCAGATTTAGTCTGGGATGGAGCCCAGGTATCAAAACAGTACTTTAAAAAAGTTCTCCAGGTCATTGTAATACATAGTCAAGCTTTAGAGAGTCATTTATATACATAGAGCTAATGAAGTGAGTTGCTGGTCAGCTAGATCTGAAGATTAAAAAAAAAATTTCTTGAGCAGAGAAGTTACATAACCAAATTCATCAACTAATCACCCTTAAGAAAAAAGGCTTCTCTCTCCCCATATCAAAGTGAAGACTAAGCAAATGTCATTTTCAACTTTCCATAGCAGGTATAGGTAATTTGGCTTTGAAAATCTCTTCATTATTTGGTCATTTCTAGATGGCATTCGGCAGCCAAAAAAAGTTGGCTGATATTTATGGTCATTGAAAGAAAGGGGCACCTGCTTACAAAGTGTCCTCAACCATTGTAACCTGGCAGCTTCCAGGACTATACCCAACTCCATCTGCTTAGCCACAGAGAAGGCCAGGCTCATTGAAAAGCAGGGAGCCATCCACTTTGAGTGCAGCTGCTGACGAAGATAATCATAATTCACTTCTTATAGGATTCTAAGATGGTGAGTCAGGGGTCAGATCCTAATACTAGTGCCACCACTCACTGTGTTTGAACCTGCCTCTTCAGTGCTCTATCCATTAATCAGAGCATTCTCATTCCAGAAGGGATCAAGGAGGATGGAGGAGCAACTGCAGCTAAATCACCTTGGCCAGTAGTGGGGTGTCTCTGTCAAAACCATAACCCTCACCTTTCAGTAGCCAAAATAGACTCTAGTTCCATTAATTAGTCAAGATCAGAGTCTTACACTCTTGGCTCAGAAAGAAAAATCTGGTGCCAACACCACGTGTGGAATGTCAGGTGTCATCTGACCACAACCACGTTACAATATTGCCAATGTGTTTGTTAACTCTGTCCACGTTCCTTAAGCTTGTCAGCCTCCATCCACATTAGTTTACAGTTCTCTTACCCAGGTCATCCCAACTGATTTGTTAAACAGATTAACCTTCTCTAACGATTATCCAGCACACCACTTCACTTTGTCTAGATGATCACAGCCCATATCTGCTAGAATGAGTTTTCTGTGGGTTTTACTATCTTCAGTAGACACTCTTAAAGCTTTTCAGTCATATGTTTAATATTTTATATTAGCACAGCATTATATTACCTTGCCCCATATTTAAACTATTCAATCCATATAAATCCATTTATAGTTCTCCAATTTGTTTTATACACATTTCTAAGATGTTAATATTTATGATCTTAGAACTTGTTTTTAAATTGATGTTACTTGTGTTATTTGCTCTAATATACTGTACTTAATAATATATATGACTGATATGGAGGCTTCATTTATAGATTTTAAAATGATTAAGTACTGCTCAAGATTTTTCACAAGGAGGTCTCTACTGAAATGGGTATTTTCATGTAACAACTCATTTTGGTCTTTAACATAGTAATACAGGTATACATTTATCAACCTATAAATTTGTATTGCCTTTACAGATTAATTAGCAAAAAAAAATTCCTCTCCTGTATGCTTTGGGAGTAATTATATAATAAAGACAGTTGTTTTTATTTTGCAGATTTTACTTGCCACATGGCTTAAGCATAGATAAAGATGGAAATTATTGGGTCACTGACGTAGCTCTTCACCAGGTAATCTTCTATTTGGCAATTATTCAAATAGAAGCTAATGGAGTTGTGCTTTTAAAATGTTCTGGAGCTGTCTAGGTCTCTTTCTGTGATGCAGTCAGTTTATAACAACAACAGCAACAACAAATGGAGCAGCCACATCTGAAATGGTTCTTTTAGAGCTCAGTGCTAAGAAAAACTAATCTGTACGTGATCAAGCCACCCTTCTCTGTGGGGCTGGCAGGAATCTTAGGGCCAGATGTGAAGCTTCACTCTACCAACCTCCTTCTTGGCTTTCTGTATTTGTTTTTCTTTCCTCTGTCCCCAGGTTTTAGTTCTATTTTTATCACCTCATGTGTTTTATATATTTTTCATAAACCATCTTAATCTTCTATAAATGGATGCAAAGTCTCTAGTGTATATATGTTTACATATAAAACAGCAAATGTTTGTTCTTTTTATGGAAGTTGTATTTCCATCACAGAATAGTCGTAATGTCCTCAAAAGATAAGCTCATGTTTAATACCTGTCTTATGAATAGGTGGGAAGGAACTAGGGGGAAAAAAAACTAGAACTGAGAAGGCGTAGCTACAAGAATCTTCAAACATCATCTCAGTAAACGTTTATTGCACTTGTATTGTCTGGAGAGTATTGTACTATTAGCTAAGGTAAGACAGAAAGGAAGGGCAGGGTGGGTGGAACAGGACATCCATGTACTAGTCTCCATTCACCATTAATGAGCTAGATTAACTTGAGCAAATCACCTAATCTCTATCAGCCTCGTTTATCGAATGAAGAAATCAGACTAGATAATTTCTAGAATCCCATCCAGTTCTAAAAACTGTCTTCTTTTAAATAAGTCTCTGGGAGCTTACACTCTAATTCCATATGCAAGCAGTCTCAGCCAGGTAGGTGCGTGTCAATATTAACCATGCAAAGTGGGAAAGGCTTTTGTTCTTTCTTTAAAAGGTGTTCAAACTGGATCCAAACAGTAAAGGAGGGCCTCTGTTAATCCTGGGAAGGAGCATGCAACCAGGCAGTGACCAGAATCACTTCTGTCAGCCCACCGATGTGGCTGTGGATCCAGACACTGGAACCATCTATGTATCAGATGGTTACTGCAACAGTCGGATTGTGCAGTTTTCGCCAAGTGGAAAGTTCGTCACACAGTGGGGAGAAGGTACTCAATGAGACTCTTGATGTCTAATTGTGATTCTTAGCCAACGTCACTAGGAGCAAGAGATTGGCCACCCCTCACATTCTTTAGGATGTAATTGTCCCCTGAAGCTAGAAAAACAGGGCCTCTGTATGCATCCAGTTGGCTCCTCACACACACGTAAAGTCTTGTAAGAGGACAAAAGAATGCTTCTACATAAAAACTTTAAACTTTGTCCAAATAGGGAGAAAATCTGTAATGCACTTGTGGGTAAGAGATATTAACTGCTTTACCTTATTTTTTCCTCTGGTTCCAGGTATTTAATGGTTTACTATGTTGAGTTTTGAAAATTAGAAAACTTTAGTCAGACTTTGGGTGATTTTACAAATCATATATCTGAGGTTTTTCTGTGTTCTGTAGAGTCTGCTGGGAGCCATCCTAAACCAGGCCAGTTCAGTGTTCCTCATAGCTTGGCCCTTGTGCCTCGTTTGGGCCAATTATGTGTGGCAGACAGAGAGAATGGTCGGATCCAGTGTTTTAAAACTGACACCAAAGAATTTGTGCGAGAGATTAAGCATGCGTCATTTGGAAGAAATGTATTTGCAATTTCATACATACCAGGTATTTCTTCTTTATTTTTTCTGTTTTCTCATACTATACTCTGTCCTTAAAAAGTATTTGTCTAATTTTATTATGCTCTTATTATAAATTTTTATGAAGGAATTGAAGGTGCATTATATATCAGATCTTAAAACATTTTAAAACTGTTAGTGTATTATAAATCATTTGCAACTCAAATGCCACTGTTCTTTATATGGAAATAACAAAGAACTCAAAAGATTTAACAACTGTTTGTAATGGATTAAAAAATTGTTCCCAAACATTGATTTTTACTTTTCCTTAATTATGATCATTTGCTCTAGTTATTAAATGATTAATATTATGTCTTCACACATCATCAACAGATGGTGGATGACTCATAAAATAAATATTCAAAATAGTTCTTCACATTTTTTAGAAAAGTGGTGGCTAACTTTTTTAAGATATACATGTAAAGTAAGCGAGGCTTATGTGTAAATGCTAGGAGAAATGGCCAATAAAACCTGGAATTTTTTTTTCTCATTTCAAGATATTGTCTCAACTTAAAGAAAATCAGAAAAATAATCCAAACTTACAAAATAAGATTCATTTAATTCATATTGCAAAATAACTTAGCATAAGATTTCTTTTTATCATGAATACGAAATAACTGAAAATATATTTCTAGAATTTGTATGCAATTTTTACAGTATACTTCACAAATATATCTGCACCTATGTTAGTGCAGCATTGACTATGTAGTTATCAGTGTGATATTTGGGTTTCATATGCTGTTAGAGTTGCACATGGCTGCTGTCTCCCCAGGCCATCCCCAGTTTATTTAGGACATGGAGTAAAGGGACTTAAGCAACTGAAATAGGAGCAAGTTTGGCTTTCCTAAGGAGTAAGGAATAAAGAAGCAATAAAAGACTCTTGTTAATGTCAATGAAAGATAAATTATCATGTTGGCTTTTACCTCATATTTAGAGAATAAATTTGGTAAGACCATTTATCTAACAAAGAGGGTGATCAAGTTCATAGTGAATAAAAATAAGTACGAAGAGAAAAACATCAGGAGGAAAGAACAGAGGAAATCTGGTTAAAGAGAAAATCTAAGCAAAACACAAAGAGCAGTATTATTCAGTTCTCTCTACAACGTTGCACAATGGGAATTGACGTTGATGGCGTTGATGTTCTCCCTAGCATGATGTACTAAAGGACCCTATCCCGAAATTCTTAAAGAAAGACAAAAAATCCTTCAACACTGGTTTCGTATTTTATATATTTTATTGTTTTAATTCTTGGAAACATACTATTCCATCATCTTAAGTATTTATTTAACCAATATATCACAGTTTCCACTATTTTGGAAAAACTACTATACTAAGAAATACAGTTTTACTAAAAAAAAATGTAGTATGGAAAGAAACATTGATATAAAAAAGATGATCTAATTTTCTTAATTAGGAAAAAATATGTCTGACAATCTGGAATATGCATGTCACGTTTTCAGACTTTAGTATTTTGAAATCAGATCATTCTTCTATTTATATTGTACCTTTACTTAACTTTCTCTGCATATTTTTCTCTGATTCTACTTGTAGTTAGAGTAGGTATAACATAATTGTTAAAAAGTCTGATACCCCAAAATGACCGGCTCAAATAACCCAACTCTTCCCAATGTCTATTTAGGATACCTATGGTGTCTATGTGTCTATTTCTCCATCTATGTCATCTCATCTATATCTGATTTCTACTGGCTTCGTAAGTAGAACAGGCCTTGCAATTCCTGGGTTTTATTACAAGGAGGCTAGTCCCCTAATCTGTTTGCCCCTATTTTATTACCCAGGAAGAGACATCTGCTAAGTATTTTGTTTTCTACTTTTGTGGCCTGCTGTAGGAACTGGGTTGACCCTACATTTCTTGTTTATGTAACATTATGTGCATGTATTTGAAAGCCAGTCTTATCCATATTTTAAAGGAAGATTAACTGGATATGTTGCCACAGGTTTGCTCTTTGCGGTGAATGGGAAGCCTTACTTTGAGAACCAAGAACCTGTACAGGGATTTGTGATGAACTTTTCCAGTGGAGAAATTATAGACGTCTTCAAGCCAGTGCGCAAGGTATTCACATACATTAACTATGGATGAGTTTTCATGAGAATACAACTAAAATATGAATCTTAGCATTCGATTAGTACTTGAATAATTTTTTTAAAAACTTTAAAGAGATGTGATAACTTTCTTAGCTAGGCTGAAGTGCTGTATACTATATTTTATTGAGAATAAATGTCCTTGTCTGTTCCTAGATGAATTTCTTCAGATGCAAATGTGTGCAGTTCTAAGGTTCTCAGTAGACTTTGTACAGGATGGCAGGTTTAAATTCACTTCAGTTGGAAAACGGGAAAAACAAGTCTTTTCCTGATTTCATCCAAGTAGAGAAGGTACCACAATGTGTTAAACTATACATGTCTACTTCTCTTAGAGCAACAGGAATCTTGTTTGCATTTTTTTTATGCTATGACTACGCTGAGCAACAAGATTTGAAAATAGCACTTCCTGGAAGGTATTCAAGTTCCAGAGACTTGGTTTAGATAAAAGACTAAAGTCTAATTTTGGCTTCAGAATGCTGTCCCGCTGTTTATTCTAACAGTGCTTTTACAAACTCAGTGAGTGTGGTGCAGTGTGACCATGGTCCTCTGTCTCCTCAGTTTACTTTCTCTGTAATAGGATTGTCAGAATGATCAGAATGTTCACATACACTGCCTGAATGTGCTTGTGGTACATCCATTTGAGAAAACCCAGCCTGCTGAAATGCTACAAATAAGAGTTATTTTTCAAAATATATAAAGATTTGTTGCTTTAATGGATCAAAATGCCACTCTCATAAGCCGCAGGATAAACTATACCTCCATACTCAAATTCTTACAGTATTCTTTAAGACACCAAATTTACTAGCTTAAAAAAAACTTTAAGATGCCTCAACATTTTAGAAATTTGTCTTAGAATGCTGACAGCTAGTCTGGGTCTTACCAAAATTCATTCTAGAAATATTTATTAAGTACCCACTCCTTGTCAGGCATCATGCTAGATACTAAGGATATGGTGGTGGACAGAACAGGACACAGACTTTCCCTCAAATGGAGTTTTAGCAAAAGTTACAGGATCCAAGCTGAAGCAAATAATCTGAAGTGAAGATTCTAGTACACATTTATTTTCTTTCTTTTTTGAGTTTCTATTGATGTACAACAAACAGAAGTTTTCATAGAAGTGTTTCATCTGAAAAGCCATAAGCGATCATATATTCAATCATGGTAATCCTTCAGAAAGAAATCCATTATGTTGATAATATGTATTTTACTCCCGCAGTCTTTGAGCTTCTTCTTATCTATTGATAAAGAAAGTGAGATACTTAACTTCCTTTCGGTCTTCAATTGGTTTAACACAATGTTTGCTTGATTGTTCTTTTAATAATGTACTGTGTCAATCAGGGTTTTAACTTTGAATTCAGATACACATCTAGAAATCGACACTAAGTGCTATGCTAGAGGCTAGATTCTAAATGAGCCTTATTACTCATAAAAATGTGAGCAACCCAGGATGAAAATTTCAGAAAGCCTTGTGATTAAACATCATCATTGATGGGACGTTCAGGGATGAATACGTCACAATATATGGATCAGTACAGCAAACTTGAAAAAGAGAGTCTAACTCTAAGATGAAATTTGCTTTTCCTTTCCATAAACAAGACTTTAATATTACACCCAAACATAGAAATTTATTGTGTGTTGACTCAGTGATCTGAAATCCATTTATGAGTCTCAGAATTTTCATTTAATTAGATTATCATCACAAAGATTAAGTTTGGGTGAGGGTAATACTCTGGTGTATTGACTCTTGCATAAGAAGAAATTTCTCCTTCAAATCAAAAATCAAATTTTACATAATGGGTCGGTGCCGCTGTTGGTACCTGTCCACTACTTATCTCCTCATGTACTTCAGATCTCCCTCTTCTATTACATTCTTTAGAAATGTTTATGTCTGAATGTATGATCGTCATTATGTCTATGCAGGAAAATGAGATGGTAGGAAAATAAAGAAGATGATTCTATCAAATGTAGAAAAGTGATGAGGGCAAAAGATACCTGGTTGCCCCCCACATTCTTCCTTCCATAATCACAGCAAAGGCTTCCGGTCCCTCTCATCTGCTGTCACACACTCCCTCCAGGCTGGCATTTTTTTGTCTTCTTTCTTTTGCAAGGCTGCTCATGTGGAAAAAGAAGGGAATAATCCCCTCTGCTCCATATCACTCCCCCCAAAAAAGAAAAGAACAAAAGAAAGAAGGGAACAGTAAGCCCAGATTCATGTTATTTCTCCACCCTTAACAATGGAGATTAAAATGATGAGGTTTAACAGTATTTGAGCTTAAGGTTTACATAAGTGAAATTACTTACCCAGAGCTACACAGGAAGTAGCACAAGTGGATGTTAAATGCTGGTCTTTTTGACTATAAAATGTGTTTGACCTTTTAATCCCCTGAAGCCAGGGGATGTATTAAACAATAACATAACTTGGTGCAACTTCTTAGAGAACTATTTTACTTAACATCAAGTAAGTTTAAACATTATTTTGTGTTAAAGCAAACATAATTATGATATGGAGAGCACAAATTCCTTATGAATTTTTATGACAAAATATAAGACTTTGAGGGCAGATTGCCCGGAGGTGTATCACCAGATGCCCAGGATGATGCTGCCATTTTTTCTATGGTCAGTTTTATTTTGCTAAGAGAAGAGTTTCCAAAGCCTCAACTAGAAGATCTTTAAATCTGTTCAGCTCTGATGTATTAAAGCTTAATCCTAAACCTTACAGAAAAATCTTTTGTTTCAAATGACACAGAGCAGTGGAATAATTCATTTGAAAGATTATAGTTGAGTGCCTCTGACTGAAGTAGGACTAGATGTCCCAAAGTCCCATCCAGTAAGATTCCCCCTGAGATGCCCAAAGTAATTCCAGCAGAACCTTCATCTCCCTGTATCAGTTTGAGAACCACAGATAGAGGTTTATTGTTATTTTAGCCTTGAATTGATGATATTATGTGATTTACTTAAATAAAGCAAACTCAGATGCAGCAAAAATAGTCCTTGGAGGGAAGTTCATAGTGATACAGGCCTTCCTCAAAAACCAAAAACAATCTCAAACATCCTAACCTACCACCTAAAAGAATTAGAAAAATAATAACAAACAAAACCTAAAGTCAGCAGAAGGAAGAAAATAATAAATATCAGAAAGGAAATAAATAAAATAGAGATTGAAAAACAAGAAAAAAATTAATAGAACCAAGAGCTGGTTCTTTGAAAGAGTAAACAAAATCAACAAACCTCTGGCCAGGCTCACCAAGAAAAAAGAGAGCAGTCCCAGATAAACAAAATAAGAAATTAAAGAGGAAAAATAACAACCAATACCACAGAAATGCAAAAAACCATAAGAGAATACTATGAACAATTATATGCCAACAAATTGGACAACCTAGAAGAAATGGACAAGTTTATAGGAACATACAGCCCACCAAAACTGAATCAAGAAAAAAACAGGTAATTTGAACACCCTGATTACTAGATTTGAAATAGAATCTGTAATTTTTAAAAAAGGTCCCCACAAAACTCCAGGACTGGGTGGCTTCACTGGGGAATTCTACCAGACATACAAAGAAGAACTTACAGTAATTCTTCTCAAACTCTTCAAAAAGATTGAATAGGAGGGAAAACTCCCAAAGTCATTCTATGAAGTCACCATCACCCTGATACGAAAACTGGACAAAGATAGTACCAAAAAAGAAAATTACAGGCCAATATCTTTGATGAATATAGATGCAAAATTCTCAACAAAATATTAGCAAACTGAATCCAATGACACATAAAAAAAGATCATATATCACAATCAAGTAGGATTCATCCCAGGGTTATAAGGATGGATCAACATATGCAAATCAGTGTGATATACCACATCAGCAGAAGAAATGACAAAAATTACAAGATCATCTGAATAGCTGCAAAAGAGGCATTTGATAAAATTCCACATCCATTCATGATAGAAACTCTTACCAAAGTGAGTATAGAGGGGACACATCTCAACATAATAAAAGCTATTTATGACAAACCCACAGCCAACATAATACTCAACAGTGAAAAGCTGAAAACCTTCCTGCTAAAATCCGGAACAAGACAAGGATGCCCACTCTTAACACTTCCGTTCAACATAGTATTGGAAGTCATAACCACAGCAATCATACGAGAAGAAGAAATAAAAGGGATCCAAAATAAAAAGGAAGAAGTAAAACTGTCATTATATGCAGAGGACATGATACTATATATATAGAAAACCCTAAAGATGCCACAAAAATTACTAGAGCTGACAAATGAACTCAGCAAGGTAGCAGGATACAAGATTAACATACAGAAACGAGTTGTTATTTCTTTACACTAACAATGAAATATCAGAAAGGAAAAGTAAAAAAAAAAAATCCCTTTTAAAATCCCATCAAAAAAAATACTTAGGAATAAACCTGATGAAGGAGGTAGAAGAGTTATATGCTGAGAACTATAAAACATTGATAAAAATTGAAGACGATTCAAAGGCATGGAAAGATATCCCATGTTCTTGGATTAGAAGAATTAATATTGTTAAAATGGGCATACTACCCAAAGCATTCTACAGATTCAATGCGATCCCTATCAAATTACCCAGGACAATTATCACAGAACTAGAACAAATAATCCTAAAATTTATATAGAATCACAAAAGACCCAAAATTGCCAAAGCAATACTAAGGAAAAAGAACAAAGCTTGGAGGCATAATGCTTCCAGACTTGAGACAATACTACAAAGCTACAGAAATCAAAACAGCATGATACTGTTACAAAAATAGACATATAGTTCAATGGAATAGAATAGAGAGCCCAGAAATAAACCCATACACCTGTGGTCAGTTAATCTTCAACAAAGGAAGCAAGAATATACAATGGAGAAAAGACAGCCTCTTCAGGAAGTGGTATTGGGAAAGCTGGACAGCCATGTGTAAATCAATGAAGTTAGAACACTCTCTCACACCATACATAAAAATAAACTCAAAATGGCTTAAAGACTTATAATACAAGACACTATAAACCGCCTAGAAGAAAACATAGGCAACACATCCTCTGACACTAAATCTTAGCGGTGTTCTCCTAAGACATTCTACCAACACAATAGAAATAAAAGCAAAAATAAACAAGTGGGACATAATTAAACTTAAAAGCTTTTGCACAGCAAGGGAAACTATAAACAGAATGAAAAGACAACCTACACACTGGGAGAAAATATTTTCAAATGATGCTACTGACAAGGGATTAATTTCCAAAATATATGAACAGCTCATATAGCTTAATATCAAAAAAAAAAAAACCCAATCAAAAAATGAGCAGAAGACCTAAATAGACATTTCTCCAAAGAAGACATCCAGATGGCCAATAGGCACAGGAAAAGATACTCAGTATCACTAATTATTAGAAAAATGCAAATCAAAGCTATAATAAGGTGTCACCCCACATGGATCAGACTGACCATCATCAAAAAGTCTACAAATAATAAATGCTGGAGAGGGTGTGGAGAAAAAGTAACCCTCCTACACTGTTGGTGGGAATGTAAATTGATGCAGCCATTATGGAAAACAGTATGGAGATTCCTTAAAAAACTAAAAATAAAATTGCTCTATGATCCAGCAATCCCACTCCTGGGCATATATCCAGATAAACTCTAATTTGAAAAGATACATGTACTCTGTTGTTCACAGAAGCACTATTTACAATAGCCAAGACATGGAAGCAATCTAAATGTCCATCAACAGATGAATGGATAAGGAAGATGTGGTATACATATACATATACATATACATATACATATACATATACATATACATGATGGAATACTACTCAGCCATAAAAAAGAATGAAATAATGCCATTTGCAGCAACATGGATGAACCTAGAGATTATCATACTAAGTGGAGTAAGTCAAAGACAAATATCATATGAAACCACTTATATGTGGAATCTAAAATATGATCCAAATGGACTTACTTACAAAACAGAAAAAGACTCACAAATAAACTTATTTACAAAACAGAAAAAGACTCACAGACATAGAAAACAAACTTATAGTTATCAAAAAAGAAAGGGGAGGGATAAATTAGGAGTTTGGGATTCATGGATACAAACTATTATATATAAAATAGATAAACAAGGTCCTACTGAATAGCACTGGGAATTATGTTCAGTATCCTGCCATAAACCATAATGGAAAAGAACATGAAAATACATAGATATGTATAACTTAATCACATTGTTGTAAACAAGAAACTAAGACAACATTGTGAATCAACTATACTTCAGTTAAAAAAAAGTTTTAAAAATAAAAAAGACGTAAAGCAAAGTCCTTAGCTAATGAATAGCTTGCACATTACCCCTCACTTTTATTCCCCCACCTGTTATAATATTTTTCCCATAAGAAAATGTAAAATATTCCACAACCATATGTTTGGCAAAGCAGTTTCTAAAAACGTATTTTGGTTATAGAAGAGGAACTCCCTGTAATTTGCAAACCTGTTGCCACCTATTAGTTGAACCCAAAATAAAGATGAACATCTAATGACTGGCAACTACCAGAAGACTTCAACAAGGCAACGTCTTGATTTCTGGCCCTCTGTCCTCCTCCACATTAGTCAAGCTCATTTGATAGTCTGCAGGAATGAATCTCGTTGGCATGGCCATCTCATTTTTCTTTCAATGTGACAAATTGTTGCTGATTTTTACAGCACAGTAGTTTCTCAATAGCATGCATTCTGCCCCTCCTGAAGTGAGCTAAAAACGGAAGTCTGCCTCATGAGCACCCTTTGTACTCTGCAGGCGCATGTGGGCACATGCTGGCTGGTAAGCCCACGATCGGGATAATGTTCTATTCATACTCACTGGCCCTATTTTTTGAGAACGCTATACTCAGGCGGGCCTCCTGGCATCAAAGGTGAAAAATATCCGCATCCCACCAACTGGCAGACACGTGGCACCTCTGAAAGCTTCAGGAGACAGATGGCAATGGCAGCAGCAGCACATTTTAAGGCTGCTCTTCCAGGAACTAGCTCTGGGACCCTGAGAAAGTCACATGAAGTGCTCCCCTGTCTCCTGGGTCCTCATGATTCAGATACTGATGATTGGAAATGGAAACATGTCATGAGGAAAGACATATTGAAACACCATAATATCTGAAGTAGGTACACAAGCCCAGGATATACTAGAAGTAACACTCCATTTGTTTCCTTTGCTGACTGGAAATATTGCAAACACTGGGCTTCAGGGTAGAAAACCCCACATTCCTGCATATCTCCTAGTATGCATTTCAGAAATAACCTGAGTGCTCTGAATCTTTGAAATGGTTCCTCTCATCAGTAATGTATAAATAGCTTTTAAGGTAGCACATGATAGCTTGATGGGAGAATAACAAAAATTAATACCTGGTCTTTTTAGATGAATGTAAATAATTAGGTAAATAATACAACACCAACTAAAGAACACTGTAAAAATAAAAAAAAAAAAAAAAGATCTGCTTGGAAACGTTCACTTTTTAAAAGACTTGGAAGTCAGTGGTGAGGCCCCCTTCTCATTTCCCGGTGTATAGAAGCAGGCCTGGCTCAGGCAGTGCCCAGGGCCTGAATGGATGACTCTTTTCGGCCTGGAGTTGCTTTGGTGAGAATCACTGTTTCTTTGGTTTGAATAATATGCTTGTTGTTTCATTGTGTGCGTTGCTGTGTTTTCCTGCCTTTTCATGAAGAGGCAAGTACAGGCTCCCCACCTTGCTGTGTTCTTCTTATTTTGTTATTACTCTTTTTTTTATTGAATTATAGTCATTTTACAATGTTGTGTACAGCACAGTGCTTCAGTCATACATAAGTATTATTTTGACAGCACTTCGACATGCCTCATGACATCGCTGCGTCAGAAGACGGGACTGTGTACGTGGGAGACGCTCACACCAACACCGTGTGGAAGTTCACCTCGACTGAAAGTATGGCTTTTACAGCATTTATTGTCCACATTTTCCCTCAGTTGGATTGTTTTAAAATCTGTGAAAAAATATTTGCATTTCCCTCTCTTTTTATCGATAGAATGCAGTAGCAGATCAAGGTGTGATTGGCAGTTATTAAAAGACTTGTTTATATTCATTTCAGGGATTACATTTTTTTAAAAGTCAAAGGAAAAAATTTTTTTCTTTTTCTTTTTCTTTTTTTTTTTTTTTTTGCTGGCAGTTATCCCCTTGTTTCCACAGATATTCCACAGGAAATTCTTGATGCCTAAAGTAATGTCTATTACATTAAAAGCCAGTGTTGATTCCAACTTTGTTCCAGAGGGAAGTGAAGGCTTTGGCAGAGCAGGGTGCTGCCTGGTGTCCACACAGTCATCACTTCCCACGTGGCTCTTCAGCTCTCAGTTGCTCTGAGCATCTAGGAAGACCTACATCTGTGTCAGACACAGATCACCCCAAACAGAAGACTGCATTTTCTCTTTAGACTTCAGCTTGTTCAAATACTGAAGTATGGTTTTCATGTAACTCAAAAAGTTTGTCTAGGGACAAAGGAGATTCTTTACCAGGATCAGGCCAGCTAGGTTTGGGGATTTTTTCATTGCAATTTGGATATTAGTATACATTCAGAAGTATACTAACCTAGCCTCTGATATATAGTAAAAGACATAAATTTTCTAAATTAAACAGTACTGAATGCTTAGTGGGCCACAGACTTCCACATCCAGAGATGCTTTCAAAATGCGGCAGGGTCCAAAGGGTAGGAGAAGATGGGGTTAAGGATGATAAATCTGAGGTATCAGGAGCTGCCACAGGCAGTTTTGAATAGAGAAATGATAAAGGCTTGTGGACTTGATGAAGATAAGAAATACTACTGGTAACAAGGAAAAATGCAAGTTACAATAAAGAAAAGCAAAATCGTGGGTTCAGAAACGTCAGTCATCTGCCACACAAGTCTCGGAGCCCAGGGCACTTTGGGAACAGTTGTCTTCAGAATTGCCCTTTGAGTATCTTTGCTGTTTTGTAATAAGGACCCAGTTAGGACTGATGCACAGAGGTGCCTGTGGACTGTTCCACTGCAGCCGTAGCTGCACATTCCCTTTGCCAGTGTGCAGGCTCTCCTAGCACCTGCCTCCTCAAAGAAGAACCAAGAGGTGTGGACAGACAGGAAAGCAGAGAGAGATGGATCATTCCCAATTGCCTGGCTGAACCCAGGCTTTTTGGAATTAAAAAAAACAAGAGTAAATGCTTCTCAGGATGGAAAAAACTTCAGAAATCTAGCCAGAATCTTCATTTTTACAGATACAAATATGATACTTGAACTCATTAAGATTCCAGTCTAAGGCTCTTTATTCCACCCTAGTGGTTTGTACTAAACAGAGGTGCATGTCCGAGTCACCTGGGGAGGGTTTTCAAAACACACAGCCAGACTGCACTCAAGATCTTATTGAAAGAAGAGGAGTTATAATATGTGGAAAGCCTTTTGGAAAGGCTTCCCAGGTGATTTTGAAATGGCCCGTGATTGAGAAGCACTGCAGTATAGCATCCAGCTTTAAGAGAGAAAAAGCCTTCTGTGTAGTCCTGAATGCAACCAAACAATAAACCTGGAAAGCAGTACCCTGGGAACAGTGAGACTGCCATAGGAGACTAAACAAGTGTCACGTGTACGTATTCTAGTATTTAACTAGTCAAATCAATTCATGTCAACTAGAAGACTGGTAATCAAACATGGCAGAACTAGTCGTCAGTCTAAGATGTCCCCATGAAAACAGAATTACTTGATATTTCAGAAATAATACAATATTATAATCTCCCCATGGAAAATCTCATTTTGAATATGAAGACCTTAGAAATATTATTTCAGATTTCCCTAGGAGATTTTACCCAGGACTCGTGGACCTGGCACCTAATTAGTGTTTTGTATTAAACTCTTTTCTAACATAATAATGTATTTGATGAATTAAGGAAATATTTTTTACTGAGAAAAATTAATGTTAAAATTAAGTTTTCAAATGTAATTTTTGACAATTCTGATTTTCTCTCTTCTTTCTATGCTGTTACAGAAATGGAACATCGATCGGTTAAAAAGGCTGGCATTGAGGTCCAGGAAGTCAAAGGTTGGTCAGATTCCTCTTATGACTGTGAAACCCAAGGCTATTTGTGCTGAATACTTTTATGGCTCTTGATTGTACTTACAAAAATTACCAGGCTAAAAATATAATCTGGTAAATTATCCATAACTTCTACTATATACTTAATTAAGCCTTTAAACCTACATGTTGCCACTGCTTTTTCTGATAAATGGAGTAGTCATAATGAGCTCAAATTCACTGATTTCAAGTGATTAAAAAAAAAAGTGACTGGAGTTGCAAGAAATCTGTAACAAGTGGGCCAGAGAGATTAAGAGAGAAAAAGAACATAAGGCCGTCACTTTGGGAAGCGCTTTAACCGCAGGCAAGCAGAATGTAACATCCAGCATGCTGGGAAAGGCCCTCCTTAATGGGCTCTCCTCTAAAGGAGTGAAAAATATCTTTGGTAAGTTAATACTATAGAGGCTTGAAAAGATTAGCTTCTCCCTAAGCTCCAGTCTTAGTACCATTCAGCCCCCAACATTCACTGAAGGCCGTCAGTGTGTAAGGCACTATAGCAGGCTTAATGGAAATGACATCGTGCCTGACTTCAGGAGACTTATGTCCTATAGGGACTCTGTGTGTGTGTGTGTGTGTGTGTGTGTGTGTGCGCGCGCGCGCGTGCGCACGCGTGCATACATGCATACGCATATGTACAAACAAGTGTATCACTGGCATATATTAAATAAGGAATGGAGAAATGGAATTTAGCTACTGGTAAAACCAGGTTCATCTGGAATCCCAGTCAAATTGTTTCCTCCCTTTCTTAGGGTCAGTTTATATTTATGTATTTTCTGCCATCTGCAGGGTTTTAGACATGGTCATGTGCAGTTAAGAACTCACTAGAGGCGTTCCTAATATTTACGTAGCAAAGTGATTCAGTTACTAGTTGCTTTACAAATGGCTCTCCTAGCTATTCAGACTTAACCCTAGGCTTACTTGTTTTCCTTTCTCACGAAAGCAGGTGGAAAGGAGATGAAAAGAAACAAGAACCAAGAGAGAGTTTAGGGACTTTATGTAGGCAGATAAGAACATATAGCCGGCTCAAGGTTGAAAGGGGTAAGATACTATTATAAAATAAATATATAGCAACTGTTTGGCATTTGTAGAGATTCCAACCAGCTGATGCTACTGAGTGACACTCATACCACGCTCATATTGAAGGAGTTCCTGGCCCTCTATTTTTCTGTTATTGTTATATATGGAATTATTGATAAGTTCTGTTTGTCCCAAATAAAGATGTAGGAAAATATGCTATTATGAATAATAGCTATCAATTATGGAGCACAAACCATGGGCTATACCAGAATTACCAAGTTTAATCCTTACACCAATCGTATGATAATGGCTATTATCCCCACTTTACCTTTGTGAGGAAATTGAGGATCAGAATTACTACTAAGGTATTAAATGGTAGAGCCAGAATTTAAGCCAGTCTGTTTCATGCCAGAGCTGTCCTCTTAACCACTATTACTACACTGCTAAGCAGAGATGAATGCCACCAATTCATCCACCATAAATTCTTCCAAGAACTACAGGTTAGAGATGGTTGTAGTTTACTCCGAAATCTCTGGGATTTCACAGTGGCCTCAAACCATTTCTGTTCAGATAGATCCCACCAAAACCCTGGGACTGCACTTGTTGGCAAACAGCCCACCCTCACTGACCTCGTCTTGGCTGGCCAGTGGAGGATGAACAGTGCCCTCCCACTGGCCATGTCCTCTCTCAGTGCACACCACTGAGTCCATTTGGTCAGGAAACCTTCCAGCAGCTCAAATAGTAACTTTAATTGAAATGTCTTGTCATGACAGTCTCGTTTTAATAGTCAGGAATACCCAAGCCCCAAAGAACTTGTTCCAGTCCTCTTTGAAACCCAAATGACTCTCACTGAACTTTTTTTTCAAGATTATTTTCTTATTACAAAAAGGAATATAAATCATGCTGAATCTCCAAGAGTTTGTCTTTTATCAAAATCTGGAAGCTTCATTTAGACCACCCCTTACAAAAGAGTGGGAGAAACATCCTCTCGTATTTAACAGCCCTGTAGATACATGGTAATTGCAAATTTCCAAATTCAAGTAACCTTTGACAACACTCATCCTCACTGTGAATGGTTATATAACTGATCATAAATAGCGGAGTTTCAGAACCAGTGTTGTGTTCTCAGGGAGTTTCAGGAATAAGAGAATTTGCGATAAGAAACTTAGGAAAGGGATTTAAATTTTCAAATAAAATTACTAGGGATAAAATAATACGCCAACATCCCACCGAAAGTAGAGCTTTTACCCCTCCCCCGCCTCCCATAATAAAAGATGATGATGGTGAATCAATCTTAAAAAGATAAAAAATAAATTCTCTAGTGCATTTAGCGTCTTGGATTTAATGGAGAACAACACATTGCACTAAGCAAAAAAACCAAAAAAAGAGTACAGGTGTACCTTGTTTTATTGCACTTTGCTTTGTTGCACTTTGCAGATACTCACTTAGTGTTTTTTACAAAATGAAGGTTTGTGGCAGCCCTGCACCCAGCAAGTCCATTGATGCCATTTTTCAATAGCATTTGCTCGCTTCATGTCTGTGTCACATTTTGGTAATTCTCAAAATATTTCAAACTTTTTCATTACTATTGTAACTGTTACGGTGATCTGTGATCAGTGATCTTGGATGTTACTACTATGATTTGCTGAAGGCTCAGATGATGGGTAGCATTTTTTAGCAATAAATTTTTAAAATTGAATTATGCACATTAGTTTTTTTAGACATAATGCTGTTGCACACTTAATAGACTACAGTATAGTGTAACCGTAAGCTTCATATGAACTGGGGAAACAGAAAAATTTTATGACTTGCTTTATTGCAATATTTGCTTTATTTGCAGTGGTCTGGAACCTAACCCACAGTATCTCCAAAGTATGCCTGTAATCTTACTGGTGCTATATGCACTTTTCACATCTTCTAAAGTGTCAGTTGCCACTATGCCATATAAAACCTTCAGCTTTCAATTCCATCTGTGAAGAACTGGGTAGCAATTGCTCGGTCGCTGTATTAAGAATGTCCCTCCTTTCCTGACCTAGTTATTCCAAGTCCAGGTGGTCTCTGGGCTACTCCCCGTCTGTCAGGGGAGAAAGCCATGTACACGCTTGTGTGTGTGCACTCACACAGGAATGCACCTTGCCTCTCTTTCTAAATGCGTTGCTTTAAAGAAGAAAGAAAAAGCTTCTTATACATCAGCTTTTCAAAATTATGTTTATTTCCATATATCTAAGGAGATGCTAGAAAAGCTTGTAGATTGAATCCACCTAGCATCTTATATGATAGGAGAATGTCATATGAGGTACCCCCACCTTCCAGAAGCCCCAGGTCTTGGCTAATCTTAGAGTGTCTCCATCTATCTTCATCAGGACAATTGGGTTTTTAGTTAAAGAATTTCAGATAAAGAGTAAATGTGACAGAATTTGGATTATTCTTTTTGCTTTGAATGGAATTCTTATTGACTCTTAAGTGATAGCTGTTTTTTAGGCTTTTTACTCCAATTATAAAGGCTTCTGAGAAGAGCAGTAGCATTGCTTTTTTTTTAGGTTAGGAGATTAAAATTTTTATCCTCTTCCTTTAAAATGCAGAGCATCTTTTAAAATCTAAACATAGTTCAGCTCATTCCAAAAGTTAGAATGTTCAAGTATTTTTAGATGACACTCAGAGAACCAGAAGGGAATAGAAATCACGAGTTTATAAAGTGCAGTGTGTGTATTTTAGCAAGTTCATTACCTCATTCTCAGCACACTTTCTACGAATGGTACTTGGATTCTTTTAGTCTACTGCCTGCTTCATAGTTTTTCTTCCCTTTTAATGAAGCCCAATCCTAGCTCTGCCTTATAAATGAAACTAGATTTGAGCTGGTACAGCCATTGTCTTAGGTGTAGGCAAATCCACTGAATGACAAGTACAAAATGCTATGTGATCACTCGGGTCATAGTTGCCTTCAGAGAGAAACAGATCTTTCGCCCGAGGCAGCAACCTCTTGACCACCAGTCTACATCTTTGGCCCATATTTTTTAATCTTATTGTCCATTTATTACTTAATTAATTTATTTAGCTTAAATATAGAACAAGCTTAAATAGAGAACAATTTGTATACCTTTTCTACAGTAATGAAGAAAAAACAAAACAAAAACCAGTGGTCAGGAAGAGTAAGAATCACACTTACATTCCTCTTGGAAACTGAGACTTAGAAAGGTTAGATTTGAACCATTTGGATCTATGAACCAGTCCCTTTCCTTCTCTCCCACTGAAGTTTCAAGAACCACTCCAGTGGACAGAAGAGGAGAAATAATGGTCTGCCCTTAACCCATAGTACAGGGAAAGAAAGGAGGACTGTGAGGCTGTCTGTAGAAGGGTGATAGTAAGAGCGCCACTCATAGGCTTGGTGTGATGATTAAATGAGAACAATGCCTGAAACAGTGTATGTGCTCGGTAGATACAATAACTGAGACCGAGAAGGAGGCTGGCTCAGAACACTGAGACAACAAGCTGACACCTGCCAAATGTGTGTGTCATAAATTGTATTTACAATGTCTTAAATAACTTGAGAAATGCTTCCTTGGAGAAGTGTCCAGAAAGCTACTAAGCTGTATCTACACATACTAAACATTAACCAAAGACGTTCCTGATGTTAAATCACCTATCCCTGCCATTTTGTCACAAATTCCTGAGGCCGTATGATGCACCCTGTATCGCAGGGCAGAAGGGCGCAGCAAGAAATCAAAGTTCCAGAACCCTTGTGAACCTTTTGGCAAATGTGGTTGGAACATCTAGCCCTCACACACTGGGGCTTTGTACAAACACACGTACATGCTTCTCGAGGGTAAGAATGTCTCAAGGCTCAACCTCATTTTTAAGCCCGTAGTTATTGAGATCCCTGCAGCTGCTGATACGGGTTTGTTACATCAGTTTTCCAGCAGTGCTTTGGGCCTGATATCTACCCAATACCTGCCAATATCACAGAATAGTTGTGTGAGTGATTTTCATCAACAGCAAATGGGTAACTGTGTGCACTTGTAGCTTCCTGGGAACTGTAGAAAAGAAGGTGGAAAAGATCCAGCTCCTTCTTCCAGGTTGTAATTCTAGAATTAAGGTGTGTGTAACTATGCATGTGAGGTACCAATAATTCATTGAACGTGAGAACTAAAGACACAAGGAAACAAATACTTATTAAGCACCTTTTTATGATAAATATTTATACTCAAGAATTTTGTGGAGGTTATTTACTATCCTCGTCACAGTCATACGGATGAGGTTACTAAGACCCAGATCATTTAAGTAACTTGCCCAAAGTTACATAAGCTGGCTCTATAGGAGAACTGGGATTTGAGCCCAGATTCACATGACTCCAGTATGCACACCAATTCTGTCCCCCACACCATGCTGCCTGTTCATTTTAACTTTGAAAAAATGCAGAAGGATGATACATCTTTTGTGGAATTATAGGTAAAGAGGGAACAAAGGGTAGAACCAAAGAAAACCAATTTAAAGGTGAAAAACCACTCAGTGGGAATTTGCCAACCACAGCTGCCAGCTTGGTAGAGTCAGATACTGAAACGTGAACCCCACATGCACTGAGCTCGACAAGTTCTTCGGGAGCAGTTGTTGATCTGACTGGGTAGGGGGCGGTGGGGGGCGGGTTTTGGAATCTTTGAGTCAGTTGAATATTGTAAACTCTTCTTTCCCTGAAGAATCCGAGGCAGTTGTTGAAACCCAAATGGAGAACAATCCCGCCTCCTCAGAATTGCAGAAGATGCAAGAGAAACAGAAACTGATCAAAGAGCCGGGCTCGGGAGTGCCCGTTGTTCTCATAGCAACCCTCCTGGTTATTCCGGTGGTTGTCCTGCTGGCCATTGCCTTATTTATTCGGTGGAAAAAATCAAGGGCCTTTGGAGGCAAGTAAAATGAGCCCCTTGAACTTGGAACCTACCTTCGAAAGAGTGTTTGGCCTGATTATCCTCAAAGTTCGGTTGTGATTTTTTTTTCAGTGTTTTTTTTTTTTAATGCTTTCTACCTGTTTCAGCGTTATTGTCTCTGTTCCAAATATTGTCTGTAGTTAGTATCACAGTAGAAAATATATCTGGAGCTTCTGAAGTTTGGATAGTTAGAGTACAATATAACCTTTAATATTGCCTTTTAGCAATTGGCTTAAATCCAATTAATGTGTTCACATGAAACTGGGTAGATAAGTAGATTAGTGTAAATTAGCTGAATGGTCAGGAAGGAGGAGACGCCTGCTGTTAAAAAGAGGCCCGGTCCTCCAACGCCTGGGTTCACTTAGTCCTGGCTCTAGCTCCTGGCTCATAACCTTGGGCAAGTTACTTAATCTCTCTAAGCCACAGTTTTTTTTATCTATAAAGTGGGGATACTCACAAGGTTGTGTGACGATTAAATGAAACAATGTACATGAAGCACTTATCACAGTATCTGGCACCTTGTAAGTGTTCAGTTAATTCCTCATAATCATTGGTAATAAAATAATAGTAATAAGAAGCCATAAAATATACTTGTCTCAAACCTCAGCTTTTCCAGGAAACCAACTATTTCTATAAGAAACCATTTGATAATTTTTAAATAGTCTTAATTTAGGCCTTTCCCTAACCATACAAGGCAGGGTCCAATGCTGGAATCAGTATTTTATCAAATCATTATCACACTACAGGACCCAGGAGCTGAGTTCCTTTCAAGACGTCCACATAAATAAACAAATAATCCAACTTGTGATTCTCACCTCTCAGGAGCAGTCCGTTGGCTGGGTCCCCATGTCCTAAGGCAAAAGGCTACAGCTGTGTCTGGGAAGGGATCCATGGACCAGGGTGGGAGGTAGCATTTGATCAAGCATCTGATCCTATTCCAGGCCAAGGCGATCGTGGCAGGGATTCAGTGCCCATGGCAAAGCCCTGACACAGAAAGGGACGCAGAAACAAAGCCAGAGGATTCATTTTAATAAGTTGTGAAAGGGAATTTTTCTAGGACTTTCTTTTGCTTTTCATCGGCAATCAGTAAAGCTCGGCAAAATACAGCTAACTCTTCCAAAAAGGACTGCGGTGGAGCTCCTGGTATGCGTGTGGACCTCTGGTAAGCAGGGGAAAGATCAGTGAACACAGCCACTGTCTTCATGGAGTTAGATGGAAGCTTCAAAAGAGCACGAATCTTGTATATTTCCTGTTGACTGATGTATCCCCAGCACCAGTAACAGTTCCTGGCCCTAGGGGTTTGATAGTCATTGGGATAATGCCCGAATAAATAATGGCACTTACAGAACAGATGACACACAAGAAAGAGATGACATGTAAAGGTACTAATCGAGGGTGGTAAGTGCAGTGCTGAGTACAGGGAGTATCAGGGACACATGGGGCCTGACGGCAGGGAGCAGGAAGGTTGTAAGCAGCCCACACCAGAAGGAAGAGTGGCTGGGGAGTCGAGAAGGCTTGGCCTCTCCTGTTTGCTGTTAGCGCATGTGACGTGGCACTGTTACCAGAGTACTGAGTTTACAAGGAGGTGTTGGGAAGACAGAGACCCAGGTCAAACCCTGTGAAATTGCCATTATTCAATCAGGTTTTCTTTAGAAAAATTGCAGTTTTATAATGGTTCAGTCTAATACATTTAATTCTAAAAGGAGCTCAGCCTCTCATTTGTTCTTGATAGGTCTTATCCAGTCCATGTGGGTTTTCAGTAACCCTCACGAAGTGCCTTCCACTTAGTGAGCACACGCTGGTAGTGTGTCACCTCCGCATGAGACACTGTGCTAGGCACAGGGGATGCAAAACTGACGAAGGACTGTCCCGCATCCTTGTGGAAGTTACAGGCTAACTTGTTGTCTTTCTAATGGTCTCATCAGAGTCTTCTTCCCTCCTTGGCTGTTTCTCTCCCCATCCACTCTTCTCTGTTTGCTCTGTCCTCTGCCTGCTAGCTTTCTCCATGATGCTGCCCCACTCCTGGTTGGAGACCTCCTAGGAGAACTCTGAGCCTTGTTTCCCTGACCGTAGTCCTTAGGGGAGTGGTGGAAGCAGGGCACAGGGTGCCGTGAGCTACACAGCAAGGGGAGAAGTGAAGTCCATCGGGAGCTCGGCCTCCCCATGAGGACAGAGAGTCCATCCTTCATGGAGATGGGCAGCCCCATGGGGAGAATTTGGGGCACCTAATATGGCTCAAAATACTCAGGGTTTCAGGGTTTTGCCTTCAGTCTTATAGAAAGGGGAAGTGATATAAGTGGATCCAGAGCTTTCTCAAGCAGGACATGTACTGTTCTTAACAGACCAAAGCCTCCAACCAATATTTCTAAACTGTAATAACCAAAGCTTCCAAAGTTTTACGAATTACTGGTAACTTAATTTTGTCCTAATAAAGGTAACTGATATTTATTGAGCATCTGCTGTGCGTGTGCCAGGCACTGTTGGAAGCACGCCACATGCGGTGTCCCATCTAGACCTTACAGAGAGGTGGGGACGCTCATTAGCCCTCTCTTCTCAGAAGAGAAAACTGAGGCTCAGAGAAGTAATTTATTGAGATCGCACAGCCTGTGAAAGACACAGGCAGGGGTCAAACCCCATTCTGCCCCTTGTATACATCACATAATATATTGCCCTTCCTTTCCCTTCAAATTCTAAGAATACATACAGACAAGAGCCAGGCCTTGTAATTGATCATTTATGAGTTGATTCCTGATTTTGTATTGAAAGCTGAGCCCGTGGATTGAGGAGTGTGATTGGGACTCATTTTGAAATGTGCCATCTTTTTCTAGCAGATTCTGAACACAAACTTGAGGCAAGTTCGGGAAGAGTGCTGGGAAGACTTAGAGGTATGCCTGTGACCTTTTAGAATCCATCACATTTGATTCAAAATCAGCAAGCTCACGACTTTTAAAAAGCAAGAAGCTATTTCTTATTATCTCTCTGGAAATTAAACTCCTCGTGTGCAGCCTTGCATCCCCGATGGTAAATGCAGAAGGCAAACCATGAACTAAACTAAAGTGTGTGGCCCTGGCGGCAGGTTCCCCAGCTTCATTTGCCCACCTTGCTGTTCTGCAGTATTACGTTCTTTTTTCCTGTCTTTTTACCTGGCTTTGTTAGTCTTCAGTAAATTTTCTATCACTATTGTCGGCATGTCAGTGCTTGTCCTAGTGAAGATGACCTTTGCATAGAGTTGCTGAAGTGAGAAGCTGCTCAAGGGGACACCCATGCCAGAGAGCCTGGGAAAAGCAGGTGAAAAGTGCATCTGAAATAATTCTGCGGAAACACGTAACCCTGGAGAGCGCTGGGGTTTTTCCTTATTGATTTTAATGAATCTGTGGAGTTGTATCTTTCTGACTCTGTAGAATAAGTATCTCTGTGTGTGTGTGTGTCTCTCTCTCTCTTTTTTTTTTTTTTTTTTTTTTGGCTAGTATCTACCCTTTCCCATCCCCAACTTCTAACTTTGTTTAGCACTTAAGAATTTACAGGGACGCTGAGAAGCATTTGTACAAAAGTTACCTCAATCCTATGTCGCTGTTTGCTTTCTTCAGGAAAGGGCAGTGGAGGCTTAAACCTGGGAAATTTCTTCGCAAGCCGTAAAGGCTACAGCCGAAAAGGGTTTGACCGCCTTAGCACCGAGGGAAGTGACCAGGAGAAAGATGAGGATGACGGAAGTGAGTCAGAAGAGGAGTACTCGGCACCTCTGCCCGCACCCGCACCTTCCTCCTGAAAACCGGGCTTCGGTTTAGGTGGTTGAGATTTACTAAGAATGCCAGATTCCTTTCCCTTTAGCACGTTTAGAGTTTTGTGTATTTAATTGTAAACTATACTAGTCTGTGTGGGACTGTACACATTTTGTTTACTTCATTTTGGTTTAGTTGGCTTCTGTTGCTAGTTGAGGAGTTTCCTTGAAGTTCATAACAGTGCCATTGTCTTTATATGAACATAGAATAGAGAAACAGTCCTCTTCCTCCATCACACTAGTAATTTAACGATGGAAGTTTTGCTCACTTGCATTTTTGAGGGTTTTCTGTAGTTTGTACATAACCCCGTTCTCCGCTTGAACACAGTATTTCCCCAATAGCACTTCCATTGCCAGTGTCTTTCTCTGGTGCCTTTCCTGTTCAGCATTCTCAGCCTGTGGCAGTAAAGAGAAACTTTGTGCTACATGACGACAAAGCTGCTAAATCTCCTTCTATTTTTTTAAAATCACTAACATTATATTGCAACGAGGGAAAGAAAAAAAGTCTCTATTTAAATTCTTGTTTTAATTTTCTTCTTCAGTTGGTGTGTTTTTGGGATGTCTTATTTTTAGATGGTTACAGTTAGATCACTATTTTCAGAATATGAATGTAATTTGTGTAATAAAGTGTTTTCAGAGCATTAGCTGTCAGAGTGTATTTTGCAGTTTTTGCATATTCAGTGTTTTATATACAACTTTTGTAATAATTATGCAAACCACAGATATGGTGAAACCTATTCATTGTCTTCAACCAAAAGAAATGTGTTGTATTAAAATTAAGAAGATATTTCATTATGTAGCTGATATAAATTAAAAACCAGCTTCAGAGTTGACATATATGTAAAAACAGGCCCTCTTTTAAAATTCACAGAAGGTTTTTGTCTGTATATCAATCAGAAGGTAAATACTTTAATAAAAGGTGAGCCTAGCTAAGAGGAAACCTGTGTCTCAAATTACATATGCAGATGAATCCATCAGGGTAGGTTAGTGTTAACAGTTTTCTTTTTAAAGAATAATTTCATTCAAATTCCCATGTATTCATAGGAATATTCATCTATTACAGTGAGTACAAATTACTTTTGAAACATCTTTTTCATAATCCATCAATGCAATTTAGTAAAATCCTGAAAACTTTCCTTTTTATAATAGTCAGACTCTAGGACCCTTTCTTCCAAATGGCTGCTTGCAATTCAGAAATCTTAGAACTGGCATATTAGAGATATAATTGACTAATCATGGAAACAATACTGAGTACTTTGCAAAAAAAAAAAAAGAGAGTGAGAATGTCTTCCAGCTATGTTATTTTAAATATCTAACTTAACTCAGACTTTTTTTTTTCCCTGATAATTGATACCAAAGAGGATCTGACTGGAAGATTTGTTTCCTTCTCAGATGAATACACTTTGCCTCCCTTTGATCCCTCCTCTGTCCCTTGCAGCTCATCAGTGGTAGATATCTAAGTGCAGGATCACACAGCACTGTTCTGCTGTGTGTGTGCCTGTTCACCGTATCTTACATATTTGGGTTTCAACATCAAAATTTGTCCAGTGCCCAAGACACATATGCTGTATAGGTTGCCTTTGATGCTGTTCAGGTTTTCTTGCATTGTGGAAATTAGTTGACTTGCACTAGAACTATCTTTTGTGGTTCAGTATTTGATCATTGGCTCCATTATCTATAAATTTTTCATGTTATGTATGCCTCATCTTTCTTGTTCCTCAACACTTTTACAATGGCTCATGGGTGCAAAAAAACAAATAGATCAAAATGATAAATTATAAAGAAATGAGAAAGAAAAGGAGAAAACAAAGATAAAATGGAAAAACAGTACAGGAATAATGCTCATTACATTTGCCCATGGAGAAAATGTGGCTCCAAACTTCCTAGCAGCTCATTAAGTAAAACTTGATTAGTTACATAATTCATAAGCCCATTAAAAATTCCTAATAATTAGATCAGAAAAATTTGCTCCCAAGTATCTTCTGAAAGACAGCACCATGTTGTGTAATTAAAGTCTTCAACAATATCCATAGAATAGACAAATACATTTGCAGCTCTGTTCTTACAGGTCTGTGTCCCTTAATATATAGCACATGGCATTATATGCCTAATATAAGCAAATGGCATTATAAAAAAGAAAATTCAGGAAAAGGAATCTGGAGCATTACCATCCTGTCCTGGAAAACCACCCTTAGTCTACTGTCCTGCCTTAATTAAAGATGGCAGACTAGAAATGAATGAACTGCACTGACTTCAGGCAATCTCTCCACCGATTATTGTTTTAGTTGAACTTCATTTACTGACTCAGAGACTGCAATGCCTGGGGAGTACCTGAAGGAGTGGATCCCATCACAGTAGAATAACCAGGGAATTTAAGAAAAAAAAATGACTGGACACTCTCTTCACAGATCCTGATTTAATGGGCTCACCATAGAGTATTGCTATAGGTCATGTTTTTCAATTTTCCCAGCTGGTTGTCCTGTGCAGCCAGAGTTGAAAACCACTGCCTTTGAGAATGGCTGCTTTACTTTGCCAGTGGCTACAAGTGGATAGCGATATTTTCATGCAAATTATAGTTTACAGATGTTTGGAGAGGGAAGATGTGGTCTGAGGTGTTTTAATATTTTGAATAGTACCAGATCTTAATTGTTAAATGTTTTAAATTGGGTAATTAAAATAGGCATAATTGACTTACTAAGAAGGCAGAGACAAATACCTGTGCTTTGAAATTTTTGCAGTAAATTACCCAGAGAGTATTATTCGGGGGAGTTAAAAGAATAGCTTTGTCATATGCTCAGTTAGCCCCGAATTATATGCATGAAATCTTTTGTTCTAAGCTATCTTCTTAGTTTATTAAATCAGCATATTCTTTTTCAAAATTCCCATGCATCCTAAAAGACTCACTCAGATGTTATATAAATTAAATATTCGAGTCACTGCATGACCAGGGAAGCCACAGACTTGGTATTTGGGCTTATTCCCCAGACTGTCACGTACCTAGCTGATGTAAGTCAAAGTTCATATCCCCCGTGGCAGTAATTCTCAGGCTTCAGTGAATGTAAGAATCTTCTGGTGGTACTTATTCTAAGTGGACTGATTCTTGGTCCCATTCCCAGAGTTTCTGATTCACTATATGGGGTAGGGCTCAGAGAGCTGCATTTTTACAAAGCACTCCTGGTGATTTGGATCCAGGTGTTCTGTGGACCATCTCAAAAAATACAGTCCTACAGAGAGTAACTGAGCCCTAAAACAAATTGTTAGGCACACAAAACCACTTTCTCAAATGTGGGATCTTTGTAGAGTGATCATTAGGCCCAGTCATCCTCTCCAGTTCCTCAGACCCAGACCACAAAAAATTCAGATGCAAGTTATCTTCAGGGCCAGAACTTGCCTACCAGCAGCTTTTTTCTATAGTTCCCTAACACTGTCTCACCATGGGAAGTAACTTACACGCATAGAAAGGCTACTAGGGGTCTCCCTAGAACCTCCTTTTAAAAAAGCATCGAAGCAAAATACAAATGATGTCTTCGTGTCTTCCCCAAGTCACCATGCTAGACTTTGTTTTTTGTTTTGTTTTGCTTTGCTTTGTTTTTTGGGAATCACATCTTTAGATGTGACAAGAATCAACCAAGCCTATCTGGTGTATTTTTCCAGCATCATGCTTTAATGAGGGGAGCATATTCATCGTCGAGAATATACTCATGATGGTAAATGTGACTCTTCCTTATAGCTTTTGAATTTTTGAAACATCAAAGCACAAAGATGTCAATTATATATCCAAATGACAGGTACAAAACAAGTACATGCATTTTCCACACTCCAGAATTGATGCTGTACTGTCACAGGGAAGGAGTTGGCCAATGAGCAGGGAGAGTGCGATATATGGAACCAGGGCAGGGTCTCATCCCACAGTAACCCCACTGCTGGTTTATAAAGGATTCATGTTCCCAAGAAAATTTCAGATATTGTTGCCAGTTGGATAGAGTAGATTCTGGGAAGAAAAAGTAGCAGATATTCACTGCTGTTATCTCGAGACCATAACCACTTCACCGTATTTCTCAAATACAGGAGTTAACTGTAATAGCCATGTGTGTGATGGTTAAATTATCACATTAAAAAGAGACATTAAGTGATTAAGTCTATTCCAACATGTAAATGAAGATAGTTCCAAATGCCCACAAAAATATTGATACAAGAACCATTGTTCAACTTTGGCTTGTCACAATAATAATGACAATAAAAAAATACACAAAGGAGAAGAGCAGAGATTTGAGGTCTAAAGTATGTGTGTGTGTGTATAGTATTTATACTTGATTTCTACTCAACCAAGATTGATGGAAACAGATAGCTTCCAATCAGTAAGTGATGTGGTTGCTTTAGTTATAGAAAGGTAAAGTATTGGTGTTCAGTCAATCCTGTTCATTCTGAAACGAACATAAAGCAAATTGCAATGTTCTTTTGTCCCAATTTTTTCCTCTGAAAATTTCAAAGCTACAGAAATATTGAAGATCATTACAATGATCATCCACGTATCCTTCACTTAGATGCACCAGTGATTAACATTTTGCCATACTTGCTTTCTCTTTCTCACAGGTGCTCACACATGTGTGTGCACAGGCGTGTGTGCGCGCACACACACACACACACATTCTAATTTACTAACTTCTGCTGAACCATTTGAAAATAAGTTGAGGACATCATAATCTTTACCCTAAATATTTCAACACGTAAGAACTAAGCATTCCCCTACATAACCACAAAACCACTATTACAACCAAGAATTTAATACTGATTCCTTAATATCAGCCAATACGTAGCCCACATTCAAACCCTAAAGTTCCCAAAATGTCCTTTGGATCTTTCTGTTTTTGGTCCAGGATCCAATTATGATTCACATGATGCATTTGTTTATCGTATCTCTTTAGTCTCCTTTAAAGTATTTCTCTTTGTCATTTTTTTCTTCCAAAACATGAACATTTTTAAGAGTCCGGGCCAATTGTCTCATACAAGGTCTCACAGTGTGGCTTCACCCGTTTCCTCGTGATTGATTCACGATTGTGATGTTGCCTACCTCCCACTGTCTCATGTTAGGAGGCCACTGGTGTCAGTTTGCCCCACTGCTGGTGATGCTACCTTTGATCACATAAGAAAGATGGTGTCCAACAAATCTATCCATTATATTATATATATTCCACTTCCACTTTGTCTTTAGAAAGTGTTTTTGAGAGAAAACACTTTCAGACCATGTGAATATCCTGTTTCCCAACAACATTTACCCAGTGGTTTTAGTATCCACTGATGATCTTTTCCTGAATCCATAATTTTCGAGGTGTTCTTAAATAATGAGATTTTCTAATTCTGCATTTCATCTTCATTTATTAGCCAGCATTCTTCTGTAAATGACTGAGAGTACTTACTCTTGCCCCAAGAAATAGTGTCAGCATCTACTCAAGAGCATAAACGAACCCCCTCATTTTATCCGTAACCAATTTGACAAGCTCACCCACCCCATGGTGCATATATGGTCAAATGCCTTTTATTATCCTAATCAATTGTTCAAGTACTTACATTTCTTATTGATAGAAACCAGTCATTAGCATTTTGATGATTAGCTTCCTCCTTCCCCTCCTTCTCTGGAGTTGTCAGGAAGGTCTCAGATCCCAAACGGAGAAGAGCAGCAAGTCTGCAGACACAGCGACGGCATGTTCAAGCCTGACTCCTCCATGCTGCGATTTCTTCTTGTTGCCTCATGGTGTCTCTGTTGAAGGTTGTTCTCTATCCCAGTCTTAAGAAAGCTATTGCTCCACTGCTGCTCCGACTCAGACCGCCCTCCAGAGGGCGATACTTGGCCTCAAGTCCATCGCTTTGTGCTGGAAACTTTTAATTACATACAAAGCCACCTTCTCAGGTGCTGATAGGTTCAGGGGTCCTGGTTTAGGGCTGATCCTCATATCTGTGCCTACAGACACAGAACCATCACCTGCCTTCCCTCCCTATAAATCAAACTAGAAGTCAGATGATTTTCCTCTTAAACCCTCGAAACTCAAGGGTTCCATTAGCCCTTCTTTTTCTTTTTCTTATTGTAATGTGGTAAGAAAACTTAACATGAGATCTACCCTTTCAACAAAATTGTAAGTGTACAACACAGCAATGTTAACTTTAGGCACAATGTTGTACAGCAGATCTCTAGAATTTATTTATCTTGCATAAGTGAAACTAAATACCCACTGAATAGGGACTCCCCATTTCCCCCCCGACCCCTCCAGCCCCTGCTAGTTACCATTCTACATGCTGCTTCCATGAATTGGACTTCATCAACGTTAAAAACTTCCCTTTGAAAAACAAAGTTGAGAGAATGAAAAGACAGCCCATATATTGGGATTAAATATTTATAAATCAAATATCTGATAAAGGACATTATAATTCCCAGTAGTCATAAAATTCACACAGATTTTTAAAATTTTCAGTAAGGCTCTGAATTTTGTTTCAGCCAGAAAAGACAGGTGAACACCAAGAAGACTTCTATCCCCAGAGGCCTGCTTACATCCTCACTCCAGGAGGAAGCCATATTCAACTTTTCTCAAACGGCAGTGCCCTTACTGCCATCCCAGCTTCTATACATTTTTCTAGCTGCTTAGACAGACTTCCCCTTTCCAAGCTCTTATCTTATTGGATCATAATTTTGTAAAATAAGAGAGAGAGAGAAATTTATTGGCTCCTTGGCTCATAAAAATTCTAGGGTAAGAGGATACAGGGACACAGAGGATGACCTCAGGTCTCTCTCTCTCTCCCTCCCTCCCTCCATCCCCCCCCCCCAGAGGTTCTCCTCCATGTTGGTTTCATTCTCTTGAATATTTTTCTAGGCGACATGACAGATGTCTCTAGCAGGTGTCTGAAAATGTGAGACTCCCCTACCCTCCCCATATCTATATAAACCCCCCAAAATTCAGAAACACAAGAACATTAGTGTTTTCTTTTTCAGAAATGACAATGGATTCACAAAGATTTACCTACCAGTCCTCTTTGTATTTCACTCTTTCAGGAGTGAGGAAAGTTTTTTTTCAACCTTCCAAGACAATTTTCCCTAACATTCATCACATGGCAATTTCTGAGCTAATCCTTGGCAAAGGGAATAGAATTCTTTTTAGACCACTCAGGCCCATGCGTGAAGCTTGAGTGAGATCAGCTTCCCTCAAGCCCTAGTGTCAGAGCAGGCAGATAGCTAGATATGAGCAGAGAAAGGAGGACACAGACCAAATGGCAGGAATTGGGCAGAAAGGAGGGGCACAGGCCAAATGCAGGAAACCACACATCATGTAAGCAGGGATCCTTGGGCAGAGAAAGAAAAGCAGGAACCTTGGGGCTGATAAGGGATCATGCTTTTTGGGATGACAAGTGGCCTGGAGAAGAACAAAGAATGGTGAGAAATGGCAGGAATTTCCAGTGTCCAAATGTAACCTTTTGCTCATTATGCCCTCATTTCAATAAAATTAGCCTTGCAGATCAGAAGTACCCATCATGCATCAACGCCATGACACTTCCGATCCAGACTAAATAAGGACAAAAGTCCCTCCTTCCTTTGGGAAGTGGAGTTGGGATGATAATCAGGGAATACGACCCCAAACCCTTCCCTCCCCAATGAATATTCCACCCATTCATTTTTACACCTTATGTAGCTAACTTGCCAAAGAAACTCAGGGCAGCCGCTCACCTGAGCCTGCCCGCTCTCCCCTGAGAGTGTACTATCCATCCTTTAATAAATCCTCACTTTACCTTTTTTTAACCTCTAAGTCTTGTCTCTGAATTCTTTCTGGGACAGGACAAGAACCTGGAACACCGGTTGCATCTATCGGCAACACTATGACCCCACAAAAGAAGCCCTAGACACCTAAAATTTGGATACGAAGGAAAGATAGAAGAAAATGTTTGCTGAGCAGGCAACCAATAACCCGCCATAGGCTGCTGCAGTCCCTGTTTAGAGAATAAAATTCATGTATCCACAGACACCTGCTGAGCTCCCAAACCTCAAGGAGCTCACAACCCAGAGGAGAAAGGAAGCATACATTCATTGTGTTAAGTTCAGTGATGGAAGTCGAGTCAGGGACCTCACGAAGTTTGGAGTAAGAGATCATAGAAAGCATATATTAATGTTCAGGAAGACATTCGATAGGAAAACATTAAAGTAGAAGTTGTTGGTAGGGAAAAACTTTCTTTGCAGAGTTCTCTAATGGTTAATTATCTTTTAAATCAATCACCCTAGAGCCTTTATGAAAATCAAGTATTGTATAGCTTTCTCAATATGCTATTCATACTCTTTCAACAAGAATATGATTCCAGCAACAACAAAAATCTAACAGGAGTTCCAAAAAGCAAAGGTTCTGGGTGATAGTTGAAAGGATGTTCTGAAAATGCTGCAAAATATTGCATTGGTCCCAGAGTTCCTGGGCTGAAAAGAGCTTGAATTCCAGACCAAAGTTCAGAAAACATTTTTAGCATAGTTTTCACATTTGTATTTGTAAATATTTAAATTCTTTATCATGTTACCTTCCTTAAAATACCTAGTATGTCCTTTTCATTATTAGATAGATTAGAATAGATATGTGTACTATAATAAATACATAGGTGATAGATTAATAGATGATTGATTGATAGACTGATAGTCGTATCAGAAAGAAGTGAAAGAGAGACAGAGAACGAGAGAGAAAGGAGACAGAACGGATAGATTCCTTGTAATTATTGCTTCAGGGTAGTTATTACCAGTACAGTGAATGGCTGACATCTGGTGGTAAAACTTAGTAAAAAATTTACATGGATTTGTGCACTTATAAAAGAGGGCCTATTTGGTGACTGATGGCTGTCTTCAAGAAGAATATTTAAAATGCTGCCGGTCATCCAATTTTTATGACAATATCATGCTGAATGGTCAGGCGCCTCAGGACGGGGTTTCCTTGCTCATTGTACATCCCGCATCTGACCAGTCCCTGCTCCACCTGTAACCGTACTCACATGAACGAGCTGCCCCCTGCCCCAGCTGGTGATGGTTATAATTCTTAGGTCAGAATGGCTCCACCTACTAGTTTATTAAAGAGAAACATCTGCCCTGGTGATGGTCATTAACTTGAAGGGCTGTGAGCCATGCGCCCCGGCTGCTGGTTTCCCTGGTAACGGATGATCCGACCTGATGTCAGTTCTCTTAGGAACAGTAGCCTCCTTTCCCCCCCGAGTGGTGAGGATTGCTGCCCTGTCCTGCCTGCTGCAATTGCGGTTGTCACACCACGACCTTTTGCTTTGGACGTGTAAGATTCCCTTAAACCAGTACACCACTGGTGGCTCTGTTGCTGTATCCAGGCTCTTACTTGGGTCTCGTGGCCGGGCAACTATTACAAGGCTTGCAGGCCTGCGCGGTGCAGCCCTACAGCAGGCAAATCCGAGAGGAGGTTGCCTGGGAACTCGGGAGAGCGGAGATGTCGGGAAATAAGGACGGGAACGAAAGTTGCAGGGGGTGATCTCGAAGTGGCCGCCCACCAGCATGTGCAGCCCTGGGGCAGCTCTCTTCCATGAGAGGTGTTTTTCTTGTCCATTATATGAATGAAACCTCAGTTTCTTTTAATTTTAGAAGAAGCGGCTCCTCCCTCACGGCTCATCTGCTTGCACGGGGATAGCTGGTGAACGCAGACAGCACACAAGGACCCAAGTACTCACAGAATACAAGCATGCCCCCCACCCGTCACCCCTAAACAGCTATTGACACAGGCTTTAGGGATATTAACTCAAGGACGGGCTTGTGAATTTGATGCGGCCAGTTACCCAGAAGGGTCTGGCTGGCTCCTGTGGCAACAGCAGAATAATAAGAGCACCCTTGGGCTTCTGGTGCCAGCTGTGGAAGAGGGCAGAGCAGTGATTTGATGTGATGGGACAGTAGCTATGTGCAGTCACAGTGCCTTAGAGCAGGTGGAAGGAGTTACGAAAGGCCTACCCAAGTCATCTAGCAGCACAGAAAAAAGCCACTTTGGAGTCTAGAAGAGCTGTGTGTGACATACTCGACCCCCAGGGACATCTGCAGTGACCAAGGAACCCAACTTTACCAGCCATGAGGTTCAGGAATGAGCTGATAAAAATGCCAGACACTGGCATTTCCACCTGCCTTACGAACCCACTGCTGCTGGGTTAATGGACAGGATGACTGGATATTTAAACAATTGAGATGGAAACCTGCTCTCTCAACAGGAGGACCAGGAGGCTCACTCAAGCCCTACGAACTGTAACTGAACATACCAGGAGCAGTTGCAGCATCTCTGCCATGTTAACACGGAGGCAGCTAGTCAGCACCATCCGAGTTCAGCTGTTGACCCTGGAGGACTGTTGCCAACTGTCAGTCAGGACAATAACTCAGTTTTGTCCTTGCCAAGGATCTGCCCCTGGAGGACATATTATAAAGCGGCCTTGGGACTGGCAGGTAAGTTCCAGGTACTTTGGTTATCCTGCCCTGTGGGGATAGGATTAGAAAGGAATTTACAAAATTTCACCTGTCTTCTACCTGCAATCCCCAACCCCTCCCGGAAACTAAAGTAATTAATCTGGGCCCGCGACTGCAGAAAGGCACCACTGGATTAACCGTGTGGTCTGCTACACCACCTCTCCAGTGTCCAGCGCGAGCTGTGGGGACCGAGGGTGGACAGGCGGTGTGGTGCTGTAGGCCAGGACAAAAACCACTGGCAGGGGTTATGGTATCTCAGCCTGCTGTCACTGCATCGTATTTCAGTCACGATCTTCTGTGTATTGTAGCTGTTAAACATCTTATGTTCCTAGTCCGAGTGGAGGGAATTGGTTCTGACTGGGCAACAACAGTGGCCTCTCTGAGAAATAAGTTTGATTGCTGGGTCTACAGTGAGATGCTGCTGTTGTCGTCTGAAATTCCATCAGAAATTGACCTGATAAGCACCAGACTCTGGAGTTTGCCCCAGCTCTTGGACTCATGACACTGTTTAGCTGCTGTGGTCTGTATTTGGCTGCAGTGCACCTCCACATCCTGACTCCAGGGACACTGTGGAAGAGGGCTGGACCAAGATGGTAAGGGCTGTGCATGTTGTGTAGGGGTGGAGTGTATGATCAGGCCACTCAAGACGGCAGGTTCCTTGCTCATTATACATCCCACGTCTGACCAGTCCCTGCTCCACCTGTAACCGTACTCACATGAACGAGCTGCCCCCTGCCCCAGCTGGTGATGGTTCTAATCCTTAGGCCAGAATTGTTCCACCTACTAGTTTATTATCTGCCCTGGTGATGGTCATTAACTTGAGGGGCTGTGAGCCATGCGCCCCGGCTGCTGGTTTTCCTGGTAACGGATGATCCGACCTGATGTCAGTTCTCTTAGAAACAGTAGCCTCCTTTCCCCTGAGTGGTGAGGATTCCTGCCCTGTTCTGCAATTGCGGTTGTCACACCACGACCTTTTGCTTCGGACGTGTAAGATTCCCTTAAACCAGTACACCACTGGTGGCTCTGTTGCTGTGTCCAGGCTCTTACTTGGGTCTCGTGGCCGGGCAACTATTACAAGGCTTGCAGGCCTGCGCGGTGCAGCCGGACACGTGCGAAGCAGGTATCTGAAAATGCATGGACCACGAGGTGTCACATAGATGCCGACAGTATCCATGTCTGCTTTGTAACAGACTCACTACTCTAACCAGAGAACAGAAAATCATAAAATTGCTTAAATAGTTTTTCACTTAGGGAGGAAAAAGTAAACGTCTACTGCCATCTTAGGAAGTAAAGGTAACACGGCGGCAACCCCACGGCCCAGCCCCGCCTGGACCGTGAGTCGGATCTTAGGCGCACAAAGCGAACCTTTGTGCACTGGTAAATGGGGGGGAGGCATGGAGCAAGGAAATTGCTCTGAGGCCCAGGAGGACCTTGCAGCTCTGGAGAAAGATTACAAAGAGGTGGGCGTGGGCGCCGTGGAGGCAGAGGCAGCAGAAGGGGAGGGGTACTGAACACGGAGGGCAGCCGTAGCACGCACGCCTCTCCCTGCTCCCTCCTGCCCCGTCTCTGCACGGCTGGTTTCAAGTTGTTGACAGTTAAAGTTTCCATATTAAATGACAAAAATCACAACTCCGAACACGATTAAAAAAAAAAAAACATTGAATTTTCACCTTAAATGAGTGAATTGTATGGTATGTAAATTCGATCTCAAAGCTATTAAACCTTGTAGTAATCTGCAAGCCAGAGAAATCATTGTCCATCTGCAAGCCAGAAAACTCAGTCACAGCTGGGCCATGTAGAAATGCATTCAAGGCTTGCAAAACTGAGTCATGGCTCCTGCAGATACGGAATCATTCCTACTCCTCCAGGGTCTGGCTAAGAAATTCCTCAGATTCACACTGGTGAAAACAGCTCAGGGGTCTGTTTCGACCAGCTGTATACCCTTTCTCAAGGTGTCCTGCAACAATGCCTTCTTTGCTTAGAGAGAGGCTCACAGATAGGGGGTCATTTTTGTTGTTTGGAAGTCTGTGTCCCAGAGCAGAGTCGCCCTGACTGGTGGTATCCACTTGCCTTGGCTTAAATCCCCCATCCCGCTGTCAGGCAGATCTCCTTCCCAATTCAGCCTCGTCAGCTCAGGCAGCCATAGTTTGAGGTAAGAAGTCTGAAGGACAGCAGGTCCCCCGGTGCAGAGAGATGAAAAGCGAAAGACTAGCTGTGGGAAGAGCTAAGTAGGTGTGTGGGGAGAACAGAAAATACCCAGCTTCCTGCCTCTGTGCGGCCTCCCCTGCTCACGCTGTCTGCCTAGCTGTACAGGACCTTCCAGTCGTTCCTCCCAGGTCGCATCATAACACCACTGGAGCCAAACACAGCATCGCCTTCTGCGTGAAGTGCCATGCTGCTTCAGCAAAGCCCTGGATCCCAGTGACCTTGACAATGCAGGTCTTTTAGTAAAATTAGGTACAGTGCTAAGACTTTTAGATTGTATTATTCACTGAAGGAATTCAAAGAAATATTACAATTAAATATTAATCATAACTTCAAGTTTGTGAGGTAGAAAAAGAGATATTCCAAAGAATTTCTGATAGTTATTCTGGGAAAAACAGGTTCTACAGTTTTCAAATGCACATTGGGGTGGAAATAGGAAAGGGATATGAAAACAATCTCAAACTCTGTATGTATTACATTTGATTGTAAATTCCTTAGTGAACATAAAGTAGTATGTGATTGTGAAATAAGTTGGTGCAGAGACTAGTGTTCTGCCTAATTCGGTTTCCACTGGCAAATGAGAATGAGATTCTTGAGAACTTGCCTGCTTTATTTGTAGTTCCTTAAATGTGGTGTTTGCATCAGCTCTATCCATCCAAAGGGGGAAGAGGGTTGAATGCTCTGCTACCATCATTCATAAAGCTAGGAAACTTGATTGAGCACCTCTTTGCGCTGCCAGGTAATATAAATAATGCCATGGACTATGTGTAATCAATCACCAGATGCTTTGGATCTCTGCCTTAGTGATAATTAACGTGTGTGGCAGGTCAACAGCAAGTGCAGATCTCTGCAGCAAAGACTGTCTTGGCCTCCCCAGAAGGACATACATTAAAGTTTTATTTTGGAGAGTTCTGAGCTGTGCATTAATGAATGCTGAATTCCTCTCCCCTGAATCTCTCAGACTGTTACATCCAAATGTCTACCCGACAGATTCATTTTGAATGTGTATCTGAAATTCATCATGTTCAAAACTGAACTTCTTTTCTTTCCCTAACCTGCTCCTCTTAGTCTTTCTCATCTCAGTTAGTGGCAACTCCATCCTGCTGATTACTCACTCCTCAAAAGTTTACAGTCATCACAGACTCCTGTCTTCCTCTAAATGCCTATAATCAATGTCAGCCAATTCTGTGTAATCTAGCTTTAAAATATAACAGATACTAAGCATTTCTTGGCACATTCATTGCTACCAATGCCATCTTTCTGTGTCACCTGAATTATTGCAACAGCCTCCTAACCAGGCCTCCATTGCCCTTTCTCATTCTAGCTTCCAGAGTGATTATCTACAAACTTGTCAGATCATGTCACTGTCCTCAGATGCTTTCAGTGAGTTACATATTATTCAGACTAGAAACAGATTCCATACCATGTCCTACAAGGCCTCCAACAGTTTATTCCACCCCCTTGCCTCTCTGATCTCCTGTTACACTCCTCCTTACTATTCCACAAAACACTGAACCCAGAGACACCACAGAACCTTTGCACTTGCTGTTTCTTTTCTCTGGATTGCTCTTCCCCCAGGAACACATGTGGCTCCTTTTCTCACTTTCTGCAAAACTTGGCCTATGGGTCACCTTCTTCTGTAAGATGATTTTTCTGCTCCCTATTGTGTTCCTGACTTCCTCCATGCCTTTTATGTACCTGTAGTTTTTTCATTTTCATTGCTATTTAGTATTCCATTGTATGAATATGCCACAATTCATTTATCCAGCCTACTGATAGATATCTATGTTATTTCCAATGTTTTGCTATTACAAAAATTCCTCCCATTAACATTCTTGAACATTGCTTTGGGTGCAGAATTGCTGCACTATGGGCTTGTTCATCTTCTGTTTTGCTATGTATGTAATGCTAAATTGTTTTTCCAAAATAGTTAACTTATATACTCACCAATAATGTATAACTGTGTTGTTTGCTCTCATCTTTACCAATAATTTTAGTTATTCCCAATCTGGTAGGTTTTAAATCATCTTTAATAATGGTTTTAATTTGCATTTTCTCTGGCTATTAATGAAGTTGAGCATCTTGGAATGTATATTTATTTATTCCAGCAGGAAACAAATGACAAGTTAGGATAATCAAAGTGACTAAGCCCAGAGATGGGAATGGGAATTAGGAGAAACCCAGGCTGTTAATAATAGAGCTGTTTCTACACCTAGATCCAAAAGGACAAGAGGAAAGAGGGGTTACTGGAAACCCAGGAGAACAGAGTTTTGTAAAGCAGAGACCTTTGGTTGAAAGAAGCAGCCAGAGTGAGGAAGGGAATAAGGAAAAGAAATATCTCAACTTCTTTCTCCTCCTTCCTCCTGATCTTCTGCCAGGAATCCCCACTGGCCAAATCTACCTGGAAGTCAGTGGGAATGGGAACTCTGCTGATGCCAGGCTCCTGGACAGAGCACCAGGTGAAGAACAATGGGAAGCTGGTGCACAGGGGCAAATGAAAGATACTTGCAGGAGTCGTTCACTTTTCTCTTCTATGAAATGCCTATTCAAGACCTTTACTATTTTGATATTAGGTTATCTTTTTCATATTGATTTCTATTAGTTCTTTATGTGGACAGTTATTTCTACTGCAAATAATATCAGTTTTCTTCTAATCCTTATGACTTTTCTTTCTTTTTTCTTGCCTTCATGTGCTGGCTAGAGCCTCCTGTACAGTGGCAGTAATACTTGGCTTGTTCATGATCTTGAAGAGAATACTTTTAATGTTTTCTTCATTCAGTATAAATGCTTACTATAGTTTTCTCTTGATAATATGCCCTTTATCAGGATAAGGAAATGCCTTTCTGAGTTTGCCAAGTTTTTCTTTTTTAATTTCAAATGGATGTTAATATTCAGCAAATACTTTTTCTGAATCTACTAGATCAGGTCTACAAACTACTACACCACAGGCCAAATCCAGTCTACTTTTTTTTTTTTGGCAAGCAAAATTTTATTGGAAAATAGACCACACCAATTTGTTTAGTATGTATATACAGCTGTGTACACTACAATGGCAGAACTGTGTAGTTCCAACAGAGAATGTGTGATCTGCAGAGCTGGAAATATTTACCCCTTAGCGAAGCCCTCTACAGAAATGTTCGCCAACCAGAAGACGACATAACTTTTCTTTCTCACCTCCGATCATGTGGTTTTGCTGGCTCTTCTGAAATTGCATGCCCAAATCCAGCCTCTGCCCTTTTCTGCTCTGTTTCAGGAGGCTGATCTTTACTGCTTGTATCCCCAAGCTCCCTGCCACTGATTTCCCATGGGGGCTGACAGAAGAAAGGCCCTAGCAGGAGATGGAAGAGTGGTACCCCCCGATGGTCGCAGTTTTCACAGTGGTTGTTACACTTGTCATGGTTTTGGCAGTCGTTGTTTCCCTCTATGACTGCCACGACCAATGGTCAAACCCTCTTCCATAAACCATCTCTCACTGGGCATTTCGTCTCCTTGCCTCTTCAGTCCTAGAGGTTTCTGGTTATTGCTGGTTACCAAATGTCCCACCATCCCTTGTGGGTTCCATTAATCTTTCTTTAAACAGTTCTTTAAATTCTCTTCAGCTAAAACCATTTTGTGTGTTTCATCGCTTTTTTGCCAGGTCTCTTAGAAGGGCAGTTAATTAAACCAACCTTGCACTTTGGGGACTCACTTAATTTGGTCATAATGCATATTGTTTTAGGTCACTGGATTCAGTTTAGTAATTTTTTAGGCCTTTGTTTTTGTGTTTATGAGAGAATAACTTGTTATTTCATTTTCTTATTCTGTCATTTTCAGATTTTGATACCAAGATTATATACCCTCATGCCAAGCTTTAACATACTTCTATACCAAGAATAATTTGTGTAAGATTAAAATTATGTGTTCCTTACATTTTTTTATAAGTAGTAAAATAATCTGGTTTATTATTTCCTCTTGAACCACTTTTGCAGGTTAACTTTTTAAAAAATATATATCAATTTCATTAAGGTTTCAAATTAATTGGAATAAAGTTATATTATCATCTATCTTTTAAATTATTTGCCCTATATGTGATTCTGACCCTTTTTATATCACAATTTTATTTACAAATTCTCTAGGTATATTTTAAAATTAGGGTTGCTAGACTTGTCTCAATTTATTAGTGTTTTCAAAGAAACAAAAATTGACCCTATTCATCCTGTTATTACAAGCTTATTTTCTATTCCATTAATTTCTATTATCTTCATGATTTCAAACCTTCTATTTTCTTTAGGCTTATTCACTCATTCCTTTTATACCACATTAAACTGGATGCTTACTTAGCTCATTACTTTATAACCTTTACTTTTTCCAATATAAGCATGTAAGTCATAAATTTTCCTCTAAGCACAATTTGAGCTGCATCCCACAAAATTTTAAGAACAGTTTTATTGAGGTATAATTCATATACCATACAATTTACCCATTTAAAGTGAGTAACTCAATAGGTTTTGGTATATTACATGATTAATTTTTTAATTGGTAAACTATATATAACATAAAGGTTGCCATTTCAACTATTTAAAGTGTACAATTCAATGACATTAATTATATTCACAATGTTGTGCAACCATTAGCACTATTCCCAGAAGGTCTTCATTACTTCAAGCAGAAACTTTATAGTCATTAAACATTAACCCCCCATTTCTTCTCCTCTATCCCCTGGTAACCACTAATCTACTTTCTATCTTGATTAATTGCTTATTCTATATATTTCATGTAAGTGGAATCATACAGTATTTATCCTGTTATATCTGATATATTTCACTCAGCATAATAGCTTCAAGAATTAATTTCGTTGTAGCATTATTCAGAACTTCATTCCTTTTGATGGCTGACTATATTCCGTTGCGTGTATATACCACATTTTATCTATTTATTCATCTGTTGAGGGACACTTGAGTTGTTTCTACCTTTTGACTATTGAGTAATGCTACGATAAACATTGGCACACAGTTTTCTGTTCCAGTCACTGTTTTCAGTTCCTTTGGGTATGTATCTAAGAGTGGAATTGCTGAGTTGTATGGTAAGTCTATGTTTAGCTCTTTGAGGAACAGCCAAACTGTTTCCCATAGTGGCTGCACCATTTTACATTCTTTCTAGCAGTGTGCAAATGTTCCAGTTTCTCCATATTCTCTTCAATACTTGTTATTTTGGGGGGTTTTTGTTTTAAATTTTTATAGCCATTCTAATGAGTGTGAAGTGGTATCTCATTTGTGTCTCTTCTTTGGAGAAGTGTGTAATCAAACCCTTTGCCCATTTTTAAATTGGGTTGTTGTCTTTTCATGTGTTGAGTTCTGGGAGTTTTTACATATTCTTGATTTTGTGCCTTTTCTCATTACATAACTTTAACCCATAACATATTGACTACCTCAGGTAAAATTAGTGATTATTAAACATAGGTTGTGATTAATATGGCTTAACAGAGGATTTACTGTAAGTCCTATTCTCAAAGTCTAGGCAGATTTATCACTGATTTGCTTCTAGCTATGACCAAGTTGCATAAACCACCACTATGATTATTTTATCACTGTTTATTTACCATGTAAAATTAAAAAATAAATAATACATGTATATTATTTGTAAGGATGGAATTTTAAATGACAAGTGAAAAAACCCATAATAAAAAATATTCCCCAGAAACCCAGAGACTGTAGATTATATATTACAGTGTAATAGGAAAACTCATTGGAGAAATAGAGCCATTCCACTTAGTATTTTTCTCTGCAGCACTATTTGGGAAATGGTAAAGGAGAAGGAGTGAAGTCAGACTTCCCTTTTCTTCAGTTTCTCCTCTATTCTCCACTTTGGTTCCTGGAATCTCTTCTCTCAGAACTAACAGAGGCTTCACTGGGATGTAGGAGAGGGGAGTCAAGTTGTCACTGGCTATCTGGTCTCCTCCAGCTATCCACTAGGCCAAGGAAATGGCTCTCCTCCAAGTTTGGACATTGATGTGTTCAGATAAGGGAAGTCCCCTGGACCCAGTCCCCTGGACTGTTAACCTCTAAACAAGTTGTGGTGGGGTACACAGAAAAAGTTGTGTTAATGAGGATGAGGAAGTAAGAAAGGGTGCGAGGAGGACACTGAGGGGTTAGAGGAAGCAGAAGAACCATTTGGTCTGGGCCTCATACTCAGGGCAGGCTACCAATTTATATACTTTAAAATTTGATGGCATTGAATTGATATTTGCTTCTTTAACATCAGTTGTAACATTGCACAAAGCTGGCATTTCCCACTCAATACTAAATGCATTTGTAGAAAACAAAAGTTTGGGGGAAAGAATTGCTTTTTAAATGCTTATTTTGGTTTTTAATTAGTAATCATAATGGTTAAAAACTCCAACCAGAAGTGGCCCAGTCCTTTTTAGAACTCTGAACAAAAAGATTGCTAGAACTTTCTACACAGTCAAAAAATGAGTTGAAGATGCTTAAGGTAGGGATCCCAACAAGATGTCTGTGCAAAAGGCTGTCAATGAGAGTCTAAGATTGAATATAAGTAAGGAAATGTTTTCATGAAGAACTACTGGTCACTATTTCACTTCCCTGTTGGAATGCAAGTTCTAGGAGGACAGAGATTTCTGTTACTCACTGACACATCCTCAGTGCCAGGGCAGTACATGGAAATAGTAGACATTTAGTGCATACCTTGTTTTGAGTGAATGAGTGAATTTCACAACAAAACATGTAGTAAGTTTTGTAGATCTTAGTGAGTTACTTTAAGATGGTGATATAAGAAAAATCTTACACTTCAAATGTTAACCATGGTATTTAAAAACTTTTCAAACAAGGGAATTACTCTCATTCAAAATACTTTTCCTTTATTGTAGCTTGGCATTTCCATTTCCTTCTGTATCATGTTTTTAAGTGTTCATAAAAACACCAGAAGGTGGCATACAAAACCTCATAAAAACATTTCTGGAAATTTTTGGTCAAAATTTTACTATATATGTAGAGAAAACCTCCCCTAAATCCAGGTAAAAGGGACCCCACTCTAGACCCTTTGCTTGAGGCTGGGCTCTGTTCCCCCTTGAACGTATGTCCCTACCTGGAGGGTGAAAAGGCCACAGGACCCAGGGACAGGTCCTTCCTCAGCTGGAGAACCCCTCTTTACTCTGTTCCAAGGGGCTGGACGGACAGCTGGAGAGCACAGCCCAAGGCCTGGGCTGGTCAAAGGGCGCGTCTATAGAAGCAAGGGTAGGGGAGAGGGGCAGCGCAGCTTAGGGGTGGTGTGTGCTGTCCTTGCGAGATGCAGGGGTTGAGGCAAGGCTAGGACTGCTCTCTCTGCTATGCCAGTCACTAGTGTGAGGCTTGAGGAGTCCAAGGATTCCTGGAAAATTAAGGCATATTTACCAGGGTAAGAACAATTTATTAGCTCAATTTATAACTTCTAAATATTTAGGTGTGTGGTATATGGACCTCCATTTTCACTCTTGATGGGGCCCTGCAAATATTAGAGACAAGACTATGCATGTGTATATAATTTGTAGGTATTTTCTGTGTGTTTTTATTTACATATAATCTGTATTTGGAATATCTAGGTGAGAATTCTGAGATTTCAGTAATAAAATTGGATTTATAGTAGTTTTTTTAATTTAAAAAGTTTTAATACAATTTTTAGAGATTACTTTCCATTTAGTTAGTACAAAACATTGGCTACTTTACTCATGTTGTATGATACATCCTTGTAGCTTATCTTACACCCAGTAGTTTGTACCTAGTACTGCCCCAACTCTATATTGCTGCCCTCCCCACAAAACTGGTAGCCACTAGTTTGTTCTCTATGTCTCTGAGTCTGCTGCTTTTTTGTTTTATTCACTAGTTTGTTGTAATTTTTAGATTCCACATAAGTGATACCATACAATATTTGTCTTTCTCTGACTTATTTCACTTGGTGTAATGCCCCCCCAAGTCCACCTGTGTTGCTGCAAATGTCAAAATTTCATTTTTGTTATGGCTGAATATATATTCCATTGTGTGTGTGTGTGTGTTTGTATGTATATATATGTGTATATATATATAAATACCACATCTTCTTTATCCATTCTTCTGTTGATGGACACTTAAGTTGCTTCCATTGTCTTAGCAAACGTAAATAATGCTGCTATGAACACTGACTGGGGTACATGTATCTTTTCAAATTAGTGTTTTTGTTTTTTTCGAATATATACCCAGAAGTAGAATAGTGTACGAGGGTTTCCTTTACTCCACATCCTCTCCAACATTTGTCATTAGTGGTCTTTTTGATGATAGCCATTCTGCCAGGAGTGAGGTGATACTTCATTGTGGTTTTGATTTGCATTTCTCTGATGATTAGTGATGTTGAGCATCTTTGCATGTGCCTGTTGGCCATCTACATTTCCTCTTTGAAAAAATATCCATTCAGTTCTTCTGTCCATTTTTAATTGGGTTGTTTGTTTTTTGATGGTGAGTTGTATGAGCTGTTTATTAATCCATTATTACATTGGAGATTAATTCATTATTGTCTATATTATTTGCAAATATTTTCTCCCATTCAATAGGTTGTCTTTTAATTTTGTCAATGGTTTCCTTTGCCTTGCAAAAGTGTTTAAGTTTAATTAGATCCTGTTTGTTTATTTTTGTTTTTATTTCCTTTACTTTAGGGTACAGATCCAAAAAACTATTGTTGTGATTTATGTCAAAGAGTGTTCTGCCTATTTTCCTCTATGAATATTATAGTATCTGGTCTTATATTTAGGTCTTTAATCCATTTTGAGTTTATTTTTGTATGTGTGTTAGAGAATGTTCTGATTTCGTTTTTTTATATGTAGCTGTCCAGTTTTCCCAGCACCACTTATTGAAGAGACTGTCTTTTCTCAATTGCATATTCTTTTCTCTGTTGTTGTATATTAATTGACTGTAAGTATGTGGGTTTATTTTTTGGCTTTCTATCCTGTTCCATGGATCTATGTGTCTGTTTTTGTGCCAGTACCATACTATTTTGATTACTGTACTTCGTAGTGTAGTCTGAAGTCAGGGAGTGTGATTCCTCCAGCTCTATTCTTCTTTCTCAAGATTGTTTTGGCTATTCAGTCTTTTGTCTTTCCATACAAATTTTAAAATTGTTCTAGTCCTGTGGTATTTTGGTATTTTGATATGGATTGCATTGAATCTGTAGATTGCCTTGGGTAGCATGGTCATTAACAATATTGATTCTTCCAATCCAAGAATTGTATGTTTTTCCATCTGTTTATGTTATCTTAAATTTTTTTGTCAGTATCTTATAGTTTTCCAAATACAGGGTCTTTTGCCTCCTTAGGTAGGTTTATTCCTAGGTTTTTTGTTTGTTTTCTTTTTTGATGCATTGGTAAGCGGCATTTTATTTGAATAGCTTACATTGACTATATATCAGGGAATAAAAATAACTTTCATCATAAATGGCCTTTACCAGAATTTGCAAACAAAGATGAGAATGGCAGCTATTGCAGCTGTCTACCAGTAGTCTGGTCTTCCTCCTTCAAGGAATATAGTTAGATTATATTAGGCGTGGCTATGTGGCAAGTTTTTTTTTTTTTTTAACTTTGGTTTAGACTCTTTTTATAACAGTTTTGAGACATAACGCATATAAAACTTACCCTTTTAAAGTATACAATTTGGTGGATTATAGTATTTTCAGAGTTATGCAACATCACTATTAACTTTAGAACATTGTTATCGCCACACACGCACACAAGCCATACCCATTAGCAGGGTGTGACTAAGTTTCACCATTGTAATCTGAGCAGAAAGGATGTGCGTCATTACACACCAAGTCTTTTCACAGCTAGTGCTCAGTTCACCATGTTCTCCCCTGGCCATGGTGATGAATGTATTCCAGAGGTGAGGTTTCTTGAGCCTGCATCTTGGTGAAATGCAGTGAGTGAGGATGAAAATGGAGCCTTAAGGAACCAAAAGGGTGGTTAAGGAATAAAGCTCTGTTGTCTCAAGCCACTACGATGCTGAGGTGGTTTGTAAACATGGCAAGATGTAGCCCAACATGACCAATGCACACAAGATAAAGGACTGCTTGGTCAGAAAGCATTTAGGGGAGGCAGAATTCTTTGAAACATGTTTAGAAATTGTGATTCTAAAATGACTCACTACTTACCCTTTTAAAAATGGAAAAAGAGTCAGATGATCATTGAAAAAAACTGACTTCATTTGAGCTAAGAAAAGGACACTTGATAACTTACATTTACCAAAGAGAGGGTTCAATATGACTCCATCATGAACTTTGTTTTTGCTATGGGAGCAAGATAGGTAGGTATCACTGTTTGAGGTTTCTTAAGGTTTCTTTCTGGAATTCTACCTGGAATTTATTTGGACTGTGGTATAGGATGGGGTCCTTGATTTCTTTCCTCTAATCACTTATTCTTCAGCTTATTAAGCATAATGTAATCTTTCTTCTTAAATGAGTAATTCCAATACCTCAGGTCTCCATTTTCAATATTACTGTTTAGTGCGATAAAAAAAATTGTGAGATATTTTGTAGATCTTAATTAACAGGCACCATTCATTATTCTTGCTACCAGTATGGCTTAGGTTCCAATTATACATCGTCACTTCAAAATCTTACCATTTAATCCTCCATGCTTTTCCTCTCTCCTCCTGTAATCAATTCTATACTACCTGACAGATTAAACTTCCTAAAGTGTAGTCCTGTTCACAATACTTTCCTATACAAAGATCTTAAATGGCTCTCAGAAAATACAAAATAATTTAGACAGGTATTTGTATTACTTTGCCAGGGCTGCTGTAACAAAGTGCCACTAACCAGGTGGCTTAAACAAAAGATAATTTCACAGGTCTGGAGGCGACAAATCTGGGATGAAGGTGTTGACAGGGTTGGTTCCTTCTGTGGCTGTGAGAAAGAACCTGTTTCATGCCTCTCCTTTAGTTTCTCATGGTTTTCTGGTAATCTCTGGCATTCCTTGGCTTGTGGAAGAATCACCCCAATCTTTGCCTTCATCTTTACATGGCTTTCTCCTTGAGTCTGGGACCAAATTTCCTCCCTGTATCAGGTATCAGTCCTATTGGATTAGGGCCACACTCTACTCCGATATGACCTCATCTCAGCTAATGTTACTGCCTGCAATAACCTCATTTCCAAGTAAGATCACATTCTAATGTACTATGGTTTAGGACTTCAGCATGTGAATTTGGAGGGAGGCAGACACAATTCAACTTATAACAGTATTGGAAGCCCTCTATAAGGTTTTCTATTTTCTACTTCTCTTTCAGCTTTATTTCCTCATACCTTACTACTTCACCTACACCCGAGGCAATGTAGACAACAAAAAGCCCTGCTTTTGTGGAAACACAATACTTTCCTGTCTCTGCATTTCTTTTCCTCTAGTTCTCTAAATCCTCTCATCAAATCCTATTCACTCTTCAGGGTCAAGCTCAAATCATCCTTCTTCCTCGAGCATAAACCTAAGTTTCCCACCCAGAAATAACCGCTTTCTTTTTTGCCTTCCTAAGTATATTACTTGCACTTCTCTTATGGAATTTAGCATGTAACTTGTAACTTATGTTGTATGTGGCTTATAAGGTCTTTTTTCCTTACCTGACTGTAGGTCCCTTATGAGGATCAGGCACAACAGCTTTTATTTTCCCCAGTGTTCTTAAAAAGTGCTTTATGACAAATATTTGTTGATCAAAGTTATAACTATCATAGAAATTACAGTTTAAAATCTTTATCAGTTATTTTATCATTATTATTTACTTCTTTAAGACGGGAAAAAATGTTATTAATGGAAGCTTTTGACTTCAATATACATTATGGAAACACACATATTTTCAATCCAGTCCATAGTTTTAGATCCTAACCCTGAGCCTGTCTAACAAGGTGAAATTACCAGTATCCAGTAAGAGCCCATTAAACAACTCTAAACTTTTTCCTTTAATACTGTTTTTAGAAGTTTCAATGACACAGAAAGAAGTTTCACTTAATACATTATTATGGTTGAATAAATATTTATTAATCCCATTCTAGGTAGTTCAAACTTATTTTTTTAAAAGGGGAGAACATTCAAAAAAAAAAAAAAAGAAAAAAAAGAAAACTAAAGACATAGTACCAATACCAGACAAATATTTGAGTGTTCTGAGCTAGAATTTAGTTTACTTCCTAAGAAGCAAGCATGCTTTGCCTGTTCTTTTTTTTAGAAGAAAAAGTGAATTCTATATATTATATGCTTCCTTCACCTTTATACATATATGCACTGACATTCAAATGAGGTACAACTTTAGATAAATAAATAGTTATAAAATAAATCTTCTGAATTTAGTCATTGAGAGTGTGTCAAGACACTTTTTCTATGTAACATTTTTGAATGGAAAAGATACAAAGATTCAAGGAGATATACTTTCTAAACACGCACTTTAAATAAATGTTGGCATTTACTAACTTAAGTACTCAAGGACTTGGTTTGAAGAGTCCAATAGACTAAAAGTCTGCTTTTCAAGAGTACTATGATCGCCTATCAATGGAGAGATTTTGGCATTTCTGTATTCTAATAGTTCACGATCCTTGCTTGATGTCAGTAGTTCATTATCGACTACTCCAATAGTTGCATCTTCTACCAGAATATTTGCTTGGTATGCTCCAACTGGAATTTCAGGCAATCCAATGTAGTCATGATCTGCCACTACTGAACCTTGTAAGAGATAAAGATTGTCTGAAAGAAGAAACATTACAATTTGGCCTTTTAGAATTACAATTAAATATCATTTAAAAATTAAACAATGTTAAATGAGGAACAAAATCCCAAGTAATAAAAATTAACTATCAAGATTAATTTCAGGTGGGTTCTCCTGTCTACTAAATAAATCTACATGTTGAAGAATGAATAAAATGAGATACAAATTTGGCAGTTCATATATACAGAATTCAGGAGAGACCAAGAAATTAAAAAGATCCAAGCTTTCCTGTTCTCTTGACCTGTCTTTGGTAGGTGTGGGTGAGGGGGTGGAAGAGGCTGAGAATTATGGTACAGGTTAAAAACAAAAGTTATAAAACTGTATTTTTGATGTTCATGATATCCTTAAATACTTCTGCAAAGCATTTCTGGTGAATTATAATGGGGTCTTGAAAGATATTTTGACAAACAGAATTGTTAAATCCATACATTTTCAATTTTAAGTAATTTGCTATTTTTTATAGAGTCCATATTAGGACAATGATATCAAATTGTTATAATATGAAGTTATAAACTAAAATGAAGATAAAGTTCCTAGAATCAGGCTATGTGATAGGAATGTGAAAGTAGGAAGGCTACAATGAATCACATTAAAAAGTTTAGCTTACCTAAGTGTGACTTAATACCAAAATCCTCATGAACTCTTAAGGTGTAGCTAAATCCATACGGAAATATTGACAAGAAATTTTCCTTGTCAGCATTTTATTTTATTTTGGGCAAATTTATCATCACTATCAAAAAAGGAAAATGCTTCAAACGGATGTTAAACTGATGGCAAAGCAGCAGCATCTTTATAAATAAAGGTTAATGTATATGAAAGAATTCCTCCCTACTTGATATTTTAATTCATTACAACAAGGAACTCTTCCACCACAGCTGATTAACTTCCTGAAATCCCGCCATCTCTTTCTGGATTTTCTCCCAAAACATTAACGGTCTTTTAAAGATTTTAATAGCTTAGTCCTCAAATTTTAAGTTCAAGAAATAGCAAAAGGAACATTAATTGCCCATTCAGATTAGAGATCCATGAAAGTTTCTCAAAAAAGATAAATTTGCTAACATATCCTAGAACATGATTCCAACCTACCCATCCTCATACTAATACGTGAAAAGCTCATGAGCCTATTCAACCCCAGAAGTTACAAACTTAAGAATTTTAAATTTACAGACATCAAAAGATCAAACAAAGCTATGCTTTATCCCAAGATATGGCCTAAGTGGACTTGAGTTTGTATGGGCATTGAGTTCTGCCCATTTTGTTCTTCATCAGTCAAAGTGTACTCGGTATTTTAGTTTTGAGAAGTTTCCCAAGTTTAATCCCACCAATTCTTATTAATGCAGAAGTAGTAATTAGATTGAAAATGCTGTTAAAAAGATACACATGTAAATAAAAGTATAGATAACTGAAGGTAGTAAGAAAATGCTTTTTGTACATCGATTGGTAGGGGATGAATTGCTGGACAAGAGAACAATTCTTAAAGATAAATAACTCATGCTACCCGTGAGGAGCGCTCTGTTCAACAGCAGCAAAAAGGAGGAAAAATGATCAGTGAAACTGAAACACTTTTAGAATGTGTTGCTAGAGGTTTAACGACAAAGTTTGCTATTCGCCTGTTAACAGTGGAGAGGGCTAGGTAGTAATTTAAAGGAGACGTGAAAAAGGCTAAGTGTGGTAAAAAGTGTTGCTAATATGCTAAAATATTTCTAATAATCCGTGGAGCATTCTGATAGGTAGGTTCGGGGTCCGCATGGTGCTGTGAAGTGCTAGTGACAGCAGCCGCTGCAGCACTTCAGGTATATCCAAACATCTTTGTAGAGATCATCGATGAAGGAAATTTTTTTTTTTAAGCAAGGAAATTTTCTATCTCAAAAATTTTTTCCCACACAGATGAAGCAGGTCTATTTTAGAAGAATATGTCCAGTAAACATGTATCAACAGGGAAAATACAGATAGATGTAAAGCTCTTAGAAGTTATCACTTTTATTTCCTAGAAATGCATTTAAAGATCTGGAGCTTAAGCACCTCCAAGTTACACTGGACTTAGAAACAAATGGACTTTACCAGCCTCACTTGTTTGTAAGAGGAGAGCATATTCATGTAAGTAAGCGAAAGCAATATATATCTTAATACACACAGACAGTTTTTCTTTTAAATAAGTGAAACTTTAAAGTAACTTACTGTAATACAACTGTAGAGAATAAGGATTATACTCAGCACGTTCTATACAAATCACATTATATGTAATGGAAAACTATGGAGATTTTAAGCTTTGTTTGTGGAGGAAAAAAAAAACAAAATACTCATTCATTTGGAAAGGTCAGGTATGTTTCAACTCCTACTATGCTCTAAATCTAGTGGAGCCAACAGAAATGCTCTTTAACTTCAAAAAAGATTACCAAAGATTGCCAGAAAGAGACTTTTGAGGCCTTGTATACATGTTGAAATCGTACTATATTAGATACGTTGGGCTATAAAATCTATTATTAGAACTATCTTCACCTGCTTCTTTGTACCTTTTTAACATGGCCACTAGAGATTTTAGATTACACATTACGTAGTTTTTGCATTATATATCCACTGGCCGATGCTAATCTAGAATAATCCTGAGTTACGGCTATAGAAAGGAACACAGTAAGTTTTTGCTCTCAAGATACAGAGAGAGGTGAACACACCATACTAAAGGATCTTTTCTACTAAGTCACACTACATGATAGACTTTGCTTAAGTATTTTTATTTTCTCATTCTATTGATTTAGTTATAATTATGACATGTTTGATGGAAGCATTATTTCAGTTTTGAGGAGACTGAATAATAAAGTCTTTAGTTTCTTAGAAGCAGAGGTATTTTCAAGACATTTCAGGAAGGTGTCACCAGCAGTTTTGACATACTTTTCCTTATATAGTTTTAAGGAGTGAAAAATGAGATTAAGAAATAAATTTAAAAATTTCCCTAAGGAGAAAAAGAAGTTAAAATCAAAGCCTGAGAAAGGTCTGAGTGATTTGGATTAATTTATTGCTCCAAATACAAAGAAAAGTGCAAGGTTTCCAGAATGCTTAATTGTTTTTATTCTGAAGAGAGGTGACTAAACTAATCCTATATATGGCCTGATACCCTAAAGCTACTACAATGTGTTGCCATATTAGTACATCTTTTCTCATGATAAAATAACAACAAATAGCTATAATTTGATACAAATAATAGTCAATTATAATAGATAACCAATTCTAACACAGAGAACTAAGGGGCCAAAGTGAGGTGCTTTGCAAAAACTACAGTTGGCACTCCTTCCTTTAAGGTTTGCATCCGAGGCTGGGTGAACCCCCAGTTGGTGGAAGCTGTGAGTGCAGGGGTTGAGACAGGGAGGGGGCAAGGGGCTAGGGGAGGACTGTCCTATGCCATTTTGTATCAGGGACCTCAGAATGAAAGGATTTCGGTACTTGTGGGGATCCTGGAACCGATCCTCGGTGGATACAAATGTGGATACTACATATTTATAAGAAAGTCAAGCTCACGGGCTTGATAATATAGAGACTAAGCTTTATTTTGTTTTGTGAGTGTAGCCCGTAACTGTGGTAGGCAGAATAACAGGCCCCTAAAGATATTCATGTACTAACTCCTGAAACTTGTGAAAACCTTAACTTATATGGCAAAGGAGAATTAAAACAGTGATGGAATTAAGGTTGCTAACCAGTTGACCTTAAAATAGGGAGGTAATCCTGGATTATCAGGGTGGGCCCAACGATAAGGGTCCTTAAATGTGGAGGGGGAAGGAAAAAGAGGAGGGTGGAGTGCTGAAATATGAGAACTCTACCCCTATTGCTGGCTCTGAAGACAGAAGAGGACAACCAGCCAAGCACTGTGGGTAGGCTGCAGAAATTGGAAAAGGCACAGAACAGATCCCCTTCTAGAGCTTCCAGAAAGGAACTCAGCCCTGCCAACGCTTTGATTTTAGCCCCATGAGACCTATGTTGGACTTGTAAGTACAGAATTGTAACTAATAAGCTTGTGTTGTTTTAAGCCACTAAATTTGTGGTAATTGGTTATGGCAGCAATAGGAAACTTATAAAATAATGAAAACCAATTCACAAACTATGAAGAGCAATCAGACCAAAACCTCTGGGGGAGTTGGGGGAGGCAGACACAAATTTATCACAGTAATTCTCACTCAAAACAAAACAAACATAAAACTCCTCAAAATCTATGTCAGACAGAATAGCGGGTCAGTAACAGTTTTCCTTTCAAAGGGAAACATTATGATCACAAAGAAACAGTATGGTATGTCGTAAAGTTTCTTGTTAGTTTTGAATTAACACATAGTTTTGAAAAGGTGCCTGGTATTGAACTAGACAAAAAGGCAAATAGGCCTGCTTAAAATAGCAATGAAGAATATTTTTGACCTAGTACTGAATGTGCTCCTTTTACGTTATGTTCTAGATAAGAATGGATAAGCAGTTGGCAACAGAAGCGTATCTGCTTTGGACAGTGAGTTTTAACAGTTATGAAATCTCAAGGCTGGGAAGAGCAGCAATGCAGATGGACAAATTCATAGTTCTTTAGGCTACACTGTGTTCAAGTCTATGTCAAATAAAAGAATGGGATGACTACTCAAAGACATTCTGTTTGCTTTAAATTTAGTTCTAAGACTCTTTAAAATCAGCTTTTGAGGTGAGAATTTTCAGGAAAAAAAATATGTGGTACCATAGAAAAAGATGATAGGAATCACATTTGTTTTGAATTTCTACAAATAAGAGAAACACAAAACAAGACCAAATAGTAAACAAGAACAAGACTCCAGGATAGCCAGATCAGTACTTCCTTTGATTAACAAAAAAAAAAAAAAAAATTTTTTTATCCATCAATCTCAGGTTCTTTATATGTACACTAGTACTAATACTTCAGTTTCCTTTATTTTACTGGAAGAAGTATCTACAGAGAATTCAACCATGAAGCAAAAATTATACTGCCTCTGTTCAGAAACTGTTCTATTCAATCGGATTCTGAAATACTCCGCAGTAGCAAAAAGTCTGGCCTCCTCAAGAAATTCTTTGGCAAGAGCAAGTTGCAAAATGTTGAAATGGATCCTGACACGGCAACACTTTATGCATAAATTTTGTATTAATTAAGGAAGGTTAACACATTAGAAGGAAGCAAGTGCTGAACGCCAAAGATTAAGGGGAAAATCATGCTGAAGAAGAAAGGACAACCTGTACCTGTATAATCTTTTGTTCCTACTTAACTTGCAGAACGGAGAAATCATAAAGGGTAGCTCAGAACCGAGAAAAGGCACAAGGAATGGAAGTGCTCATCTCCTAACTAAGGGAATGAAGGTACTGCGAGCTTTGTGAATTAGAACAGTGCAAGATACGTTTATTACTAGAGCACAACTGTTCTGTCATACGCAGAGAGAAAGGTACTAAGAGCTTTTAACGTGAGAGCTGTGACCCGGATGAGAAGCAGAGCTGAGCTGTTACAGAGCCGCCCCATGGGCTTCATATCCAGAGAAAGAGCGTTATCTATTGTTGTTCTTATAATAATTTACTTAAGACTGTTAAATAACTCAGTTGTTTACATCGTTCAAAAGTGTACTAAATTATATCTTCCATTAATTGTTACATTCAAATAATATTCATGCTTTATCTTTCTTTATAGAAAAAAATTAACTGGCTAAGGTACCAGTTCACCCACTCCAGAGAAACTCTAGGGAACAGATACGACAGGACAAAATAAAAGTCTGAATGAAGTGCAATTTAAATCTGAAAGCCATTTCAGTTAGTTCTAGTCTATGAAAAATGGGATTAGAGAGATCAGTGTATCTTGAATATTCAGAAGCATACTTGGGGGCACATATCACTTTGTATAGGGTGCTACTTCCTCCTCTTACAGCGCTTTTTAGCATTCTGAATACCTCCTTCTCTCTGTATCCCCCATGATGTGCCTATGATGTAACATTAAAAATTAATCACATTTTTAAAGTCCCCTAATATGTTTTATCTCACAATAGAATTCAAGACAGTATGTTTGTTTTTGGCATTATTTTAGTTGTTATCTTTTCATGCTTTGTTTTTTGGCATTATTTTAATTGTTAGCTTTTCATGCTAAAAGTGATAAAATATTCTGAAAATGAAAACAGAGAAGATAGAATTCTTCCTTCTGTGAAACACATTCAGTGTCTCCCATATGAACAGTGGGAAAGTGTATGAAAAGCACACTAGAAATCAAAATAAAATCTCTTAGGAGTCTGACGGTTTCAGGACGCTAATAAAAAAGACTGCCTGGGAACTAGAACTGTACCAAATTTTATAAAAAAATGAGAAGAGAAAACCTAACCAAAGAGGGAGGAAGGGAGGGAGATTTCTTATATTTTTAACTTCTCTCCTCATTCAAAGAAAGTAAAAATGTCAAGAAGTAAAAATGTCAGATAATTACCTTGCTCACTGGACTCTCTTACATAGGGCTTGAGGTGGGACATTTTGATAGGTCTTTTAAGTCGGGTCCCAGTGTTGTCTCTCAGAACAGCACATCCATTCTCTGTAATATAGTCTATGACACAAGGACCAACCCATTCAGACTGGAAACGACCATCCTTCCACCAATTTTTCCTTTGTCTTAAAACTTCATGACCCACTTTTAGATGAAATGGATTTAATTGCTTTGGTTTCTTTTTAACAATGACTTTGTTTTTATTTAGTTCTTTGAAATTGTTGTTCTCCACCTGCAAATGTAAAAGAAGAGAAAACAAAGAAATGAAAGAGCTACAGTTTCTTTAAGGTAAATGCAGATATTACTAATATAACAATGGTTATTTACTGAGATGCTACTAAAAGGTAGACAAGAATCTCATTTAATTCTTAAAACAGCATTTCAAGGTCAGTGTTATTACCCCAACTTTATAAAGAAAATAAAGTAATATGAGATAGAGTAATATGCCCGCGTCAAACAACTGGAAAGCAAGAGCAGGGATCTGAATTCAGTTCTACCTTGATTCCAAAATACATGGTATTGCCATTAATGTCTGTTCGAATTTCATAGCTAATAAACACACTGTTTAACCAAGACAAGCAGAATTCAATAGAAAAAATTTGGTTTAAGGGTATATCATATCTATGTCTGTGCGTGTATGTGGATCGTGGGTGTGTATATGCTGAAATTTTTTTTTAAATCAGTTCACAGATTTTTTTAGATAGTTTTTTTCTATTAAATAGAATCACCTGTCCTGCTGAAGTTGTCTTATTCGCCATTATTTTATCAGCTTCTTTAACTGCACCTAGAATTTTGGCAAACATACTTGTACTATCACCATCCAGTTCACGAAGAATATCTGAAGTCTCAGGCACGTAAGGATTTCGATTAAACATTTGAAAATATGGTGTATTTTTAGTAGGCTCCTATTTTAAGGAAAATAAACAACAATTTGTATTAAAACATGTAGCCAAGAAAATCATCATAACTCAAAAGTATGGAATTCTCAAAAGGCACCTACCAAGTGAGTAGCGTTGAAGGCAAATGAAACAGCTGACAGGTGATCATCCCAGTTGTTCGGGTAGTCAGCACAATGCTTGGAAAGAAACATTCTTATCATGCTAGATGTACTTTCATTCGGAGTAACAGTTTGGGAGGCATGAGAAATTACAATCTGCTTTGTGCCAAACAATTCACACAGTTCAACATTGATCTGAAAAATACATAAAAAATAAAGCTGATCTGGAAGTTTCTATTTGATTTTTCATTTGTTTAAATTTATTAAATAATCTTTCCCTAACTCAATGTATATGTGGTATCAGCTCTATCATTTTAAACATGGTTACCAAAACCTGTGCCAAGAGGCCCCCTTAATACATGTTGGACACCCTGAAAACTACTAGCTTAAGGTAGTTTATGATTTCAACATTAGATAAGGCTACATTCCTTTTGATGATGTTTTATCTTTACAGAACTGGTATTTTTGATAGGTGCTATGATAAAGCAACTACTGTGTAAAAATCAACGTGAAACAGGAAGTGAGGATGGCAGTATCCAGTCTGATTCCAAGGTTTCAGAAGCTGAGCAGTGCTCAACAGGTACACACATCTCATTAAGTAAGTAATTGTGGCTTTTTAAGAATGAAATGAAAATTGGTTTTCTTTCAATTTATGAGTTTTTTTTTAAACGGCTAAGTGGTTAGGTCATAAATATTAAGTTGTTTGGACCTGTGCAGAAAAAGAGTTAACACAGCAGAACTGAGGCTTCTATCCTTTGAAAGACCTGCTTACAAGGCTGGCCCCTGGCTGGTGTGTAGGAACTTGGATTTTGTGAGGGTTTCCGCCATTCCCTAATAAGGGTGGCTCACAGTGCCTACACTGTTGATACAAACAAGATGGCTTATGCTGAACACCTTCTTTTCTTTGAGTATCTAGAATTTTCAGTACATGCCAGATAGAGGGTGTCTATGTACCAGCTTCCAATAAAAATCCTAGCACTGAGTCTCTAATGAGCTTCCTTGCTAAACAACATTTTACACGTGTTGCTACAACTCCTTGCTGGGAGAATTAAACATGTCCTGTGTGATTCCACTGGGAGAGGACATCTTAGAAGCCTGTACCTTGTTTCCTCTGGACCTATCCCCATGAGCCTTTTCTCTGATGATTTTGCTTTGTAGTCTTTCATTGTAATAAATCTTAGCCATGAGTATGCTATTCTGCTGAGTTCTCCTAGTGAATTAGAAAACCTGGAGATAACCTTAGGGGCATCCCTGGCACAAGACCTAACTACTTGCTAAGTATAACTTTAGGTGTTTCTTTTGGACTGAGATATCAAAGGTGATGTAAACCTAGACAGTCTGGCTATCTTCTTATCCCAGTACCCTGTCAATTATCAAAATTTTAAAATATGCCTCAAGTGTAGTAGTTATATTCCTTTTTTTGAATTTTCACATATATTCCTGCCTGCTTATTCTTTCAGGTTAACTTTAATCTGGATAAAGGACAGGGCAAGGGGAAAAGCTCCCTCCTTTAATGCTGATTAAATTCGTTAATTATATAAATCAATTTTGATTTTGGAAAAATTGATGTTTTTCAATATTGAATAGTCTCATTCAAGAACATGATATATTTCTCCCTCTACATGTCAATCACAGAATTTTTAAGCTAGAAGCAAAAAAAGACTATTTGATCCAACCTCCTCATTGTAGTTTGCAGAAACCTGAAGATAGGTTTTCAATTACTTAGTGGCACAGTAGGTACTAAAATCCTGGTCTCTTAACTTAAGTTCAACTACTATATAATATTTAACTTCTATATCTGTAGGAATTTATCTAAACTTATTAAACACCATATAATAAGGTGTGCTGGGCACTGAAAAGTGAGTAAAAGATGCTCCTGGATCTAAGTAGTTTATTTGTCTTACCTGATGAATGAACTCATCTCTTTGGTCCATTATTATTTTCTGAGGAGGTCCATATAAGAAAAATATATTGATAATAGCTTTAGAAATTTCTGATGCTGAAACATCACACAGAGGCAAAATCACAACCCATTTTGTGAACAAATCTGTCATGATTATAGCATATACATGACTTCTGTTGCTTGTATGAAATGGGCCCATCAGATCAACAGTAACTATACTCCATGGACTCTCCACCTTGAGATGGTGCTGTTTAGGTGCTAGAATAACTGTATTTTTTGCCACTTGGCAATGCTGACAAGCATACACCTATAAAACAGGCACACAATAAAGAAAAGATACACAAATGTTAATGTGTTCAACATAATGAAAGCAGTTGTATAAATCTGAACTTTAAAATGGTTGATAGGTACTTTGTGTTTTGAAGGAGAATCTTCTGGACTATTCTCAATAAAATAAACCCTTCTACTCAGAATGATCAGCAAATATCACTTGCTACTACTATTCAATGACCATCTTAAGGGGTCTTATTCATATGGAACAGAATTCTGGTTTACAATCAATAAATATTTATTAATTGAATAGATCTTAAAACAAGTTTGCTATAAGTTTAAATCAGTATGTGAGTATACAATTTCTGTAAGAAAGATTTTTTTATTTTAAAGTTACCACTCTAATAAGTTCATTCATTCATCTATTTAATAAAATTTAAAACATAATTTTACTTAAAAAATATTTATAGATGCCAGAAACTCCTCTAGGTCCTGGGAGAAGGAATACACAAAAACAAAGCACAGGCTGCCATGGAACTTTCATTTGAGTGAGATGAGAAGAGGGCAACTGATCAACTATGGATGGTGCCACTCACTGTTAAACATATTTCTAGAATTCCACTTTGGAAACTACTTTCAAGCCAACTCCTGAACAAAGTTTTTAAAATGATCTTATTGTACTATAGTTAGTTTTGATCAAAATTTTTATTTTCTAACTTAATTCTAATGGGTTATAAAGTTATAAAACTCAGACTAATTTCATCATCTTCAAAACTTGATTTTGCATTTGGCTGGTTTTAGGTTTCTGCCATATTTGATATTTTCTACATCAAAATGATACAGGCACAAAAGATGAGAGCACATACTAGGCCTGACTTATTATGAACATATGCTCCTCTCCAAAAAAGACTGCCACTAGAGAGGTAATGATTTATTTTTAGTCAAAGGAATTTCAGCCCCATTTAAATTCTGCCTACACAAAGTAGTTCAGTGATGAAAATTTGGTCTAAATAATCTATCTATAGTATTTTCAAATGTTTAAATAATGCTTTGTTCTAGTTCAAATTATACTTTAGTGACTTCAAAGTCTGAAAGGAGAAAAAAAAAAAAAACTCCCTTTCAATGTCTTTGTGCAAAAACTATCCATACAAAAAATACCTAATGAAAAGTGATATCTAGGTTAATCTGGAGCAATAATGAATTTTAGATCTATACTACAAAGACATTATTCAAAATATTCTGAATACAGAAGCCATACCCACTGTTTGACATCATTGGTCACAGAAGTCCAATAGTAACTGGATTCCACTAGAGTAAGGGTTCTGGATATGCCATGATGGGCTCCAGTATCATTTTCATGGCATTCTCTTAGGACTTTCTTTTTTTCTTCTTCTGAAACAATTACCAAACGATTTTGTTTTCTGTCTTTTCCAACATAAAACAGCTTTTTTTCTGGAATAAATAATACCAAAAAGATATAATTGCAGTTTTTAGAGATCTATATAGTTTTAAGATAATCATAGCCTATTGTCAAACCATGAGGGTATTTTTGTTAAATCTTTTTCTCTCTAAGACAGAATATTTGTAATAATGTTACCATACAATCTGAAAGGGCCTCAGCTGTTACACTTAATAGAAATGTAGGAGAACTGCTGTGTTTTGTAGCTGTCAATACAAGCAGTGCTAGCTGTTCATCAAAGCACATGATAAATATGAAAGTGTGAAATAATCTTTGTATGGGAGTACTCAATCTAGAAAATAGAGTGCTTGCAGCAGCACCTCCTAAAAATGGCATGAATTAGCAAAGAAATTATGTACAGATAAGCAACTTCTGGAATAGAATTTTCCAAAACAGCATTTTATCATCACTGTAGTTTTGTAAGCAACTACCTCTCTTAAGTTTTTCTGGATTTGAGTAGGAGGTAGAGTTGGTAAAGCCAAGAAAGTGGGAGGACCTTAATCCTCAGGACAGTTCTCTGTTTCCCTCTGGAGACTTCTGAGAAGGTTCTACGGCTGGGAAGCAACCAGGGCAGGGAGAGAACCGCCACCTCTCCAGTGTTGATAAGTAAATATTCACACTCCAAAATACATCATTAACCTACTAATGTGTTTAATTAGGAACATGCTGAGTGGAACATTCCTTACTTGAGTTAGAAAGTAAGCAACTAAGGGCAGGAGACTTATCTATCTTATTCATCAACTATCCTCAAGGCCTAAAATGTGACTAGCACATAGTAGGAACTCTGTAAACATTGCTGCATAGATGATTAAATGAATGAATGAATGAATCTTCTCTTCAGTCTCGGATGTAATAGGTGTGCCTGTACTTAAGTTTAAGGGAGTTATCAGAAGAGGTATACATAGGGAGAAATGAGCAGGTGTTTATTTATTATCTTAGAATTTTCTTGACCTGCTTTGAGAGAAGTCCGATTCTGTACCTATAGGTGAAACTCTCATTAATAACACCAACATTCATTTAGTCATCTGGTGACTGTACTTCTTGCTTATCTTATTCCACACTTCTCTTCTCCTTTGGAGGAGGAGGAGAAAGAGGGGGAAATTATCATACTCTTTCAAGATAAACAGTCTACCTTTCAAATATTTAATTCTTTCAGAGGAATTAGGAGTTCAAACATAAATATGATTCTGAGACTACTTAACAGCAGTGGGAGGGAGAAACTACAGAAATAAGTATAGTAAGCAAGTTAACTTTGTCATCACTTCCATGTTACGGATCACATAAGTTCCTCATTGAGAGTGACATGAGCACTTGGAAGTGCGCCAATAGAGTAGGACCTACCTGAGGACAAAAGCAGGAGAGGTTAATTTAGTTATTTTGTCTTTTCATGTTATCATCTATGACTTAAGATGCCCTTTTCAGGCTTACTGGCCTTCAGTCAGCTTCAGTGTGATTTTCATTTTGCTATAGACTGAGTGGCATTATCAATTTAACTGGTAATTGTTAAGCAACAACCAATTACTACAGAAATTCCCAGGATTCCACAAAGAACATGTATGGAGAAGCACTCATATAACCCCTATACTAAAACTTGGGGGCATTAGCTACCTTTGAAGAGAAATTTTTTTGCTGCTCTTCTTATGCCACTTCTCTCACTCGGCAGTGTAGATGGATGATATTCACCAGTTCGTTTGTAATATGCAATCTGTTTAAGATGAAGATCACCATTTTTTCCATTACGAACCATCATGAACCTAGGTAAAAGGTATTTAAAGATATAATTTGAATGATAAACTAAGTCAGTTGCTATTTAAGTTCAAGCCTCTGTCATATTTCTGCTTACGTGTGAATTGAACATTCCCGGAATGTTATCTGTGACAGAGATAATTGTAGTACAGAAAAGGAACTGTGTGATGTATATGAACTAAAATATTCAAATGCTATTTTTGAGATAAAACATGACACATTATCTTGTCTCTTTCCATGTGAAAAGAATGACTGAAAATTTTCCACACTCTGTGAAAAAAGGAAATGAACAAGTACACTTCAAAAAGTTTTGCTTAAAGTCTCTCATTACCATCAATTGAAATGTTACTTACATGGGCTGATTCTGTTAGTTTATTCTAAGTTTAATTCACTTTCAATTAAATATAATTTTTTCATTTTATGATAAATGGTTATATGCCCAAATCAAACAAATGTACCTTATCACAGTTTTTAAAACATCTCAAAAATGAATGGGTCAGATTTTAAGACTATCTATAAAACTACAGTAAATAAGACAGTATTGGCATGAAGATAGACAAATAGGTCACTGAAATAGAACAGGGAGTCCAGAATTAAATTCACATGCATGTAGTCAATTAATTTACAACAAAGGTGTTAATACAATGGAGGAAGAGATGGTATTTTCAATAAATGATGCTGAAGCAATTGGATTTCTGTATCAAAAAATGAGCATTAGCTACCTACCTACCTAAATCTTCCACAAAATTAATTCCAGATAAATTACAAACCTAAATGTGGAAAGTAAACTATAAAGCTTCTGGAAGAAAACATTATAAAAGTTCTTCAAAACCTTGGGATAACCAAAGATTTCTTAAACAGGACACAAAAAGCACTATCAAAAAGAAAAATTATAACAAATTGGATTTCATTAAAACCAAACCTGTTCATCAAAAGACATATTAAAAAAGCGGAAAGGCAATCCACAGACTAGGAGAACATATCTCTAAAATACACATTTAACAAAGGTCTCATACCCAACATATATAACAAATCAAAAAGAAAAGGATAAAACTAACCTCAAAAAATGTGGGGAAAATCTTACATGACATTTCAAAAAGAAGAATATCCAAATGGTTAATAAGCAAGTGAAAACGTGCTCAACACCATTAGCTCCTTGGGGCAATGCAAATTAAAGCCACGATGACTTATAACTACTCACTGTCAAAAAAGCTAAAAATTAAAAACATAGACAACACTATGTTGTGTTGTGAGGACAGGTAACTGAAACTCTCACACATTGCAGAAGTGTAAAATGCTAGAGCTACCTTGGAGAACTCACAGTTTCTTCTTAAGCTAAAAAATGTCTACCCTAAGGACTTGGCAATTCTATTTTTAAGTTTATATGCCAGTGAAATTAGTATATGGCAATCAAAAGATGTGTACAAAAATGTTCACAGATGCTTTATAGTCATAACCCCTAACAGCAAACAGTAAAGGCATCAAGAGGTTATTCTAGTCCTTGTTCCGTAGACACTTCTGTTTTCCAGTTCCAGGTTGCTCTAAATCTTAGTGTTTTTCGAACCAACTATGGTGAAGCACGAGTTCTCCCCAACCCTAATCTGTCACAAAAGACCCCGTGATGCCTTTATTTTCATGCCTTCCTATCTACAGCCTTTCCCTCTGCCAAAGGATTCTCTGGCAAACTTCTACCCTTCATCAATTTTCAATTGTGTGGTTTCAAGTGGGGAATATAGACTGCTGGACTACCTATCCATTTGCCTGCCTGTCATTCTAGCTCTGTATTAATTCTCCTTAACTCTTAAAAAGGCAACCAACAAACAAGCAAAAATCACTCTATTTTATTTTCATCTCTAGGATACAGTGGCACAAGCTCTTCCAAGTCCAAGAGACAGACTTGTCCTTCCTCAGTTTAGATCAATTCATTATGGTCTATATTCTGTAAAATTTATAATATATATGACCCAAATTATTTTTTTCTCTTAATGGCTTTGGGGACCACCAGTGTTCTAAATCATCTAAAAGAAAACTTTAAAACATCCCATCTTAGCCACTGGAAGCATAGTATCTGAAGGAAGACAAGGTTTATTTTTAAAAAAAGATAAAATCTTTTGTTGCCTCTTTTTCAAGGACCAGTAAAGGTTGAAAAGTCTCCTGCAGGACATTAAAAAGAAAAGTGGAGAAGCCTTTTCAAGCCTCTAAAAACCCTTCAGGAGCAAAAGACCAAACTCTCACACCTCAAAGGAAGTACTCGTCCCAAAGCACAGAGGGGTGGTTAACTGTAACTAGTAGAAAAAAAACTGACCACTGGAAAACATCAGTGTCTTCATAAACCACAGCGACGTCTATACTTTACCCTTATACTTAAAAACATCTCTCTTCTAAGTTCCCACAGCAACCCTCCCTGCAGTTTCCCTTCTCTGGGGTCTTAGTCCATTTAGTCTGCTCTAATAATACCATAGGCTGTGTTGCTAATTAACACCAAACATTTATTTCTTACAGGTCTGGAGGCTGGGAAGTTCAAGAGCAAGATGGTGGATTCGGTATCTGGCGAAAGCTTGCCTCCTGTTCACAAATGGTATTTTTGCTACATCCTCACATGGTAGAAGGGGCTCGGGAGCTCTCTGAACTCTCATAATTTTATAAGGGCACTTATTCCATTCTTGAGGGTTCTACCCCATGAACTAATTGCCTACCAAAGGCCTCACCTCCTAATACCATCACATTGAGGGTTAAGACTTCAACATACGAATTTTGGGGGAACACGAGCATTCATTCTATAGCACTGAGGTAACTATAGTTACTTACTAATGGCATGCATGCACCTCTGGTCAGTGTACAACTTCTCAAACTTTGGAATCAGATTAGACACTGCCACCCCCATTTCCTTTTCCATACTGATTTTCATGCAGTATTTGCATTATTATTTCCCCAAACCTACTTTTGCAAAGATATGAAGAAAGGAATGCAGTGTGACACAATGATGAAAATGTGAACTACTTCAAACTTACAGTCCACACGGGATATGATAGATGTTAAATTAAGTACAGTTCGGTTTCCTTTGAAAATTTAAAATGTTCCATGGCACCCTGTGAATTCACTATGATGTTCTGGGAAGCCTTGGCATATAGTTTGAAAATTGTGAGTTAAGACATTTAACAAGTAAATACAAACTAGATTTATTAAGTTAAACTTTTGCATGTTAAGAAAAGGTTGTAGACTGGTAACACTGATGTTTATAAATTATAGGTCACTCAAGAGGTACAGACAAATTTTTTGGCAATCTTTTAACTGGAACCAAAATAACCTAGCAGATAACAATGTTAAGTTCTCTAAGTGTATAACAAAAAGCACCTATCAGGTCAATTCCTTCTATTTCTTTTCTAAGCACTGCCTAAACAAAGAAAAAAAGGCAAGAAGTAATTTCACAGAAGAATTAGGTTTCCTACTTCAATTTCTCTTTGTAAAGTTAATTTTTATACTTTTTAAAACATGCATATCATTCTTGACAATGTATATTTCTAGCTTCCAAAAAGTTTAGGAAATAAGACTTTCTAATATGGAAGACCAACTGTTACTAACAGGAGATTTAGTTTATTTCATTATTTCTATTCTTTGGCATCTTTCACACAAATATAATATAGCAAAGGATATTAAAAATATATTAAGTGGGGAGGATATAGCTCAGGGGTGGAGTGTGTACTTAGCATACATGAGGTCCTGGGTTCAATCCCCAGTATCTCCATTAAAACAAACAAACAAACAAACAAACCTAATTACCTCCCCCCCATATATATATTTAATCTTCAAGAAGTAGGGATATATGAACAGCTTTTTGAAAATTAAATATACTGAAAAATTAATCTTGACTAAAGAACACATGAATATAGTAGCGCTGAAAGGAGGCCCAGAGATTATAATTCAGTCTCCCACTTCCCAGATAAGAAAAAAGACTTCAAGTGGTGAATTTAGATTGAAATTGACTGGTAAATTATAATACTCAACAATGGAAGTAAATTATTCCTTTCTGAAATAGCATTTAAAAATTCCCATGTAGGCTTCTGTCTAGAACATAGAAAGCTGGAAAACGAGTAATTCCCACCCTAACAATGAGAAAAAAAAACTGGATAAACTCACTAAGGTATCAGTTTTCCCCAAATTGGATCTATAGAATCAATGCAATGCAACAAGAAACCTGGTTTCAAGACTTCCTTTAATTCTCTAGTAATCAAGACTGTGTTGTGTTGGCAAAATGACAGCCATCGATCTACGGAACAGAACAGTGTCCAGAAACATAGCCACACAGAAACAGTGAATTGATTTTTGACATAGGTGCCAAGATAATTTAATAGAGGAAGGATAATATCTACAACAAATGATGCTGGAGCAACTAACCAAATATCCATATGAAAAAAGATGAATCTGAACTCATACTTTACACCTTCTGTAGAGGTTAAAATTAATCACCATGAGTTACAGACCTAAATGTAAAACCTAAAGCTAAAGAACTTCTAAAAGACAACAAAAAAACTTTGTGAGCTTGAGTTAGGCAATGACTTCCAGACAGCACCAACAGAAAGAACCATACGTAACAGAAAGATGAAAACTTCTTGGTCTTTTGAAGATACTGCTAAGAAAACAGAGAAATCACAGCCAGGAGAAAATATATGCAGTACACATATATAATAAATAACTTGGGTCCAGAATTTATAAAGAACTCTCAAAGCTCAATAATAAGGAAAAAAATCCAATTTTTAAAATAGGCAAAAGATGTGAACAGACACTTCATCAAAGAAGGTATGATTAGCAAATAAACACATGGAAGATGTTCAGCACCACTAGACAATGAAAAATGCAAATTAAAACCACAAGAAGATATCACTATCCATCCAACAAAATAGCAAAAAACAACAAAAACAAAACAAAACCTGGCAATACTCAATACTACTAAGGATGTAAAGCACTGCTGGTAAAAATAAAAAATGGTGTAAATATGGCAGAAAACAGCTTTAACCCAAGAGAAATGAAAGTATATGTCCACATAAAAATCTGTATATGAATATTTCTAGAAGCTTTATTCATAGTATTGAACCCAGGACCTCCATTAGAAAAACAAAAGTCTAAAGAAAAAAAAAGTTTCCTGCTAATGTTTGGTATTTACATACAGGAATAACTTAAAGAACCAGTAGTTTTTTCCTTTTCATAAGTACATTCGCTATTTGGTCCCGAGAAACCGCCCAATTGAGCAGTCAATATGAGAAAATGGCTTTAAGCTGTAATATTCGGAATAAACATAAATATCTTCTTATACTCAAATATTATTAAACAAAGGTATCATTTATAAGGGAGAATTAAGTGGTTTGAGTTATAAAAATGAAGTCTACATTACACCTTTGGATATGCTCATATTTTCAAATATTCTTTTAAAAATAATTACTCATGTATTAAAATATATAGGAATAACAATAGGTAGGAAAAGTCGCTGATAACTCCTGATTTTGCAAGAGAAACTGTCAGGGTTAAAGTTGGTTGAGCTTTTTACACTATGGCCCTGATACAACATTAAATGAAATCAAATACTTGTGTGAATACTTATTACTTAATTTCTTAAATAATTTTATCTTGTTTGTACAATAAAGGTAGTTAAGATGATCACTTTACATAAAATCAGGATTTAACTGTGTTTCACCAAGGGCAAAACCTATCAAGACGACCAATTTAAGCGTCTAAAAGGTCACAACATGCATGTGTTCCAACTTTAAAACTTAAAATCTGTAATATTTCAATAAATATGTTTATTTGGGCTCATTAATTTTACTTCTGAATTATTCTTTTTAATCTCTGAAAAATGGAAGAGCACAATTTTATGTCACGATAAAAGACTGGGAAATCTAATTACACGAGACACTTCGCTATAATCTGCTTTACTTCAACGTACAAATTCATTTAACAAAAATGCCTTCATCTCCATATGCATACACATGAAGCCACATAAATGGATTTCCACTGTAAAAAATATTTCTTTAAGTTGGCTTAGACAAGTTTATTTAAAGAAAACCCACACTGAGATAGTCATTTTCCTTTAAAACTATAGGACAAAATTCTTCCTTAAATTCACGTTTCTCCCCACCACAGCAGATTTTAATTGGGGCGAAGGTGTAATAGTTCAGATTAACTGACAACTTTGATAAAGTAAGGGGGAGAATTCTTTACTGTCAGCCAAGTGCCTCATTCAACTTTTGAATTTGCTGGGAATCTCGGATGCTACTTTAAGTGAAGCAGCATTTCTAGAGCGTTTTGGCTACTCGTTAACTAATTCTGAAGGGAAAGGGCTAGCTAAACTTAGCATAAGCAGGAAAACGACCAGTAAGTAAAACTCGGTTACACCGAGTGGGCCTCACCCGAGGCCCGACAACGGAACTCGCCGCTTTACGGCTCAGCTGGCGCGGGCTTAACGTCCGAGCAAGGCCCTCCCGCTCAAGGCGCCTGCGCAATCTCTACGAAGTCAATTAAAGCTTTCCTTAAACCAGTTGACGCGATTGGTTTGGAATTAATGTCAGGTTACGCCTTATTTTAATAATCATCAAGTGTGAGCATACAAGAACGACCACTCACCGAAGTGGCCCTAAACGCAAGCGTCAAGATTTGAGCTTCCTCTCGCGACTTATCTGGTGCTGCCGGAAGCGGAACTACCCGAGTGGTTAAGAGGGGAGCCTCGGTCGGAAAAAGTGAGGGCGGATTATTTAGCTCTTGCCGGAAATTGTTCCGGCCGGGGAAGTTTCTATGTGAGACCAGAGGCAGGCAGGGAAGAGGCGTGACCAGGCTTCGAGAGGAATAGTAGTGCCGTGCTGTACCTCTGTGTGACCCTTCAGCTGCTATTGAAGAGAGCAAGACCCACTTTCAAGCTAGCAGCTGGAGTCTCTTGACACCTTACTCGTGCCCCCAGGATTAAAGGGGAAACCGAGACCTGAATGGGCTCGGTCATCTCCAGCAGCTCGCGTGGCGACCGCAGCCGTAGCAGGTGAGGGCCCCGAGACCCAGGAAGAATGGAGATATGGAACCCGGTCCCCCGAGGTTTGCGCCGCTGCCGGGAAGTCGCTTTGTCTCCTGCTGCGCTCTGCGGAGCCAGGGCACACTGCTCCTAAGGGCTTGTGCTAGAGTGTAAGGCAGCATGGGCACGTAGGAATGACAGTACGGCCCTGGGGGGTCCTTTCATTTCTTAATTTCTCCTCCTCTTCTTCTGTTGCTTCCCTTTTCCATTTTTTGGGTTTGAGATATGGGGGGTTTCATCTTAGCTGAAAGAGAACTGCTGAGCTTCTGGCTGGCACGCCAGGCTGCAGTCTCGCTCCGCCAAAGTAGGCGGTCTCGAATTTGGGGACTTCTATGGGTAGAGATGGTTCTTTTCATTCCTCAGCCTTTATCCCTCTACTTCTTGGCTCCTCCAAGAAGATCAAAAGCCCCGTCCGTTGCAGCATTCCAGAGTAAGGAAGGAGGCTGCAGGTTAATGCCGCACCTAATCGGTTGGAGAGTGTTGCGTTCTCGCGCGCTCCGAAGGAGAAGGGGTGAGGGTGGTGACCATTGGGTGTTATTTACCAGGTTCGACTTCCTGGAAGTTTGCGATCTTTGGAGGCCCATGGGTAATGCTTGTCTGGGCTTTAGCGTGCTGGAAAGCTCAGCTGTGCAAGTAGGAAGCCTCCTGGATGACTAGCACCTAGCGTCCTTGCTATACACAGGCATAGGGTTTATGTTTTGCCTCTGAAAATTCTTCATGAGAAATACAGTTTTTGTTTCAAGCAGATAAAAAAAAAAACACGATAGCTGCCATTAACTGAGTTCTTATGTGTTCCATGTCCTTTACATATTTTCTCATATCGCTCAACAATTCCATGAGGTGTATTAAATTAGGTTTATCATTTGACAGAGGTGGGAACTAAAGCTTAGAGAGGTCACTTAACTACCCTAATAAACTTTTGCTACTCGTAAATGTTTGAATCTGTGTTAGAAACCAGATTTTTCAGACTTCAAAATCCATGTTCTTAACTATTACACTCCCATTGTCCTACCATTATGCTTCATCGCTTCCAGTTTCTTCACTAACATTTTCAGTGGCTTGAAAGTATTCATTTAAAAATATTTGGTATGCTTAGGTGTCTCACAACAGACACATGTGATCTCTGTCTTCATGCAGCTTCAGTATTTGAATTCAGAATTAAATAGTTCAGAAACCAAAATACTTACACTTGTGTGGGCTGGTAATTAAACTGATGGGCAGAAGGTGCACGTTGTACAATCAAAGCTTGCTGTTTAAGTTTTAAACTCATGGCTTGCAGAGTAGTTGTTGTGAGGTTATTAAATTTAACAATTGGTGAAACGTTTTATTCATCACTCAAATTAGTGCTATGCATCAATAAAATACTGAGACTATATTGATGAGATTCTTGTTCTTCAGAAGTTCCCATACAACTATGTATAAAGGTGGAACTATTGATTTTCTTAAGTGGAAATGATATTGTGGATATGTAAGAGCATGACCTTATTTTTAGGAGATGGATACTCAAGTATTAAGAGATGCCATGTATTGATGTCTACAACTGACTTTCAGGTGGTACAACAAATATATGTGTATATGTGTGTGCAGAGAGAGAAGGTAAATATGGCAAAATGTTAGCAGTTGTTAAGTCTAGTGGTGGGTTTATGGGTGTTTATAGTAAACTCTTTTAGAAATATTTCTGAATATTTGAAAATTTTTATAAGAAAAAGTTGGGAAGAAGACCCTAACTCGAATGGAAACAGAGTTTTGTAAAGAGATTCAAACTGCTCTGGAGCATAGAGGATGGGAAAGAGTGTTGATGTGTATTTGGGGGTTGGCAGAGGCGTGATGGTTGTCAAAAAAAAAAAAAAGCATTCATTGAGGACTTTGCAGTTGGTTATTGAAGGAGAAATCGGAACTTTCAAGGAGAATAATGAGTACCAGATAAAAGAAAAGGCAGTCTCAGCAAAAATGTGTTGCATAAATGTTTGAAGAAGGAAGAAAATCAATGTGAAGTTAGTGAGGACCTTGGTATGAGCTTTTTTTTTTTTTTTTTTTGCATAAATAATCTTAAAAATGACGTTTGGTTGCTTTTGCCAGCCTGCAGAAGCCTATTTATGTAGCTGAGTTAACGATGCTCTGGAAGAGAGTCACCATTTTTACCAATGTTTCCGTGGGAAAGGGTCTTAGGATTTCAAGAAGGCTAGTTAGGTGTCTGTGATCAGGCTCAGCAATGGGGGCTGGGACTCCCATTTTCTCTGATTTTGGGAGTAGAGATTTACTCCCAGATATATAGTTGGGCTCCTGAGGAACCTGTAGAAAGGGCTACACTGATGGCTGGAAAGATTTTAAGCCAAGTCAGGGGCTATTTCTAAATACTATGTGGAACTGATGGGTGATCCACAGTGTCATTTTAAGGGTTATGTAGCTTTGACTATGACCAGTAAAGATGTGAAGGAGATGACTGTTTATTCCAGACAGTGGCGTTCATGATAGTCTCAAGTAGTGTGGTCAGACTGGAAAAGAGGTAATGAGGTCTCCAGTAGCAGCAGTGGCAAAGAGGAGTCTCTATGGCTTCATTACAAGGAGGGAAAATTGGTACATTCGAAATTAAATTATTTGTATTTGTTCTGTACCAGTTAAGTTTAGATCAGCAATCTCTGTCTTAATTACAACTGCTGACAAGGTATTTAAACAGCTAACGTTTACTGAATGTTTATCATGTGCTCATTGCTGTGATGTTGCTTTGTCATTCAGTCTTCAATCTATGAGATTTATCATCCCATTTTACAGATGGTGGCTAGAGAGTTTCAATAACTTAAGGACACAGAACTGAACAACTATCAAAAAAGCTTTCTAACCCCATATTGTCAAAATCTAGAGCAGTGGTTCTCAAGGTGTAATTTTCAGACCAGAAGCATCAGCAAACATTACCTTGGAACTTTTGGAAAAGCCAAGTATAAGGCTCCTACCCAGAGACTTTTTAGTTTAGTGGTTTAACAAACCCTCCATTCCAGGTGATTTCTCATATTCTACAGTTTGAGAACCGCTGCACTGAATGTGGATCTTTGGTAGCATGGTACTGATTTCAAAATCAGAAGTCAAGGTAAAAAGGTCTTTGTCTTTTGAACAAATTTAAACAGATTCCCAAATGTGGTTGCATGTACATTTGTTAAAATATAAATTATCTAGTTAAGAAAATGCTGAACTTTAGAAAATTTGTGAAAGGTCTAATAACTGAATTATTATTACAGGTGCCCCAGATAATTCTGATGTAACCAGTCCATTATGGGACTACTACTATAGAAAGAATGTTAAAAATAAGAAAGGCTCAGCTCTGATATTTGAATAATGTAATATTTTTAAGGGCAAACAGTTGTGTATTTTGGAATTCATGATGCAGGATGTAGGTTGATTGAAATGCTGAATAATGTGGAAAAGCATAAGTCATATTTAGTTTAATGTCAGGGGTTCGTGTGAAATAGCAGTACATTTAGAATGTCCTGGATCTCCTTTCGTGTGCGTAAGATTTTGTCTTGTACCACACTGTATGTATCCCACGTGGCAAGAGGGGAACAAAACCGGATTTATTTCACACTTTTAGTTTTCTAAGAATTTATTAAATATATATAATGCTGTGATAAGGACTGTGGAGTCCAGATTTTGCTCTTAAGTGATCATGATGGCCTTGGGCTGAAATAGACCTGGATTTGAGTTCTATTTACGACTTGACTTGGCTGTGTGATTATGGTCAAATTTCTTGAACTTTCTGAGCTTCAAGTCCTTGTTTGTAATCAAGTGATGGAGATTTATCCATATACTTCAAACATTTATAAAACAAGGCAAATAACCCTAATCTCAGGATTGCTGTGAGAGTAATTGTTAAATCACGAAGTCATAACTGCTTCCTGAATTTCCACGTGTTACAGCATGCATAGAAAATGATAATATTTGTACAGTGTTTATGGAAGAAACTGGAGAGAGTGCTGCTGGAGACAACTGGCCAGGGGGTTCCAGCTGCCATAAGGCTGAGGCAATCTTTTGGCCTACTTACAGTACTCGTTCATGACTAGGCAGCATGTTGGGATCCAGGTTAACAAATTAAGTACTTACCAGGTAGCAATGTTTAATAAATATTCATTCTTTTGAAGCTTATCATGTTTTGAAGGGATATACATAGCCAAAACAGTTAAACAGTGCCAAGGTTGTAGGTGTCCAAAGGTCAAAATGAATGATTCAGAGAAGAAGAAATCTTGGAAATTGTTAAGGAAAATTTTATGGAGGAGTATTTTTTGTGCCAATCATCAAGAAGACAAAGACTCTGCTTTATCAGTTTTATCTCCTTTTTCTCAGGTTGCTAGATCCCCTGTAACAATAGCATACTTTCATGACGATAGCAAGCATATATGTTTTGCTTACCATGTGCTTCTACTGTTCTACATTCCCCCTCCTCCTCTGTTTGAGTGGTGCACTGGTTCTCAGACTTGGCTGCATGTTGGAATCTTTGAAGCCTTAAAAATAGTTGGGCCCTACTCCCAAATATTCTGATATGATTGGTATGGAGTGTGGCCTAAACAGTGAGATGTAAGCTCTTTTTTATATATCATCTTATTTAATCCGTAAAGCAAGTTGTAAGATAGGTACAGTTTACTGAGGCCCTGAGGGGTCAGGGTCACACAGCTGCTGGACCTAAGATTCAACACCAAGTATTTCTAGCTTCAGAATCCATGCTCTGAACACCAGGCTGTTCAGTCCTTTTATAGTATCTGCAAGTATCTCTTATAAATTAAAAGAAAAAACAAAGAAAGAAAGCCTTTGCCTTCCTTTATAACAAAGCCCTTCAAAAGAATTGTCATATCTTGTCCCTACATTGTCTTCTGTTCTCTTAAGTGCAATCCAGTCACATTTAATAAAATTGAAAATTGGTAAAAATTTTCTTCCCCATCCTCTGTATGCATCTTAGCTACTTCCCCGACTTTATTTTCTACCATTCTTTCTTTGCTTGCTTGCTCTGCTCCAGCTGCAGTGGCCTCCTTTCCGTTCCCTAAACGTGGGAAATATATGCTTATCTGCTTTAGGGCCTTTATCGTTTGTTTCTTCTCTGGAATGCCCCTACCATATAACCCCATGGCTGATTTCCTCATTTAATTTAAATTTTTGCTCAATGTCACCATATTAGAGAGGTCTTACTAACATATTTGTTTGTGATTGGACTATTGTCTCTCTCCAAATGAGTGAATGGGACATGGTTTCAGACCTAAACATAATCAGATGGGGGACATATATCTGTACTTCGGGCAGCATTGAAACATGAAACAAAATTTGACTAAGTGAATAAGAATGGGACAAATCAGTCATTAACTTACACTCTTGAAAATGTACAGGATACACATTTTTTTTTCAAAAGCTGATTTCTGCTCACACATAATGCATGTGTAAAATAGCTCAAAAATGTGGAAGAATATATAGTAAAAGGACTAGTAAGAAATAAAACTCAACAATTCCACAACTAAGAACCGTAACTAGTAGTTTTGCCACTGGATTGTGGCATTATTGATTTTTTAAATTTCATTTTTATGCATTTTAGATTTTTCATGATGGACACTCTGAAATAACAAAGTTCTAAAAAATTACTATTCAGCTCTGTGACTAGAACAGAATTACTGTCACTTTCATTAGAACACCTCAATTAGAAGGAAGTCCAATTTTAAAATAATGCCATAAAGTGTATACATCTGTGTACGTATAAGCATAGATATATCGATACATGCACTGATTTACATCTTTCATTGTTTCTGTTCTGTAATGAATAGTGCGATGCATTATTGCATATTTCTATTATCAGTTTTGTTGGCACGTTTATCACCCTAAAAGAGAAAATGTTAATTTACTTGGCTGTCTTCCTCCTAGACTATAAGCTCCTTAAGAATAAGGGTCATGTTTACTTTGACTTTCTATTGCCAACACCTAATACTGTGCCTTCTTATATAATTGGTGAAAAGTATTTGTTGAATAAATAGATTTATTTCAACAAATATTGAACAATATTCATTCTATTAGATTTGCATGTTATTGTTAATAAGGAGCTTGGTTTACAGAGTGCCTGTAGGGGCTAAGGTTTATCAAGTGTTTAGTATATGGCAAACACTTAATGTTACTTAGTCCTCACAAAGTTACAGGGTTTTATGATACTCCCTTTTTATAGTGAAGAAACTGAGACTTAAAGAAACTTGTGTAAGTTGCTTGTTATGTAATCACAGATTTAGATAAGTATATCTGACTCTAAAACATACACCCTTTCTATGAATAAATATTAGGTTGGTTTTAGGTGATGGGAGGAGTAAAAACATGAAACCAAAGATGTTTGCCTTTTGATACAAAACAGAAGAACTGAGATCAACTTAGTACATACTATCAAGTTTTACAAAAATTCAAAACTTTCTTTTGTTCTTTTTTAGCAAATATCTTTTACATATAAAACAGTACAAAGAGAATAGGGATAAAAAGCATTGATATATAAAGTGAATTATTCTGGCTTTTATTCTTTAATCACAAACTGTTTTAAATTTAGTAACACTGTAATTTTAATTTTAAAGATGGATAAAATCAAGCCTGCTAGGTAAGCTAGTTTTAATGTTTCATGGGAGCCACCAATTAAACTGGATCTTTAGAAATAGGACTTTGGTTTTCACACTTTGCAGTTCTAGCTAGTATTATCAGTCATCTCTTAAGAATATGTGATCAAGTAATTTCTTATATTACTAGTAATGAAATGAAATGTTTGATACGTGGTTTCATCTTGGTAACTATAGTTTTATTATGACCAGGGAACCAAGTACATGTAAACAGCTTTAGTAAAGAATGTTTTGAGATTATATCACTGTTATATGATAGTTCTTAAACTGATCATGGGCATCAGTTTATGTGGAAAAGTTTAGATGTCAGTCAGTCACATAAAATTACGTGCAGAATTTAATGTACATGTGCATTTGTCTCTGAGGAGAGGATTGATAGATTTTATTAGATCTACCAAATAGGTTTTTCTTTTTTTTTTTTTTTTGGCTTTATCTTTATTTTTCATTTAAAAATTTTTTATTGAAGTATAGTTGGTATACAATATTGTATAAGTTACAGGTGTACAATACAGTGATTCACACCATAAAATTTTACCAAAGGGTTTTTGACTCTCAAAGTTTGAGAGCTACTGTTAGAATGAAATCTTTCTTTCATTCTAACCTTGTTTTGTCAACTTATATATGAGACCAAAATACAGAATGGTTATATTCCATTAAAAAAATCTGTTTACAAATTGAACTTTTACAAACGAAGCCTTTAAAAAATTGATTTTATGTAATTTCAAATCGGTGTATAATTGTCAGTGGTTTTTAAACCCAAGTTATATTTTATCTATTCTTTTGCATTCTGTTCAGGTATTACTGAACTTTGTGCAGAGGGATTTAGCTTTTAATGTAATTTTGTATTAATTTGAATAGTTTTCTCTCAATTTGTTAGCTATTAGGACTTGAAGAATTTAGTATGTAGTCTTTTTGTTACTTTGTATCAGTCTGTCAAATTGCCAACATGTGTGTTATTGAAGGTCAGAGTCTTAATTTCTTAAATTTATGGGAGAAAGTATCTTTTTATTCGAAGATACACATCAGGTTATTGGTAACGATTTTTACAAGTGTCATTTAAAATTGTTTTTACCTGAATGTTTTTGAAGTACAGTCTCCAAAATTAATTTTTTTTTACTGCATTTTAGGTAAAAAGATGGTTGCATCAACTCACTGAAGCAATAGCCTTACTATCTTTGTTTTTTAAACTGCACCAACAATGGAGCAATGATATCTGAGAACAGATGAACATTTGCCAACTAACTGTCATCACAATTTCAAGTGATTGTATAAGCAGAAGCAAGCTGCGACAGACCTATGCGTCAACCGGTATAGAGAGAATGCTTCTTTCTGGTGCTGTTTATTTTGAAACAGTTTTTATATAGCACATTTAAATTCTGTCTATATCAAATGAAATAAAAATGAGTGAAGCCCCCAGATTCTTTGTTGGGCCTGAAGATACAGAAATAAACCCGGGAAATTATCGTCATTTCTTCCACCACGCAGATGAAGATGAGGAGGAGGAGGATGAGTCTGTAAGTTGTTGTTTGTTTGTTTGGTGAGAGAAGTCCCAAACAGGCTCAACTTTTTACTGATCACTGTGAAGGGAAACTGATACTATTATCTTAAATTGTGGAGACATTTTTTTCATAGAAATTTGTTGAAAGTTTTTAAACTGAAAAAGCATATTGTGTTTCATTAGTGACATCATTGAATCTATGGTGCTTCAAGAAATACAATCAGGGGTCACATTTCTAAGTGGTTTAATGATGCCTATCTTAGTATCTTTCATTGATACACCTAGCATAACACAGGGTTGGGTAGAAAAAGTGACAAGGAGAAAGAGTAATTAGGGTCGTAAATCAAAAGGACTTCTTATATGTAGAAGAACACAACAAAACATTAAGATAAAGAATTTTAAAAGTACTGATTTTGAAGGACAGCTTTAATAAGTTTGTCATGTTGTCAACACAAGTGATGGCTGACCTGAAGATAATGCTATTTATTAATATTCAGAAGTCTGCAAACTGTGTGACTAAAAGTTACCTCAAGTATCTGTGGGGGAGGGGGTGTGTGTGTATGTCTAGTTCTCTTTCTGATCTGACCTATTAGAAAGTATATCCATACTGGATCTTTAGGAAAAACACGAATATGTTTATTTTGCTGTAGTTATGTTAACTGAGTATTTTTATTCCTCATCTTTATTTTTCCCTTTACAAATAAAGATTGTTTTACTCCGAGAACTGATTTAAAATACAAACTTAAGGTATGTTTGTTTTTCTTACATTTCCAATTGAAAAGAGAATTTTGTTTGAAAACAAAAATCTGTTATACTTCATGAAAGTAGTAAAAACAAACCCCAAATGTCTATTAGATGACTCTTCAAATCCTTTTTCATAGTTATTTAACAACACCCTTCACAGTGCAGTTACACTTACCTGAAATGCAAATCATATTATCATTCATTTAAAATCACACCACACCTCAGCTCAGGAAAAAAAAATGATTTTCACGCTTTTCATACCAGCCAGAACTTTCCCTCCTCTGAGGTCTTATGCAGAAGTCCCGTAAGTAAAACATAAAAGCAGAGCTTCTCCGGCTGCCGTAGACCAGGCAGTAGCACTGCTTCGGCCTCTGCTGCCCGTACCACTTCTCTCTGGAGTTCTGAACACACTGTGAACACCACTGAGAGCCCAAGTGCAGTCTTCTTCTATGTAAGGACTTTTATCTTTCCTCTGTGTCTAGAACTGTGCTTGTCTCTGTACCTTCTACCTGTCATGTTTTAGCAATATCAGATTTTTATTTCCCACGTGTTCCATGTTGCACCATGCCTCTTTGCTATTGTAAGTACTCCTTTATCTCTCTGAAAAGCCCTTCCTTGTTGGATACCTTGTGAATTATTTTTCCTTCTTCAAAACCTTGCTCACATTTCATGTTGTTCACTCTTCCCTCTCTCCTTGCTCTTGTCCTTATGAGAAACTTGAACATTTCTTCCTCAATACCATTTCTGTACCTTGACATACATAGTTCTATTTTGTGTATCATGTACTGTTACTACTGTGTTCCCTGTTAGACTCAACGTATCTGAGGACAGGCAGTTTCTGTATTTCTAACTCTTCAGTGCTTAGTGTAATCCTTGGAGTATTGGTACTAATTACATTGAGTTTACATTCACGATGCATAGTTGTCACTTTTGAGAAATTTGATTTGGTTCATTTGACCTATAGCTTAATAAAATGATTTGTTCCAGATCATTCTCCTGTTTTTAAGAGTTCAAAGACGTTGAGTTGAATACGCTTGTTGTCTGGGGAAATCTACTTTAGGAACATCATAATGCCTTATGTCCAGGCTTTTAATCAGGAAAGAATAGAATAAGGGAACGTAAGAGTGGATCATCAGAGGGGGAAAGACAGCAGATCCCAGGAAGGTTAGGATTTAGAATCTTTGATTTACCATCAAATCTAATAACAGTTTGAACTCTAAATTTCATATAAGTTTAGAGGAGGCAATAAAGAAATGAAATTCTAGGCATAAAGAAGAATAACAATTCTGATGTTACCCAGTTTTGTTTTTTGACTTATATAGTAAGAGAAAGTCTAATAAAACACTTTTGGGCCCAGATTATGATGTGATATGACTTACATAAAATATCATGAAAGAGTAAAGAATTGAAAATGGAAAACTGGATACAGCTTTATAATTGATGAAACTCTAAGTACCTGGATGCAAAGACCTCACAGTGAATCTTGAGTAATTTTATAAATCTGTGAGCAACTCATAAATTTTTTTTATATCCTGCTTTTTAAATTTCAGACTGAATCATTGCCTTTGAACTGTAGCAAGGGATCCAGAGATGAGCAACACTGTAAAATAGGAATGTTGGTATGAAGACTGGGGTGTCAAAGAGCACTAACACCTCTGTTTAGCAATGTGGCTTTCTCCAAAATTTCCTTCCAAGTTGTCATTGGTGACCAACTCGTATTCACACTCAATCTACTAAAATAGCTTAATACTGTATAGCTTTGTAGTGAGAATTCTTTATCTCACTCTCATTGGCCTTTTTACTTAGATTAGGTAGATTTTAGCCCTTATTCCCCGCCTTACTGGTGTGAGGAAGGCAAATAAATGTTACAGACAATTAAAGAAGTTTTTCATTTTGAAATCTGAATGAAAATTGTAACAGTGATCTGAAACTTTAAAAAAAATTTTCCCAGACCTTTGTAGAAAACTGTCATTTTTAAGTGTTTTATTATAACAACAGTATAATTTTGAAAAATGCCTTTTTGGTTATTGTGTCACTTTTATTGATTCATCACATGCCTTCTCCACTTCTGAGGAAGATTTAAGATCACGGTAATTTGCAGTTCGTATTAAGTCAACCTGATTTTTTGTTTTCTCTTTGTTTCAGCCCCCAGAAAGGCAGATTGTGGTTGGAATATGTTCCATGGCAAAGAAATCCAAATCCAAACCAATGAAGGAAATTCTTGAACGGATCTCCTTATTTAAATATATCACAGTGGTAGTATTTGAAGAGGATGTTATTTTGAATGAACCAGTGGAAAACTGGCCTTTATGTGATTGTCTGATTTCTTTCCATTCTAAAGGTATTAAAGAACACAGGTGGAAACCCCTTTATCCTCTCTGACTATAAAACTAATATATATTAACTGTAAAATACTACGTAAAATAGAAAAAATTTAAACTCACCTAGTGTCACAGATAAGTGATAGTAACATTTTGATATATTTCTTTACAGTTTTTTTCTGTGTGTATTTTTAAAAACAAATTTAGTGTCGTGTATATATAATCTTATATTTAATTTTTTACTTATTATATAGGAGGTTTTTCTTCTCCATATCATGCTTCAAAAATCTGATTTTTAATGGCATCATAGTGTGTCATCCTGTGAATGTACTATAACATACTTAGCCAGTATCCTAACAGTTAGATGGTTTCCAGTTTTCACTATTAAAAGTAAGGTTGTGATGAACTTTTGGAATGCATATCTTTGTTTGCAACTCTCGGTTTCTTAGGGTAAATTATTGAATTCTTGAATGTTTTAAGCCCTTATGTCTTACCACAGAGAAAATGATCTATCATTGCTCATATGCATATTCATACTTTATTTTTTAAGAACTTAATATTTGAGTTTTATTTTTTCCTTTCAGTTTTATGAATCAAACTGAAATATCAATTAAGCTTAAGTATTACTTCATAGTAAACTCCATAATCACATTATTAAGTGTATATCTGAAAATTTATAATCTAAGAATCTGTGAATTAAGTGAGTTTTCACTAAGAACTCTAAAAGATACTCATTCAGTTATAAACGTATTCATATTAAAACATTTTTTATTACCAACGTATGTAGTCTCCAGCTGTGTTATGGTCTCACTTTAATTAGGTGCTTAAAGAGCATCCCCTTCAGCAAGAAGGCGATGGAGCATGGTTAGTACTTTTTGTGCTCCCATAGGCTGTTGATCTCCATTATTTTATAGAGAAGCCAAGGCCCTGGTCTTCTTTACAGACTGAAGTCCCTCATTTCAGAGAATCTTAAAATTTGCTTATCCTTGAGAGTAAGATGTTCTTCCTTTGCTATCAAATGGTTCTTCCTATTTCTTAAATAAAAGCTAGTTATTTGCTTGTAAAAACTAGGTACTGCCTAAGATCATATCTCATATGCTGTCTCTTGGTGAGGACAAAATTCCTTTTTAATGACAACAGAAGCAGGGTAATGACTGTATAGGGGTTTCTTATTTGCTGAATTTTGTTAGGAGGCTTGAAACCACAGATAATGAGACATTTTTACAGTAAGTGATGAATTCTGAGAGTCTATAATAGAAGGGTTTGTAATTTATTGCCAAGTGATTCTTGATACAGAATACTTCTATTTAAATGCTAAAAGCTATGTGGAATTTAGAAAAAAGTCTTTCTTTAACTGACCATAGCTTTTTGTTGTTTTAACTTCAGTATACTTTAACACTTCCTTCCTCTACCAACTATTCTGATAATGTTACAAAATACAGTGTCTTCACAGGTATACTGTAGTATGCTATAGTTAAATGCTGTAGTTGTGCATGTTTGCTAATTGTTAATGTTTTCCTGAGGTATCTATTAAGATATTGTCATTTAGGGACTAATAATAGTTAATAATAGTCAACATTTATTGAGCACTTAGTATGCCTAGTATTGTGTTAAGTGTTTTATATACATTCTTTTATTTAATTTTTCAAAAACCATACTAAGTAAGATTGTTATAATACCCCTTTACAGCTGTGAATCAGAGGCTTAATGGATAAATAAATTTGCCCAAGATCACATAGCTAACGAAAGATGGAGTTAGGATCTGAACCTTAGTTTATGCTCTTAACCTCTGTGGTAACTTCCTCTCTTAATAATATGTGTTGATAGATAAAATTGGAGTCTTTTAATGCCAATACAGAGGGTGAATTACAATCATTAAAATTCTTTACATATATTTTTAGACCTCTTCTTACTGTATCTGCCATTTCATTTGTTTTCATTGTAATTAGTAATTTTACCAAAGTCTAGAAATTTTAGGGAGTTAATTTCTGATGTGTTAATATTGATCTAGTAACAACAGGCATGATCCTGCTTATATATTTTATATTTTGAACGTATCTGTTTTATGTGAATTAATTTTTCTTCTGCTGTTTTTAAAGTTGCCAAAGTTCTTTGAATTATTATCTAACTTATATGTGTAAACATCAAAGTATCTTAAGTGACAAGGAGTCAGATAAATTTTTAAAAAATCACCGGTTGATTGTGATATACTTATGTTACTTATATATAGATTTCTGTTTCTATGTGAGGTAATCTTACCTTCTGTTAGGTGACTTTCAATAATCAGGCATCAACTAAAATGTCAGTGGTCTAAATTTGGTTACATAACCACTGGGTTCCTGTGCCTTATGAGTCAAGTTAACTGTGCCTTATAAAACAAATTAACAAAGAAAAAACAAGATTTATTATTATTAATATTATTATTATTAACCAAGTAAAAACAAGATTTATTTAATAGCACTTAATAGTATAAGATAAACCAAGTTTTATGTATTCATTATTCCATGCCTTTTATAGAAAGCAGTTACATGAATAATGAAATTAATCTTTTATGGAAAGTGGCATAAATTCAAGTTAAGATGTCAACTTACTTTCAGATTGTACAGAATATGTTAATAACATGTGTTCTTAGGATTTCCACTGGACAAAGCAGTTGCCTATGCAAAACTCAGGAATCCATTTGTAATCAATGACTTGAATATGCAGTATCTCATACAAGATAGGTGAGTGGTGAAGTTGGCTGAATTAAGGAGGGAAAATTAACATTTATTTAGTATCTCCTTTAAGCTGACATGGAATCAGGTGTTTATATATATTAATTCATGGTATCCTTGAAATAATACTTAGAAATAGGTATTTATAACCAGTTTTACAGATGAAGAAACATGAGAATCAGAGAGATTAACTATTTGACCAAAGTCACAAGTAGTTCCTTAGGTAGTGGGACAAGGACTTAAACCAAATTTGTTTAACTTTTGGAGCCTACTAAACCACTGAAAATTTTGAACAATTTTTCTATTATGTGACTGATGATGAAATTAGGGCTTTATCCATTGTAACTAGATTTTTTAATGGTAAAGTATAACCATTTTGAGAAATATTTTACTGTATATCTTAGCAACTCATAACAGATCAAAAGCATACATATCTAAGAAATTGTAAAATACAAATGCATTTATATATTGCATTTAATTGATGTTTCACTTTAATGGCTACCATTATAATTTCACCAGCCTTCTGTTTTTCTTTTGTGTTAGCATTACTATATGAAATTATATACATTAAACTGCCGTATGAAGTATAAAGCCCTATAGTTTTTTATTTTTCTATTTTTGTTTTTTTCCCATTCTTCCAGATAGTAACATTATTAATATAGAATGCTTTATAACATTAATATATAATGTTTTGTAACATTCTTCCTTGGTTTACATAGTAATACATGTTTATATATTATAAATATAAACATATGCATGTATATATGCGTATTTATTTTAAGAAATTTAGAAAATAAAATCATAAAGAAAGGCATTTAACCCTGCCACTACATCTGCCACATTTTCCCAAAGAAAGGAGTACATATATGCACTCAGATTTTACAAAATTAGGATTACTTTTCTCTTAAAATACCATGAACGTTTTTCCATGTCACTAAATATCTTTGAGTGTAAGGTTTTTAATACTTAGATAATATTCTGTCATTGTGATATAGTAACTTTATTTAACCATTACTTTTTATACATTTACATTCCCAGTTTTAAAAAATTAGTGTTTTAATGTGCCACAAAAAGTATTAAGCATATACTTTTTCAATATTGCTTAAAATGCATTTATAATATTTCCTTAGAATACATTTTTAAATGACATACATTTATTTAAAAAATAAAGCACTTTGATATACGTGCCTTTTTTAGTGGTAGAACAGTAATAGTGTATTTTATGAACAGTACAGTAGTATACTCAGTGTGAAATAGAGCAATAAATTATAAGGATATTTTCTTTTTTCTTCAGGAGAGAAGTGTATAGCATTCTTCAAGCTGAAGGAATTTTGCTTCCTCGTTACGCAATTTTGAACCGTGACCCAAATAATCCCAAAGGTAAGAAGAAGATTTAAGCAAGCTACTTTTTGTCACTTAGCATACTTTTGAGCCACTCTCTTCTATAATCAAATGGAAAGAATTTAAAGAACTTAACGGTATTCTATTCATTTTTTTAATGATCCTAATGAGCAGTTATATTCAGTTAAAATGTGACACTGAGCTAGGAAGCCAATTAATAATTCAGGAATTGTATATCCTACATTTCTTTGACCTACATTTGATGTATCTATGAGAATCATACAGAAGAATTTTCAAATTGCATGCTTAATAAATTTGTATTGATTGGGGTAAACTAGTGACTCATCTATGACTGTCTAACTAAGTATTAGAAACTTCATGCTCAGATGCTACAATTTAAACTTCGGATGACTAGGAATCTTGCAGTGTTAATATTAATATTTTAAAGCATGCTTTGCTTCATTTTCCTGGTTATCTAAAATGTAGCATGTAAGTTATACATAACAATATTAATATTAATATTCTAATGTTTGGGGAATTTTGATGGTTTTATTGTACATTAGAGCAACTTTTATTAAAAACTAGATACAGTATTTATTATCTTTTGACAGGGAACTTCTTTCATTTGTCTAGAGGTGAAAATTCCTAATTGAATTTCTTGCTTACTCTGTATATAAGTTACTTTTCTTGCTTAAATATTTCATGTTTTATGATATCTGTGATAGGAATGATTTCATACATATTTCAGAAGATGATAGCATTATAGAGTTACTTCTCAATCTGTCTTGTGCATCATTTTATATCTAACTTTGAATTCTGTGGGATGATAGGGTAAAATGGCAGGTCCATTAGATTTCTGAAGAACAATTATAGCTCCTAATGTCATAGATCATAAATGTTGGTATTTGTTTGCATAAATATTTTCAATTAAAATCAGATCAGTAGATTATCTCCAAGGTTACTTTTCTTTGTAATATCTATTCTAGTAAGAAACAAAAAGTCCTCGATATTACATCTATATAATATACAATATATAGTTTTTCTTGCTAATCTGTTTGATTCATAGAATGCAGTCTGATCGAAGGGGAAGATCATGTAGAAGTAAATGGAGAAGTTTTCCAAAAGCCATTTGTAGAAAAGCCAGTCAGTGCAGAAGATCACAATGTTTACATTTATTATCCAACCTCTGCTGGTGGTGGAAGTCAAAGACTCTTTCGAAAGGTAAAACTTTGTTATCTTAGTAAATACTCTTCTCTATACACTGTTGTATAAGTTTTACTAAAAGTAATTAAGTATGTAATAGAACTATGATTAAATAAGAATATCACTTAGAAGTAAGTTAATAAAACTGGTGTCATACTTTGTTAGAAAAGCAAGTCATCATTTTAGTTATTTAATGTTGTTTATGCAAAATTCTACCTATAGAATACCTAAGAAAGTTATTTGGTTTTCTTTCTACCTTCCATTTATGTATCTGTCATACGAGAAATTCAGGTAAAGATCAGCAGTCTTTTTGAAAATTGACCCTCAAAATGGTTAGTTCATAGAAAAAGTAACATGAATTAACTCTTAGATACATGAAAGTATGCTCAAGATTGCACCCATAATAAAATAAATGTAAGTCTAAAAGATAATGCCATTGAATTACCTTTTGGATTGGCAAAGTTCAAAAAGATTGAGGTAGCTGGAAAATAAGCACAAGCCCAAACTCCTGTTGACAGGAATGCAAATTAGCATAGCCTTTTAGCAGCATAATTTAGCAATATCTCAGGATTAAAAATGCACATATAGTCATAAACAGCATGGAAAATGCAAAGTAGGAACACAATGAGGTACTGTTTCACATCCGTTAAGAGTGGCAAATATTAAGATGTCTGAGTACCAACCATGGATAAGGATGTACATCAGTTGGAACTCATATGTTGCTGGAGAGATCTCTAAATTGTTTAAACTGTTTATAAAAGATTTTGGCATTGTCTTTGTAAGTTGAATATGAACATATTCTATCACCTAGCAATCCCACTTCTAGTATATGCCTTAGAAACACTCTTGCACGTGTGTGCTGTGGGGATACTTACAAGAATGTTCAAAGCAACATTCTTCTACAAGCTAAAACTTAGAAAACAACCTAAACATATGTTGATAGGATAATGAATGACTAATGGAATAGTTATACTGTGGAAAATTCTATAGTAGTAAACATTAACAGAGTAGAGTTATATGTAGCAATATGGTTGAATCTTAGAAACACTATTCGTAGTGTTCATTGTATTTTTATGCTGTTTAACTTAAGTGTAAATTATAACAAAAGATAATATAATGTCAGCTACATAAGTAAGTGTTCTTAAGTATCTGTGGACTTAAAATCTTTTTAGAAATGTCTAAGATGGAAACAGATGGTAAAAAAGGTTATTTTGTAAAAATGAGGAGAATAATTTAGTTTTTATATTGATGGGCTTCTTCTGTTTTCAGATTGGCAGTAGAAGTAGTGTTTATTCCCCTGAAAGCAGTGTACGAAAAACAGGTTCTTACATATACGAAGAGTTTATGCCCACAGATGGTACTGATGTTAAGGTAGGATTGATTCAATATGTTTTAATTTTGTATTTTGAGTTTACCAATGATCTCAGAAAAAGAAATTACCCTTTAATTAACTACATCTAACATCTATTCTGTATTTCTCTCTTTTTGACTAGTGATTTTTACTCTTGTATTATGAACGCTGCTGCTAGTCTGAAGCCTGTGAACCCTTTTTTTTTAGAATAATGTTCTTAAATACTTGAAGTAAATCATACAGGATTACAAAGGAGACAAACTTTATTGAAATATAGCTATCAAAATATTTGAGAACCAACTATGTGATATAATAATGTATAGTTGTGTATTCTTCTTTAAAAGGACATTAAATAATAAAATATGGTGGTTTGGTGTCGTGTAACGACCACAGTTTCCAAGCACTAATTAGTGTAAACGGTGTTTTTGGGATCTTTGACAACTGTAATATGATAAAAGAAAAAAATAGGTGTGATTTTTGTTGGTGGCATACAAGTTCTTAATTGCTTTACCTTCAGCCAGTCTATATCTAACTAGAGATTTCTTTCTTAGGTATAAACCTGATCAGGCACCTCTTTTTAAAAATTCTCTTGTGGATCCTTGTTGACCATAAGATAGTAATCAGATTCAAAAGACTGGCATACACAATATTTCACAGTCTGCCCTCTTTCCTATAAACCTTACTTCTTGCGGAATAAATCATGCAAAATAACTTACTCTTACCTGAATACATCATGCTGTTTCTTGCATCTGCACTTTGTGTTTATTAACTTTGCTTAGAGTGCCTTTCCCTCTCTTGTCTGTTATCAAATTCATGCTGTTTCTCATCTGCCACCTCCTTTTTAATCTTTTAAATAAAATATGTATTTTTAACATTCATGAAAGGTTTATACAGTGGGTCCAGATTATGCCCATGCTGAAGCTCGAAAATCTCCTGCACTTGATGGCAAGGTGGAACGAGACAGTGAAGGAAAAGAAGTAAGATACCCTGTCATTCTCAATGCACGAGAGAAATTAATTGCTTGGAAAGTCTGCCTTGCATTTAAGGTAAGATGTTATGCAGGCCATGCAGGCCCTTTTAAAAATTCTGATTGTCTTTTTTGATATGTTATTTAAGCTTATAGATGGGGAAGTCAGCTGAGAAAAAGTGGTACATTTAAATGGTTTGTGTACTTTTCAAGAGATTCTTTTTGTGCCGCTAATAAACATATATAATAAGTGAAGGCCTTTGTTTCTGTCTATACTTTCTGTATTATATAAAAGGAAAGTTTATCAATGTATTCAAAAATTAAAATTACAGAGGAAAACTTAACTGAAACAATAGAGTTAACGAGTGTTTTAACATGTTAAAAACAAAACTGATTACAAGTATTTACTCATAGAATTGACAGATGATTTTTTTTTTAAATAAAAGGTCCTCAGTAGTCTCCTAGCCTTGGCAGTAGGCAGTTGGCCTATTATATATGATAAATTATGTTCATGAAAGCAATACTAACACACATTTCTTAAAGAAAACGTTTTACTTATGACATTTGACTAGTTCTCTCCATGATATATATTATTAGTCTTTTATTATTGTACAGTAAAGGTTTAAAGAGAAGTAGGACAACTTGTGTCTAATAAAGGGTAAACTTTTCCTTGTTGAAACCCTACCTTGGATATGTAACTTAAAGACTAGTGTGTATTACTGGTTATCAAATGATAAATAAATAAATTGCTTGTATCTTAATAATTTGAAGTCTCATTCATGGAAGGAAATTAGCCCATAAATATATTTTAATAGCTTTATATAAATTGTTTTAATTTTATAATACCAGGATTCTAAAAGGAGTGACTTAAAATCATATTATATTAATATATGATTTTGAATATAGAATGTAGAAGATCAGAAAATTCCTGGAGCCTAAGCTGAAAATTCATACCTTTCAGCTCTTTTCTTCCAAATAAAGTAAATTTATTTCAAGTGCCCACAAGTATATGGTTGTCAGGGTTTAAAAGATTCATTAGCATAGTTGAACATTTCCTCTTGGATATGTGTTCAAAGCTATTTTTCCTTTTTTTTTTTGGATTAAAGTGATATAATTTTGGCTAACAAAATTTATCAAAGTCTCTAAAATTTTTTAATTTAAAAAAAAATTAAATGTCAGTTGAAGAACGTCTTGATTTTTTTGGCCTCACCAGTTCCTTGAGCATTATTTAGTTCTACACCTACTTCATGGTAAAACCTTAAATAATTGTATGTCATGTGTTCTATATTTTCAGAGTATTCAAATTAAAAAAATGTAATTTAAACTATGAAGTAAACTATTAAACAGTAAATATACATTTAGACATTTATAAAAGTTGATGTATTCTTACTGGAAAACTATGAATCTTAATTCAAATGGAACTTTAAAGTTTATGATTTATTTTAAATAGCAAACAGTTTGTGGCTTTGATTTGTTACGGGCCAATGGACAGTCTTATGTCTGTGATGTCAATGGCTTCAGTTTTGTGAAAAATTCCATGAAGTATTATGATGATTGTGCAAAAATACTTGGGTAAGATTTCTCTTCTTTATATTTCTTCCTCTTTACCTTTGTTATAACTAATGCATACTAGTTTTTCAGAAACCAAATTAATTGTAAACATCACATGATCAGGGTTTTGTAAACACTCTATAGAGTAAAAAAACCAGTGCTCATAAAATGACATCCCCAAAGAACATGCAAAATCTTGAATTATACTTTGAATTATCAAAGACAGATTAATTTATGACCAGTATAGATAAAGGCTAAATGGTATTTAACTTCATTTGTTTAGAAATGCTTTAACAGTGATTTATATAGTGATTATTAGTCAAGACATCTAATTTATTAGATTACTTTGTCTCTCAAGTTTTTGATGCATAATTACAGTACTTAATGACACAAAATTAACATTCATGAAATAACCATAGTAAAATAGGAATGTTTGGAATTCAGAATTCTTTTGAATGACTCTACTTTCTACAAGTATATGTTACTAAAAGATAGTCTCATGAGATTATCTAGTGAATGTAAAAGAAATTATTGCATATAAAAATGCCTTTTTGTATTCTTTGACTATATATAACAAAGCCATAAGAAACTTACACTTTAAAATATATTTTAACAATTGGGTGCAGCTTTTATAGTATAGTTCAGAGATTTGTGAAATTACTCTTAAAGTGAAATTTGGGGGAGCTCACTACATTTTAGCATGAATAAATGATAAATTTAAATGAAACAAAAAATATTTTACAATTACTTAAACATATTTTCCTTGTTAACCCTATTAGCAAAAGGTAATAGAAATTTGTTAAAAATGAGCAGTAGTATTTAAAATAGCTTTTACTAATCATTTAAAATGATCAGTAATGATCAGTAAAAGCTGGTAAGGAATGATCTGTGGCCACAAAGAAGAGATAATCTTGGATTTCAGAATCTGTGTAAGTAGATACACAGTTACAGCGGTTTACTTGAATCCAATATGATTTATATTTTAAAAAATGAAAGTGCATAAGTAATTCTGAACTCATGACATCCCATTAATGTGTTCCATACAGCAGTTTAGAACTGCTAATCTAAATTTTCTCGATCAGGATTGATTTTTTGAGGTTACTTTTTATGTACTGTAATCATGTAATCACTAGATAGTTTGACGTTAACTCCTGTGATTATTATTTGTCACTAAGTACCTAGGTTTGATTTAAAATGAACTCATTTAATTTTTTTTCTTTTTGTCTCAAAGCAATATTGTAATGAGAGAGCTTGCTCCACAGTTTCATATCCCCTGGTCAATACCCTTAGAAGCTGAAGATATCCCAATTGTACCAACTACATCTGGAACTATGTAAGTTTGAATATTTTCATTTAGACGCTCCTTGGGTTTTCTCCATTGGTCTGTGCTATTACAATAAATGTTACATTTCTGAATAGTTATTAGATACTTTGCTGTGTGTGTTTTCATATGATTTACTTTGCAGATGGAGAAACAGATTGTATGCTTTTATAAGGGTCCACTTAGACTAAAAATCTCTTATATTGTTACAAATAAAATCCTGAAAAATGATTGGATAATTATAGATGTATTGAATTAAGCCTTAAAAAATAAAAGAGGTACCAAAAGTTATGTTACTTAAAGGTTCATAGTCAGTGGTCATACAACTTTGGTGCTCTCAGCATGTAAAGTAAAAATGTACAGTTATTACTTGAGGTAAATTAATTAGACCAACATTGCCAAAGTGTTTCATAACTCTCTAGTCAAAGTTACTGCTTGAAATTCACCTGTTACTCAGGTAAGTTGACCAAATGCTTCATGTTCACAGTTCAGAGATTTATGTTAGCATATTAAGTATTCTGAGAAGTCTTGATTCAGATGGAGGGTAGGACAAAAAATATTTGATTTTGTTTTCAAACCAATATTTCCAAAGATATTTAACACAAAATGTTTTGGGGGGTACTTTATGAAACCCTACAAGGTTGCGATCTGTGTCTCACAGTTTGGCAAATACTAAATTATACCCTACCAGTCTTCCTAAGACAGTTTTATATTCTGGTAATTTGAGTTTGAAATACTTGTTCTTCTGACCTGGGCAGAATAAATATAGCAGCTTTATTTTGTTTGATTTAATGGACTCTCAAGTCTATAATAACCTGCACTGCAAGGCAGGTATTTACTAAAGTTACAGGATTGCAATACATTTACTTTTTCCCACAGTTAGCGTGGTCACCTCTAGAGAGGAAACAGATATTACATAGTTTAATATTACTCCCCCTCCAGCTTCTTAAATTCTTTTTAGGATTTGATTTGATAAAATTAAGATGGGTTTTTACAAGCACTATTCTTCACATGGATGATCTTGAAATGGTCAAAGATGGTTCTAAATAAATGGATGTATTAATCTGAATTATATAATACAAATCTTTGTTAGAAAGTTGAGAACATTATTTCTTTTCTTTCAGGATGGAACTCAGATGTGTCATAGCTGTCATACGCCATGGGGATCGAACACCAAAGCAAAAAATGAAAATGGAAGTGAGACATCAAAAGTATGTTTTAAGGGAAGAATGTGATACTCAGGAGATAATTTAAGATTTCTGATAAGTGATTAATTGTCTTGATTAATGCATTGTATAGAAAAACTGTTTACCACTATTTCTTGGCCATTAATATTTAAACCACTAGGAACATATAAAACCAAACAAAATCCATTTTAAATTGTGTATATCAGCATCTGAAAAATGTTGTGACAATATCCATAAATGATCATCAGCCTTACCAGGCTTTTATTTATTGTGTATGAGAGAACTTTTAAAAATAATCTAGTAATTATTAGTTTTATATGATTTAGGAAAATACTAAGTTTTCTCAAGCAGAGTACAGAAGCAGCATGGTATAGAGAAAGGGAACACACAGTATTTGAAATTCATACACCCTGAGTTCCATATATGTCTTTTATTGTTCTAGTCCTATATCTATCATTTATTATAATTAATTTATTTTAGTATATGGTGGTAATATTGTTGCAAATGCCTAACAGTGCTCTGTCTTTTTTATAAGATTTTTTGATCTTTTTGAAAAGTGTGATGGATATAAATCTGGGAAATTAAAACTCAAAAAACCAAAACAGTTACAGGCAAGTGCATTTGTTTTCTTGTCGAGTTTTAGATGGCTAATGGCAAAATTGCACAAAAATTCAATTCTTTATTTATTTCACAGGAAGTGCTAGATATTGCACGACAACTTCTTATGGAGCTAGGGCAAAATAATGATTCTGAAATTGAAGAAAACAAGTCAAAACTTGAGCAACTTAAGACCGTGTTAGAGATGTAAGTATCTTTCTGAAACCCTTAATTTTGATAACTACTTGTAATACTCTTTTTTTAATGTGTGACTTTTCACGTTAACTTCCTTCACAGTGTGATCTTTTTGCTCTATCACTATATAACTAAGGGGAAATTAGTGAAAGTCTAATGAGAATTAGTGGTTACTGTTTTACTTTTAATTTTGAAAAGATCAAAAAAGGACATCAAATTTGGATCTTCTATGAAGTACTACTTAGGATGAAGGCCACATTGCTTAACCACAGATTCAGTACTGTTTAAATAAAAAATAATTTTGAACTGTTTTATCAAGTGAAATTGGTACCACCAGTATTCCTATTAAAAGGTTTACTTATTTGACCACTTAAAATCTTATTTTCTTTATTTTTTTTGAAGACACATACATTTACATTTTTATATGTTTATATACTTTATTGTAAATTATCCATTTTGGGGGAAGGGTGTAGCTCGAATGGTAGAGCATGTACTTAACATACAGAAGGTCCTGGGTTCAATCTCTAGTACTTCCTCTAAAAATAAATTAGTAAGTAAACCTAACTACCCCGCCCCCCCAAAAATTGTCTCTTTGCAGAGAAACTTTTTGGTATTTTTTTTTAATGTGGTTAGAATGACTACCTATGGTACAGATTTTGAACTAGGATATTTTGAAGAATTCAAGAAGGTAATTACAAATAGAAGGGGACAAAGATTTAGTTTTTCTCTAGGTGGATTTTAATTTTCTTTTGCATTTCTTTAGGAAGTTGCATTGAATGCTTACTGAATGTTGTCCATTCTGTTTGCCATTTTATTTCTCAGGTATGGCCATTTTTCTGGAATAAATCGTAAGGTCCAATTAACCTATCTCCCTCATGGTTGTCCAAAGACATCGAGTGAAGAGGAAGGTATGTCATTATTAATGCTGGTTGCATTTTAGTTGTATGCAGGGATTTAATACTCACTGTTGATTGCCTTTGTAATCTTCTAATAGTTGAAGGACTGGCATGCTGAACTGAGGAAAAATAAAGCGGCATTTGTTAATAGTGCCTTCTAGCCTTTAAGTAAAAATTTGTTTGTTTTTTATCCTTTAACTAAAAGATAGGTTTTATTATTTTGAAAACTGCTTAGGACTTCCCTTTTACTCTGGGGTTGTTTCAGAAAGCTTATTTATTTATAACTACATGTTACTTGATGGGTCCCTTCTCCATACAGGGTGTACAAGAAAAAAGTTCAAAAAGTATGAAAAGGCTGTTTGAAAAAGTACACAATCAACATTTTTCTAAAACAGATATTTTTCTCAACCCATTAAATAAGAAGAAGAATTTAAGATTAGTCTCCTAAGAGCAATCAGCACAAAAATCCTGTAAATTCATTTGTAAAAGAAACACAGGCAGGATTTGAAGAAGCCATTCTGTGGAGAAATGCATGTGCCCAATAAAATAATTATAATAATATAAATAATCTTGCTTATCATACTGGTAAAGTGTCTTTTTTATTTTATTCATTTTTCAAATGGTAATAAAGAATGCAGATGAGAATACAGTGTGACAGGATTTCAATTTACTGGTAGGATTATAAATTAATGTAACTCTTTGAAAAGTAATTTGGCAAGAGATATTGAAATCTTCACACATTTTTTGTAAATTTTTCTTATGCTTTGACCTTAATTCTACTTGTAAGAATCTATCCCAAGGGAGTAATTAGACATTGAGGAAAAGATTGGCCTATAGTAATATTCACACTGGCATTATTTATAGTAGCAAAAATTGAAGTAATGATTATGTTAATTTATTTATTTGTGGGTTTTGGAGGGAGGGGTGATTAGGTTTGTTTGTTTATTTCATGAAGGTACTGGGGATTGAACCCAGGACCTCATGCATGCCAGGCATGTACTCTACCACTGAGCTGTACCTTTCTCCTGATTATTTTAAGTGCAAACACAAATATATGCTAAATTTTGATATATTGCTCTCGTTGCACTTTGTGATTAAAGCAACATAGATTAATCTCCTATTCTTAATGTTTATATTAAAACATTTTATAAACTACTGTAATAAAAAAGTCAGTTAATTATTATCTGTCTATAAATTAATAATGGCTTGCAGGGTAAAGCACATATAACTACTAATGAGCCCCAGGTTGAATGAATCATCAAATTCTTCAGTGCTTATAGTGCTTATTTCTTAATGAAATTGTTTCTGGAACCCAACACAGATCTAAGGACATGATAAAGAGAAGGTGAAAATTAAGTATATTTTCCGCTCTCCCACCTTTAACGATTACCAGGGGAAAAGGGATTGGAAGGGATAAATTTGGGTGTTGGAGATTTGCAAATATTAGCCACTATATATAAAAGTAGATTTAAAAAATTTCTTCTGTATAGCACAGGGGACTATGTTCAATCTTGTAATAACCTTTAATGCAAAAAAATATGAAAACGAATATATGTATGTTCCCCTATGTGTGACTGGGACATTGTGCTATACACCAGAAATTGACACATTGTAACTGACTATACTTCAATAAAAAAAAAAATTAAGTATAAAAACTCAGACCTTTCCTATGTCTGAGAAAATACTTTGTTCTGGGACATACAGACTTGACAACTCCCAACTTAAAAAGCTGCTCTTGGCTACATTCTGTTGTATATTTCACTCATAAACTTAAGTTATAATAAATATTTAGCTCTATCCTCTCATGTCTTCCTAAAAATTACATGAATCACTGATTGCTAATTATAAAAGCATGCATATCTTCTTCACTTCAGCTAACTTTACCTTTTATGTGACAGCACTGCAGGAGGCTCTTAATATCTGAATCTTGTCATCAAGGAGATCTTAATGTAACATAATGTAACATACCTAGCACAATTAAATACCATGGGTAAATACCATTGCTCTTAGACCATTGCTCTCTCTTTTCTGTGAGAGCAGAAAAGGGAGAGAAGCAGTACTTCCTTTCAGAAAACTGAGAAAGAGCCTTCTTTCTAGAGTATGGAAGAGGTTTTGAAATTTTCATAAGACTTTAACAGGTAGAGCAAAGAGTATTCCTAACAGAAGCAACAGTCTACAAAGATAGTATTTTTAAGGAACAAAATAATTTGCCTAAGGGCCATATTTCAGTGCAGAAGGGATACAAAGAAAAATTCTTGAAATACATCTGTTTAAAAGAAACACACTTGACATTTGCTTTATTCATTCACATGTATTTTAGACAGCCGAAGAGAAGAACCATCTTTACTTTTGGTTCTTAAGTGGGGAGGAGAACTAACCCCTGCAGGCAGGGTCCAGGCTGAAGAACTTGGAAGAGCTTTCCGGTGTATGTATCCTGGAGGTCAAGGTAAATCTTGAAGTTTCTTTAAATTGGTTAAAGTCATACACTATGGTTTCAAATCCTCATTTATTTTGCGATGTTATTAAATATTTATAGAAATACAGTGAGATAAAAATATAGCTTAAGTGATTTGAGGATTTATTTTCAGGAGATTATGCAGGATTTCCTGGTTGTGGTTTACTTAGATTACATAGTACCTACCGACATGACCTCAAAATATATGCTTCTGATGAAGGACGAGTCCAGATGACTGCAGCTGCTTTTGCAAAGGTATAATGTTTTTTAGAATTACTAGAATTTTCATCTAATAATGTATTTTAAAAGGTTTTTAGTAGGCAGTACTTTAAAATTCTAAATTTGCAACTTCCAACTAAAGCCCTGAAATGGCAATGTCAAGTTGTATTATTAATAAATTTATTTAGCTTATACCTTATGAAGTTCAGCATGTAACAAAATAATTATTATGATACTGCCTCTTATTTTACATACTAATTCTTAAATTTGTGTTGGCTTTATTTAATGTGTCTAGGGGCTACTGGCTCTAGAAGGAGAGCTTACACCCATTCTTGTTCAGATGGTAAAAAGTGCGAACATGAATGGTCTTTTGGATAGTGATAGTGACTCTTTGAGCAGTTGTCAGCAACGTGTGAAAGCAAGACTTCATGAAATACTTCAGAAGGACAGAGATTTTACTGCTGAAGATTATGAAAAGGTGGGTCTTAGCGAACCCTTACATTGTGAAATATTATGTGTACACACCCAAAGTACATAAAACATAAACTTAGAGCTTACCGTATTATAAAGCATATACTCATGTAATCATTATACAGGTAGAGAAGCAGAACATTGGAACAACTCTGGCCTCTTCCCTGTTGCAGCCCCTCCTCTTCCTGCTAGAAATAACCACTATTCTAACTCTTTATAGTCTTACATCCAGAATACTATTTGGGTAGATATGCATCTGTAACTACCATAGTCTCAGTTTCAACAATTTTTTATACTTCATATGATAGAATGTTTTCTTTTATGTCTGGCTGTTTTTCCTCAATATTATGTTTGTGAAATTCACCCTTTTTTTTAGAATTTCCATAGTTAATTAATAATCATTTCTGTGTAGTATTGTTTTCAGAGGTTGGCAAACTTTTTCTGTAAAAGAACAGGTAGTAAATATTTAAGGCTTTACAGGCCACAAATGGTCACTTGTTGTGTATTTTTTTAACCACTTTAAAAAAATGTAAAAACCATTCTTAGCTCATGGGCTGTTATTACAGGTCATGTTTGGCCTGCAGGCCATGTTTGTTGATCCATACTCTATTTTATGAATATACTAGAATTTATATATGCTTTCGAACACATACTTTCGAGCTGTTGGGATTAATACTGCCGTAAATATACTTATATAGCCTCCTAGTGCATGTGAGTATATGTTTCTTTTCAGTATATTCTAAGAGTGGAAGTGTTGTGACCCACAGTATGCTTGTATTTCACTATTAACAGATGATGTCAAACTATTTTCCAAAGTCACTGAGGCAATTTATACTCACACTGGACGTCCATGAGAATTGTCACTGCTCTTGGACATAGTCTCTGTTCTTGGTATTCTCAGACTGATCAATTTTGGCTATTCTGAAGATGAATATTTAGTAATACATCATTGTGGCCTTAATGTTCATTGACCGTTTAGAAATCTTCTTTCATAAGGCCTTCTCTTCAAGTCTTGTCCTTTATTCCTGCTAGTTGCCTGTATTTTTTTTTTTTATTGAGTGGTAAAATTTCTTTGTGTATTTGTATGAGCTCTTATATATGTTTTAAATACTACTATCTATTCTAAGCCTTAATGATTTCCTTTAGTAAGCAGAAATTCTTATTTTTCATGAATTCCAAGTTTATCTTTTCCTTTATTATCAATGAATTTTAATCTAGTTTTTATAATACCTTTTTCTAACCAAGGGTCATAAGATATTCTTATATGTGATCTTCTGTAAGCTTTACAGTTTTTCCCTTCATATTTGTCTGCTGTCCAGCTTAAAATTGACTTTTGTGTGTACTATTAGGTAAGGATGTCAAAATTGGTATTTCCCCCCCAACCATATGTACATCCAGATACCTCAGGACCACATGCTGAAAAGACCATCCTTTCCCACTACTTTGTAGTACCAGCTTTATCATATGTGTGTAGTCTGTCTCTAGAATGTATTCTTCTGTTGACCCTTGTCTCGTTGAATAAGATCTCCCAAATCCTACATGGTTCCCTCTTCAGTTTTTCTTGGCTTCTCTTGTATTTCCACATAAATATCATAATAAGCTGGCCAAAAAATCCTGTTAGTATCTTGATTTAGACTGTAATAGCTCTGTAGTTTGTGAAAACATTTCATCTTTTAAAAAATGTTTGTGCAGTTGTAAATGGTACCTCTAAGAATGTTATTCTCTGTTGCTATGTACAAATAGTTTTTTAATATTGGCTTTATATGCATCAACCTTATTGAACTCATTTATTAGTTTATCAGTTTATCTGTAGATTTTATCTTCTCATCATATCCACAGGTTTTTTTCTTCCTTTCCAATCCTTACATTTTTTTTCTTTTTCTTGCATTACTTCAATAGCCCCTTCAAAGCAATATTAAATAGAAGTGGCTTCTCTTGTTTTTGTTCATGTTCTCAAAGAGACAGCTTTTTAACACTTTCGCATTAAGCATGATGCTTGCTGTAGTTTTTATTTATGGCCACCGTTTTTCAAAATAAGGAAATTTCATTCTGTTCCTATTTTGCTAAGAGTTTTTATCATGACAGGTTCTTAAATTTTACATTTTCTTTTCATCTGTTATATCATATGGTTTATGGGAGATATGAGACTACCTTGGTTCCTAGAATAAACTCATTTAAAAAAATATGTATATATATCTGGTTTTGGTTTACTGATATTTTTGGTTGGGAATTTTATGTCTATGTTCATGAGTCAAATTGACTTTTAAATTCTTGTTATCTTTGTCTGCTTTCAATACCAGGATTATACTGGTCTCATAAAATTAGTTAGGGAGTCCTGTTTGGGAGGTATAAGTTGTGCATGTATGTTTCATTAGATGTTTCGTAAAATTTAGTGGTAAATCCTGTGGTAAATCCTATGGGTATTTTCTTTATGGGAAAGCTGGTAATTATGGCTTCCAGAGTAATTTAGTAGTTTCCATTTATTATGTCTTGTGTTTATATTAAGTTACATTCTTTTAGAAGTTTGTTTATACTTTCGTCTTCAAGTTCTTTGTAATGTCTGCAGGATCAGTAGAGATACTCTTTTTTTGTTTCATAACATAGTTTCCATCTTTTTTTTTCTTGATCAGTTTTGTCATGGTTGATCAGCTTTCTTAGTCCTTTGAAAGAACCCTCTTTCAGATTTTTTGGTTCACTGAATTATGCACCTGCTTTCCATTTTATTAATTTTTATTTAATATTTTATTCCTTCTACTTCTATAGTTTCGTTTTACTCTTTTTCTGTTTCTTAAAACTAATGTCACTAGATGGATGCTTATCAACTCATGAATGTTCCATCTTTTCTAAAATACACACACTAGACCACAAATTTCCCTTTATACACTGTTTTAAGTGTATTCATAAATTGGGGTTTATGCAAGTTGGGACATTTTCTAATTTCTGTTGTGATTTCTTTGATCATAGGTTATTTAGAAGTGTACTTTTAAAATTTCTAAATCTATGCATCTTTAAGTTATATTTCCTTGTCTTCATAGTCTCTTAATCCTTGCTTTATGTGTTTTGATGTCATGCTGTTAGATGCATCCAAATTAAGAATTTGCGTATTTCAGTCGATATTTTTTTGCCTCAAAATTTGCTTTTTCTAGGATTAATTAACTACTACAGATGTTTTTTCTTTTACTTGGTGTCTGCATAGTATCTCTTTTAGCTCTTTCAGTCTTTCTGAAACTATATTTTTAGATGTGTCTCTTAAAATCTGCATTTAGTTGGGATTTTTGAATTTATTATGAGAATCTTTGTTTAGACAATTATTTATCTTATAAATTACTCATAAATTTAGTGTATGAATCTATTATCCCTTTAAGTGCTTTATATTTGTATTGCCTATTTTTATTTTTCTCTCCTTTCTTGCTTCATTGGAATTGGTACTTTTTATTTATTTCCCTGATGGTTTGAAAATTGTATTTGACTTTACTGTTTGTTTTGTTGTTACCCCAGAGATAATAAGCTTTTGTGATGTCTCAAAGTTGAATGTTGACATCATGCTTTTACTCTCTTCCTGGACATTGCAAGGACTCCAGAGCTAGAGTGCTTTTCAAACTTTAATTTGCATAAGAGTCTTATTAAAATAAGTCTTAATTTGCATAAGAGTCTTACTAAAAATGCAAATTCCAATTAATCACTATTTTGAATCCTAAATGCAGAGAGTTTACCAGAGTTCCACCTTTAGGAACCCTGGACTTCACTTTTGTCACCTTAGTCTTAAAGGATATTACAGCTCTTTTCGGCTTTTTTGCTATCTGTTCAGGATCAGCAAATATCTCCAATGCAAAAGCAGCCTTAAATGCCAGAATCACTCTCTGGATCTATGACCTATAAGTTTTACTTCCATAATTCTTTACTGTCTTCTCTCTCAAATACCTTTAAGCAAAAGTATAGGAGTTCTTTGCCCAGGATTTTTGCTAATCTTCATTGATTAGATTGGCCCAAACTACCTAGTTCACCATAATAAGAAGTGAAATTCCACTTTATGTTTTTTATGTTATAGAAACTTATTTAGTGGGGTTAAATTACTTGCCAAGCGAAGTGTCAGCGTTGAAATTTGAAACTATATTGTCATTAATGGCTTTTGTTGACTTGAGGAAAATCTCATCACAAAGGTATTAACATGGTGGTTTAAGAGCACCAGCTCTTCAGCCAGACTACCAGCTTTTTTATCCCACTCTTTACATATTAGTGGTTTGATCATGGGCAATGGAGTTTAAGTACCTCATCTGGAAAAAGATGATAATAATAGTCTCAGGTTTATTACATGTAGGTATATGTCAAATGGTTAAACCACATTTGCACATACTGAGTCAGCAAAATGTCATTGTAAGTTAGAGTACTTCTGCTAGATTTTCTCTGTGGATAATCTAATGTTAGCTAAGGTTTAGTATATTTTTAACATGAAATTCTGAGATTTTTACTTCCTCTTTGATCTTATTACTAAATTTTGGGGGTCATCTTAATTTGGGATTTGGGATTATTCTCCAGCTACTGGAAGATTTTATATACTGTTCTCATGGACAATTGGGAATAACTAGATGTAAAATACTTTACTCATTGTAGCTTACTCCATCTGGAAGCATTTCTCTTATCAAATCAATGCATTTAATTAAAAATCCTGTGAAGACCTGTGACAAAGTTTATTCCTTGATACAAAGTTTGACTTCTCAAATCAGACATCGAATGGAAGATCCCAAATCATCAGGTAAATATTATATTTCTCTTAGATCAGAAAACAAATAAAAATCACTATCCAATTGCTATAAACATTTTTAAATAAGATGCACCAATCATAAGAAATGAAGCCTCTCATACTACATCTAGGTGTGTAATATGAGTTAATATATATCCAACAAAAGAATAATAGCTAAGTGATACTTGCTTTTATCCATGATAGCATGAAAGAGATAATAAAACATTTTTATTTGATTGATTGTGTAGCATTGCCATATAGTTAAGCAGCAAATAGGCAGCATAAGAAGCAGCAGCACACAGCAGGAAGGTGCTACATGCTCTGGCTCTGAGACTACCTTGGTTAGTAACTTGGTTAATAACTGATATATGTAATACATGGAGAGGGCTTTTGTAAACCCAGTTCCTAACCCACGTGTTTATACCTTTATTCAAGTCTACTAACTGTGTGGTTGCTAATAGTTTATTACCTATGATGACATTTCCTAGCTTGTTAAACAATTTTGCCTTCTGACATTTAAAAAAGTTTCTAATTATGAACTTTTTAATATATATTCTTTACCTGATTTTTAAGTTTAATGTAATAAAAATGTTGTGTTGTTTTAGATATTCAGCTTTATCACAGTGAAACGTTAGAACTCATGCTACGTAGATGGTCCAAGTTGGAGAAAGACTTTAAAACAAAGAATGGAAGATATGACATTAGTAAAATCCCTGACATATATGACTGTATAAAATACGATGTCCAGCATAATGGTTCCTTGAAATTAGAAAACACAATGGAACTATATAGGCTTTCGAAGGCATTAGCAGATATTGTTATCCCTCAGGTAGGTAATTCCTATGAATCAATTCTCTTGTACTGTTATATAAATACTTTTAAAATGTTTGTCAGTGGACAAAAGATGGTTGATTTTCATGTCACAGTAAACCTATAACATTAAAAAGAAACATAAGTAATTATGAACTTATATTTTAAGTCTCTGGTTATATTAAATCATTCTTGATTTTTTTTTATAGTTTGTAGTGACTTTTTAAAATTGAAGAATTGATACTCTTGAAGAATAATAATATATTAAAAACAAATAAGACAACTTAAAACAGGATGGAATAAATCACTTTAAGTATTTATTGGGCACCTGTTGTGCATCTGCCAGCTGTATGCTGTGGAAGTGTATGCAGAGTGAGAGAAAAAGGTAGTTGTGGCCCTATATAAATTTTACAGGTCTACTTTATGTGAAAGTATTTTGAAAGTACTATTTAGAGGTCAAAATGTTTAGTGTTTATTTGTAGGGGTGGTGGAGGTGGCTGAGTCTTCATTATAGGAAATAAAAATAAAGGTATAACCAATATTCAAATAACTGAAATACAATTAAACAGAGAATCAGATTGATAATAAAGAGGTAAGTGACAAGTTGAGATAAGGAATGTGTTAGAAAAAAATAATTTCAGATTCGTTTGAGGACCTTTTTGCAACTCAATTACTTGAAGATTATTTGGATATTATAAAGGGGAGATCGGAATAGATCAGACATTCCAACTGTGAACCAGAGTTAAAAAGCAGGAAAAGTGAAACCTGGTTGATCCTTCAACTGTAGGTTTGAACTGTGTGAATCTGCTTATGTGGAGTTTTTCAGTAGTATTACAGTACTGCCTGATCTGCAGTTATTGAATCTGCTATGGATGCAAAACCACAGAGAAATTATACTCAGATTTTCAGTGGCATGGAGGATTGGTGCGCCTAACCTCCACATTGTTTAAGGGTCAACTATACATGAGAAGTACAAAGATTGTGTATAAAAGTAGCCTCACTTAAAAGATACTCATATATAGAAAACAGTAGGGAGGTTTCTTAGTAACTTAAAATAGAGCTACCATATGATCCAGCAATCCCATTCCCATAGATCTGCAAAAGATGAAAACTCTAATTTGAAAAAATACATAGGCCCTAGTGTTCATAGCAGCACTATTTACAATAGCCAAGATGTGGAAACAACCCAAGTGCCCAACAACAGGTGATTGGTTTAAAAAGATGTGGTGTATGCGCTCATGTGGGTGCGTGCGTGCGCGCGCGCGCGCACGCACACACACACACACACACACACACACACACACACACACACACAGTGGAATATTACTCAGCCATAAGAAAGAACAAAATATAGGATGGACTTAAAGAACATCATACTAAGTGAAGGTAGAAAAAGACAAATATCATAGCATTTACATATGAAATCTAAAAATAATGCCAATGAATCTATATGAAAAACAGAAACAGAATCACAGACATAGAAAACAAATTTAACGTTACCAATGGGGAAAGAGAAATTAGGAGTAAGGGATTAAGAGATACAAGCTACTATGCATAAAATAGATAAGCAACAAGGATTTACCATATAGCACAGGAAACTATATTCAGTGTCTTATAATAACCTATGGTAGAGACTAATCTGAAAATACATATAACTGAATCACTTTGCTATACACCTGAAACTAACACATTATAAATCAACTGTATTTTGGTAAAAATACTCATAAATAAAAATGGTTAAAATAATATCAGTGTCCCTTTCCTAATGCATTGTCTAGGAAAAATGAGAGACTTTGAAAATTCAGACTGCCCAATGTACTTAAAATTATTTGTGAAATACATGTTAAATTTTAGCTTATTCTTTCAATGTGAAAGAGCTACTATTTGATCAGTATATACAAGGTCAATCATTTTAAGTATGCTGTATAAATAGTGATAGAGATATGATTTGCAGACGAATTTTTTTTTTAAAGAGAGGATAAAAATACTTCATACTTCAAAAACATATCTTTGGGCTTCATTTTAAGAAATATTGATTTAGAAAACAAGGACTTATTCTCTGAAAACTTTTCATTTACCAAATAGAAGTTTTATTCTACAAACGAGAAATTTTATTTTGCACGGTAAAAAGTCTTATTTTTATAACAGGTAAGATATTTTAAGGTTAACGTCAAAATAAACATACTAAATTGTGCAGAGCTCAGTTTTAGCTACGTGATATTGGGTAGATGATTGTAGAACTGATTTGATTATATCTCATTTAGTAAAGTTACTAAATCAGTATCCATCTTTGTTATGAAATTCAAGATAGAGAATTCTTTTAAATTTTACTTACTAATAAATCTGAGGAGAATGGTTACTGTTAATTCCAGTAAGCATTATGATTAGTTTGCATTGGAAGCATAAATAAGACCGTGATTTTTTTTTATTGTTAATTGGATTTCTTTGAAATTAGTCCAAGCTTAGTGCATTCTGGGTGTACTTATTCTTACAATGAAGATTATTTTAAAGTATACTTTTAATAGGTAAGCTGTAAATATGGGACCCTCTGAAATATGTATTGTAGCTATATTCATTTTTCATTGTAGGATTTCATTATACCTAAATGTTTCACCTACTTAATGGCTAAATAAATACACTAATGATTTATTAGCATAATCATGTCTGTGCCGTTACATGGCTTATTTAACCTCCTGCCTCTTCTTTCTCAGTTATGTATACTAAACATTCTGTGTTTCTAAGAATTGGGCTTAAAGGAATACTTACGTGTTAATGAGTCTTAGGTGATGATTTTTCCTTCTAACATTGTAGATTGATTTTAGGTACATTACTTATATAGCTAAAGAAATTTCTCACCATCTCCTTGTAACTTAAATATTTATAATGTTTTTTAAGCATTGTAATTAGAAGAAATACTGATGATTAGAATGGTTAGGAAATGGTTTGAGACATTTGTAGTGTTAAAGTTCTTTCTCATGCTCAGCTGTTCTCAATCTCTATTATAGTATAGTAATTGTCATGATGCAATTAGGTTAGATTTTCTCAACAGTCTGACTATTTTAAGACATCTCTGAAAGTATTTATCTTGGACAAATTATTTATCTTTGAAATCTTAGGACTCTTTGGGCAACATTATGCCCAAACTTCCAGTAATCAGTCTTGTTTTTGTTAAATTCATAATTAAATTTTGATAATTTTATAACTTTAAAAGCAGAGGTCTTTTTATATACTTTCCTGGAGTTCTGAGATTATAAATTGAGGAGAGGACAACTTAGGGTTTATCTCCCCAACTTTTCGGTTTGATATTCCTTATTGTGGCAGAAACTTGGGATTTCTTTTTTAATGGACTTTTGAATTCAGTTCAGTAAATATTTTGTTTTGTTACTCACATCTACATAAATCCAAAATCATGGACAGGATGCAAGCATTTTCAGTCACTGAACAAATAACTAAAATTGCAAAAATACTTATTGTAATGAAACTGATTTATAATGGAAAAAATGAGAAATTTGTATATTTACTTCACAAAGACTATTTCAAGGTTAGAGACTTGATGACTTAGTCAAATGTACTATTTTGACTAATTTAGGTTAAGAGTGTCACTATCTGTACAAGAAAAATGTATATGTGTTCTGATATATTTCAGTGTTGCTGAGCCTCTTAAAAATCCATTTCCACTCCTACATGGCATTAATTAATTCTTGTATCTGTGCTGTGTGAATTACATAATTCTAATCATGTCTAAGCTTTACTATGATAAGCATAATTTATTACGTTTAGTTACTTTAACAGTTAAACTAATTTTACTTATGGTAGGTATTTTTGCTGTCATATAATCAACTTTTCAGTTTTTAATCAGTCTCAGTCCTCAGAAAATAGAGGCCCTGGTTTAAAGTAGATACTTAAGAATAGTCACAGTGGGATGTGAAGTCAGCATCACGGGCAGTGTGACATGCTCACGTTGTCTCTCCCCTTCAGTCTACAACCAGTAAGACATACATAACTCAACAAAAATGCCTCTGCTTACCATACCAGGATGCTAGAAATCTCCATACATCTGTATACCTAAAAGTGGATGGACTGGAACACATAGAGGAAGTGGAACTAGGAGAACGTAGAGGCTGTACCTTTGATCAGAGACTTCCAGTCAGGGTTGGCTGAGCCTGCGGCCTCAGAGAACCCAGCTGCTTCAGGGGCAGTGGCACATAGGATTCCAGCCTCTCATCTGCAGTAGCATCCATGGCCAGAAGGAACTGGCATTGGTGGCAGTGGGGCCTATGACACCATCCTTCCAGCCATGTAGGTGCCTGTAGCCCTTGCCACACCATCCCCCACCCTACCCCACCCCTGCCAACAATTGCCCACAATGACAGTACTCATGAGCCCTACAACTCTGGACATGGCAGAGATACCTGTAACACCGGCTCCCTCCACCCACCCTACTTCTCCCCCTGCAGTGACAGAGCCTGAAACCTAGGAGACCCTGGACACAAAGGAGGCACCAGCTATCCCAGTGCCCTAGGCAGTGACACCAGCAACACTGGCGGCAACAAGGCACCAATGACCCTGGAGGCACAATAATGACAATGAGGACATCTGGTGACAACTCTAGATTTGGTGGAGTGTCAAAAGTATCAGTTCTCAAACATGACCAGAGGTAACTCATGTAAGAAAACCCAAAGCTATGCTGTGGTGCCACCGACTGGAACACAAAGAAAGACCTCTAAATACTGACCTGTTGAATTGTCAGAACCAAATTTAGAAAAAAAAAAGAAAAACTTTACCTAAAGAAGAAAACTTCACTTCTTCAAATGTGCCAGCAGAGGAACAACTCATTGGGCACCATAAAGAACCCCAGTAACACAGTATCACCCCCCCCCCCAGAAAAGTGACAGTTCTCTGGAAACCAAACTTAAAGTCATACAATATTACAGTCTAAACAGTAGAGAATTCAAAATAGTGATCATTTAACAAAAAATTAGCTTAGATGAAGAAATCCAATGAGCTTCAAGAAAACTCGCCTAAATATATAAAGCAATGACTAACAGATTTAACATGAGAAACTGACAGCAATGTATTAACAGTAGGGGGCTTTAACACCCCACTTACATCAACATCATTCAAACAAAGTCCATGAGGTAACAACAGCCTTAAATGAAACATTAGACCAGATGGACTTGAGACATTTATATAGAACATTCTATCCAAAAAGCTGCAGGATATGCATTCTTCTCAAATGTACACAAAACATTCTCAAGGACAGACCGTATGTTGAAACAAAAAACAATTCTCAATAAATTTAAGAATATTTAACTCATATCAGGGAGGGGCTTCAAGGTGGTGGAATAGAAGGATGTGGAGCTCACCTCTTACCACAGATACATCAAAAATACATCTATATGTGGAATAGTTTTCACAGAGTACCTAGTGAACTCTGGAGAAGATCTTATGCTAGCTTGGTTACAAAAGGAGTCTCCGTGGAAAGAATTGGGACAGGACCTGCACCCCAGGGAAGGAGCGGTGAAAGAGGAAAAGTTCCCCCAACTTGAGAAGCCCCTTCACCAGCAAGGAGACCAGCTGAGACAAAAGGAGCTTCAGGGGCTTGGAACACAGCACAGCAGCTGCTCCGAAACAGGCAGAACCGAGAGAAACTGGTGCCGAGGATCCAAGACACCTCTCTGGTCTCCCCAGGCTGAGATGTGAGCCTGCTGATGTGTGCAGGGGCTGGACACTGAGGCTCAGGCTTCAGAGGACAAACTCAGGGAGAGGACTGGGGTTGGTGGCACAGGGACGGCCTGGAGAATCTGGAGTTGTCTGTGGGCTGAGCCTGGGACTGTGTGCGAGAGAGCCCAGGTCGTCTGCCATAGAGTCCACCATTGTTGGCATATGTGTGTGCCCGAGGGGAGGGGTTGGACTATACTGTAGTTTATACAGAAGTTGAAATATAATGTATGCATGAAACTTACAATGTTAAAAACTGTTACCTCAGTAAGTTAAATAGTAAAATAGTCTCAATGATGCGATGGTAGATAAGAACATCTAAAGATAAAATTTGGTATTAAGATTCTCTTAATTGAGATGGCAGACATTTATAGAAGTTTGAAGATCATTTCTTTGGTTATTTGTAGATTATGAAATGCAGAAGATTCTTTATAATAGCATTTTCAGTATAAAGTCCAATGACATTCATTAAATATCACCACTGAATAAACTTTCAAATACCTTCACCTGTTATTTTAATCAGTTCTTCTTATGGCAGAAGTATTACAATTATATGAGAACTTGGATATCTAACAATTAGTTAGTCCTAGTTGGTTGTGGCAACTTGCTTTTTCAGCTATACAAAATACGTCACTGTGTTGAAGGGAAAGATTTCTTTATTATGAAAATAATATATCTTTGTTGTAAAATTAGAAAATATAAATACAGCCCCCCCAAATCACTATGGCATTACCAACTAGAGCAAAACATTTCACTGTTGTGAAAAACTCTAAAAGACCTTTCCCTTTAAAGTCATGGATATATAATTTTTTTCATAAATTCACATCTGTAACAAATGTATCTGAAAAACTAGAACCAGGAAAAGCATAGTATTTTACAACTTGATTTTTTTTTCTTGGCATCAAAAACTTTCCAAATCAGTAAAGCTAAATATACTTCATTATCCCTAAGGGCTGAACAGTATGATGTAATAATAACAACTATTTAACCAGTTTCTCGTATTTGGAAATCTGGATTCTTCTAATTTCTTTCCTTCTCCTTATACATATGTCTTTACATGCACTCAAGACTATTTCTGTAGCTCCAGAACTCTTACTAGTTTTCTTCCAGCCCAGCAATGTATGAGAGTGCCTGTTTCCTCACATCTTGCTAATAACAACAACAAAATTTCCTCTGATGATTTTTAATTTCAGCATTTTTCTTTTGTTTACACATACATACACAATTACATGCACATTTCTTTTTTTCATACCCAAATCACAGTCATCTATGTTGGTGAGATGGTTAAACCAACTAAGCCATAGTATTTAAGGTAAATGACCCAAGAGGTTCCATTTTCATATAATACATCAACCTTTTCTTTCTTAGGCAGTTTTGAGATTCCTTATCCATACTAACGTTTTGCCATCTGGGAAGTACCTGGTAGCAGGAAGTAGCCTTTAAATTCAAGTATCCTAGAATGAATTGGAGAGAAAGAGTGTGCCATTTCTTCCCTCCTTCTCTCTTCCTTCTTACCCTCTGATCTCCCCTTGACCCCACTTTCTGCCCTCTTCCTCTTTTACCCTCTCTTCCCATCTGCACACACATCATAGATTTTTCTCTTCTTAAATCAAGTCATTTTCTAAATTACCCCTTTGAAGTGCAATTTTTGTTTCAATTAACTATGTTTTTTAACACTTCAGATTGTAATTCCTCATAAATTTAATTAACTCATAATGGTTATAGAGCCCATTAAATTTGATAATTTTGTTGCATTTTTGTCTAACTCCTAGTTAAAACTTTAAAAGTATTGGCCAAAGGCTTTTAAATAATTTGTTAGCCTTTTTTAATCTTTGACATTCAAACAGACAAAAATTTCATATTTTCAATTTATTTTCTTTCCATATGTTTATTGACTATTTGTTCTGTGCCTTAGTATTTGTGTCCTTAACCTATCTTTCTTTTACGGTTTTATCTACATTTAAAACCTGATTGAGTTGAGCTACTGTTCATAAAGATTACATTTATCTGTGTGTCCTCTTTTTAGAAATCACTTGCTTTTTCAGTTCCACCATAAAAATCCTTCTAATTACACTTAATAGTTTGGGGAATAGTATACATAAAGTTGCAGAAATGTAAACTAGGAATTTTATAACATTCAAAAAAGTCTTAGTAAAAATATTGGTCTCTCACTGAAATTCTTAAATTTGACATAGCATTTGTTGAAGCTCTTTATCATTATTATACCTTTTTTCTAATATTGTGTATTTTCTGCTCAGGAGTATGGTATAACTAAAGCTGAAAAACTGGAGATTGCCAAAGGCTACTGTACTCCTCTAGTTAGAAAAATTCGCTCAGACCTTCAGAGGACCCAAGATGATGACACTGTAAATAAACTCCATCCTGTGTAAGAGACTGCACTGGTATTTAAATCTCTAGGCATATGTTTTTGCATACTTCAAATCTAAATTGCTGATTAATGTTCCTATGACTGTATCAGAAGTATATCAGTTGGCACACTGTGGAAATAAAGATTACCTAGGTAATCCTAATAGTTAATTTCCAACCAAAGTTCCTTTTGGCTCCAAACTGGGGAGAAAAACTGAGGTGAACAGGGAAAGAAGGTCTGTATCCTCATTCACATGTGATCATCAGTGATCATCCCCATTCAACAGCATTAACATCTGTGAGCTTCTTAAGGGCTATGACCTCTTCCATTGCTAACAAAGGAGCTTAATATTAATTATTCTTAGAGTAATTTCAGAGGTCCCAGTTAGTTCCAGTTATCTTCATACTAGAAGGATGTCTAAGGTAATGCCTCCGTTGTGATCGGAAGACTGATAGATTTATGTGTTTACTTATTTTCTTTTACTTCTAGTAAGATTAAATTCCATTTTACAAAATAATTTCAATACTTACTCAGTTTTAACTGTATGGTTATGTTTTGACATTGTCTGCTCCTAATTTTAGATATTCCAGAGGTGTCCTGTCTCCTGAACGTCATGTTCGTACCAGATTGTATTTCACCAGTGAAAGTCATGTACATTCTTTACTGTCTATTCTTCGCTATGGTGCCTTATGCAATGTAAGTAGAATAAGTTATATCAATCAGCTTAACAAATATGTTTTATTGAATTTGTAATCAAATCACTAACACCGTTTTTTGCTGTGTTATTTTTAATAATTCGTCATTTACCATTATTGGTCAAGGGCCTGCTATATATCAAGTAACTGCTAGATGTTGTAGATAATGACATGTTCTCTTCCCTTTGGAGAAGATCCATTTAAGCAAACAGTAATATAAAATATTTTAGGTGATGTTACAGGCTGGTGGCAGTGAGATAAAGAAAAGCTGCATTATTTAGGGGTTAGAATCGACAGACAGGACATGGTGTTTGGTTGGACAGTGTGACTCTTATTTACTGTTATGTAATAAATCAGACCAAAGCTGAATGGCTCAAAATAACCACAGTCATTTTATTTTTCTCTGTCATGGTTTAAGGGGTTGACCATAATCATTTAGGCAGTTTTGCATTGGATCTTTCATGAGGATGCAGACAGTGACTGAGACTCATATCATCTCAAAGCTTTCTTCTCTTGTCTGATGCTTGATGCTGGCTGTCAGCTAGAACCTCTGCTGGGGTTGTTGACCAGAATACCTACAATGAACTCTTCATGTGACCTGCTTCCTTTTCCCAAGAGAACAGGGAGCAAGTGCAAAGCATTTGTATGACTTAATTTAAGAAATTACTTAGTACCACTTTAGCTGAGTTTTTTGGTTGAGACAGTCACAGAGCTTTATCCGGGTTCAAGGGAAGGGGAAATAGACCTATATTACTAGATTAGTGGAGTATTGCAGTCATATTGTAAGAGGGGAATTTTGGACTGGGTATATTTTGGTGGCCACCTTTGGAAAACAGAGTTTATCACAGTATGTCTGTTGGCCATACATGCACATTTCTCCCATGTGGAAAATTCACTTAATCTCTCCTCCATATTCCTCCATGCTTATCTATTACAGTGTAAACTTGACATGTGGGATCTCTGTCTAAATCAGGTGCAGGTATCAATTGAGCACAACTCCTTCAGTGCTCAAGAGTACTCAACCTCAATTCAAAGACCTGTGAACTGAAAAGACCAATTAACTATCCTTCAAACACTCAACATACATTGGTGGGATAGGCATAGGATAAATGCTGTAGATAACCTTTTCAAAAGAAGGGAAACAGAAGTTACACCATAGTCACTAGTCCACAGCAATTTTGAAATCTACATAGGTATTATTGCCCATTCCTTAATTAGGGTTCTGTTATACTGCCAGGGAGTTGTTTATAATGGCTCATGGCTTCATCCTTTGGGTTCTTGATTACTTCATCTGGGTCATCCTAACTTTTCCATAAAAAGTAGTTCATGCTTGCAGCTGAGGAGCTTTCTTTAACCTACTTCCTGCCCAGGGAAATTTAGAGATCAAGAGGTCTTTGACTTTTAGTTCGAGATGGTATGATTTTTAAAAACATAACAAAAGTGAGTAATTTATAATATACTTCATTAAACAGTTCACATCCACAAATCTTAAGAATAAGCCTGCAACTGAGGGACAACCTCAGCAATCCTTATTGCTTAATAGTGAATATCTGAGAGACATGCTGGTAAGACCCTGAGAAAATCTTTCATGTCATTAAAAGGTTTGTGAGCCTTAAACCTTTTTGAGGTCTTAGCAGGTGTTTTTACGATCATATCCACGTTTTCATGACAGATTCCTGTGTTTCCGTTTTTCCTGGAAGTCACTTTTTAACTATAGTATTGTTTGCTCTCTGGAGAGGCTGGGAATGAGAAATAGTTTTAGTTTTGAACCCCGCAAGTCTTGTAATTGGCAATTTCCCTGTAGCTTATTTCCCTCCCCTCATAGTTTATCATAGGCAATGAGGAGAACCTTGGTGGCATTTTCAGAACTGTTCCTGAAACTCTTCATAGCTTACTCATCGAGTTTCACTGTCTACAGTCTGTAGTATTTCTACACTCTATGCCACTACATAACAAGGGCTCTTTTTCTTATAGCTTCCAATGACATTTTTCTTACCTTCCGATAATCCCTCACCAACAACCTCCTCAATGCCCTTGAGGCTTTCACTAACACTCTGTTCTGGAGGCATTTTAACTTTCACCAGCACTCTCTCCTTAAGGCCCTTTCTTTGCATACAGGTATGAAGGGTAAGAAAGAAAAGAGAGTCAAGAAAGATTCCCATATTTCTAATATAGGACCATCTATAAAATTACACATCATTCACTGAGATAAGTAACACTTGGAGGAATATAGGATATTAGAAGGAAATTAGTAAGTTCAGTTTGGGATGGCTGGTAGACTAGTCAAGTGTATATGTAAGACTAGAGGTTTGGATTACAGGTATAGAGTCGGGAAGCCAACATATTAATGATCATTCAGGCAGTGGCTGTTAATAAGATTCCCCAGAAGTATGAATTAGAAAAGATAAAGCAAGTGACATTGTAGAGATTGGCAGTGGAAGTGATAACCAAACAGACTTAGAAATATTAATAGCCCCTTTCTCAGCACTCTCAAACCATAGATTATCTAGAATACAGCATCACTTCTATTGTATATCAAAAATACCTTTTCAGCCATCTCTGAACTAGGAAAAAGTACGAATTAAAAAAAAATTTTCTGTGTATATATTGGTGTACACATTTATGTACATCTATTCAAAAAGTGATTTCTAAAAGAAAATGAATTCAACTTTGTTTTCTTTTGAACTTTCTAAATAAAGGACAGTGAAATGTATAATCAAGATTGGGTATATGTCTCTTGATTCTTAATCTATCTTATTATTGGGCTTTGATGAAAACTTATTATCAAAGTTACCCTAAGGCTTTATCACTGTTTTGTTTCCATCAAGTTTTCTACTTCATATTTCTTTCCTCTTGTTTTCATTTCTTTTTTATCTCATTAAGAATAAGAAAGTGACATCCTTTGCATGCCTATGCAGATTAGTGGAGTTTTAATAAAAGAAATAGTGAAAAAGATGACCCCTAATTAGCAAGGCAAGAGCTTATATAGCCAGTAGTAATGATGGACTTGTTTTGGGGGAGGAGAGATACATCTCTTACGTGGTCACCTTTTGACCCTCTTGCACTTACTTATAAGGTGGAAAGGACATAGGGGATGTAGGAACAGATAGAAGGCTTGTGTTTGGAGCATAGTAGTGAGTGATGGATAAAATGGCAGCAGATAAGGTTGGAGAGGCATGCCTTGGAGATCCTAAGGGGATTGGGAAGCCATTGAAAGGTTTTAAGCAGGCCAGTGAATGGCTTTGGTTGTTTTGTAGACAATACATAAGAGTAGATATGAGAAAACTAGTTAGGAGCCTATCACAGTGACCTAGAGAAAGACAATATAGTTTACATGTAGGGTGGTAGCAGTAGAACTAGAGCTTGATGAGAATATGTTGCATTTGACTACATTTTTAAAACAAAAGCTGAACAACTCATTCTTAGAAAAATCTGTGGTTCTGGGATAAAAAAAATTACATATATTTACTAAAGTGAAAATTAAAGTCAGTACCAAAATGATACCCTGTTTTCTGATTTAAATTTTTTTTAAATTTATTTCAGCTATAATTCATTATCTTAATAAGACCCTGAAGCTAATACACTTAAAACCTTGTTTGGTCTCTTAAAGTTTAGTTAAGGAAATAAGATTTAAACAAAATTTCAAGGAGTATATTTAATAGTCTTTATTTTTAAAAAAGATTTTTATGAATTCTTAAATATTAACTATAGATCCTACAAAATATTTAATTGTATCTGTTCATTGGAGCAGACCTGACAAAATCTGTAACTGCAAGGCTGAGTTAGATATTAGGCAGTGTTCTTATTAATAATGTAGTATCACAGAGTGGATTTTGTTCTTAAGTGTCCCAGTAGATCTGATGACATTTGTTGGCTTGAGGTCTGATTTTTACCCCCTACTAATAGATTTAATGCTGAAAACTGCAGAAATTTTTATGAAACAAAGCCTAGGAAAATGAAACCTATAGATTGAATAGTAATCTAAATTAATCCTAGTGTGTTTGATAGAGGAGGGAAAATTTTGGTACATAATTTCTCTCTTCCTAGTGTTGGACTTAAATCAGTTGAAAGTATTTCTGTACCACAATTTACTGCAATAAAAGTTTGCTTAGTTAAGAAAAAAAACCTCATTCATATAAAAATCTGTGCTTCTGGATTTAAAAAAAGATCTTTTCAACTATTGAAAAATTTTAATACTTAATTTAAATCCATCATTTACAATAATTCACATCTAGTGAAACTCAGTAACACTATGCTAATTTATATTTTTCCTTATGAATTTTGAAAAAATGTATATACATCTTTGCACATAATCCCTCCTCACACACAGACACAGGCAGACACACATGAACATAACAGATGAATTTTCTCTCTGGAGTGTTGTTTAAATTGATAGCAACTGCTCATTTAAAGGTATGACTAGCCATTTGTTGAAATGAAGCTAAGAATACATGTAATCACACAAATTACACTTTACCCTTCTACAAACTTCAAAAGTGGAATACTTCCTCAATACAATGTCTAAATTTCAAAAGGACATATATGCTAAATTAAAAAAAAATAATTAGAATGTAGTCTTATTTTATGATATATGAGATGAAGGAAGTTATCTCCGATGTACATGAAGTCTAAGTGTACCCTGTTGACTATTGACTGTCGACCCTGAACTTTGTGTAGTTTTACCTTTTCAGATAGAATTTTCTGCTTTGAATGCTTGTAAGATGTGTTCTCTAAAATCCTTCAGTTCCGATGCTGATTACATGTTTAAAGACCAATGATTGTCTAAATGAAGGTGAAGGAGATGGTTTAAAGAATCTACCTATGCCTCCTTCTGCTGATTGTTTTAAGATATCACTACAGAGTAATGAGGAATATTTACTGATGGGCATGTAATGCATATGTGAGCTATATCATGGTGGGAAAAATAGCAATACTTTTATGAGACAGTCTGCTTATGAAGCATGACACTATGTTAGGTATTTTGAAACTTAAGATTAAAAATTGTCTCTTACCCTAAGAATACAATTGTAGGTGTCATATTTAAGAGATTCTTTATTTTTACTTCCTATGAGTTGTTTTTTAAAAGTTACCACTGGAGTTTCTATTGCTACTGTTAAGAAATTTTTAAAATAATTTATTTATGCTTAAATAATTTATTAAGACTTAAATAAGTGGAGTTACTTGAAAAGATTGTACATATAAGTATTCAATTTATTTGTGTGGTATCAATCAGGATTGAACAACAAATTACCATAACAAAAATTAAGTGATTTTCAAGTAATATAATACTAGAAAATGCTTATCATATACCTTTGTTCAGGAGTCAAAGGATGAACAGTGGAAACGAGCTATGGATTATTTAAATGTTGTCAATGAACTCAACTACATGACTCAAATTGTTATCATGCTTTATGAGGATCCTAACAAGGTAACAGAGTTCTCAATTTATGTGTGTTACCAGCGGTAAATAAATGGTTTGAAGTTTCTTGTTCTGAAAATGTTCTATAATATTCTTTAGGATCTTTCCTCTGAGGAACGCTTTCATGTTGAATTACACTTCAGTCCAGGAGCCAAAGGATGTGAAGAAGACAAAAATTTACCATCTGGCTATGGATATAGACCAGCTTCAAGGGAGGTAATGAAGATGAAATTCTCAGTGCTTACTGCAGTTCTAGATTTTCATGAGGTTTCTTTATGAATTTTCTATAAAGTACCGTGATTCTTAATCCAACTACTAAGTAGCAAGATAGTTTATACTTCTTGAAGTATGATTTGTATAGACAGCATTTTTAGGCACATTAGAATTTTATGTTTTTTCTAGATTTTCTCAGTTTTTAAGATCAGTATTTAGAATGAATAACTATAACTTTATTTTTGGTTTTGGTTGTTGTTTTATTTGAGGACTAGTTCATGCTTTACCATGCTAAGTACTTGTCATGAATTATTGCCTTTTAATCCTTAAAATAATCCTACAAAGTTAAATATGTACTCAGTTTAAAAGTTTTTTACTGAACTATAATGCATGTTTATAAACATACCTAAATCATACATGTACAGTTTAATAACATATCACAAAATAAACACAGTTGTGAAAAAACTAGCCAGGTCGTAGAATAATATCACCATTTCAGAAGAATCACTTTTGTCACCTCTGTATCACAACGTCCTTGCCTTCTCCTCAGAGATGCCTAACTCTCATGACTTCTGACACCATAGATGAATTTTGTCTATTTTTGAACTTTATATAAATGAAATCACAAAATATGTGCTTTAGGCTTCGCTTCTTTCTTTCATTATTGCTTCAGATTCATCTATTCTGTTCTTCATTTTTGTAGCCATATGGGTTTCCTTAAATAAATACAAGTGTAACTTGTTAATTCATTTTACTGTGATGATCATTTGATTTGTTTTCAGGGTTTGAAGATGGATGCTTATATAAAAATTCTTGTACAGGTCTTTTTCTGAACATATTTATACACTTCTTTTGGATATACGTCTAGGTGTAAAATTGATGAATTATAGTGTATGCATATGTTCAGCTTTTTAAAATACAGTCAATTAGCTTTTCAAAGATATTACCAGATCCTTATCAGCACTTGGTATGATTAATGTTTTTAATGTAGCTATTTTGGGGGTTATGTGGTGATATCTCATTGTGATTTAAATTTACATTGTTCTCACAACCAATAAGGATTAGCACCTTTTCTTATATTCATTAGCCGTTTGAATATGCTTTTCGTGAAGTGCTACTGGCTAAGACCAGTATGATATTGAAAAGAAGTGTTTATACCAAGCATCCTCATTCATTCCCAAACTTAAGTGAAAGGTAAGGTTTCAAAGAGAATTTGGGATTTTGATTGAGATTACATAAATGATGCAGACCAGTTTTGAGAGAAATAATATGTTTACAGAATTGTATCTAATCCAAGGACTTGGCATATCTCTGAATTTATTTAGCTATTATTTTTACCTTTTTGATAAAATTAAGACTTTTTTACTGTTTTGTATTACCTTTGTTGTATTAATTCCAAAGTTCTTTGTGTTTTTGATGTTATCATAAACAGCTTATTTAAATTTCATTTTCTGTTTACTATTTTCATATTGAATTTTAACTCATTTTTGTGTAAAGATTTTATAACTAACAACCTACTACATGCTATTTTTTCATTCTGATAATTTATCCATAGAGTCATTTGGATTTTCTATGTATGTGATCGTATCTGAATGGTGACAGATATCTACCAAAATGTTGAATAGGCCTAGTGATGATGACATTCTTGTCTTTCAATGATTTATTATTAACTGTGATGATTGTCCCAAGTTTTTAGGTATACATTACCTAGTTAAAGAGGTTGTTTTATTTTATTTTATTTTATTTTTTATACCCCGTGGTTCAATGAAGGTTTTCATATACTTCTACTTGGCTTCTTTTGACTGACATGTTTGTGAGATTCATTGATGTAATTGTATTTAGTCTTAGTTTGTCCATTCTTATTGCTTTAAAATATGTGTTTTGCTGTATGACCATGCCCCATTTTACCTATTCTATGACATATAGATGTTTAGTATAAATTTTTTTATCATGTCTGTTTCCCATACTATACCGTGAGATTCTTACAATTTGGAACAGTGTCTTATTAATCTGTATCTTGGCACGTGGTATGTGCTCAGTAAATACTTAGTGAGTCATTGAATGATTGTTAAGTATGCAGTCATCACATTTGGGGAAATATTTGGAATAGAATTTAAATTTTCTAAAATTTATAAATTCAGGTGCTATTTTAGTTTGTGCTTGGTTTGATGACCTTACTGATAACAAAACTGATCTCTGTTCTTTCTTACAGTCATCTATTATTATTGCTTATTTATTTGGGCATTTGATGAAACTTGATTAAGCACTTTGTTTTATATGGCTTTTTATTGTTATTTCATTGTTTAATTTCTCCACAGAGTATATATGTTTCTTGAAGTCAGGAACTCTGTTATCTGTCTTTCAATACCCAGAATAATACTAGGGTGTTATAAGAATTCAATTAATACTAATTCACTTGAATAAATTAACTTATATATGTACTTCAAGTGACTAAGACACTCGGTGGTTGAGTTTGTTCATCTGAAGAGACTGATTTGTTTTATCTGAATTTTATTATGTTGTATGCTTTGCGCACAGAATGAAGGGAGGAGATCTTTTAAAATTGATAATGATGAAGAACCACATACTTCTAAAAAAGATGAGGTTGATCGAGCTGTGATATTGTTTAAACCTATGGTATCAGAGCCAATTCATATACACAGAAAGTCTCCACTTCCAAGATCTAGGAAGATGGCCACAAATGAAGTAAGTATATGTGTCAGAGCGTGTTTTTTATAAGGTAAACTAACTATATTTTAATAAAACAGAAAAGAAAATACAGCTTTAATTATGAAGCTTGGGAACCTAACAGATTTTTAATTGTTAACTTTATCTATTTTTCAAATACATTTTTAAAAATATAGAGGCAGTTAGAAAATATAAAGATTCATTTTAGAATCTGGAGCTTTATGTATAGTTTTCATAACAAAATTGACTAGAAATAGTAAAATAAGGCCTTTGTTAGCACTGATCCATTTTTTTTTTTTTTGTCTTGTCACTTAGGTTATTCTAAGAAGAACTTTTTTAAAAGTCTGATTTAATGAGTTAGGGATAATTTTTGGTTAAAAGTAGTGAGGAGTTTCTGTAGCTGCTTCAGTCAACTGATTCCAATGATGCTGTAGATTAAGAGGTGAAATTCTAAACTGTTAACCTGATTGCAAAAGTTAGTATAGGAATTTGAAAATTTGATGCTATAATTGAAAAATTTACCTTTGAATTAGGATCTATAATTAAATAACTTAGGCTAATTCTTATACTCACTAATAAAATAACATTTAAATAACTACTAAAACAACATTTAAAAGGAAAACTGAACAGTTGGAATGAAGCTTAAGTAAATCTTTAACATCTGTAAACAATTTATACTTCAAATACCTTTATTTTGGGTTATTTATATTCTCTATATGATCATTCTCCCAGCACTGATTTGAGATTAGTAGTGCTGCTGATAAATGTTTTCTAAATGCTTGAGTAAAAGCAGAAAGCAAGAATTTTAAGATAAGAAGAACCATCAAATTTTAAGTTAGAAAAATATTTTTTGTTATTGATTAAATATGTCAACTCTTAAGAGTTAGATACATTGTCTAGAAGTTGGTGAGTAAGAAGAACACCAACAAAAAAGAATTATGCTTATTTCTGCAGCCCCAAATTATATAAACATAAGTGCTTTCTGATTCTCAAATTTCAGGTACATGTGTCCCAATTTGACAATTATGTATAGGAAAAATATCCATCAATAACACAGACTGTTATAATTTTATAATGGAAATTATATACTGGTTAGGGTTCCCTTGAATGTGGTATTTTTAGTTAATTTTAAACAAGAATGATTAACAATTACAGAATTTGGGATTATTTGTTCTATTATAGCTTAATTTAAGAATGAGAAAACTGCGATTATGTCTAGGCATCTTTAATTTTAGAAAATTGGAAAATGACCTATGTTAATATAACCTAAACTACCATTTGTGTGAGGGCAGTGATTTTGATGTTGAACAAGCAATCTGCATTGTATCAGATTGTTCAGAATTGTACAATTAAACCTTTTTCTGCACTCCAGAAAAAGGCCCATAACACTGATACAGTCAAATGTATTCTGAGCCCTTCATTTTGCAACTCATTTGTAAAATCTTCAACAAAATCACTGCCCTTTGTTAACTCTTAAAATACAGAACACATTGATAAACCTTTTTCTCATAAATACTTAAATAGTTGCTTTCAAGAGATTATTTCTATGCCATGCTAAACTTTTACTTCCATAAGGTAAATTATTCAAGTAAAACCTTGAAGACTTTTTCCAGCGTCCACCATCTTCATGGATATCAGAAGTTTGTACTTCCAAAAGACACACAGAGAAAAAGACTATTCTCTTCATTTTGTGCAAGTAGATTTTATTCTGTCCTCACTGTCTGAAATCTGAACATGCAAACATGTAAAATGAGAATGTTTGCTGCATGTTTTGCCTACTGAACTCTATAAATAATCTTCGGAGGGGATAAGCAAGCAGATAGCTTGAAAGTGTGACCAAGTGCAGTTTGAATCCTCCATCTCATGGTCTCTAATTTTTTTTTGTCTGGCAAACAGATCTTCTTTTATACTTTATGTAAATTGAAGTCTCTTTAACCCTCTGCAGGCTTCTTTAGTTATTTGGGTAGAAAAGTTTACCCAATGTAGCACAAAATCTCTTAAATATCTAAAATTAAGCAGAATACTTTCATATTTTTTAAATTGCTAAGATTAAAAATTGTTAAAAATCTTTCCAGTTCTAAGAGGAAAGGGACAACTATTAAGCAGTATAAATATTTTGTGTATTTAAGATAATAAGGTAATTCTCATCGTTATCACCTGCAATTAGCTTTATACGTGATTCCTATCAATTTCTCAAATACTGAAATATTTGGCTCCCAAATTACTGTTTCATAGTCTTTTAAAAATTGATAAGCAAATGCGAACAAACTGTATTTTTTTTTCTTTCTGATCATTTGGCTCTGTTGTATCTAACTTTGCATGCTCTGCTTTTTTTTTTTTTTTTTTTTTTTTTGCCCCTTTTCTCACTTCCAGGAAGAGAGCCCCCTGAGTGTGTCTAGCCCAGAGGGTACTGGTACCTGGCTGCATTACACCAGTGGTGTGGGTACTGGGCGTCGAAGACGCAGATCAGGGGAACAAATCACTTCTTCCCCTGTCTCCCCCAAATCATTGGCTTTCACATCCAGTATTTTTGGCTCATGGCAACAGGTTTTTAAACTTTACTTCATTAAACATTTTTCCTCCCCGCATTCAGAGCAACAAACAGCTGTCTTTGAGGACATCTAATCCCTTGTATTTTACATCAGAGTAAATCCTTCTGTTTTTTCACTTGGAGTTTATTTAAAAATTCTTGGGATATTGAATAATATTTGAGGGAAAGAAACCGCTTACATTGCATATGTTTAGCATCTTTACTGGGACGGTTTTAAATATCCAGGATTTAAAAATTAGTAAATAAATTTTGTACTCCTGGAACCTTGTTAATAAAAAAAATTTTTTAAAGGAAAAAAATCTTTCTTTGACTTTTTTTTTTTTTTTACTTTATTGTCCTTTAAAGCATTCAGAAATGAAATTACATAGTTTGATGGTAAAAAAATTTAATAACCTTTTACCCCATAATTGAAAACTAGATTCTATTTGGATTTTGCTGAGAATGTGAACATTTTTTTAAATATCAAAATTTATGTGGCCCCGTGTTAATTAGCAGGATACATCTAATACTGATGGTTCTCTCCCTCTGTTATCTGGAAGTATCTAATTTAATTACACAGAGTATGTTTTTTTTTTCTTTTTTTAATTACATAACATTTTAATGCTCTCTTTAAGATAAAAGGGAGCAATATATATGTGCCCATTAACAATATGCCCTTACAAAAGGGGTCAAAATAAAATGATTTCAGAAGGACTTTCTGTGATGACTTTTGGAAACTTAAAATATTGTGTTGTTTTATTTTGTTTTTTGTTTTTGTTTTTTTTTTTTACAATGGAAGGTCTGCTGTTACACATGACTTTTCCGAGAATTTCAACAATTTCCTTTTGGAAATACAATGCATTTGATTATAGGAAAAGGGATTATGGTATCCATTAAGGCTGTGATTATTTAAAGGTTACTCTGATAAAGCCTGTGCATGGATCAGTAATTGTATGGTGATCTCAACAGTCTCTGTCTGTCTTTTCTTTTGTTTGTGATTGTTTTTTCCCCCTTCAAATACAGGAGCTGTTTAAGAGTGGGGCATTTGGCTTCTTTTAAGAGAGAGTGAAATTATATCAGTCTATTAATTGTTTCTTTTCATCTGTCTTGTTTCATACATGATATTTAATTCTGAATGCCTGCTTCGCACCACTTCATTGCAAGGACCTCATATGAAATGGACTCCCTTCAGAAGGGGATCTTGCATGATCTTTCATATTTTATGTATTTCTACTAATATTTATCATACAGCTTATTAACCTGTGTCTGTCTGGAACAGGCTGCAAATGAAATATGGACTTTTTAATTTATTTTACTGTTTTACCTCATTTATTTTGTTTTCCTTGTGCAGGTTGTATCTGAAAATGCTAATTACTTGCGAACACCAAGAACTCTTGTGGAACAGAAGCAGAACCCTACTGTAGGTATGTGGTCTACAGGAAATTGTATTCCAAACCTTCTTAAACTCACTACTTCGCACACATGTAAAACTCTTCAGTTGTGAAAGCATGACCAAATGCTATGCTTTAGTTTTAATTTAACATATACTAATTCAGAAATGTTAAGTTTTAAACTTTGAAATATACAATAAGGTTTTGATAAAAATAAACAAGAAATAGCATTCAATTTTGTTTTATAACCCTTGGAATGCCCGTAATGTAAACTACTTAGTCCAGTTGCCAATGCTTGTTTTTAATACTGTGTTCTGTAAGTTAGAATCTCAACATTTTTTAATTTAGGAAGGAAACTTCATTTTTGTCATTGATAAAGATGAAAATATGCCATCGCATGCAAAAAAAACTTCTATTTTTCTGATTAAAAAAATGTTTAAATGGGGAGTGTTTCAAACCCTATCTGAATGTACTGATTTTCCCTTCTGATCACCTCTTAAGGAAAACCAAAGCAAAACTAATACACAGTGGCAATGTTACTCTTTATTGACCTATAGAACATAATTAGTTCTTTGCTAACACTCAAGCAAAGCGACATTTTAAAAGACCTTTCTAAGCTTATTTTGGTTTTAGGTCATTGTTGATAAATTATATGAATTACTGACATACTATTTTCTGTAAATAGTTGCTAATTGGTTTAACAATAGCAGAAATAAATTTCAGTATACGTTTCAACATGTATGTACCACGGACTGTACACTAAGTATAGGAACTGCCCATTGATGCCAACATACTTGAAACAAATCTTTCTTTTATTACATGTATCTTATGTTGATAACTTTTAATATTCCCACAGTATCTTGCCAGATGTATATATGTATATATCCACATCTGGATACATACACACACACATATATATTACTTCTTTCCTTATGTATTATGATGTATTTTATAGAACTTTACTTAATCTTTACCCAGTGGTAAAAGTTTTACTTGGATGTAAAGACTTTTGCTACAAATTAAGCATCAGTTTATACTGGCTATGTTTTATTTGCTCATAACGTGTTTCACTGGGGTCTTATTAATTAAAATCTTAAGTCGTTTGTATTTGAAATTTAAAGTGATTTAGGCCTCAGTGACCACCTAAAAGGAATTGTTTCCACCTGATCTCACAAATAAGGAAGCTTTGATTTGCTTTATTTCATAACAGATATTGGTAACTCCAATTCAGGGACATCAGAAAAAGTTCTTCATTTACATACATTCAGGAATATTAATTTAATATGATTTAATTTGTGCTAGGAGAGGTTTTTTTTAATATGGCCTGCTCAGGCAAATTGACAGAATTTCTTATCCTAGATTAATTTTTATGGTAGTATTTTTAATACTTATCTGTATATGTTTAATTATTTTGTGGACATATGTCCTCAAAGAACATTTTCTCCAGTGTAAAATACCTCCAATTGTACATATGGTAAATGGTGGTAGTGACTGTATTAAAGTTGACATAAGTGAATTGTGAGCCTGTTCAAGGCACTGCCAAGTATTTGTGGTAAGAGCCGTGTTACTGCATGCTGCATGAATTCCCAATGTGAATGGAAGAACACCCGTTGTTGTATGTATTTTCTCTAACTCCCATCAGGGTCTCACTGTGCGGGCCTGTTTAGCACCTCGGTGCTCGGGGGTTCTTCAAGTGCACCTAACCTACAGGATTATGCTCGTACTCATCGTAAAAAGCTGACCTCTTCTGGCTGCATAGATGGTATGTGCACACATGCACACACAGATTCATACCTGCACCCACGCACACACCCATGGGCATACGCTGTTTCCCCAAGGCAAGCCTAAGGCGCTGACTGACTGAAGTGGAACCCTAGCACCTTTTGTCTAAGTGCCTATCAGTGTTCTGTTACCTGCTATTTGGATCCACGTCTCATCAGTTAATTGTAGTTAGACTTCCAGTGCTTGCTCAATGAGCAGTTTGTGAAATTTAGAACTGCATCATGTGTATTCTTTTAGACAGTTGGTAAGCCATATTATAAAGAAAAAATCTTGGTTTGATCTTTTAAATGTCTTTTGATTGTTAACCTTTATTTTACTTACTGATACTGATCTAAATAAAGTGAATGGAATGTTTATAAGTAGAAGAAAATATCACATTGGCAATATTTTTATTTCAATAAACATAAGATGAGTATATTTTAAAATCCCCAGTGGAAGAAAATCCTCACAGTTGTTAAATACACCTTAAATTTTAATATTCAGAATGCCTCTTGAGACTGATGGAAATTTGTTCCTTTTGTTAATAAGAGTATTTATTAGCCCTTTCAGGATTAGCTTTATTTAAAACTTTTTCTCATGTATCCACAAACTTATTTTAGTCAGTAAAACATTGATTTACCAGAATTGCCAGCTCATCCTGCTTTTCTTTCTTTTGTATATTTCATTAAACACTAGGCCTCTATCATCAAGCCATTTTTCTTCTTTTAACCAGTATTTGGCTTATTACCCTCTCTCATTGTGCCTTCTGCATGTCACCTAATTCTAACCTCCTTGTATATTTGTTTTTCCCCCTCTTTTTTTAAGTGTTCTTTTGGTAGCTGTTACGAATTTCAGGTACCTGTTTTTCTCTTTCTCAGACGCCACACGTGGTTCTGCTGTTAAAAGGTTTTCTATCTCATTTGCTCGACACCCAACCAATGGTACGTTTTGCTTTTATTTTAAAAGATACTCCCCTGCTTCATCCTTTTTAATTTTTCTTTTATTTCAAAGTGTGGGGTATACAGTATCATTCATTTCTCAGTCCTTAATTTCAATTGGCATACAATTCTACTTAGTATTCACCCAAAATATTGATACTGTCTAGCTCCCTTTTTAGCTGTAATTTATACAATAATTTAATACTATTCATCAAACTTTTAAATGACCACATTGATGATGAGTTTTAATACTTAATTAGCACCTAAGAATTCCTTCTGATTTCTCAAGTGATTAATCTACATAATTAAAAAAATACAATTAGTATTATTTATTTTCTTCTTAATTCTCAACAGTTTTAATTTTTTTTTCTTCCTAACTTCTTTTCTGATCATATGGTTGTTTTGTTGAGCTATTTAACAAAAATACAAAGCTACATTTGTCAAATAGCTAAATGAGATGTGTCTTTGATAAGTTCTTGGGAACCAGGGGATACAGGTTTCACTGTGTAACATCATTTACCCCTGGCTGTCTAAAGCAAAACCCAACTTGGTCTGGAGCACTCTGATAACTTAATTTAGCATTCACCTTGTCCTCATGTGGCAATGTGGTTTGCTGCTGTCAAACAAAATTGTTTTCTGTTAAAATTTGGAGGACTCTTGTTAAGAAGACTAAGCTAAAAATCTAGAAAGCCAAATTCAATTAAATTTAATTTTTGAGGTTGAATAAGAAGGTGTTTTGTGGCCATTATGTATAAACTGAATTCCTGCACTCTTACAGCTTTCTTACATGGAGCTTTTTCTTGTGGGGCAAGAGGGAGTATTTACTGATCATTTTCAAATAATTCAGGATCAAAGAATTTAAAGGAAAACACACAGGTTTTACCTTTATTCAGGATGAAGGCAGTTTTATCCCTGCAACTTTTTTAGCTTTTCTTTTTAACTGCAAATAAGTCTTTCAAAAACTCAAGTCATATCTTTCAAAAACTTTTGTGGAGCTAAAGGATTGAACACAAGTTCATGGTCATTCTCCCCCTTCTGGATCCTTTAACAGCACACCTAAATAACAGTGCACTAATACTTCTTGGAGTAAGAAGATCTGATCCTCAACAACTAAAACTTTAGCCTTAAAGCTTAATGTGCTTTCCCTCCATTGAAGTTGTTTCAATGCTTCTTTTTGAAGGAAAAAAAAATCCTTATTTGATACACCTGCAGCTTCTAAAGAACCCACATGCATAAGAACTTCTTAGAAGAAAAACTGACGTCACAAGAAAAACAAGTCACAAAATTCTAAGAAGAGACATTGCAGGTTTAAAAACGACTATAGCTTTTGTGCAGAATGCTTATGTGTTCATAGCCAGTATTGCAAGTTTTATATTGGAGAAATCTGTATTTACCAAAGCTTGGGGGAGAAAAAAAAACAACTTTTGTTAAGTTTAACAGAAAATAGAGTAGTTTTGTATTCCTTTGGTTTAGCCTTTTTAAAAAATGGCTTTTCCACACATTGTGCAACTAGATGTGTATAAAATGCATCCCTTTCAACTTCTTTGGGGTTTTCAAATTTTCTTTTTTTCTTTTTTATGCTGTGTTGTCATATCTGTCTTATAAATTGTCATTTGATTCTTTCTTTTACTTTTATTTCCCTTAACTTTCATGTTATTTCCATTTTAACACATATCATGGACTTACCCCTCCCCTTCATCTTTAGTTCAAGGAACATGGTGAAACAAGTATCTTCTGACAGTGCTTTACCTTATTTTCTGGGCCTCTGTGCAGAACACCTACACCTCTATAGGTGCTGGTCCGTTTCCTCTGTGGAATTTCTAGGCTCCAGTGGTATGTGTTCATAGCTTCTAAACATGACAGCAGGGTGGCTTTTTAAATTGCTGCGTTAACCCTTTCATTGTGCCTTAAAGAGAAAGTTTGCTAAAGATAAATGGAAAAGTAGTCCAGAGGGACTTCACTATATTGTCATTTGCCTGTTATAAAATCTAACAGGCAAATGCAAGAAAATAGTTGTTACAAAAGATTTTCTGAGAAAGGATTTAAAAAAAAAAACATAATGTTAAGTTTAGCTTAATGCAAAGAAAGGGTTTGCGCTTACTTGCATGAATCTTGTACTTAAAATATAATACTTGTGCCAGCCTAATTTCTTTAGTGCTTAACTTAGGCGCTTTAGCTGCTATTATGGTATTATAGTTTGTTTGTTTGTTTTTAAGTATATATTATGTTCTGTCATGCTTTGGTTTGCATCAGTTTTGTAAATCGTTTAGTGATTTTCACTGGAAGATTAGATTCTCTTTAGTCCAGCTAAGATTTAGACAGTTCTTAGATCATTGTTTTCTTGCTAAATTAAGTAAATATCAGTCAGTATTAAAATAAGCACATGTCTATTGAAGCAGAGGGTTTTCCAGTCTGAGTTTAGTTAACTTTTAAGTTAACAATATTAGACTTTATATAAGACCTATTAAAGTATTTTCTTTGGGAAAAAATTAGTTTGAATTTTTCAAAGAGTAGATGCAGAAAGAGTTGTTATTTTTAGTTATATATAAAAGCAATTTTAAAAGCCATTCATTTGAATAAAGTTGAAGTAAACACATTTTTTTAAGGGAATAACTTATATCCTATTTGTTTTTAAAAAACTGTGTATTTAAGTACTTTTGTTTCACTGGTGGTATTAATACATATCTGCATGGTTTGTTTCATGAAATTTTTGTATTTCTGTGCCATTGTTGAATACAGACATGTTTGTATTTTGTATTGTTTTTTACTTGGCCTGACTGTAGTTAGTAATTTTCAACCATTAGAATTACTGTGTTAATTCAATAAAGGTAGGTGAAACATGTTTTGGAATTTTAATGTCAGTGTAAATGAAGAATGTTGTTTGGGGGTCACACTAGAGAATCTTGTTGGCCTTGGTATGACTAGAGAAGTATTTAAAATCACTCTTCACAAGAAATCACAAAATTGTTTTTCAACAAGAAGTTACCTTTAGCATCCTGGCATCAGGGACACATCATGGCATCAGCTTACTCGCCTATCAAATAGACCTAATTTTAAAAAGTAAAACTGAAAAAAAAAAAATTTTCCTGTTTTTTTACCCCAGGTTTTTTTCTTTAAGTATTATTCTTAGATTTTACCAAAACACAGAATGAAATTGTGTGCATGCTATATACTATGTGGTTATGTTTAAAATGAAATCTTGTCACATCTTGTTCCAGCCCCATACTGCATAGCATCTGGTGTCATGACTTCAGAGATCTCGTGTGTTTGCATGTGATAGATTGAAAAGACCTAAACTGTCCAGTTCTAAGCAGTGGTCCTCTTCCTTTTTAATTAGTGATTTTTTAAATATCCAACTTTTTGTTTGTTTGTTTTGTTTTTTTTCCTCAGGCTTTGAATTGTATTCCATGGTGCCATCTATTTGTCCTCTAGAAACTCTTCACAATGCCCTGTCTTTAAAGCAGGTGGATGACTTCCTTGCTTCCATTGCTTCTCCATCAAGTGAAGTTCCACGGAAGACCCCTGAAATCTGTAGGAAATTATTACTATTATTTGATAATTAGGCAGTAGATGTTATCTGAATATAAAAAGCTTTCTTTTTTTTTGTTTTTTGTTTTGTTTTTGCTTTTTTGTTGTTGTTTTTGGGGGGGACGGGAGGGAGCGGTAATTAGGTTTATTTATTTACTTATTTTTACAGGAGGTACTGGGGATTGAACCCAGGAACTTGTACATGCTAAGCATGCACTCTACCACTTGAGCTATACCCTCCCCCCGAATATAAAAAGAATTATTAAAACAAATTCAAGTAGTGATCGTAGAATAGAATAGCATAAATAGAATTTTAGGAAAGGGGTGTAAAAGAAGATTATTTGGAATTCCTTGGTATAATATGCAATGTACCACTTTTCTTGACCCTTCCCAAAAATCTTTTTTCTTACAAAAAAAGGGGGGAAATTAGGGCAACAGTTTTTCAAATTGTGTCATCAGAAAATATTCTGAAGAGGTTAATTTGTGTATATGAAGAAAAAGGGTTAACGGCTAAGTAAGTTTTAGAAACTGTTCGTCATATCCTGCCTGCCTTTGGAGAGGAGTAGTACATCAGCATAGAAACAGCTAAGGTTCTTCTATAAAGAAAGCTATACACCCACATTTTCCAAAACTTACTTTTTGAGAAAACGCTTTTTTGGTAACACATTTAAACGTCATGTGGAACTACTCTGAGGTGCATCAGTTTGGGAAATGTTCAGGGCTACCTGTCTAGGTGTGAGGAGTCTGCTGGCTGTTGTCACAGTCAGCTCTGTAGGATCCTTTGACACATTGGAACTTACAGTTTAAGAGGCGTTTGACTCGGGAGAGAGTGCTCCACTTAGAGTAAGAGTTGCTAGTCCTAGTCGTATCTTAGAAAAGCTACAAACTCTGTGTATACTGGCTCCTTTTTGTAAGAAGAATGCTGTAAATATGTTTCTCCCAAGAATAAAATTAGAGGTCTTGGGACGAAAGCCACTTTGATGTCTTGCTTTCCCTTTCTGGGGCAATGGCATTGTATTATTCTGGAGAGTTCTGTTCACATTATATTCTGTCCAGTGGTGCCTCTGCATTTCTTCAGTGTAGTGGCCTTTCCCTTTTCTTCCACTTCTGGTGGTAGAAGCCTGCTTTCAATCATTAATCGTAATGGAAAGGTATCTTGCTATAAATCTGCTAAAATATTTCACTTTAGGAATGGTTTGGGGAAGTAGGTTTCGGTTTTAAATTTGCACATGAATGTCTAATTCTGAGAATTGATAATACTCCAAATGAAAAAACCTCTAGGCTGTAAAGTCAAAGTCAGGAAATTGGAGGGTGTTTATCTCCTTTTATGTTCTCTGTTAGCTGACAGAATGGACAATGTTGCTCCTCAGAACACAGTAGAGAATCTGAATAAATTCTCATTTTCCCTTTACCCCTCTTTATACTTAATGTTTCACTGCTTCCCTGGCTCAGGGATTACAAACCTTAAAATAGAGATTAAAGAAAGATTATAACTAGTAAATAAGAATTTAGAGTGTATAGCAATGCTGTTTTGAATTTAGAAGATCTTCAGTAAATGTCTTAAAGGTAAAGCAGCAATAATGACATCTGTTTTCAAGAGAACTTTGGTGGAATATTTACAAAAAGATAATCTTTGAAGGCTTATGCTATGACACTGCTATTTTATGATGGCTTTATTTCTGTGGTTAGTGAATTCATTTCCTCAGAGTGTATTATTGAGGTATATTAATGAAATGAAGGATATTAAATTCCTTTTCCAGTTCTAATTTACTCTTCTCTATATTATGGATATGGGTTGTACCCCAATCCCTCCAGCTTTCTTAAAATTTCATACCGTTACTTACTAAGGGAACTAGATGAGAAAGTAAATGTAATTAATGCAGTTGGTAGAATTGGATAAACCTTGGAGTTAATCTAGTTCACTGGTCTTCAGACTGTATTCCCAAGAGCTTTTGGAAGTTACGCAAGGAAGAGAAAGATGCTAAATGGTTAGACCTTGTGTCTTCCATGGCTGCTTCAACCAGAGTATCTGCTTTGATCCATTTTATTTAAGATTTCACTTGAGAAAAGTTTACTGTTTTGTTATTGCTGTTGTTTGGTTTTTGTCGGGGAGGGGAGGTAAATTAGGTTTACATATTTATTTATTTTTAGAGGAGGTGCTGGGGATTGAACCCAGGACCTTGTGTATGCTAAGCATGTGCTCTACCGCTTGAGCTATATCCTCCCCCCTGAGAAAAGTTTACTGTTTTAAGGAGAAAACTTAGAAAGACACCATAGGGTAAATAACCTAGTTAGTGGCCAATCAAGACTAAAAGCCAGATCTCTTAAGTATATGGTTTTTTCATTCTTTTTGAATATTAAAGAAAGTAAGGTGCCAATTATGATGGAAGTATCTGAATCCTATATTTTATCATATAACTGTAGAATTACTTTTTAGTAATCACAATATATTTACATTATTTATACTTAATTCCATGATTGCCGAGGAAGTAACATCATAATATAGAACTACACTGATTTTGTGGTGTTTATAACAAGGGAGAAGACATTAATATCTGTCATTAAAATCTTTTTTTCCTCACCTAGGACAAAGTTAATCCATTTTGTGGTAACTGATAGATAGCTTACATTGGGGCACTGATAATATCAGATTGGGGGGAAAAGTGTGAGAATACTAATTGGATAAGTTAGAGGTGGAAGTTACAATAGGATTAAAAAATGCAGGCAGGAAGGAGCTAAGTAATGATGTGTTTCTTTTTATGATGTCTTAGGGACTTTTTAATCACTTACATATTATTTTATTAGTGACAACATTGATCTTCTGCCAGTGGAATTTATATTCATTTAATGTACGTATCAACTGCCTAAGGCACATTTACCATAATTGGCCCACATATTGATTTTTCAGAGACACACTGTTTATTGCTATCAGGTCCTCTTCCAAAACTGTAAAAATAGGCAAATCTGTTTTTTGTTATGTCCTCACCGCCCTTGTTTAGGAACCCAGAAGATCATTCCAGTGGTCCTCCACTCCTCCCTGGTTTTTCCCAGAGGACCTCATGCTTAAGAATTATCCCTACTTTTCCATTTCACACCTCTCAATCCCCCCACCTTGTAGAAAGGGAAAAAAACCCTCTAAAATTCCCTTGCATGAAGATAAACCTCAGCTGGGTAATATGGAAGACAGTCTGATTTCTTTACTAACTTGTAATCTAGTTAGTTTAGATTTGATAAAATTGTCAGGAAATTATTGAATTACTATATTGGTTTTGTTTTTTCCAGCCTCTGCAGCTTCACGTTCCAGTCCAGTAATGAGAAGAAAAATCTCTTTAAATACATACACACCTGCAAAGATCCTCCCGACGCCACCAGCTACCTTAAAGAGTACTAAAGCAAGCAGCAAACCAGGTTAGGAGTGTGTGGGAATCTGTGGGTTCCATATAGCAGAGGAGTAATGATAGCTTGCTTTGTGGGAATAAAACCTGTTTTTAAGAAGGATCACTATGCTCTAGGAAATCTGTTATTGTAGACTGTCGATCTGTTTGTACATTTTTCCTCTGTTAATTGTCTCTTCCTCCCCTCACATATGTTAATAAAATATATTTCATACTCATACTTTTCTCCAAACTAATTTATAAGCTATCTTCTTTTGCTTTTCTGCTGAGCTAAGGCATCATTTTAGTCATTTTATTTGAAAGATTTTTTTTCTCTTTCTGAGAGTGTTTAAATCTCTCCATTCTTAATCCGATGATATAACTACCAAATTCAGCTATCTTTTGTCAGCTTTTTTCTCTTTTTGCTTGGCACATTTGATTGTGTTGTTGCCCATTACACATGAAGAAAGTTGCAGAAAGGCTGTGGCTTGTCCCTGTTGATGTAGCTGGTGGTCAGCATACCTAAGATTTGAATACTCTTTGAATCCTGGTACCTTGTTGTTCTCTATGTTTTAGACACATAATAAATGCATTATTTCATATACATTTTAAAATAATAAAGGTGAAATGGTGTTACATTTGACTTTTCAAATATAACATGAGTCAGTAGAAGCCAGTCTTCCATTCATGATGTATGATATTTTTAATGTGTATTGCTGGACTCATTTTGATGGTGAGGAGTTTTGCACTTGCATTTGTAAATGTTACTGGTCTGTAGTTTTCTTTTTCTTGTAATGTCTTTCAGGTTTTGGTATCAGGGTAATGCTGGCCTCATAAAATAATTTGGGAAGTATCTTCTTCTCTTACATTTTCTGAATCATTTTATTGTAAGATAGGGAGATCTTTTGAAAGATTTCTTCCTGAAATTTTGGTAGAATTAATTTTCTGTTTCATTTTTGTGGTGGTTTTGGTAACTTATATTTTCAAGGAATTTGTTCATTTTATCCAAGTTGTCAACTTTGTTTCTTTATTATCCTTTTAATGAATGTGATAGTAACCACTGGTATTCATAATACTGATAATTTGTATACTGCTTTTTTTCTCGATCGTTCTTACCCATTTTGTTGGTCTTTTTAAGGAACCGGATTTTGACTCTTTGTTTTTCCTTTTGTTTTGTATTTTACTGATTTCTTCTCTTTATTATTTTCCTCCTGCTACTTACTTTGAGTTTACTTTTATTCTCTATTTCTAGTTTCTAAAGCTACTGATTGCTAGACATTTCATCTTGTTATAAAAACATTTAAAGCTCTAAGTGCTTCTTTAGCTACATCTCACAAAAGTTATAATGTATTTTCATTCTCATTTAAAGTATTTTCCAATTCATTTTGTGATTTCCTTTTTGAATCATGGGGTATTTAGAACACATTGGTTAATTTTCATATATTTAGGGTGGGGATGAGGTTTAGGTTATCTTGTTACCAATTTCTTACTTAATTCCATTGCAATTATAAAACATATACTATATAATTTCAGTCTTTTGAATGTGAGACTTCCTTAAGGCTTAACATTTGGATTTGGTATATCCCAAGTCCACTAAAAGAGAATTTTTATTCCATAGTTTATTGATGCCGTGTTCTGTAAGTATCCATTAGGTCAAGGTTGTTGATAATGTTTTTCTTCTCTGTCTTTACCATTTTGGAGGGTGGCGACACATGCAAGGGAGAGGTTCTAGAAGTTGCTTAGAGAGTAGTTTTCATTCATAGTTGTGAAATTGTCTAGTTTCCTCTTTAGTTCAGTCCATTTTTACTTTGTTTTGAAACTCTGTTATTAGGTGCATACATATTTGATTGTTATGTCTTCCTAATGTATTGACCCATTGGTCATCGTGAAATTTTCCTCCTTGATTTCTAGTAATGCTTTGTCTTAAAGTTTAATTCATCTAATGTGAATTTAGCTACTTTGGATTTCTTATGCTTCCTGTATGCGTAGTATGTTTTTTAACTGATTTGTCTTCATATCTAAGATGATCTTTTTAAGATAGCATATAAAAAAAGCCATCCTAACTATATCTGCCTTATAGTTACAGTGTTTATAGTCCATTAACATTTAATGTAATTATTGACACAGTTGAATTAGGTCTACTCTTTTATTAAATTTTATATTTATTCCTTCTGATTATTATTCTTTTACTCTTCCTGCCTTGTTTTTTTATTAATTTGGTATTTTTTTAGAATTTCATTTTAACTTATCAATTGACTTTTTAGCTATACCTTTTTGCATTATTGGTTATCGTTTATTGGTAGCAGTAAATTTACATCTCTAACTTTTCAAGGTCTACTTAGAGTTAATTTTGTACCACTTAAAGTAAAATGTGGAAATCTTACAATCGTTTAGGTATATTTACCTTCCCCTCCTCTCATCCTTTACACATACTTACCCAGATGTGTTACTTCCATGTGTATTATAAAGGCTACAATACAATGTTTGTGATACTTGCTTTAAATAGTCATATGTATTTTGAAGAAATTAAGAGAAAAAATATTTTATTTAGCCACATATTTGCCATTTTTAATGCTCTTCATTCTTTCTCTTCTAAATCCTTGTCTCCATCTGTTTTCATTTGCCTTCATCCTGAATCTTTTTTACCATTTCTTATACTTAGATCTGCTGTTATATCTGAAAAAGTCTTTACCTTCATTCTTGAAAGGTAGTTTTGCTGAAAAGAGAATTCTGGGATGGAAGTTTTTTCTTTCAGCATTTTAAAGATGTTGTTCCACTATCTTCTCATACTCTTTGTTTCTGATGTAAAGTCTTTATTAGTTTGAATTGTTCCGACGTATGCAGTGAGTCAGTGGATTATTCTCTGCCTGCTTTCAGTATTTTTCCTTTATCTTTGGTTCCCAGCAGTTTGACTATGGCATGCTTAAGACTGTTTTTTGTTTGTTTGTTTGTTTGTTTGTTTGGGTTTTTTTGTAATAAAACCCTGGTTGATATTCACTTCTAACTGTCATCTCTTTCTGCTGTTAAACTCATCTAGTGAATTTTTATTTTAGGTATTTATTCTTCAGTTTTAGACATTTGTTTTGTTCTTGAGCATAGTTAGAATAGTGGCTTTAAAATTCTTGTCTATTAATCTGGCTGATCTCAGGATTGGTCTCTTATCAGTTTACCCATTCCCAAGAAGAAAATTTTTTTCATGTGTGTACTGAGTAATTTTGGATTGTATCCTAGACTTTATGAATGAAAAGTTGTGGAAACTCTGGGCTCTGTTATTTCTATTATGGTTCTCCAAAGGATATTGGATGGGTTTGTGTTTTTTTTAAAAGCAAAGAGTTAACCTTGGCTGAACTCATATTGCAAAGCTGTGTGCCCTGAAGTGGCTGATAGCTCAGATTTCACTTCAGTTCTTTTATCCTGAGTTGGACTTCTTTGGAGCTTATTCCTACTCAAGTCATAAATTTGACCAGGGTTTATGCAAAGAATTGGGGCTCTCCCTTTCTGGGAATCCCCGTCTGGCTTTCCAGCAGCTGTTGTTGCCCTAATACTTGTCTCCTGGTTCATCATGCTAGTAACACTGAGTTTTATGTTGTAGTTTTAGCCATTTCACATGGTACAGACTGGATCCTGTCCTTAGGCCAAAAGTTTTTCATAAGGGGGGACAGGGGGACTAATTCCATGTTGTTCCCTTCTTCCAAGTATTGATTCTTTTCTAGTACATGCCTGCTTTTGTTAACCCTTCAGTGTCTTCAGGAGTTATTTTTCCACATTTTATCCAGAGTAATCTGCAAGAGGATTGGTCTGACAGGAGCTCACCCACCCATACTAGAAGGGTAACTTGTCTAAGAGCAACTCTTTAATGACTCATTGGGGCTTGATGTTGGTTTGACTATAGAAGGATGAGTCCTAAGTCAAGAATGTTTCTAGTGGCCTAACCTTTTAGCTTTCTAGATAGTGGTGAGGTAGATACAGAAGAAAATAGCTGTTTATGGGGAAATGATGAGTTCAGTTTTAAACATGTTAAATTTATGTTTCCTGTCACATATCTCTATAGAGATTTCAGGTAGGATATACAGATCTTGAGGTAAGGCAAAAGGCCTAGGACAGAAGTATAAATTTGAAGGTCGTTGGCAAAATAGATGGTAGTTTAAAATGATGGAATAAATGAGTTTCCCAGGGAGAAAGTAGGAAGAAAAGAAAAATTTGTTTTCTGTTATTTGAACTTCTGTTAATTGTTCTGTATTATTTGAACTTGGATTGCTTGTGAAAATCTAAGCAGTAGTTTTTATGTTTTTGTATAGCTACCAGCGGACCTTCTAGTGCAGTTTTTCCTAATACCTCATCTCGGAAAAAGGGTATGACTAGCAAAACAGAAATGCATGAACACAAAAAAAGCACTGGGAAAAAGAAATGAAATCTTCTTAGCAGAAGCTGGAACTCATAAAAATCACATGTTCAGTAGAGAAGGACATGTAAGAAACCTTGACTGAAAGTGTCAAAGCAAGTGATGTGTATCCCCTTAAACATCTCTGTATTCATTTAAAACATACATTAACTATAGAGAATTCTTTGTATATATTCAGGTAAGGAACTTTTGTCATGATCTGGAAATGTTTAAAACAATGTTTATTGGTGTTTTATGAGTAGCAGAACTTACGGTGATAAAGGTTTGTGGTTCTCAATGTGATGTTTACCATGTGCCCGTGGTAAAGAAAAGGAATGTAAAAGCCTGGCTGGCCTGTACCAGTGTCACACAGTGATGCTGTTTACTAAAGAATCTGTGAGGTAGCCTCTGTACACATTTTCATTTTCATGGGATTGCATTTGGCTGTAGAAACCTGTAGCTTATAGCCTGGGTTGACATTTGATGGCCAGGGTTACACACTATGGACTTTTAAAGTATATTTCCAAAGAGATTTCACTGATCATTTAGATTAGAAACTTTTTTTTCCCCAATTGTTATAATTACATATATGCTGCAATATTTAATAACTGGAGTATTAGCATATGGGTTATTTTTTCATTCTGTACTTCGAATTTTCTATTATGTGTTATTTAAAATATTAACATATACAGCTGGGATGACTACACCTTTACACATATAAATTTGTATATTAATTTGTAGAAGGTATTTTCTTTATATATTCTTTACCATAAGGTGCTTTTTGTTCATCAGGAAAATTTGCTTTGTGCATCGGCGGGAAAGACACGTTGAGAATTTCTTTTTAGGAGAAATAATTGACAAGTTTATAAATACTACAGTGATTTTCAGAGTTCTTTTTAGATCTAGGAAAATGAGTTCAGAATTGGAAACCATCACGGTAAGATGTAAGAATATCTGAATCCCATAGTTAGTAGATACTATGTACACCACACCTGTGTTTCCCATTTCCATTCGTATCTCTAGTATATCAGTTGTTCTCATTAAGATAACTTAAAGATTGAGCGTTTGAAATAAATGCTCATTTCAAATAATTACATTTTGAAGGGAAATTGAGATCATTGTGTTGTGATTTCATTTACGATGTGAAAAAATATTTATTATCCTTGGTGCTTATTTTGCCCTGATGCGCAAGTAATTGTAAGCCACTTGAAATGACTTTGACTGTAAACCAAACAGTACAGCCTGATAAGAATTCCATCTGTTGCCAGTCAGATAACTTAAATTGCTAAAGCTTTAGTTTGAGGCTTATGCTTAGAAAAATTATTGAATTCTCATATGAATGCAGCTATTCAGATTCTTCAGACGAGGCTCTCCTAACCTTAAATCATTATATATGAACTTACGTTAGAAAATAAGCATATTACGTGTTAGTTTTAAAAGGTACCAGATGCGAAATTCACAAAAATACACAATTATAGAAGTTCATATTCTTCACATGAATGTAAATGTATTATAAGGAGACATGTCTTGTAAAACTTGAATGTACCTAACCGTTCTGTATGTGAAAATGTGGTTAATGTGCTCACTGTTGGAGTGAAGAAACTACTTTTATTTTTTAAGTGGAACTGAATTAAAATGTTTTATTTCTAGAATCAGAGGGTGACTTAAATGGCAAATTATTTTTTATTTATTTTCTTTGTCCCTTTCCTTTTAGCTTTCAAAGTAGAAAGAATGAGGAAAACTATTTTGATAATAAACATGCTTATCTTAGATATAAGATAAAATTTCTTAGTATTGGCCATACCTATTGCAATATATTCTCTAGACATAAACTAAGAAAGTTCAATACAACTCACATTTTTCCACTGCTATCAAGAACTGTGATTTTACTGTGGTCACCAAACTTGATAATACTGCTGTGTAGACAGGACAGTTTTATTTGCAAGAATCTTAGATTCATTTTCTAAAGCAAATAAAGTATTTTCTTTCAGAGCAAGAAATTATAGTTATCACTATTTAGTGGAAGTTTGAAGCATCTATTTCTCACTTGATTCTGTCCCTGGAAGGTATGGTTTTTGTTTGCTTTAAATAATAGAAGATATTTCTTCTTGCAGCCTAATCCTCCAACCAGCAAAGAGATAGGAAGGCCCAGCTTGAGGAACTGCCCAATTATCCTGGGATGTTAGTCTTCATAGTACATTATTCCTTCTTTTCACCCCTAAAAATCCTACATATAAACTCAAACCTAACTGTGCCCTTCAAGTCCAGTGCCAGCAGGTTCTGATGCTCAGTTCTGAAGAGTTTTCATAGTCTGTTCTCAACTGCTAGCTGATGTTTTGGGGGTGTTACACCAGTCTTGGATTACAGAGAAAAGTGTGCTGAACACTTTTATCTCCTGTTTCCTTTGAGCAGGAGATGGAGGCAGAAGGGAGACAGTAAAGGGACGGAGAACATGTGGCAGTGTGCTTAGTACATATGTACCTAAGCAGGAAGACAGCAGATGGCAATTATGAGAGAAAAGCTAAATGGTTCTTCTTTAAGAACTATATCATTAAAACTCTTTAAACAAGGGAAAAGTGTTTTGATCAAGGTTACCCCGATTTTCCTCCAGGTTCTGCTGACCCCGACCTACATTTCCACTATTATTTACTTCCATGCCAGTCTGAACTAAGATTTTACTTTTTTGTCTTGTGTTCATACCTTCCTCAGTCTTTCCTTGTGTGCTTATCAAAGTTTGCTTAACATAGACCTTTCATTAGTTTTACATCAGTTTACCCTTGCCTTACTGTCTGGACAGTGTGGACTGCCTGTATTATTCTCGGCCAGGGTGGGATCACTTCTGTCACAGCCCAGCAGTTCCCTCTCTAGCCCCTCTCTAGTTCTCTTTCTCTGTACCTGGTGCTACCACAAACAGCAGCATTCTTGCCCTTGGGAACAATTTTTACACTCTTTCTGAAGGAGCCCCCCATAATAAGGAGTCCAAGTAGAAACAACTCTCCCTTGCTATGGAGTCAAGGGCACCAAACTGTTGACGTGTAGTTTTCTTTACATGGGTTACTTTTTGTGGAAGATCTAATCTCTATTTTCAGAGAATGGAGGACTATATATTATATCCCGATTAAATACATTATTTAGATTTTCTATAACCTTTTCCTTTGGTCCACGTGCTTAGTCATGACTTGAGAGAATCGTAATAGGGATTAATGTCAAGTTCTCCTTTTATTGTCTGTGGTTTTTACTTTTTTCTATATAGTGTGTGGCTGTGTTTTCTGTTGTATATGAATTCATGACTTTATATTTCCATTGTAGGTTTTACCTTTGTCATTATACTTTTTTTACCTCAGTGGATGCTTTTGACCTGTAATTAAAATGTCGTATATTAATATTATGACCTGATTTGGCTTGCAGTTGCCTGAAATACTTTATCCATCCTTTTATTTTGTATATTGTATTAATTTATATAGGTACTTTATTTTTTATTTTATTTTAACATATTATATAGTGGGTTTGCTTTGTAATTCAACATTAGTATCCTCATTTCATATATTAGTGTAGTCTACTTGTACTTATTTATATGTAATATATCTTTGCTTTTATATGCTTTCTGGTTTTTATTGCTTTTTTAGTTTATCTTTCTGTAAAAGGATAATTTTCATTGCAAGTGAGAAAAATTCCAATTGAAATTGACTTAAAATCATAAGGAAATTTACTATTAACACATTTCTGAAGGTTCAAAGATGGTGGGCTCCAGCAACAGCCCTATCAGTCATAATGTCATCGAGGGCCCCGGTTCTCTCCTGCTTTCCTCTAGCACAGTGTGAGCTTTAATCCCAAAGTTGCTTTCCCTCGTGTTCACAAGATGGCTGCCAATGGCTGCATGGTTCCTTGTTCATGTCCAACATAACAGAAATGGAGGAAAATCCTCCTTCAACCACGGAATAGGAAGTCTTCTACTTCAGTGTGATTGAGCCAACTTATTTGGTCATCTGCCCACTTCCTGGATGCATAACATTCACCAGGAGAATTCGATGAACTTATTGTCCCTGGTGATACGGTCAGGTTCCCCCCAAAGTCTCAGCGCTGTTGATATTTTGGACCAGGTAGTTCATTGTGGGAGGCTGTTCTGTACATTGTAGGATGTTTAGCAGTATCCCCATGCCAAGCTGCAAGACAATGAGCCGAAGTGAAAGTAACAATCAAGTGTTTATGTCCTCACTGTGAGAGGCCCAAAAGGAAAGCAGGGGAGGCTTGCCCCTCACTGTTCCATTCCTCCCCAGCCCCCATGGAATGGCACTGGGCAAGGGTCAACTAAATGGCACGCAGAGCACGTGGAAGAAGTAGCCTCACTGCTGAGGAGCATGGAACAAAAGGTTCCTGCCATCTTATGAACCAGGAAGACTTGGGGAAGGGAGATGGGGAAGGGCTGGAAGTGAAAAAAACTGAGTCAGAGTGGAGAAAAAGAACCTTTGTCAAAGGAACCAAGGACCTCCTTGGTCAAGGGGACGTCCCATAAGGAGGTCTCAGTGGAAATGTGTCTCGGTCAAGTTCTCCTGACTAAGGAGGCCTCTGAATGGGGGTCCCTGGGCTAGGAATGGAGACATGCACATGAGCATGTAGACCCAGGAAGTACTGACTGTAACTCCCTTGGAAGACTGTGTATGGGAAGGGCAACTTTTCCCCATGAATCGTGCCAGACAAAGCCTTTGTAATTGCCCATGGTGAGGTCTGAAAGATCATAGGATTTTGGCCTAGAGCCAGCCTCCTCATCCTGGCCTCTACCCTAAATGCCAGTAGCATCCCCTTAGATTGGGAGACTCAAAAACCCCTCTAGATATGATCAGATGTCCCCTGGATGGGCAGAATAACCTTCAGTTAAGAACCAGTGCCCGAAAGCACATGTTTATGTGAAGAAACGGTGAATATGTAACCAAAATTAGGGTTTTGATGGGAAGGAGGGCTAGGGGAATAGATAACAAATAAGTAATCAGGGGTACACACTGTATCCTATCATATTGTCCATGCTTGTTATGGTTTCTTTGATTCCACTAGTGGTTTTCTTTTTAACCAAAATTTTCAGTTACACATTTAGTTTCTAGGTGCTGTTGACACCTTGCTCTGAGCCATGTCCAATTAGCATACTTCTGCCTTTCTCTGCTGCACAGGTTTGCTGATTTCCTTCATTCTTCCTGCGTTTACCTTTATACATATTTTTATGCCTTTATTACATCCTAACAACTGAAATACTATATTTTGAACCCCTGGTTGATCAAGATGAAGGAATCCTTTCACCTTTTCTCCTCTTTAACTTCTCTTAGTTTAGCTTATCTCCTCTGTATTCCTTCTGGTGTGGCCTTATTTCTGGGATGGCTTTACTTTTTCTTTCCTGAACTCTGTTAGCCCATATTGCATTTCCTTTCGTTGTGTTGCCGTGTGGTTTCAGGTCACTTGTATACCTGGATGAACTTTTCATTTCCTTAAATCCTTTGAGTTATGACAGTATAGTTGGTCACGTATTTTGTATGCTCAGTGAATTCATTTTTTCTGTTGAATGGTTTTATCTGCTGTTGTTTCTCTGGTTCTTTCCTCCTTTACTTCCTTGGAGTACGTGTTTGTATGAGCCCAGCGTGGGGTCATTCTTATTATTACTCTTCTTCAAATGAGGTAAGTTTCTTTCTGGCTCACCTGTTGGGCATCAATTCATATGGTGGGTAGGGCAGCAATTTGGGTTAATAGTTCTTCCTGGGTCACAGTGAAGCTGTTCGCGACAGGATTGTGGGTCAGCGAGAGCTGTCTGAGCCTTTTGTTCTGTCCAGCCAACAAGGATTGGTCCCTGCAGAGCTGCTCACCCTTGGAGTCTCTTTCCTCTCCTCTGCCTCACTGCAGTCGGCTTCTTGTACGTGACACGTGAGCATTTCCTCCTTCGGCTTTACCTCTCCCGCTACTCTGTGGTTCCAGCGAGTATCTCGTACATCCCCTCCTGCTGGCACTTAGCCCATTTCTGTTTTGTTTTTTGTTTTTTTTATCAGACAAGGAATTGGTTTTGCCCCTCAGATTATGCCATCTATTTTGGAGTCTCCCTCTAAAGACTCTGAGGCCTGGACCTGCAAGTGTCCTCTCCAGGCATCATCCTGTTCAACCTTTACCGCATTTGTTAGCTTTTTCTCACATATTGTGGTCGAGGTTACAAGTGTCTTCTCACTTTGTTGAAGACAATTTATATTTCTGTTTAATATTTGGGGATAATTTTTTATTGAGAAATGATTCCTCATTTATTTTCAAACTGGTTGTGACTTCTTTTTTTGTTACTGTCCTTTAAGAAGAAGGAAGAAGAGGGGGAAGAAGGAGAAAAGGAGAAGCCCGTATCTTCTCATCAGTTACATTTTTTAATGAAGTTAACGATGCCCGTCTTGCCAACAGTACAATGTTGGCAGGATCAAATGAAATGATAATTCAGTAAACCACAAAGGGAAGAACAAATTTGAAGCATTTTTTGCATGCTTTTGATGTAATAGATTTTTCTATAATCCACATGTCATCCAGGCCTGTTTTCAGTGATATTTCAGCATTTTTCAGTCAAGGATGTTCTAGACAGCTCCTAATACTCTTTTATGGTTGCTCTTGTTGCCATGGGAACAGCCTGCCTAGTAACAATCTGACAAAGCATCCCCCATCAAAAAAAAAAAAAAATCAAGGTTATTCTGGCATCTTTCCCTTTAAAAAAAAAAATCTTTAAACTAAGACAATATAGTCCTTCTTAAAGCAGAGTTTAAAAAAAAAGAACCCACAGTTTTTAATCAGGCCTGCTCTCCTACCCATCCATCTCACGTTGTGTGTGGTGTGAATGACACAGTTGTGTGACCCTGGTGGGATAATGGGTGTGCAGTTTAGATACCTATTTTCAGGCACTTACAAGCATGCATCTTGATGAGGAAAGTGGGCTACTTCTTTATCATTCTGTGTAAAGTGCTTCAGGAGTGATTGATACACGGAAGGATGATTTTTAAAAGAAAAAAAAAAAACCAGTGTGCCTTCTGAAAGCATTTTGGTGTTTTTAAAACCCATAGATTTTTCTCAGGCTAGTCAGTGCTGAATAGAAAGCTCAGGAATAAAGGTAGATGGGTGGATGGAAAAATAAGGAGAAAAAAAGTGAGGGAGAATTGAGGATAAAAGAACACAGGCTCTACTATTATCTAAAAGCATCATTGCTGATGTGAAGAAATTGGAAACCAAATAATTAAAGGCTGCCTCTCACACTGCACATAGAAATGCTAATTTGTCCTATAATGCCTGGCACAAAATTCATGACAATAAAATGAGACCTGGGAGTCTCAAATGTTACAACTCACCACAATTTTGTATTACTGATTCTTCATTTGTCATTTAGAAACCTTTTGAAAGTCCCGTTTGCCATACCTACATCCCAGTGGAATAGATGGAAAAGCCACAGAGAGTAAGTCATACAGTAGAACTGATATTGGAAGAGAACAGAGTTTGCAGTCACTTTAAAAGTGTAAAAATTGAAAGAATCAACAGCTCAAAAAAGGCACAGAGTCATTTTAGGAGTCATGCAAGAAATGTTAAATGTCTGGGTTGGAGTCATGTGACTGAAACCCCACCGTGTGATCATTCCACAGGCTGGCAAGAGGACAGAGGACTGAATAGGTAGACGCTTTAATTCAATTTTTGGGAATGAAATTTGTGCTTGTAGAAAACATGCATATTGAAGTGCCTGGTTATGATAGTTTTCTCCACACTTTTCAAAGCCTCTTCAGAAAAAAGATCAGAGCCATTGCTGTGAAAGGTGGAATAAGGAATGGGAGAAAGGGGAGCCGGGTTTGAATCCCAGCTCTGCCATTGCTGCCTGGGGAACCATGATGCTCCGCCCTTTGCTTTGCCCCAGTTTGCTTATCTCTGCGTCCACAGGGTTTGCCCGGGGCCCTTTCATCTAAAACTTGGCACGAACTTGCTTTTCTCCCCTTCTTCCACAGATTCTAGAACCTTAACTATTCGCTCTGCTGTCACTAGCCCCTCTTCTTTCATCACAGTCAGGAAGTGTTCTTTTGAACACTTATTTGGGTGGAGAGCATAACCCAAAAAACAGTGGCACTGATTCCCATTACTACTTCCTATTGCTCCCCAGATGTTCTTTTGAGGAATTCACTGTTAATACAGTTAATGCTATAGTATTTATAATAATAATTTTGAGATTTATTGACATGAGAATATTTGCATAATAGCTGCCCTTTATTATCCAGAATGTATTTAATTCTGGATATTGGTTGGTATTGTAAGTGCAAAATGTTTTTGCAGCAAGAAAAAAAATTATACCCAGTGTTCATAAGGGTGATGTAGTCTATGGACTGTGTAAAAGCAGATGACTATAAGGGGAGATCTTTGACTATATGGAAATATGTTCCATGTTCCTATTACACATGCTGTGATTCTAAGAAAATTTTCCTTATTTCCTTCTGTCTTCTATATTCTGACCAATGCTACAACCCTAAATAAGTATCTGATACCATTTTATTATAACACTTCGTTATAACTCATTTTGACACACAAAAGAATTATCCCTAAAAAACGAGTGACTCTATCAGAATCAGGTGACTGCATATTGCTAGGTTGGGCTCCTACATAAGCAGAAAAGTTGGTTGCCAAGTAAGATGTGGGAATTTGGGAGAAATTTATCTGCTGAAACTATCTCACCTACCTGTTAGATTTTAGTGTCCAAAATGTCGACACTGGAGATCCTATGGGGGAAGAATCATTAAGAAAGCTCATGAACCCTGCTGTGAACACACAAAAAGCCTCTTTTAAGATGCAAATACCCTTGGAAGGCTTACCTCATTAATCTGGCAATTAACCCCATCATTAATCAAATATTTCCTCACAGTCATCTAAGAACAGTCATTTTTGCAATCTGGGTGCAGATTATATAAATCAATTACAGTGCTAAACCCTGGTGATAACAAATGTGAAAAGTTCTGTTTTCATTCAAGGAATCTACTGTCTACTGAGGACCAAGTGCTCTAAAACAGAGTCCATGGCAAAATGACTGAGTAATTAGCTCGTTCGTTCCAAACACTTAAAAATTCTGGATTAAATATTTATTTTCAAAATGCATGTCTAACAGCTCAAAAGCAAGAAATTAAAACCAGAAGGCAATATAAAACAGATAAATCATGCTTGTAGTCTTTTCGTTCAGGGGACTTGAAGGATACTTCAATCCCGGATTTTTCAGGGGTAATTTGGTCAACATGAGCTATAGTTAAGGGTACACTTGAGGAGGTGTAATAGGGATTGCGGTTGTAAACTGTGCACATGGCAAGCTGCTGGAGCGGGGCTCTATTCGTAAAGGAGAAAGCACGAAACGGTCTTCGCTGTCTGTGAACAGAACTGTTAGAATCTCATACCTGCTCATTATCTTGATGCGCCCTGTAGGACCACAAAAAGAAGTAAATGCTAAAACATACCATGGGGACACTTTCACAATCCACGGCACACACTGGGCACTCTCACAATAGAAAATCGTACTCTAGAGAATTTTACAGTTAAACAACAACAACTCAAAAATCCCGTGAGAAAACCACAGGAGGCAGTTGCCACCCTAGGAGAGGGGACTTATTACCTGAGGAACTAGCTGGTGGTGTGTGATTATGGCATATAAGGAACAGAATAAAGTTGGAGTAAGAACAGGCATTTAAAGAGGAAGCTAGAAAAGGCAAACGATGACTTCATAAATATGCCTGAGCTGGTCCTGAGTGGGGGGCTTTAATTCAAGAGGCTTCAAAAATTTCAAAACATTGGAGTATAAACGACTGGAGACGGGGATGCTTTTCATCCATTAAATAGAATCCCAAATAAAGTATGTACTCTTAAATTATATTCTGTACGTTGTAAAAACTTTTCAAAATAAAGTGATGTCAAGCTAATATTATAACATGAAGTTAAAAATATTTTAAGTTATTTATTATCCCATTTATCCCTAATAAAACTTTTCATTTTTCCATAGTTTCTTCCAGTTATTGCATCTTTACGTGGTTGTGAATATTGTGCTATAAACAAATAATTTTGTTTTTCCTAAGTTCTTTACTCCATATTAGATGACATTTTCCCGTGTTACATTGTACAGTAGCAACACCCTTATCTGAGGGGGATACATTGTAAGACCTCCGGTGGGTGCCTGAAACCACGGATAGTATCCAACCCTATATATACTCTGTTTTTCCAGCATCGCTACTCTTGCAGTTTGGGCCCATTATTAAGTAAAATAAAGGTTACTTGAACACAAGCAGTGTGATACTATGACAATTGATCTGATAATCAAGACGGCTACTAAGTGACTAACAGGGGCAGGGGGTAGTGAATACAGTGAGGATATGCTGGACAAACGGATGATTGACATCCTGAGTGGGATGGAGTGGGACAGCGTGAGATTTCATCACACCACTCACAATGGCTTGCAGTTTAGAACAAAGGAATTATTTCCGGAATTTTCTATCTAATATTTTCAACCTTGGTTGACTGCAGGTAAGTGAAGCCACAGAAAGTGAAACTGCAGATAAGAGTGGAATGACTATTTTTAATATTCGTAATTATCACTTTAAAATTCTGGCATTTTAAAATTTTTTAAATATTTATTAAATAATACGGCACATCAGGTCAGATGTTACTAAAGTGTAACAAATGAACTTCAGTTCCCTGCTTCTTTTTTCCCTTGACCTCTACCAAACCCTAACCCAAATCTCATTTTCTAAAGACATCTCCTCACAAATTTTCTAGCTTTTTCTTCATATATTTGCCTCCATATTGCTAAATAATAATCTTATATATCTGTGTTTTGATTTACTAATTTCAGGCATTATCTGCTGACTTCTTGTTATGGTAAGTAAGAATATAACCTTCTAAACTCTACTTTTCCTTCCTACTCTCAAAAATTATAATATTTTAAAATCATTAATCAGTGCTTACAGTGTAATTGGCTATGTAAATATTGCTTATTTTGCTGAGCCAAGTAGAATACTATGATTGTTTCCTTTCTTGTACAATATTTGCTTCTTGGAATTAATTGTTTCTTTGTTTTTCACTCAGTGCGTGTATTGTAAATTCTTCAAATTCTCCAGTGGATGTGTAAAGGAGAGTGTGATATTGTTTTGACCATAATAGATTATAGGTAACCAATTGGTTTCATTTTCTTCCTGAATCTCTCTCTCCTGTTTCTTGTCAGTATAATGACTTCAGAAGTTGGGCCCACAAAACTATAAAAAAAAAAGCGATGGCAGATACTCAGAAATCAATCCAATGTTTATCATACTTTTCCTAAGATTTGTGTGGTCCCATGAGTCAGGAAAAATTTGAAATGAATGAAGGATTTATAAAGTTCAACTTTCAAAGTTAGGCGGGGAGATATTTATACTTCAAGAAGAGCCAGAGAAATTCAAAATCCAGTCAGGTCATGTGGTCAGTTAGATGGCGGTGGCAGACTTAAATATCTCTGTGAATAGACAGAAAAGTTGGGTAATGTACATTTCCAGTCTAAGAGATGCAGACTAGTTAAAAATCTACCCCTTCTTTAAGCATAAAGTGCTTAACATAACGACTATAAAACATTGCTAAGTCCTATCAAAGTTGAAGGCAAGAATCCAGTCCTTGCCCATGCTAAAGCCTTCTCTGAACATAAAGAAACTGAACAAGCTGAAAATGTGACCACAAAAATGACACAGCATGGTAACTTCAATATTTTGGTGGTGGATAACAATTTTTTCCTTAGTGGGAAAGAATCATTTCTCTTTTAATTTCAGAAAGACTTAGAATTAAGTGGCTGATTATTTAAGGGCCTCAAAGTAACAATATTTTTTTGTTAGGGAATCTCTGCATTTTTGTATTTTATATAATTGTAATATTTAAGAAAACTTGGTCAATTGGAGTTATATTAGCTTGTGGTCCCAATTTTAAGATATTTAATTGATTTAATTTGATTTTAAGTTGAAATCTAATTTATTAGATTTATAAGAATTATATAGCACCTTGGAATATTTGTCAGACATTTAAATATTTAAAATACAATTTAAAATGCTTTAACAGATATCATGAACAAAGCTAGTAAATGGGACCAAACATTAATAAAAAGATCCCTCAAAAATAATTAAAATTTGCTAGATTTACAAATAAAATAATGTTATCTTAAAGTCAACCTAAGTGCTTAGGAATTTTGAATTTATAACTTTACTAAACAGAACATTTTAAAAATCACAGTGCTCTCTAAATAATCTTTTTTTGTGTCTCCAGGCTGTCCTTTAGGGCATTACAGAACTCTCATATTAACAAAGTCCACTACCCTTCTGCTCCAATCTGAGCTGATTGCTCTCTAAGCCTGCTTCCTCTACTTTCCTGTGTTAGCTCCATGTTTCCCAGATTCTATGTCCATGTTTTCCTCTGAGTCACATGGCCACATGTTCCCACTAAGAGAAGGACTCAGCATTCTTCCAGGAAAGAGTAAGAATGAGCATAAAAGAGGCTGGGTAAGAAACAGATGTTGAATAGAAAACCATTGGTGTCTGCTACACAGCCTTTCCCCCAAGCCCCATCCCATCCTTGCCTCCCATAGTACCATATACCCCATGTCCTTGGTCTTTCTTGGCTTCTTGGAGTGGCTGGTTTGCTTTCCTTTAGTGTCTCCATCTGCAATGCCTTCAGTTGCAATTGCCTTCACTCTCTAGATCCAGTAAAGCACACATGATGTTGTGTGCTTTCTACTTTCCAAATGTCTGTTGACACCTCTCATCTGATGTTCTTTTCATTCATATTCTGTTTATGATTTATTATTTTTTATTCTTCCTTTCTTGCCATTTTAGAGTGGTTTGGGAAGGAGATGTAGATAAGTTGCATAAGTTCAACTTCCATTATTGGAAATTCCCATCATTTTTACAGAATGTGTAACAGTCTACTAGTTGATCTACCATAATTTAAATGTCCCTTATTGAAGAGCACTTAAATTGCTCCCTTTTCTTTCCTGTCAGCTTGTTTTCTTCTGGTGAATTACTCCCTTGCAATAAATTACAACAGGTGGTATTATGATGACAAAAGTTACAGAAGGATACAGTGTGGGGTAGTAGAAAGAGTGTGGGCTTTGGTACAGCTCAGCTCTTAATTTTGTTCATTGCTGTCAGTGTGATGAGCAGTTCATTTTTTGATCTACCTGAGTCTCAGTACCCAAATTCAGATTAAGACATAATATTTATTCCCAAAGTCAAAATACTCTGCAAAGTAAACAGTGTAAAATAAAAGTAAATAAGTAAAATTTAAAGTAAAAATACCGCTTAAAAATAACAAATATACCCCATGGTCTTACTCCCCTGCTCCATAACCTCCTTAATAGATTTAATTCCATTATTTACCATTTTCCACCCTTAAAGCATCTCTATTTTTTAAAATTTCTATGTATCAAGTAACTTACAAGTTTTATCAAACCGTGCACACCCTCAAGGCTTTCTAGGATAGGCATCTGAAGGTTGAACAATGCTTTTTGCCCCTACATAGAGCTTAGCAACTGGTATTATAAGAACAAGCTCTCTCACTGTCTTTTGTAATCACATACAGAGTTATTAAACCTTTTCAGAATCTTGCCAGCTTTTGTATAATGATACTAAATTTGTATAAATGGGAAGATGGTTTCCTTGCCTCACCGTCCTACTTGTGTTACCGAAGGTTGACTGCCAAAGCCGTGCAGAACAGATTCCTAGCTTTTCTGTTCCTGTTTTCAGTTTACTGACTAGTTTACTACAAAAGTCTGTTTGAATTGAAACCTGCCCAATTTTTGATTCCTGCTTCACTCTCCTCAAACTACAGATGAGTCATTAACTATTTCCTTAAGTGCACGTCTTGCCCTCATTGGCACCTTTATTAAAAAGAAAAGTAAAATCCGAAATCAGAGTAGATGAGGGTAGTCATCAGGACATCAGAACGGAACATGAAATCACTTAATTATATTTTTCTGGCTGTTCATGCATTTAACCAGAAATAAAATACACAATTAAAAATGCTAAGCCTATTTATTATTCACATGGCTCAAAGAGCTGAAGTTCTAGTCAAATAATTCAACCAGAGAATGTTCCTTTGTATAGGGCCATTCCTTCCAACTTCATCATAAATTATTTTGCCAAGTTCTTCTAAGAGCCCTGGGAGGTTGGCAGAGTATGTATTCTTACTTGACAGATAAGCAAGTTGACATTCAGAGAGTTTGCCAGAGGAAGCACAGTGAGTCAGGGACAAAGCTGGGAGACGGGTTCAGGTGCCCCAAATCCCATGTGTTTCTGTCTCACAGAACCAGCTCTCAGGGATTAGCTCTCTCACTGCTTAGTAGTTAAACTCTCTCACCTTGCCAAGTGACCGTAGTTCTCAGGGAATATCTTTTGGTTTTTGCAATTCATGATGCAATTATTGAAAATGAATTTTCCAAATTAGAAGAAGTATTTTAGTTAGTGAACAGAAATTCTGGAAACCAGACTGGGTTCCAAGAGTACTCATTCAAGAAATAAAGCTCAATTTTGTTTTATTTATTTAGCCACCAATTCAGCTCTTTGACTGTAGTGTGGTTGTGGGAAGAGAGCTGGATGACAGTCTGGGAAGCCTGTCTGTCTCAGCCCTGTTGTCTACTGGTCATGACTCTGGACAAATTGGTCCCCCTCCTCTAACCTCAGTGGCATCGTAGGTAAAACCAAGAATAACATCTCCGTTTCCTGCTTTAACGGGCTTTTTGTGATGAGCAATAATAAGACGAGCTGCAAGAGTGTGCTTGGAAACTAAAGCACATGAAGGTAAGATAACTATTATTTCTTCAATACCACAGAACAGGTGAAGAGGTAGCTCTCAGGCTAATACAAGGAAGAAAGTGAAAGGCCATTTGAGACATTTCAGCCTTAGCTGTTGTTAGGATTCATTTAATTGAATAATACAAGTTGACCTTTAGTAAAAATTTCCCTTATGAAAGCAATTTAAGGGTGGCAGTTTACAATAACAATAGGTTAGATGTCTCTTTACAGAGTACAAAAGTATACCTGTTAGAGCGAGGTGAGATTCCTAGTCTTCATGGGTGTAATAGGGAGCGAGCTATAGGATTAAATCCGCGTTCACTATAATTTGGTAGTCCACACGTTGTTTTCAGACTTTCTCTCTGGCTGCTGGATTTTTAAATTCTCTTACCAATGAGAACAACGTTTTTTGAAAGAGTAATAATTTAATAAGCTCTGTATGTGTATGTGTGCATGTCGGCACTCATGCAGGCAAGAACTAAGTGTTTAGAGAAAAATTGAATTGTTGAAAATTATTTTTGGCCTTTTATCACAAACAGAGTTATAATTCATGGAAGATTCATGGAGCTAAGAATACAATCTAGTGACCAGCATGGAATAGTCATCTAAAAGGCCTGACCTGAGTGAGGCATAATAAAAGTTTTAGTTTTAAGTTTCCTGTTCCACTTTGGTGGAGGGAGAGGGGAGCAGACTTTGCCCGATTAGCACGCAGCTGTGTGGTGGACTGTATCTGTGGTTGTTCAAATGTCTTAGTGCTTTTGATGCATTGAGGAAGATCTATATGACACTATCAATTTCTACCTGGCTTTTGAAATTCTTTTACTGTATAGTTAGTTCTGAGATAAGAAATTTGGATCAATAAAGGTAAGTGAATGAGAATGAATAGAAAAGAGAAAAAAAAGGAAAAAGAACTGATTTTTTAAAGTCAAAAAGTACCATAGAATATAATTCCTCCTCTCTTCAATTGAAAGATAACTTATTTTCTGAAATACTTGAAGACCTACTAGTATATTATTGCCATCAATGTGACCCTTTAAGAAAACTCTATATGGGACATGGATCATTGAGTGATGATGTTGAGAAATTCCTTAAAGTCCCTTAAACATATAGCAGTTTTTCAAATGATCTTTCTGCATGAGAAAACCTCAGTGCTATGCCACTTGCTAAGTAGAATAATAGGCGTAATTTGTTCAATTTTCTGATAAACAATTGTTTGTAATTAATAAAACCGACTCAAGAAATTAATGCTACTTTTCTCCAATAAACATATTTTTGATAGTGCATGGCACAACGTGTCTTGCAAATGTTTAGAGATGGTTCTTACTTTCATGGCATTTATAGTTTAGCAAGTCTTTTTGACTAAGATCTAAAAAAAAAAAAAAGGAAACCCTTCTTTTAATTCTTTCCATGCCACTCTGTTGCTCTAATCTTTGCTAAACTCTCACCCAAAATACGGCCTGTTCACAGGTAATATTGGTAGCTCTCAGGACTTTTTGAATATTTGATAATAAACTGTTCACTTAGAACAGTTAATAATGCAGATCCTCTGGATGTTAGTAGCAATTACTTGTGGAAGAAAGTTCAATGATTAATTAAATCTGGGAATAAGCTTAGATTAAACAAAGTTAAATGGGCTTCATTAATGCAGGATTCCTCACAAACTTTAAAAATGAAAACTGCAACAAAAAAATAAATAAATACAGTAACTCAGACATAAGCTTATTGAATGTTTTCAAATAAAGGGAATAATAGATATTAAAGGCCAAAAATAAAAAATAAAAATAAATAAAAATAAAAATGATAACAAGTCTCTGATTCTTCCAATGGGAAATTTGATAGACAGTATTCCCCAAAAGTATTTATCCATGAAATTTTCTCATGAAGGCACCTTTTGGGAAAGAGATCACTTAGAAGTTGAGGTTAGCCTGGATGTTAGGAAGGCCTTTAAAATAGGCTAGCTCTGGATTAGAATCAGAGTTCTAGTCCTAGATCTGCTATTTATTAACTATGTCCCTAGACACATCACAAAAACCTTTCTGAACCTCAATTTCCTCAACTGTAAATGAGAGTGAGAATACTTACTTCAAATCAGAATTATGAGGATTAAAAAAAAACTATGTGAAACTGCTCTGTAACTTGCAAGGCATTTTAAAGATAGAAGCATTATGGAAATTATGGGTACAGCATTAAAAGTTGATCTCACTAAGAATGGTTGACCTCTTTTTTAAAAAATGCTCTTTGACATTAATGATGTGTAATAATCAGATTTCCTGATTCAGCAGAGGAGAGCTGTTCTCTTCCAAACCATTCAGGTAGTGAAGTATTAACTTCAGGGGAAATAACCATAAAGTAATGAGGCAAACGTTTCCATGTGGCTCATGATTTTATAACAATATCACATATGATTTTTCACATAGTGCCTATTGATAAATGGTAAAGAGTAGGCTTCATTATCATGGTGAAAACCCAGACTAAAATTTTTTCTCACTTGGATTAGCATTAAAATACTTGGAAATGAGGAAGAAAATTTAGGTGAGTAAGCAATAAAATGATTTTGAGTTTCGTCCTCCTTGCACAACTAGATGGCCGGTGGAGATATTAACAACCCCATATGGTAACAATAAGCAGGTTGCAGAAGGGTGCGGTGGCAGAGGCCCTAAGGCATTTAGAATGACTGAAATAGAGCAAGTTGGTTGATAATATTCCCTTAAAATGGAATACAATTGTTTTGGGCTGAATTGTGTCCCCTTCGTATTCATATGTTGAAATCCTAACCCCCAGCGACTCAAAATGTGACTGTTTGGAGATAGGGTCCTTAAAGAGGTAAGATAAAATGAGATCATATGGTTGGGCCCTAATCCAATATGATAGATGCCCTTATAAGAAGAGGAGATTAAGACACAGGCCTAGGGGAGACCCTTTGTGGACAAGGAGAAGATGCTATCTGTAAGCCAAGGACAGAGGCATTCAAAGAAAGCAAACCTGCCAATATCTTGATCTTGGAAGGACCAAAGAAAACAGATATTGGTAACTCTCATGTACCCTTGTCCGTGATTCCTGTTTTAGCCAAATCTGCCCTCTTACATACCATTGCTATCTAATAAAAGCTTATGTGGCTTACTCAGAGGTAAATCTGAAAGTCTCGCAATGCTCAAATTTCCTAAATCTGAAAGTCTCGAATGCTCCTGTATTAGAGAAACAGGAGAATATAATAAGGGGTAAGGTTTGGAGCTAGATAGCCTGGGATCAGATCCTGGTCTGCACTGTATAAATCATCCATAAAACTGGCATGCAAATAGTACCTATTTTGTAGGGTTGTTGTGAAGATCAAATCAGTTAATGGATGTAAAATTTAGTAAACCATAATCCTTAAGATGCGTAATACAGACACTGGACTTGCAATTCATATATCCAACACCAGATGGCAGTGTGGCCATCCAAGGTTAGGTTGCCACTTAGGTTGATGAACCAGCATGAATATCTGAAACACAGGGTAACCAAATTCTAGATTCTGTAAAACTAAGGTGAATTGAAACCTCTGTGCAAATGATTCTATATAAGGTCACAGAAATATACACAAAATAAAATCTTTTTTTAAAAAAGCTTAAATAAAACATCTGATTACCACTTATTGCTTTCTCTCCCTAATTATTCAAATCTTGGCTCCATGGTTTTCTAAGTGAATGAGCTTGGACAAGATACTTTTACCTTTTCTAAGCCTTCATTTTCTTATCTGTAAAATAATATATGCATTTAACAAAATTTTTGTTGAACTCCTGCTATGCATCAGGCATTGTTCTGGGAGCTGGGGATGTAGCACTTCAAAAAAGAAACAAAAATCCTTGCCTTCATGATGCCCGCACCATAGTCACCAGAATCTAGTGAATAACCAAAGAACGTCTATCATTTAAAGTCAGATACTGGTTGTGTACCGGGATGTTAAAGTGAGACTCTACCTCAGTTTTCACTGAATTCCCAAAGCTGAAGAATAGAACAATAGGCTTAAAGTAGCTCTACATTTTGTAACAAGGTATTCAACAGACTGCTGATGAAGAACCCGGAAAGGGGATGGTCCACAATGGCAGTAACCTCAGCTTCGTACCTACCTCAGCCGTATAAGAGATCTCGGGTAGGCTAAGAGAAAGGGTTGTTTTTAAAGACAGTTTGGAGAAAGCTGGGGGAGGACAGCACATCTCCATCACATCACCATCGTGAAGAGAGGGCACCATTCCTAGTCACCCAAATGAGGAAAGGATCTTCGAGAGAATCACTGGGAGGGCTGGCGCGAGCCCCTGGCGTGGAGGCACGTGAAGTCTGTGCGGGAGGCTGCGGCTGCCGAAGCCTGAGGTGGCAGAGCTGAGAGAAGAGAGCTGCGCTGGGCACCGAGTACGCTGCCCTAGTTGACCCGCATGACGGCACGAGGGTGTCTTCGCGGGGACCAGATGTGAACTCTGAGGGATCCTATCTGGAAGGACAACTTGATGCCCTCTGTTAAAGGATAAACTGAGGCACATTAAAATTTTCAAGGGTTGTTTTTTTTTTTTGTTTGTTTGTTTGTTTGTTTTGAGAAAACATCGATTGGAATCGGTGCAACCAAACTGGAAGTTGTAAAAAAAATTAATAAACAGAAACTTTAAATAGAGCTAGGAGACCAGAAGGGGGAGCTCTCGCTCCCTCCAACAGGAAGAAGAAAGACTCATTCCTCATGAGGACACAGCAAACGAAGAGCCCTGGACTCTTGTTTACTACAGCCCTCCCAGCTCCTCTCTCCTCTCTATGAAAGAGTTCTCCTTCCCTTGCCAAGCGGGCACTTGCATGGGGCTCACTGTGGTTGCAGATCCCAAATTGCAGTTCTCTGCTGATCATGAATAAACACGTCTTTGCTGGAGAAATATTAGTCAGTCTATTTGTTTGAGGTCAACAAAGTGGTTAGGAGCCCCTTCCGGAAACAGCCAGAGAAAAGGCTTTTATAGAATAGACATGGAAGCAAAGCAAGGAAATCATTTGATTGACTACACCTTAAGTGGTTGCCTTATTTGGGAGAACCAAGTTGACTGTGATTGGTTGTTCTTAAATTTTATTTTCTCCATATGACTGCACTTACAGAATTGACTTTGGCTTAGGTTTTGGTTTGCTTATGTAGGCTACCAAGGTATTAGAGCCACCTGGTCTAATGGCCCCCTTGTGTAATCACTTTAACATCACAAAGGACATGAACTTCCAGATAGATGCCCAGGGCATGAGGGAGGAATCATGATGACCAGGTGGGGCCAGGCATTGCCAGCATCACAGTGTGAAGGCCTTGCAGCAATGTCTTTGAGGAGCTCAGCTCTGGGGATCCACCAGCCCAGAAGCGCCCCAGAGGTATGTCTACAGCCAAGCAGAGCTTTTCAGTCCCTTACTTCTCCCATCCTCATTCCAAGCCTGAAGTGAGGGCATGAGATCTTGCCTGTGCCAGGACAAGGAAGGAGCACTACCTCGGGAGCAAGTGTGCAACATTAATAATTATACTGCACTGAACATTTTAATTATTAAAATGAGAACATTTTTGTGCCTGGAAGGGATTAGGGGACTCATGTTATTACTTACTATGAGATTCTAAACGTTGTTATGGTACCTCCCTGAGATTTCAGCCAGGACGGAAAGTACTTAGCCCTCTAAGTAGACTGGAAGTAGATTTAACCTATGCAAAGAGCTGAACATAATAAATATTTTCTGTTTCATCATTGTTCTTCTGATCAGCCTTTGCAACTTGCTGGACTCTCTGATCTACGGCTCTCGTACTGAAGATGGAATGAAAGTTTCCAAGGACGATGCCAAAGCAGCACACAGTGAGGAGCGGACCGGGCAGAACTCACACTGCTCTTCAGTTCCTTCACCATCCGTCCACACCTAGACGCTGGCTCTGCTCTTCAGGGTCTCAGAGGAGGGGGAAATTCTCTCACTGGAATGTCTGATTCATATTTTCTAATCTACAGCACGTGCTCTTTGAGAGCAGCTTCTGACCTGTCATGGGCCCTTTGTGTTTGTAGACTGAATACTCGCATAAAGGCCCATGGCAGGTTGAAGGGAGTTGAATTACTTCTGGGATTTTGGTGGTGAACTAATTTTGGCCACCAAAGTAAAATGGTGTAGTTTGACTGGTGAATCAGAAATGTTTCTTTCCCACAAGACTGTGGCATGTTTTCACCTCAGTGTCCCTCCTTTCAATAAAGTCAGCATTTTTCAAAGAGGTGTTCTGCCAACTCTGCAAGAAGTTAATAGGAATATAGAGAGAGAATAAAAGTTTCCACCAGTCAGATGTTTGGGAAATTCTGCACACCTTGTCCTCACTTCTGGCACAGCACATTAGCAAATTACGGAGTCTTCAAAAGTGCATAGGTTAATTTTGCTAAACTCAGCATATTTTCTGACCTTACAGTAGCTTAGACGTCTTTTCTCTCAGCACACTTGCTAACATCCCTCTGACCGATGTTCTGTGTCACACCATTCTGGATACCCAGGACTGAGGCATTATCTCCAGAAAGGCCCTATGCAAAGGAACAACATGTAAATAAGTTAGCATGGAGATTCCCCCGGCCTTGATGCTGGAAAATAGAGAGCAGCAGGATCCATGGGGAGAGGCCAGTTTTGATGAGGTGGTGGAGGGTGAAGAAAGGATTGAAAATCGCTCTATCTGGAAGGTTAGGAGGTCAAAAGGGAGCAGCAGCCCCATGGAGAAATGCAGCATATTTCACAATTCTGTGTGTGACAAGATGCAGAAGGAGTATTTTATGTTATTATAGGGAACAAGAGACTGGAGAAAATGGAACTGCCATAGCCTTATGATTGAAAGAAAATTTCATCTATTTAGTTAAGTCTTCTCTAGAACCCACATTATACCAGGCACTGTTCAGAGCAGGTTACAAATATTAATTAATAAGTTCTCAACAGAACTATAAGGTAGGTACTATTACTTTCAACCCCATTTCACAGATGAGGAAACTAGAACACAAAGATATTAACTAACTTGCTCAAGGACCAGGACTCAGGTCCAGACTATCTGTCTCCAGACTCCACGCCCTTAATCTGTGCTCCATGTGGCCTTTCTGAATCCGTAAAGTAGAACAGGACGCCACTGCTGGAGGCAATCTTGAATCATTAAAAAGCACAAACAGCAATTGCAAATATTAAGGGAAAACTCCCCCTCTTCTAGGTCCTCTAAAATGGGAGAGAGTTCTCCAATTTAATCAAAACTGACTGACATTAATGTTTATTCCTGAAACTTTTTGATATGACCTTTAATATACCGAAGATGAAACTAAAATTGATGTGAGGGATAGCATTCCAGGTGAAGCAACTTAAGTGATAAAACTTGTTACCTCAGCAATGTTGCCCGAGGGACAGACTTACATTTTTCATGAAAAATGTTAGGCAGAAGGTCTTGATGTCATTTCATGCACCGTTTAATCAGATTTACCTCGAGAGACGGGGGGATTTGGAAAGCTTTATTTTTCTTTTTTAAAAATGTAACTCATATTTTGGTATGAAAGTAATTCATGTTCACTATAGACAATTTTAGAAAAACAAATTATAATTAAGAAAATAAAAATTATGCATAATTCCACCGCCCCAAAACAATTACTTGGATGTGTTTACTTCCATTCTTTTCGCTTCATATAAATACATTTTAGAATATAAAAACAATCTATTGACAGATGACTGGTTGCCTGGATGGGGGCAGGGTGGTGGTGCAGAGAGATGGGGAGAGAAGGATGACAGAGACACAGGGTAACTTTTGGAGTTGGTGGATATCTTCATTACCCTGATTGTTGGGATGGCTCCATAAGTGTGTCCATATATCAGTACTTATCCAATTGTCCTTTTTAAACAAGTGCAGTTTGTTGTATTTTAATTAAGCTTGAATAAATCTGTAAAAATTTATAATAGTGGACAGTTTGGGGTTTTTTTTGTAACTCAGGTACTCTTTTCTGGCTCTTTATAAAACATATAAAAGAGCTATAAAAGCATTTCACACTATAGTAGGCACCCAGTAAATGAATCTGATTTATGCAAATTTTTTTCTATGAAAATGTGTGGCATAGAGTAAAAATTTTAACTCCATATAGAATCATAGTTTCCCTTTGATACATTTTTAAACTAAAGAAAGAAACAAACAAAACAACCAAGACAAACATTTTCTGGCCCATGAAACCCAAAGACAAAGCAGCAAGAACAGCAGCCACAATTACCTGCTTCTCTCTCTAAATACGTATATGGACACTACACATGAATGTATACATATGTGTGTGTTTACACCCACACATAACACACAGAGAAGTGTACAGATTTAAATCCATCTAAGGAGACTCAACAGATTTTTAGGAATCTGTTCATTGGCATCTGGATGTCAGAGACTGCAAAGTCAATTTTTTAATAAGATGCCTGAAGCACAGTTGGTGTTCAATAACTATTTTAAAAAAATGAATCAATGAACACTCTTGTTTCTCAAATTACTTTCATATTTATGTAAAAGCCTTCCAGTGAAAATAACTTCCCGTATTTAAAAAATAAGTTTGTTTTGGTCCTCAAGCCCTAAAAGTTGCTATTATTTATGAAAAACATCACACTTAAATAGCTCCTAATTGAAGATGCTAAATAAAATAAATGCGGTTTCCAAAATTGTTTTGGCATTGAAGTTAGCATTATTTGCGTAACAATAATTAGAAACAACTAAAAATGAAGATAGTCATTCAATGGTTTAATATCAGAAAATAAAAAATAATACTCTCTTTTCTTGTCTAGTTTTTCATGATTTGAATATCCTGGTGCTGTTATTACTTACTAACTCTGGTTTATCAAAGGGCAGAGCTCATTGCAGAGTTAATACTTTTTTTTTAAATAATAAAGTTAAGGTGAAAGAGATGGAGAGGTAAGAAATATGAGAAAGAGGAGGCAGAAGGCTGAAGATTTCTACTCTAAGGTGTGGAAGATTGCTAAACACACGTAACAAACATGTAATTTCTAATATCACTGTTTGGCCTTGAGCTGATGTTTCACTACCTCATCGATGATTGAATGTTTGTTAAACTTCTGTAGTGCAGGAACAATGAGAGACACCATAATGGATGATTCTTAGATCTCCAAGAAAGATAGCACGCATAAGAAAGGTAGTGTAAGGCTGGAAATGGAACCTTGGGAAACACACTTATAAGGGACATGAAGAAGTAAATCCAGTGGGAAAAAGAGAAAAGAAAGAATAAGAAAAATAAGAGGAGGACCTGAGCAGCATATTGTCTTGGAAATTAGAGCTTATTTCACTAACATAATTGGCATGGCATTTAGGACATGTGGAAACACTACTAGTGGTCATTTGTATCCTGTTCTTTTCTCCTTCCAGGCATGCAAAAAACAACATTTTCCAGCCCTCTTGTAGACAGACATGGAAATTTGACCACTTCTCACCAATGAGCTTCGAGCTGCAGTGGCAGGTGTCAACTCTGTGCCAGGACGCAGGAAAGCCTGGTATGAGATGCCCTGTCACTCTTCCCCTGCCACATGCTGGGGTGGGGGAGAGTCCATCAGCTTGTGTCCTTGACTGGCTTCATGAAGGAGAGCACTTTACTGCAACACATAACGTGAGGGAGAGATTTACTTGTGTGGTATCAAATGACCGAGATTTGAGGCTGATTGTTTTCAAAGCATAAGTTTAGCTATCTGGATGAATAAAGGAAGCAAGGGGTTAGGACTGCTATGTGTCAGAGCAGCCAAAGCAGATTTTGCCAGCCAGATTTGGGTGGGCCTGTGGTGGCATACAAACAGGTATGATACTGTCATAAAGGGTGTTCTCTGTCTTGATTGGAAAAGCAACATAGTCATGTGGCTCAGACATACGAGATAAAACAAACACAGGGCAACATTTTTTGGTGGTATTTATTGATTTACCGTGTCCAATCTCACATCGTTAATATATTTTATCATAGAACACAAAGTTCCACATTGCAATTATCAGCACATTGCACTAGGCATCTCACCACTGCAGGCTAGATAAAATTTTAACTATTTTCATGAAGTACTCAAAATTTAGCATTCAAAAATTATTTTCTACAGAGCTCGAGTAAGAAAGGTTTTAGCCACCTCTTCCAATCAAGACATTGTACTATTAGATACCACAAGGTCATTCCCCCAAGGTCAATTCCAGTGGAAATAAAGAGAAACATCAAGAGAGATAGGAAACTGTCAGAAATTCCACGGAAGACAGAGGGCTGTTTTGAACTGTCGTGTGAGGGGATGATGGTCCTAGTCTAAGGCATTCTGCTGTGTCTAGCATTATTCTCCCCCTTGCCTCAGGGCCATCAGTGGTGCTAGAATCCACGTAAATGCAGGTGTCCTCAGGCATAAAATCTTGACAGGACAAATTCTGGTTCTGAGCTTCAAAAGCATGTGAGAATTGATAATCCTTGGATAGCCACTTCTCTTCCCCTGCCCCCTCACCCAAACCTCCAGGACAGGTGATACAAACTAGGATGGCTTTTTGGTGCCCAAGTCGCTCTACCGTTGGGCTCACACCTCCCTTCTGCCCCACAAACATCAGGTCTGAGCCAGAATGAAGTCTGACCCTTGGCTTTCCCCCATATACATTGCTGGACAGAGCAATGACTATTCCAAGAGGAATATTAACTGACAGGTTAAAATAAGAAGATAGCTAGGGAACACAGCTCTTTCGAAAGAAAGTAACAAAGTGGCTTGCAGAGTCCATCAAAAAATGTTTTATAACTGATGGGACAAAGATTCAAAATAAGCAATTTAAACATAGTAATACAGATAAAGAAAGATAGTAGCAATATGAAACAATAAGAAAATGTAAAAAAAAAAAGAACCAAGTAGAAATATTATATGTAAAAAAATGAAGTACTTGAAGAACAGAAAAGATAAGGTAAATTGTAGGATTGTTACAGCTGAGGAATTGATTAATAGATTGGAAAACTTGATTGAGGCACTCTTCCAGAAGGAAACAGGAAAAGATAATGACCTAGAAAATATAAAAGAAAAGTTAAGCAATATGAAGGTTATGCATTGTTCACAAGAAATTGCTATTTTTCCAAGTTATCTATTTGCCTGTTATCTGAAACACAACAGCACTTGTTTGCCAAGGCTGATTCTAAAGCTAATCTAACTTGGTTTGAGGATCTGAATAATTAATACAAGAACAAAACAACTTATTCAACAAGACGAGGGAAAATATATTTTTCCTCGGATAGATGCAATATTTCTTGATCATTTTAAAGTCCTAAGCATGCAATATTCTGATGAATCTATCATTATGCTACATGACAACTATGAAGAAGTATATAGAGATTATTAATATTCTACTGGGAGAGAATGATAATAAAAGTAATCATATCCATTTAACAGTGTTTATCATCGTTGTATTGCAAAGTAACCTGACTTAGGTAGCAATTCCTGTAAATGACTGTAAATAATATTTTACAGCCAATCAGAGTTTTTGTTCTCTTCTCATTTTTTGTTCCTCTGGCTAAAAATCAGTGTTTTAAGTAAGAATTCTCATCATTGTTGTCATTATCATCACCATTATCTTTATCACCACCACCTTCATGGGTGTTAGTATTCCCAGCCCCCTCCTTCTTCCCAAACACATATAAAACGGCAAAGGCTTCCTTCTGATTGTGTAAGTGTTGGGATTTCCTTGCCACTCATCTCCTTACACCATGCCTCAAAACATAAGTGCTCAGTTTTTTGGTTTTTTTGGGTTTTTTTGCCAAATCATTTGTGAAATGTTCCATCCTTCTTTCCTCCCTTTTTTCCTTTTCTCAATATTTATTGAGCACTCACTATGTACCAGCACTGAATGATGTTGATGATAAAAGAGAAAAAAAAAAAAAAAGGCTATGGTCCCTGACTTCTGCAAGATCTCAAGAATTGGTGAGCAATTGCTCCATGCTTGGCTGTCCTGCGTTGAATATCCTGGGAGCTAGAGGATTTGAGAAAGCAGAAGATCTGGACCACAAATACGTTGATTGTACGTCACAAATATGTTCCCAGAATGTGGGGACAAAGAATGTCCCTAGTCCAGGATTTGTAGCAATGGGAAAGCAAGGGGGGAAAAGGTAACTACAGAGATATGCTAAAGGTAAGCTAGGTTTTAGGGAAGAAAGGATGACCAGCAACTCCTTCAGGAACATAGGAATGTTCCCTCTCTCTCTCTTTCTCTCACAGACATCATGCACATACACACACATACCCCAAGTTTGATAAAGTACCAAGCTTAAGTATACATACTCTGATTTTAAGAACCACCTCTTTCTATTTGATGATTTAGCACTGTGGAACAAAGGCTTTCATTTGCCTGGTGATTATGATAGGGTTAAAAATGTAGTGTCTCTGAGTCGGCTGTTACCGAGGAGCATAGGAAACAAAGAACAGATTTATGATTTCTGGCTGATGAGTCACTAAGGATGGGTTTAAGTTTCAAAAATAATCAATAAAGTGATAGCGCAAAAAAATCACAGTGCCTTATAAGGAAGTCACAGTCACTCTGACATTTGCTAATGGTACTTTTTGTGATAACATGTTGATTAAACTCACTAAATTGAGGAGAGTAGATGCACCACTTCCTTAAAAGACCAGAAGCTGTCAGATGTTATAAAAGAGGTGAATCCAGAGACACTTTCTCTGTAAGACAGTCAGAGGTCTTTTTCACATAAATAGATGTTCACAGAACAGAAAGAGTGGCTTGGAGAAACGGAATCTAGGCTTGGGAATGACTTAGGGCTCTTGTCTTTAGGGGTTCCTAGGAAAGAGGTCCAAATGGGCCAGTGAGGGGTCCTTGATAATCTGCCCCAACCTGTGATGGTATATGCAGTCCTTACCCACATCCTAACTAAGCATGCTTCTAATGTCAAATTGGCTTTCTCTGCCAGGAAGAAATATTTCCCTTCAGAAGTGATTAAATGGATTTTCTACTCCATATTCATCTTGTAAGACTTTGGGTAGCGAATTTTTCCAGGGAATGGATAAGTTGGCCTTGGTAGTTGGAAAATCATGAACAGTGGCACAAGCTTAGAGAAAAAACTTTTTGAATACCAGTTTATCCTTCATAACTACATACTGCTCCACAACATTTCAAAGCCTTAATTACAGACAACAGAAGGGGAGTCCAGTCTTGTAATAAGACTGTCTTTTTTCATAAATGAGTATAGTGACACTGAGATTCATGAACATTAATATCTACAGCATTCTGCCTGTGGGGGTCTTCTACTTATGAATTCCGCTGAAGCTTAGGTAAGATGACTACTTCAATATAAAAATCCCTTAGAGTTAAAAGAAGTCTAAAAAATGATAATCACCTCTGTGGTGCACATTAACATGTCTGTACTGTTATTGAAATGAATATATAAAAGTTCTGTGATTCAACTGTCCTTATGACTAAATTACAGTTTGAACCAAGAACTTAGCACATGCAAATTTTACATCAATCAGGGCAGAATACTTTGGGAAGTGAATATTAAGAGCTGCGTGTTACTGTGTTAGTTTAAAAATGGCAACTAAAAACTTACGGTAAAAGGTTCATCTTAAAAATTTATTCTTTACCTCCAACTTTTCAGAGGTACATTTAAGACATGTAGCTATTGAAGCAATATGAAAAAACAGACACCATAGAAAACAAACTTATGGCTACCAGTAGGGGAAGGGGGTGGGAAGGGATAAATTGGGAGTTCGAGATTTGTAGACACTATTATATAAAAAAGAGATAAACAGCAAGTTCATGCTGTACAGCACAGGGAGCTATATTCAATACCTTGTAGTAACCTATGGTGGAAAAAACGTGAAAACGAATATATGCTTGACTGAAGCATTATGCTGTACACCAGAAATTGACACATTGCAAACCGACTATACTTCAATAAAAAATATATACACTAAAAAAAAAAAGAAAATACAGAAACATCAAGAAAGTGTCCCTTATATATCTGTAAATGCGATTTGATGTCCACTGGTTTAATGTCTTATGGAACTGCAATTCCATCGGTGCCATCCTCAATTAAGGTGCACGCTCATGATACAGCGTATTACCGGTGTTAATTTACTGGTTTAATAGGAGCTAACCTGTTAAAATGGACTCAGATTGATTTGTTGTCTTATTTGGTTAGGTGGCTGCACATCTGACAGTCGTCTGATAATTGGAAGTTTACTTGTAATGAAAGAAAGCACCCAAGATAAGAAGGGGAGAGGCAAATGTGGGATCTGGGCTTGCTTTTATTAAGGGTGATTTTCATGTTGCGAGTAGGAGCACTTTGTGTCTATCCAGTGTAATCTATGTGCCAACCTCCTCCTGTTTCACAGACTCTGCTCTCTCTTTATGAGATTTGCAAAGGAGGAGGCTCGTTTCACATCCACCCCAGGGCCTCAATTTGGCAACTGCTTTTCCACACTACATTCTCTTCACTGCTCCCAGTGTCACCGTAGGCCACTGCCATCTAGAACTCCCCACTGCATGCTAGGGTACTGTGCTGGGCTTGCGTTGCTGCAGTGTGAACATTCCACACTGGGCTTATTGCTGTGTAGTCTGATTCCCTCAGAGCACCAGCAGTCACGGCTGTATGGGTGAAACAGTTTTCTCTGAAGAATTGGGAGTAATTAAAGAAAATTAATTACAACAGAGGAAAAAGCCCTTTAATATTATATCCCCAAAATGTTTGTTTCCCTAGTCCAAGAGAAGAAAAAAAGGCAAGTTCAGCCCCTCAGAAGGGGTCATTTAAGGGCACACCATTTCTGTCTTATTCTCCTGCCTTCTTTTTCTTTGCCTTCAATGTTCGTCCCTCCCCTTTTTAGTAAAACTCTATTGCCCACCCCCACAGGGACTTGTTTTGCCCTAGTTACCATCCCTGTCCTCCAAAGAGTATGATCCAGAAAATGAAATCATCTCCAGTCTTATATTTTCAATGACATATTTGATCTGGAACAGTATCAAGGGGACTTCAGCAGAAAGTCTTGGCAGAGCTTACGAAGCAAAGCAGAAATGTCTGCAGAGTCCGAGCATCGCAGAGCAGAGCGCAGAAGCCCAGATTTGAAGATGAGATTCAAAAGCCGAATAACAGTACAGTCATTTCGCTGGAAAAAAGTACAATTTGTAGTCCAAAGATGTAGAAGTGATTTTTCATCAAATAGCCTGAGTTAACAAATAAAGTAAATGGAAGAAAGGTGGAAGACTCCAGAGGAACATCTCTGAAAGGAGATTTGAGGAGGAAATCTAGAATTAATATAATACATTATAAGATTTCTAAAGGACTGAGATATATCTAAACAGCAATGAAGAGCTCTCTGTTAATGACGAATGAGAAATGGAGAAATTCTTTTATGCCCTCAACAGGAACTCTTTTATTCACTCAACAAATATTTATTCAGTGCTTAAAATGTGCCAGGAATATTTAAGGTGCTAGGAAATATAGCCATCAATAAAAGGAATAAAAATCTCTGCCTTCATGGAGCTTACATTTTAGGGGTGGAAACAGATGCTGAAGTAGATCAATTAAATGAATGGGTTGGATGCCATAAATACGTTCAAGACAAAATGGGAGAGGGGGATATGAGGGTGCTGGAGATGTCAGAGAACTGCAGTCTGAATATTGTGCTCAGGGAAACCATATGTTGATAGGTACCAGTGAAAAAATTTCTGTAAAAGAAGAGCCAGCAAAGACTACAACTAGAAGCGTGAGGGTCTACACTCAATAATACACACCTGCCATATTATAATAGAAACAGTGACCTTACCACACGTCTCAACTATTCTAAAGATGTCCTCTGTCTACAAGACGAATATAGCCACGGTGTTACTTACAAAATGGCTTCATCGAGGTGAGCATGGGTGCCCCTCCCGAAGACTACCATTGCCCTCTGTGCTTCCTTGTTGCAGGAGCCTCCATCCCCCAGTGTTGTCTGGGAGGAGAAGTTGACTGTAACAGACACACAGACCATGAGGCCTCTGATAGAAAGAAAAGACTTCTAAGCTCTTGCTTTCACGTTTCCACAAGGCTGGCTGTACATTGTTTCCTGCTCTTGTTTTCTGAGGTACCTATCTGTAAAATATTCTCACCTTTAATTATTTTGGTGGACCTCTGTTTTTTGCAACTAAATTTTTTGATTTCAATAATTTTAGCTCTGTCTCAGGTACTATATTTAGGTTGTATTAATACTCCAAGCAATGTGGAAAAATGGGTATTATTATGTTTGTTTTATAGGTGAGAAAACAAATAGAGTTAGGTTGGTTAAATAATTTGAACAAGATCATATGGCTAGAAATCTTGGAGTGTGTGATTTCAAAGTCCGTGTTATCTTGATTTTATCATAGTGTCTTGTAAAGTAATTCAATGACAAAGTAGGGTGTCAGCTGGCCCATAAATGTGCAAATAGTTCACAGCAATAGTAACAAATAGGAGAAAAGTTTTTTTTCCCATAAACTGCTTTTTATTCTGGAAAAGAGTCAGTATATAGAAATGAATCTTCATAATTTAAAAAGATAAAGATTTTGGCTAAGTGCCTGGGAACAACAAGCAGTTGCAATATGCAGTAGGTTAATAATTAGAAAGGTAAAAAAGACACCATATAATTTCTGAATAGCAAGTTAACAGACTGATCAAGACTATTAACAATTGGAAAGCATCAAGCTTTGATTGAGCAATTTAAAATCTGATATTTAAAATTTTATTTTTTGAATAGGCATTGATTTTGTATAGTTCAAAATATATGAAAGAATATATAGTAAAAGGCTGACCTCCTACTTCTGTTTCTAAGCCATCAACTTTTCTCCCTGGGGCAATTAATATTTTTCACTTTCTGGCTGTGCTTCTAGAAATATGTTCTAAATATGCAGATGTGTTGCTTTCAAACTCCTTTAATTTTAAAAAACATGTTATTTTGAGATAATTATATGTTCACCTGCAGTTGCAGGAAATAATACAGAGAGATCCCATATAACCTTTACCCAGATCTTCCCACTGGTAACTTACTATATAGTAAGTACTATATATATATAGTGCAGTATATATATAGTGCAATCTATTATATACACAGTGCAATATCACAACCAGGACACAGAACATTTACATAACCAAGGGTTCCTTGGCAGTAGCTGTCTCTCCTCCGTGGCTACAGCTTCCACCAGGTCAGCCCCTGGGATCCAGTAACCCTGACTCCTCCCTCTGTTTCTCCAGTTAGGGGCTGTGCTTGGTAATTTATGGATTACCTCATGACCCCTGTTTAGCTTTTGAGTTTTGATAACATATTGCCTGTGTTATCAATTCCTACAGCAATTGTCTTTGTTTATGTATGTCTGAGTTGGTCTCTATCTCCCTGGTTAGTCCCTGCCTGAAACAAATGGGTGTAGAGAAAAGGAAGCGATGTGGTATTTCTGGCACACCTGGTTTAGTAGTTTCTGTTTTATATCTAATATGTTGTTATCGAATCTACCTATCCTCTTCTCTCAAACGGGCTGTTTGCTAGGCAACGCTGTTTACATCAATGTATAATCCTTCCCAGACAATGATCTTTTTAAAGTGATCTTTTCTGGGAAGGATGACTTGAGGCAAAGATGTAACTTACACAAGGGGCATTTGAGATGGAATGTCTGAGTCTCCAGGTTCAAAAGGCCTTTCAGATCACAAGGTCTATTTGCGCCTGATTCTTTATAAGCATGCCATTTTTCTTTATAGATTGAATAGATTTTCACAGAACATAGAAAAGCTCTGGGAAGCGCTTCTTTGGGAGTAACCTCCCACCCCTCCGTACTCCCCTTAGCCACAGCCCTTGCAAGCCACAACTGATCTGAATTAATACAATAAGAAGTCAGAGTCTTTAGGCAGCACAGACTTATCACCGAGGGGCCACACATAAAGCTATTACCGCCCTTTAACTGCTTGGTGAATTGGTTTATTGGGTATCCTTTGGGACACTCAAGAACTAACTGAATTTTTGATTGGGTGAAGAGTCAGGGCTAAGATGGGAGCTCCAAGCACCACCCAGGGAGGGAGGCAATTTGGACACAATGCCTTCTCAAGAGGGCTAACCTTGAGCCTAATACACTTAAAGGCAAATCAGAACTTTACTGCTTTTGGCCAAAGAACATTGCCAAACTCAGAGCAAAGGGCAAGTTACAAGGCATTCTTCTGGAAAGGTTACAAGATTTCAGATAGGACATAATGAAAGTAAGTTTCTGAATATTAAATATACAATGTTTTGGAGGTGGTTTTATGAGAATGATCACGAGAACAATAAAAACACTGTGTCAGACATTATAATCTGAAATAACTCTCAGTGTGTTCTCCTAAAGTACTGATTAAAAAAAAAAGTCCATTCATTTATTTGTTCACCACAAATTATGTTGTGCCTGGTTCTGTATTTGAGAAGTTGCACATAATCTGTATTGGGAATAAAGTAATTTATGTTTTCTAAAATTATTCTGTAATCTTCCCATACGTGTTGTATTTTAGGGCACACGGGTAGTATTAAATGTCTTATAGTTGAGGGGCTCCAGGCATCACTCTGTTGAAATAGGGGTCTACAGATTTATTTGCCTTTATATTATCAGGGATGTATACAGATTTTGCAACAAGTTTGAATCAAGATTTGTTTCAATTTGTGTTAATTGACACAAAGTTTACGCCTTTTATGTCCAGATACAGCATTCTGTTAAAACAAAAACAACTACCTCTCTCGAATTGAGACTGGAACACAAATTAGCAACATTTATAAACAATTCTAGGGTCCCACTGTCTGGATTCAAACCCAGCTCAGTCACTAACTCCGTGCGTGACCTCGAGGAAATTACTTAAATTTTCTACATCTTTAAAATGTGGATCATAATTGGCCACTCTTACAGAATTCTTGAGGGGTGTAAATTTGAAAATACGTATTAAAAGACCTGGCACATGGTAGGTGAGAGCTAAACAAATGTTAGTAACTATTCTTATCTCTGAGTTTGTTAACCGATTTGGCAGAGGAGATGTAACATGAAAATAGAAAATCTGATCAAAGGAAAGAATTTCTTAGAAGAAGGGAAAAGATCAAGTCTGAAGATTCAAAAATGGCTAATCAAATCAGAATCTGAATTCTACCCTTCTCCCCACATTCATTAGATACTCAGCATGTTTCTAAGATTGACCCTATAATTTGTAATTTCATGGGTTCTAATCTTCTCTACTTCTGCTCAGTGCTGCGTCCTTTAAATCGGAGACTTACAAACGACAAACATCGCCACACCACTTAACTGGGGCAATCTGAGTGTTGCCAGGCCTCCGAGTGGGAGCTCTTGAGTTGCTGTGCGGGATTTGGACTGGGCAGAGTGTTACGACTCCTCCCCCGACCACCCTAGTCAGCAACCACACCCCGCTCTCCCCCCGCCCCCGCCCCGCCCCCGCCCCGCCCCCTTCTTCAGGCTTCTTAGCGCCTTTCTCTCGCGGGCCCGCCCTTCCTCAGGGCGTTAGAGCTGGGCGCAGGAGGCGGGCTCAGCGCTGACGGGCTGCGCCTCTGCAGCCGGAGGGAGGAGGGCGGGAAGGCAGGCGGAGGAGGAGGAGGAGGAGGCGGGGACTAGGCCGGGCGGTAGCTGGCGCCTATCGCAGTGGGAGCAGAGAGGGTACCCGGCTGGCTCCTCTGGCGGCCTCAGCCCGGATCTCGTCGCCGCAGCGCTGCGCCTCTCCCGCCCTTGTCTCCGGCTCCACGGCCCCAGGCACGGCGGAGGCGGCGGAGCTGTGGGCCACTGGTAGGTTGCACGGCGAACGACGGTTCCGTCTGCAACCTTTTGTGCTGCAGAAAAGGTGGTGGTGATGGGTGGGTGGGGGGTTGCCTCAATCACCGATTCCCGGTGCGAGACCCAGTCGCGGCGCCGCCCCTTCCTCCCTGCCTCGTGTCGGGCCCGGGCGTGCGGTGCCGGCGCAGAGCTAGGGGACCACGGCCCGGCGGGCCTCAAAAAATGGGCGGCGAGCGACCTCAGCGACCCCCGGGTTTGGCGGTCTGATACCCTCCGCACCCGAGCAGGGGGCTGGGGGCTGGTGAACTGGGTGGGGCCCTGGCGGGGTGCCGGTGCCGGTGCCCGCGGTTCCTTGGCCCAGGGGTGGGGTCGGAGACGCCGTGAGTGTGCAGCGCGTGTGAGTGAGTGTGCGGGGGCGTGCGCCCCCGTGTGCGCGCGGCGTGCGCTCGCCGAGGAGGTGCGGGACTCAGCGACCTGGAGCGCCTCTCCCGCTGTGCGGCGGTGCGGAAGTCTGGGCGCGTTGGCGCGCACGCTGGCTCCTCCGCCGCCGTGCCCGCACCGCGGGGCAGCGGGCCTAGGGGCCCCATTCAGAAGTAGCTCCTTGCCGGGCCTGGTGCGCATCTGGCCCTTTGCCCGGACCGCGTGCCGGGTGCTACTGCTCGGGCCAGATAGCGCCTCGGGGCGAGCTCTGACGGCCTTATCTCGCCGTCTCTCCTCGCCTGCGCTGCAATCTAGGTGGCGAGGCCGCCCGGGAGCCCTCAGCCAGCGCCCGCTGCACGTCTGCCGGTGTGGCGGGGGCGGACGGACCCATCGTGGCCTGGGGCGCTCGTGTGGATTGGGGCCGGGTGCTAGCCAGAAGCGAAAGCAGCAGATGTCTTTGGGCATCAGTGCCCTCGCCCCACCTGTCGCGGGTGGACTTTGGGCCGGGTGGGGGGCGAAGGAGAGGGATTTCCAGGCTGGCGGCAGTCAGACCTTGAACAGGCGGCCCCATTGTGAAGCTGCCAAACTCTCTCTAGTGGTGGAATCTGCGAATCTCTGCCAGAAAGGAGATGGGAACGCGAAAGGAATGATGGCCCCGTCCCTTTCCCCTTGCAAGGGTTCGGCATCCTTAGGGTCTCCCTGCTTCTCCACTCAGGCCAGTTTGCCCTTGTGTAGGTTACTGATTTGTGTCAAGCAAAGATGCTGAGTGTGTATGTATATGGCTGTGGAGCATAGGTAAAACTGAAGCTGGAAACTTTTTAATCATTCCGGGAAAGAGGAAGAATGGAGACAGTAGCGTTTTGTAGCGTTCTTGCTACTCCCAGTCAAACGAACAGTTCTCGCATAACGTTTCTGATGTTTGTAGGCTCTTCATTTTACATTGTTTTTTCTCAGATGAGCCACACTACAATTTAGAGTTGCTAGCCGCTGTTTTTTTTTTTTTTTTTTTTCTTCTTTTTTTTTTTTAACCCTGTAGAGCAGATTAGCCACTAGGGAGATAGAAATGACCTCTTCCCAAAGTTTATTTTCCCAGTCATTTCAAAATACAGTATCGGTCATTATTGCACAGGCTTTTGGTACTTTCTTGATTCAAGACCACAGTTTATGCTTACACAATTATATTTAATGAATGTTTCACAGATGTCTTGGTGTTTTTATTATGTAACTGTGTATGCATTATAAACGTAATAAAGTGACCCAGATGAAATACAAGGATTAATGAGCCCAGAGACCTCTTGATTTGATAAGAACTAGTGTTTAGAATATGCTTCTGCCAACGTTTTAGTTTATTTACTTGCAACTATTCTAGGATATAAGATAGAGGGTATTTATTGATCTTACGTAATGGTCAGTGAATTTGTTTCCTTTCTCTGTATAATAATTTTGTATACTTTGGAGAGCTGTTAATATGCCTTAACCCTTACAAGTATTAGTGTGGTGGGAGTAATAGAACTTTATATACAGAATTTAAATTTTTTTGCTGATTATATCCTCTAGGGGAAAATCAACTCTTTTCCTCCAAAGAGAACTCTGATTTCATCACAAGCCTATCAAATTCTTGGTTTTAAGTTTTCATTTAGAAGGTTAGCCACTTCAGCTGTGTATACCTGTCCATCTAAGTTATGTTTACTAAGAGGCAAATAGCTTGTAAAGATGGCAATATAGACCCACATTTCCAGTTACTATCAGTCATATTTGTAATGAAACTGGATTTTTTTCTAAAAGTAGAAGGATGACTTTACATAAATTTAAGATATTAGTAATCTAGTTTTAATTTCTACTAGCAGAAATAGAAATAAAATGAATGCTTCACTTTAAGGAATTTGCTATTAAAACAACTGATATTAGAAAGAGAAACTAACTTTTGTCTTTCTGAACTGATTGTGGGTTGCCTCTCCAGGTTGGTGTGGTTAGTGATTTGTTTGTAAGGTCAAAGATAATTTCAGAAAAGTCACACCCTACTTAACAACTTTTCTTAAAAATTATTGATTGTTTAGCTTTTATGAGTTGCAGTGGAAGAGTAAGTATTTTAAAGTAACCCTTAAGATGAGCATATAGGTGTAGCTAAGCGTTTTGTTTTCATTGTGAGTGTTGTACATTGATTTGGCAGGTAAACCCTTTCATTTCTGCTCAGTGTTTTGTTACTGAAGAGATATTTTAGTCCTCTTTTTTATTATTAGAGTAATCTTTGGGAATAGTGGTAGCAAAATATATTCATTAGTCTGAATGGAACTTTAACAAAATTTGTTTTTTTCCCAAATGCTTTTTCGTTATTGATCTCTCATATAGCCACTCTGAGAAGACTACCTGCGTCCTTTTTTTTCCCCCCCTTTTTTGGGAGCTAGAATTAGAATCTATAACTTCTACTCTACCAATTTTCTTTGCCTAAATTTTATTTTGCTTTTCATAATATAATCTTCAATGATTCATGTAATTTGTTTACCAGAATTCTCATGGGCTGTATGCTGGCCTTCATGTGGTATTTTGTTACATTATTTTTTCTTACTGCTACTTTGTTAATGGATCTATGATGAAGCCGGGATTTGTGCCTTTTTTTTTTTTTTTATGTATAGGGATTTTGTGTGGGCTTGAAAATTTCCATAAGGAGCTTCTGTATTTTGGGGAAAACCACTCCCTTCTTTGGGTTCCCATTGCCATTCAGGTTTACTGTTATGTGTGTTAGTTAGATTTATGTATTTCCATGTCCTTCTGTCTTCCCCTCTTGTCTGGTCTCAGGCTTCACTTTTAATGTTCGTCCCAGTGCCTGAATAATGCTGTGACATAGTAAGACCCAGGAAATATTGTTGAATGAATGAATGAGTAAATGAATAATTGAATGAGTGCATACACCCAAGGGAATAATACCCCTCCAAATTGTACAGAAATCCACTACACAGGCAGAAAGCTCTTTCTTTTTTAATTCATTGCCTTTCCATTATTAGATACGTGACTTTTGAGTAGAATAACGATATAATCGCCAAACTATGACACTTTTGAGAGATAAAGGGGGTGCTGTAAATAATTATGCCCGGACACTGGCTGTGAACTGAGACATAGGGTCATTCTGCTTTTAAAAGACATTCTTTATATACCTTTGATGATACCTATCACCTTGCCTGAGAAAATGTGATACACTTGCTAGTTAATGTTTTCAAACTTCTCTTTTTGTAGAAGCTTCATTTGCAGTCAAATGTTGGGTGTCTTCTGCTTAGTTACCCATGGCTTCCCTTCCCAGAGGCCTGTGGGCAGCTCTTGGCCATGCTTAATTTTTCCTATTTTCGTTGCTTACAGGACAGTGTCACAGGGCTTCTGTTTGTTTCAGCTGCTGATAGCTGGAAGCATTATATACTCTAGCCTTTGCTCTGTTTACTTCCGGCTGTTTTCTATGCAGTATTTAGTCCATCTTGTAAGAATTTCACCTAGTTCTTTTGCCTCTTGTTGACTGTTTCTGAGAGGAGATCCAGTGATACTTTACCAAGACTTCATGTTCAAAACATGGCCAAAATCATAAGTATTAGAGATTAATAGATTTTAAAGTATTTTTAGAAGAAAAAGTGTTATTTGGAAGGTATGTGTTTTGGGAACTTTTGAATTACAGTCTTTTAGTTGTTTTTATTGGGAGATGAGAGTAAAATCCTTATAATTTTTACTAGACTTCTTTATAGACAGTCTCTTAAAGAAGCTATATGCTTATACTAGTTTCTGACCTTATTCTTTTTAGTTAAAATGTTTTGTTTTGTTTTTTGTCTTTTTTTTTTTTTTTACCATTGTCATCCTCCTCCTCCTCTTCATGGCACCTGTGCATGGGTAGCATACAATCACAGACCAGACACTAAACAGAGTCAGAAATGAGTGAAAAATGAGGAATGGAGCAGAGTTCCTTCACCTTGGTTTTGCCTTGTGTTGCTCCTTTGGACTCTGTTTGTGTTCTATTTTGGGCTTGGCACAGGCATAATAGGGATAATCAGTTACTACACTTTGTTTACTATGAAATTACCGACCATTTCCTAGACTCCCACATAAGCTCCAGTGCAGGAGTTGGATAATTACTTTAAAGCTCTTCTGCTTTCAAATCCAGGATAAAGTTTTACGTTGATTTTCCTTTCAATGTTGAAAAAATGTTGGAGATGTTTCTCGGTTTTCAGTCTAGATTTCTAAAAGTCTAAATGAAATCTGTCTTACTTTGTGATAGATACAGCCCTGAAAAATTAAGTGGAGATATCTCTCTGTATTTGGTATCCAACCACATAACCAGCAAATATTGGCTGATAGAAACATTTTTTTTCCTGCCTTACAATTTATGATTTAAAAAAAAAAAAGTTATAAACTCTTACGAGAAAGGGTCCAGGATTTAGAATGATTTTGCCTAAGTCTCTCCACTGTGTGCCTTAGAATCCTAACATTTTCAAGTTAGAAGTAACCCTAGAGTTAGTAATGAAAGCTACTTGCCTCCAATCATCTCACAGATGAGGTGATAGAACTTTTAAATAAAGTGTGGGGAGCTACACATTTTAAACAGAATTCCTCTTACAGAAAGTAATTAATATACATTTTTCAGGAACATGATTATTGTGTAAAAAAACTACATACCTGGGCTTATCATTGAACAGAGCCATGTGTTTATAAGGTGATGTCAGTGGGCTTTGGAGCCAGATGGATTGGGGTTCCGATTCTTGCTCTGACTCTAAAATGGTATATTACTTGATCGAATACTTTAAAATGGGGGTAATAGTTTCCTGATGGAGTATATAGTTGTTAAGATTAAATGATATAAATTGCATCTAGCTTTTGGATTGTAGAAGATACTAAAAAATTGTTCTAAAGTTAATTTTAAAAAAGTTTCCTTTCCCCATTAAAAATCCATTTACTTAAATAAGAAATCAGTTTGAAGTTAGTATCGGGGAGATTCTCTGGGGGTAATGATAGTAAATTAAAAACTGGTTAGGTAACACTTTTTGTTACATTGTACTTTATTTTCTGTTAAAACCAGAGGCTTTGTTAGTGGAGCAGACTTAATTATCTAGGCTTCTTGGTTACCCAACTTGAAAATAGTGGCAAAAGAAATGAAAGGAAAGGTGTCTGTGAACTGAACCTAAATAAGTTCTGAAGATTGAGAAACATGTTGGTTTCTCTGAATGATAGTTCTTGGTACATTAGTTCCTTCTAGGGTCTCAAGCTGAGGAACCAGTTACCTTTAATTTGGTAATAATCCATTTCCTTTGGATAAAACTCTTCTGTGCTGGTAAGGAAACTAATACAGTGACAATTGTTTTTGAAAACATGTTGAACTGTTGTGCCTTCTTCAGGCTCTGTGCAACTATGTAGGTAAAATGAACCCATTCAGCTCATTTGAGCCACCACCTGCCCCCAACAAGTTAAGCACAACAGAAAACACAAGGACCAAAGAAACCTTTACAGATGGAAAAACTTTGAGGTGTTTTCTTGGTCTCAATGAATTAACCCAGTTAACTAGGGTGGTAGGAGGTAAAGATAGATTTTCTTACACATTTCCTCCCCAGGTAAGAGGTGAAAGGCACAGAAGAGATGTTAGAAACTATAAGCAATGTAATAACTATAAAGAAGTGTTTTTCTAGTTGTTCTTTTTAAAAAAAAAAAAATAGTTTTCCATAAACTTTCAAGTCATTTGCCTCAGCAGTCATATGAAGGATTTTTATTGTTGCTATTTTATGACTAAAAAGAGTAGACACCAAAATTTAATTGCATAATAATATCAGACATTTGCAAAGGGCTTTGCAGCACGCCAAATATGTTCACCTACTACTTATTTGATCCACATAACAACTGTATGAGGGAGGAGGGATGGTATTGTCCTCATTTTAAAAATTGCTATTTATTCAAGGTCAAGAGGCAGAGGTCTTAGCAAGACAAGGGCTACGACCTATTCTGCTGACCCTAGCCTCAGTGTTATTCTTCCCATAGGATACTGTGAGTCTGTTGAGCAGATGAGTAGGATTAGGACTGTGGAACCAACATTTAAACTGCTGGTTTTTCTTGGCTCTTTATTTAGCTCACTTAGCTACTGTTAGTCTCCAGATAGAGTTTAAGCAACAGAACACAGAGGAACAAGCATGATAAAAGTGTTTGAGGTTTCATTTAGCTGAGCAAACGCAAAATTACTTTAATTAATTAATATTTTATGCTATATAATCTGTACCTGATGTTAGTACCTCCTGCTAATTTCATCCTGTTTTGCAGTTAGAATTGATGTAATTGCTTTATAAGTTGTGTTACTTGTTAAATTAAAGTTTTATCTTTCTATTTTATGTTTAGTATTTGGAGTAGAGCAGAAAAATTATTATGCCTGTGCTCCCTTGGGACTCATTGGAAATTGTACTGTGACATCTTCTGGGATTTAGTCTGGTGAGTTATATTTTGTATTTTCTGTTTGTTAACCAGTTGTATGAACATAATAGTATAAAGTGTTTTAAGGACTATATAAACAGATGACTATGAAATGTCAGTATATTATTACAAATATATATACTATAATTGTGAAATTTTGAATGGAGAGAACTGAAATTATTTTTTAAAATGCTAATGTTACTATATTTGAAATATTTGACTTTTTGATTGAGGACATTTTCCTTTTTTTATTCTTGTAAGATAAAGGAGGTCTTGTGGAATAATATTTTGAAATATAGTAGTTAAGAGGTCGTTGCTTTAATTTCAGGGGCATTTTAGTAAAAACATTAATCTCCAAAGATTGGTGAAATCATTTGCAAAAAGTTTAGCCATGTATTATCATATGGAAAGAATGGCAAACAAGTGACTGAAAGGAACATCATTTTCACTTAGTCGCTTCGCAGTTCACTGCAAGTGTGACGTTCCTTTTGTCACATCATGAATTTGAACTGTTAAAAATAGGCAATAGTGCTGCTGATGTCTTCCTGTAGTTGTCTTTTTTCAGTGTGTCATCTGTGTATCTGGGCTGAAATTGTCTGGGTTGCTCCAAGTCTTTGAAGGGGAAAAAAAATGTAATAATCTTTTTAGCATTAAAAAAAGTTATATTAGTGTTAGTTCATGCTTTGGTATGTTATTGTACTTGGCCAATGTCTTTGTAGCAAGGCCAATGTCCTTGCTTTGAAGTCACATAGAGTGATCATAATCTTTTGAAAAAACAGTTTATTGTAAGTGATTTCCAAATTAGCAGTCAGCAGAATGAGTCAAAAGAATGATGAGGAAAAAAACCCACCGTTTTCATCTGGTAGATATAGTCTGTCAAATTTATGAAACTGTATTTTAAAACACTGAAAAAAATGGAAGCATAACTAAAATTTTCAGTTTTGAAGAAAAGAGCAGAAGTTTGAAAACTGTAAGTACAAAGTACTTTTAGAGGTTATTGAATAAGAAATGATGTGGCTGGGTCATTAACTCATCCAGTTGAAATAAAGCACAAAACTGGGAGCAGTGACGGGTGCAAGCTACAGGAATGTGTGTGTGTACTCTGTATCTATCTGTTTCCATTTGGGTACATGTGTACATGTTATATATGTAAATAAAAAGATATTGTAGCAGAGCTGCAAAAGGGAAATGAACCAACCTTAGAGGAAGTGAGTTACCTGTCACTGAAGGTGTTCAAACATAAATTGGACCAGCATTAAAATTCCTTCTGATTTAGGGATAACGAGATCAGAAGAATTTTAAAGACTTTTAAAATTTAGAGGACCATGAAAAACTTAGAAATATATGACAAGGTTTTTTTTATTTTTTAAGTTTGGTTTACTGACATACAATTTATATGTAGTAAAATTCACCCTTTTAAGCTGTATAGTTTGATGAGTTTTGACAAATGCATCCATTAGTGTAGTGACCAGTACAGTCAATGTATAGAATATTTTGATCCCCGCCTCCTCCCCACACCCATTCCCTTGTGTCCCTTTATGTAGTCTGTTCCCTCCTCCCAACTTCAGCCCTTGGCAGTCATTGAATAATTTCTTTTCTGGTACTTTCCTCTCTTCCAGAATGTCATATAAATGGAATCACACAGTATGTAGCATTTTCTGTCTGCTTCTTTCACTTAGTGTAATCTTAGTTTGCTCCCTCTCATGGCTGAGTACTATTCCATTTTGCGGATGGACCACAGGCTCTTTATCAGTTACCTTGTTGGTAGATGTTTGGATTGTTTCCAGTTTTTGGTGATTATGAATGCAGCTGTTATAAACATTCACATCCAGGTCTTTGAACATATATTTTCATTTTTCTTAGGTAAATACCTACAGATAGGGTAGGTGGGTTGTTTAATAGCAGTTATTTAACTTTCTAAGAAATTGCCAAACTGTTTTCCAAAGTGACTGTACCTGACAGGTTCTAAGAAGCTAAAAGAACTGTATCAAAGTGTGTGCAAATTTATTTTTATTTTATATCCAGTTTTAACAAGTTTAGTTGGCAGATGTTTTTTAAGCCAACAGTGGATTAGAAACAGTTAATTGGAAGGCCTCAGGGGTAGTTTGTTAGCAATTGGAAGCAGCCAAAAATGATATTCACTAATGTGATTATAATTACTGGTTAAAAAAAAAAAAGGCAGAAACTTATAGCAGTGAAATTCTTCTATCTGGTAAGTTCTGTTTGACAAATTCCTAAACATGTCTGCATATTAGAATCACCTGGGGATCTTTTAAATTCAGACCCCAGGCTACCCCCTCGATGATTTAAATCACAAATCTGGGGTTGAACACAGACATCAGTGTTTTTTGAAACTCCTTGGATGATGTCATTGTGTAGCAAGCTTGGGAACCACGTCCTGGAAGCACAGCATGATGCGATGAAAGGAGCACTGGACTTGGAGCCAGGAGACCTGGAAGTGCGTGCTTGGCTCTGGGCAGGTCCCTGTCTTCATAGCCTAAGTGTCCTGTTCTCTGTCATCAGAGGTTCAGATAGGTGAACTCCTAGGAGATTCTGGCATTCAAACTAGATGGTTCTAGGTATCACTGGACTGATGATAATAGTCATGCTTAGGAAGTTTTCCATTTCCCAAGGAAGGGCTCTATTCTGAATGATTCCTTTCAGGTTCCTCTTGAAAAGGATTTTGTTCAAAAAAGGGATTTTTTTGTGTGTGTGTGATGACATTTTTGTTCTGTATATTTAGAGAGTAACATTATATCTGTTTTGTCTTAAATGGTGTTGCTGTGTGTTGCTAAAAACAGTTCAAGCATATGGAGCAGTTTTTTGATTACTGAGGGTGACTTTATTTTTTTTTGACAAACCTGATTTTAAAACCATTTTCTGGAATGTAGTTCTTCTCAAAAAGATGTCTTTATTTATTTATTTTTTGTATAGCAGTTATGAAACTTATCAGCTATTTTTAGAGCTAGTCTAATGAGCTGAGGTATCTAGGTTATATTTTCAAAATGTTGCTCCTGGTGCCAAAAGGAAGTTTGGCCTCTTGGAGAGTGTGCAGAGCTGGGTAGATTCCACACAGTCCCAGCCTTTGGAATGTGCTCGTCTTTGTGCAGCAGGTTGCCCTACGTGTGTGTTGTGGTTTGGACTTTCGGCTTTAGTTTCAGCCAGACTTCAGCCTGCTGTACCCAGTGTTTTTAGAATGTGCGCTGTATATCTTTTCCTAGGAAGTATTAAAGTGTTTCCTTGTCTGGCGCTGTTTAGTTTTGAATTCTCATATATTAAAAAAAAAATAGTGGCTTCTATGAACATTGACAAATCTTTCATATGTGGTGTAGATATACTTCAGTGCCATTGTTACTGATTGGATTGTGAGGGAATTTGATATTGAAGACCCTCAGGTGTCATTTAAAAAAATTATAGTTGTTCCTGTGCTTGTCTAGGAAACTCAGTTTTAAAAGCATTGTTCAACTACAAGTTGTCTTTTTTATGCTTGTTGAACTTTCTGGTCTAGACTCTCCTATGCACGGAAATTTGGCTAATTCTATTATTATAGTACTTACTATTTTCTATTTCCAGTTTTTATTTTTGCTTTAAACTGTATGAAAGGCTTTAATGCAAGCAGTAGGGTCTCTGTTGTTAGGCTTTGATTTGTAACGCTCTGCAGTGCAGAAGTTAGCACTGGATCTGACTTCTGGGTTCACATTTATTCTTACATATGCTGTGGGAGTGTACCTGTGACACATACCTGCAGGATTTATGAGAGTGCTTTGTAGCTGTTTATCTTGGCAATATGCTTTTTTGATACAAGGTTTATTTTGGAATATGAAACAAAATGCTTAGTCATGGATAGATGTGTTAAAAATAACAAACCCATAGCAGATTTTTCATGGTGAAATGTGAAGAATCTACTACAAACACAGGCTATCGCTGGATGTAGTCAGGGTAGCTGCGTTTCCTGATGAATGCCGCTTAACAAGGAATTTCGCAGTGCAAATCAGTGGATGTACACATACCAGCATATGCTGAGTTTGAGATTTTCGATCTTTATTCTTTCCTGTCACCTCCCCACTCCTTTTTTGTTTAGAGTTAGGTGCCTAGACTTCTCCCTCTTCAGCGGGGACATGACCTACAGCATTTCTGCCCTTTTGAAAGATAACTGAGAATGTTGATTGTGTAACGGCTCTTGGAATCTTGTTCCAATACTTAAATCTAGTCAGGTAATTCTCAGCAGTTTAATAGCTTTAAAAAGTTTTGTTTTCGGTCACATCATAGAGTGGAAGGTTATGCTGCTCAGTCAGCATTCTGCCCAGCTAAACAAGAAATACTTATTTGCCAATCAGCTGTCCTCCACCTAGCTCTCTTAGCGCCACACAGTAGATGTTCTTTGCAAGGGTAAAATATAAGTAAAGGGGCATTAAAAAAAATCTAAGCAATTTGCAGACTCTGGATTGCATCACTCATTCCTGCATGAATATCAAGATCTGAAGATATTCTTGTACACAGGACAGGACGCTGCAGAGACCCTGAAACCACCTCGAAGAGCTGATAGTTTTGAGACTATGCAGTTGTTTGGAGCAGAAGTACTGATGTTTTATAGCTAAAAAGTGCAGTTTTCCAGCCCTTCAAATCACTCGAGAAGTTCAGCAGGTAGCAGCTGTTATCTATGTAATACTTAAAATGAGCATTTTCATGTTCCAATACAGCAAGGCTCTTATTCAGAGAAGCATAGGCCTTGGTTACTAGGTTAAATATTTCTGTGAGTGGACAGTAAAAATAAATGCTCATTTCTTTAACTTTCTGGTTAAGTATTGTTTTCTCCAGGGAGTGTGTTGTTTGCCTCAGTGAAGTATGGTAGGTTTCCTACACCAGGCTGCTTGGTTGAGATTCCCAGAGCTATTAAACTACACCTTCTTCTTAACCTAGGTTTAAATCATTATCTATCAGGTAGATATCTGAAGAGCCTGTTGGATAGTTTTGCCCAAGCCAAGTGACATTTTTTATGCTGTTATTGGCTGCTGGAAACTTGACCACTGATAGTTACTCCTCTAACAGTAGTGTCTGTCTCATGTCACATCAAATCTTGACCTTTATGCATTGCTTCATTCACTTTCTTCACTTTTCTGATTTTCTAGGTTCTTATTTTCCAACTGGCATATAATTTCTGACTTTTTCTCTCAAACCTTTGTGTCCTGCCATCTGTTATCCTCAACCCCTACAGATTCTAAGAATTCCTGATGGATCTGCCTTGATGCAGCAGGATTGGCTCAGTGAGGGAACAAACTTTAGATGATCTCATTGCCCAGAAGCCTGTGCCCACTCTTCTTTACTGTGACTTTGTACACGGTTAGCTTGCTTAGCAATTTTTATACTCATAGGCAAAAAAAGATGATTTTCAGCCTAGCCTCTGTTTGAATTATTACCCAGTTCAGAATGGGTGGGTTGTGACTTCATGGATTTTAGGAAGTTTATAATATACTAAAATGAGAGGGTGGAAATCCCATGGACTGTCATGGACTGCCAGATTTGGAAGAAACCTAGACCACTGTGTCACTTAATGTGGACTGACAGCTTGAGTATCACTACTGGGTGACTCTCCGTGGGCGGGCGGCCTGGCGTGTGTGTGCTCTCCGAATCCACCACAGCCCTGGTTGTTTGGGCCTCGCTGACCTTCTCTCCTTGTCTTTCAGAATGAAGTATCAGAGAATCACTTCCTACCTGTAGCTGCCGGTCAGGTTAGGTATGTTATAGGCCTTGGATCTGTCCTCTTGTGTTCTTTCTGGGCTACAGAATTGGTGAGAAAGGAAGGATTAATTTGTCATTTGGCCTAGAGTAAACATTTGTTTGTTCAGCATAAAATTTGATGAGGCTTCACAAGGCCCTCAGGCTTATTATATGAGAAATTTTCAGGTTTCTATATGCGTAACAAGGTTGGTGGTAGTCACCTACTGTCCCCATCCTCTCAACAGAGAAATAAATTACACAATCCAATAAAAATTTATGTTTACAGTAATAAAATAGAATAAAGCCAATTACTTTAGACTTAGAAGGGCTGAGGGACTAAGGTATTTATGTTAAATTAGTCTTAAGATTTAGAGTAACAAGTAAGTAAGCAAAACTATGGATCACTTTGGCATTTGCTTTATCTCAGGAATCATTATTGATGTTAGTTTTCAGTTGTGCAGTAGATGTTTGGACCATAATGAGGACAGGACAGCATCTGGGTACTTTTTTTTTTTTTTGGTGAGGAGGTAATTAGGTTTATTTATTTTTGATAGAGGTACTGGGGATTGAACGCAGGACCTTGTGAATGCTAAGCACATGCTCTACCACTGAGCTATATACCCTCCCAACTTGGAAACTTTGTCATAGTCTTGATTTGTTTCTTTTCTAATGAAGGAAAAGAAAGTACAGCATGCAAATGAAGGAATAAAATTGTGGCTTTTTTTAAGCTTTCTGATTGCTTGGATTTTAAATGAATACCCAAACTTTTTAGAAAATGCTTCAATTGGGAAAAGGATATTTGTTTTACAAAAGGATTCTTGGGAATTATTTAATATACTAGCCTTTTCAATAAACATTTAATCTTAAAATCATGTTATTTTTTGACATATTGACATTTTGATTAGTGATCTGAGACATTTAAAGCTGTGATCTTCTAACTGAAGACCAAGTAGAAATAAAGTTTCTCAGAAGTAATATTGTAACTCAGTTTCCCCTTAGCATTTTATTTTCCAAAATTTGATTTATCTACAGTTTTCTGGGAACCTGGCCGTTGTTTGTGGTACTTCTTGCTGGGGTTTTTCCAGAGTGTGCAATACAATCATTGTAATGAACATTGCTGGCATTCATTGTGAATTGTTTTGCTATTTACTAAACTATTCAAAAGTGTATGATCTTAGGTATTGTAGGATAAAATAACATCAGATCGGAGGTATTTTTTTATCATTATATTGTCAAATAATGTTTGATTTTTATATATGTTTAATAGTAAAAATGGCCTGATTTACTGAATTTAGGATTAACTTTTAAACTACCAAGTGGTTTTCTTTAATTGACTGGAGATATGGAGGAAGGAACATTTACAGGGTTTGGGGAACTTTCCCTTAAGACTCATCCATACCTTAAAAAATTTTTTAGGTCTAAATTGGATTCTTTTTAGAGGTGAAAAAGCTTCTTATTAGCTTTTGTCTTTTCTTATATGCTCCTTAAACACAACTGAGAAGAACTGCAGGTGTGAAGAGCTGAGCGTGTTGTGTTAAATGATGAAACATGTACAGATTTTAATTTTCTTGTTGGAAACATATTGTGGATTCTTGTGAAATTGTGTATGATTATTTTATTTGCTTCATTTAAGTTGAGATCTATATTTGATTTGCTTAGTAATTGCAAAAAGGAATCAACTTTGTGTGACTGAATGGAGCACTGCATTTAGAGAACTATTGTTTTCTATTTGCTTCTCCATCTGAACCTTTTACTAGTCCTTCAGACTTTAATTTAACCTGCTTTCAAATTCTTGAAGGCAAAGGAGTTGTAGTCGTTTCATGCCTGCTGTGGAACGTTTAACAGACACAGATAAAAATCTGTCCGTGGTGCATGGGCTGTTTTTCGGGCCAGTGTGATTTCACGCTCCCTGAGCCTTTTAAAACGGCCCGGCTTGGCCTGGGGTTCTGCGCATTGTGCTTTTCTAATCTGAGTCTGTCTGCTTTTAGGAGTGTGCAGACTTGTGTGTGCAGACTGGTGCCTAAAATGGAAGTAGATGTTAATGGAGAGTCCAGAAGTACCCTGAGCACCCTGCCCTTGCCCGTGGCCGAGGCCAGCTCCCCGGGAAAGGCAGAGGCAGAGAAGCCCCGCTGCTCCAGCACGCCGTGCTCGCCCATGCGCCGGACTGTGTCAGGCTACCAGATCCTCCACATGGACTCTAACTATTTGGTTGGCTTCACGACTGGTGAGGAACTCCTGAAGTTAGCCCAGAAGTGCACAGGAGGTGAAGAGAGTAAGGGAGAAGCCATGCCTTCCTTGCGCTCCAAACAGCTGGATGCAGGACTTGCACGTTCCTCTCGTTTGTACAAAACCAGAAGTAGGTACTACCAGCCGTATGAGATTCCAGCTGTCAACGGCAGGAGGCGAAGGCGGATGCCCAGCTCAGGAGACAAGTGCACTAAATCTTTACCTTATGAACCTTACAAGGCCCTCCATGGGCCTCTGCCTCTTTGTCTTCTTAAAGGTAAGAGGGCTCACTCCAAATCTCTGGACTACCTCAATCTAGATAAAATGAACATCAAGGAGCCAGCTGACACAGAAGTGCTACAGTATCAGCTTCAACACCTAACCCTCAGAGGGGACCGTGTGTTTGCTAGGAATAATACATGAGTGACTTGCAGAGGGTGTAAACCAGTTTAGGTCAGCCTACGCACTTGGCTAGTGAATTCCACTGTTGTACCCTGTACAGGACTCTTTACATTATAGATGGTTATATCAGCTAAGTGTTCCTGGAACATGAAAATTGTTTGGATCAAATTTTGAATACAGGAATGAAATCACAGGTACTTGAGGGGAAATCATTCTAGAGCACGCAACTGCAAAGAAAACAGAATGTTGACCATTAGTTTGTATAGCTTTTTAGCTAGGAGAAAAAGGCTTTGGGACAGTAATATCATCTTTTAAGATTCTGATACTCAAATTGGGAATGTTATCTGCTTGGTTGTTGCTGACTTGGTATGATTCATTCATTAGAAATTTATATCTTAAGTACTCAAGTACTTCTTTAATCTCTGTATTTTACTATAAAATGTATGTAATGATTTGTTTTATGAAATTTAGAACTTGAACATTGCTAAATTGGACCACTTTTTATTTTTAAATATTGAGTTTAAATATTTTATAACTGGTTTTGCACTGAAAAAATTAACATTTCAGATTGACAAGAGAATAATCTTTACTTGCCTCAATAATATTGTTGAGCAATGAATTTTTTATTTCCGCATGGAAAGTTATTGATCTCTATGGCTGTAAAATATTTCTTTATAGCATTATTAAAGTGTGTCTTAATAAAATTAAATTTGGGATACAAAGTATTTATTTTACCACGGGTGGGGGGAAGCTTTTCCCGAAAGTTTCCAATATAAAGATTTCATAAGTTGAAAAAGTTTCCTTAGTGTTTATTTTCTAATTTAAAATTCATCTGGAACTTTAAAGTGGAAAGGATTCTTTACATTGTGGATTATAGGCATAATAATGTTTGCATCTGAATGTTTTCTGTAAGTGAATGGAACTTTAATAGAGAAACTCATGATTTCTGCTATCTAATGCTTAAACTAAGTATGAAGTGATACCATTCAGCATGGCATCGAGTCATTCCAGTTTTAGTTCTGTGCAGCGCAGGCACTCATTGAAATTCCAGTTTCTAGGATTAGTGCAGGAGCCTAAAGTGCTTCTACAGTTTTAATGGGTTAATCCTGGATTACTTAACAATTTATGTCAATTGCACTGGTTTAATTTGTTGCTAAAGAAATAATGCCCTGGCTTTAGTAACAAATACAGCTCAACTAGTCTTGAATATATTCTGGAAGAAAAAAAAAAATGTATGTAACTTACCTTTTGTAAAAGTTTCTGTTTCTTTTTTTCTTTTTTGACTCTTGAAGGTGCAATTTATTAACTGAACTGGCATTTCTGGCAGCATAGACCTACTTATTTTAAGTTTTATTTTGGGGGCTGTGAGTTTCTAAGGTGTTAGGAATCTTGCTTATAAAATAAAAACACCTTTTAATTAAATAAGTGGCTCATTTCTGGTGCAGTTCTGACTGTTGTTTCACCAGAATGAATGACAAACTCTATTTAGAGCAGAATAAGTATTAGAAAACCCTAGGAACTCTTAATCAACATTTATTATACTTTGACTGAGGCAAACCATGAGAAAGAGCCTCAGGGAAGTTGGCCCATATCTCACTGAGTTGATCAGATTTCTTGGTGGGCTGGAAATATTCAGCTGTTGTACATTTTGAAGTAAATTGCACCTTTGTAACATATTGTATTGACGAATGATCACTAAGATTAACTATATCCATACAGTCATTAGTTTGACAAGACATAGAATCCTGTCAGATGCCAAAGACTTGGGATTTTTACGTTTAATGATTAAACACCATTATTTATTGATGATTTTACCCTGTGGAACTGTATTATTTCTAACTATGAAATAAAAGGGTGATGTAAACACACACCGTTGTGTTGTGCTTTAACTAGGTTCACCTCCAACAGGCCAGTTACTGTTCGAAGATTTGCCTAAGCACTTATTTTTAGACCCCATTTTAAAGTTTTTGTTTAAAAAAATTAAAATAATTGTGCTTTTGGTGCTCCTTCACATTTCAAAGTAAAAGATGTATTCATGGCATTGATATGTGTTCAGTCGCACAGTTGTGATCTGTCCCTACCCGTGCGCCTACATAATTTCTTAAGCAAAATAAAAATATGTAGCTGGTGTTTTTTTTGGTTTTGGTTTTGGTTTTGTTTTCACATAAAGATAGGTGTGAAACTCTGTGGCAGAATTGAAGGGGGTTAAAAGTTTGAAGTGTGGCATATTTGCTATTATCTGATTAGCAAAGATATATAATTAAAGTTTGGTTTCCTAGAAAGAAAGTCACAAAACTCAAGGTCAGTAGTTTTCAAAGTGTGTTTGCCGAGCTCCTTCACTAGCTCAGTCTTGCTTTCCCTGCACTTCGTGCTTGTGCCCCTGTAGTGGGCCATGGTGTCCTCCTAAGAAAAAAGGGGAGGCTGGATATCTTTTAGCTGACCCACCCCCCCAATCGCCTCTTCTTTAGCATGGTTTCTACTTTTAAATTTTTTTCCCTCTATTTTCGTTCAGTTTGATATCCGTGCTAAACAGGGCATCCTTTTGTCCATAGTACACCTACCAGTGTTACCCTGCCTAAACATTGCGGTACCACACGTGCGTTATATTTTGTTTGTTTGTTTGTTTTGCAAAAAATACCATATTTCAGAGGCTCAGCTGATGCATGAAGTAGTAGTAATGGACTTTCAGTCCTTGCCTCATTCTCAGGTGATCTTCTTCTGCACCTTGACTTCCATCTGGCTGTGTCTGCACCTCTGGTTCCAGGGCTGCTAAAGTCAGCAGTCAGGGAAGGGAAGACTCAGTGGGGATGGACTGAAATGTAAACTCGTGCAGAACCTCCCACATCCTGCCAACTCCAGCTCCTCTGGGCGACTGCTGCGGCTCCTTGAGTCCTGTCCATTGCTCCTTAAGCCGAATCATGCCCAGGTGTGGCTCACTGGGGTCATTTCCTTCCCTGAGATATTTATGTAAATGATTTCAACATTTGGGGTTCAGGGAGCTTTTAGAAGATTCTAAGTTAACTTTTAAAGGCAAATTGGCCTTTCACTAAAAGAATATTACTTGATATCTTGAGAAAAGCAACCTATTTTTAACTTATTTTCTCATTCTAACGTAGTTTTTTTTTTTTTTTTCAATCTTAGAAAGGCTTTTATTCCATTATAACCATTAGAGTTTTTTTAAGGGGACTTTGAAATGACTCTGGGCTAAGCAGGTTGTTCTCAGTCACAGACAGGAGGCGGTGAGACTGTCAAGCAGTTTATAAACGGCATAAATGTCCTAGAAGAGTTGGAGTGGAGAGAGAGCAAGGATGCACGTTACTGTAGTGCAGAGGACAGCAAGTAGTAAGTGAAATTGCCTTTTAAAACAATGTAATTTGATTAGCAAAATGGAAAGTGATGAGGAAGATTGCCTTGGAAATACAATAAATCTGATTATAAAGCTAGAGGTGGAGGTTGTCAGCACTTAGTAATGTGCTTTAGAATTATGAAATGGATCTTTTTGCATTTTACATTAGAAAAATATTAAGGATTCTTCTAGCTGAGGAGAATACTACTAGAAGTAAATCAAAAGAAGAATGAGTTTGATTTGTTATTTTCAGTTTTGCTGAGCCCCTCAATCACTTCTTTACTCTAGAGGGGGAGAGATACTGAATTTGTAATCTCGCTGTTGTGAAACCACTCTGTGCCAGGTTTTATTAAATGATTTCAGAGGAGAAGCCTGAAACCAGATCTCCTGAATGTTGTTACCTCAATCTTGGGGTTGTCTTTTGATGTACAGATTTATGAGAGAGCACAGGATGAGAAAAGGGAACTGTTTAAACAGAAGAACATAGCACCTTTTGGAGTCAAAGACTAGCTGCACAGACGGTGGAATCCTTAAGTGGCCCTGGCTGGGGCTCACCGCTACACCACAGAGCTCTGATGCTTCTGCTTTTGGGGAAAAGCTAGCAGCACTTTTCAAAGTTGTTACTGGATGCCCTCGAGATAGGGCTCTTACTGTGTGACTGTGGAAAGAGGAGGGGAGCACTGGGTCCATGATGTTGACCTCTAAGTCTGATTCACCAGGAAGAGTATCCTTTGCCAAACTTTTATGTAAAAGGATTATCCATGGAAGTATATATTTGTAAGACTTTGAATCCTCTGTCCCTGGCCTAATGCTTCAGTTGGGGAAAGGAACTTGGCAGTAAGAAGTTCTTGAACTTAACTGAAACTCAGATTTTGGCTCAGGAATTAGAGTTGAGGTGGCAGATACTGAGTGTGCATACCACCAGGTTCCTCACCAATGCATGTGGCAGACATCATTAATCCATCAGTGTACACTCTCCAAGTCCAGATGTGGCCTCATTATCTTTCTTAACCCAGCACTTTAGGCAGCTGCTACAGAATTGATCAACATTACACTGGAGATAAAACCTGTTTGCCTACCACACCCCCTGCAGTGGGTTACAGTGTCAATTGAAAATGGTCATTAAAATAACTGAATAACCTACGATGAAAAAGAATATGAAAAAATATATATACATATAACTGAATCACTATGCTGTATACCAGAAACTAACACAATATTGTAAATCAACTATAACTTAAAAAAAAAAAAAAAAAAGGGGTCTAAATATTTTTGAGTAGGAGACCATTCTGGGCCCTGTCTTCTAACCAGAGCAGAGGCGAATTAACCCAGGGGGTGCCTACTGAGAACATGCAGGCATCCTGTGGAGAAAAGGGATTAAGATGGATTTCACCCTTAAGGACATGCCTATTATCGGGAGAGGGAGGGCAAGGTAGCATAAGATGCATGCCAAATGAGTATTTTGTAGAATAAATAATCAATTTAGGAGGGAGGGGCTTAAATCCCATGGGACTGAAATCTGAGAAGGAACTATCTTGTTCCTTTTCCTGTCAGTAGTTTGGCCAAGTTATTGGATGTGCTCACTTACATTGCTGATCTGTGTAGAAGGTGAAAAAAAGTGTCTTCATGGGAAAGTTTGGGGAGATGAAAAATATGAGGAAGACAGAATCTTAAAATAATTGAATCTGAGAAGGATCAGGGCATGCCAGTAGTGTTCAGTTGTTACCTCCACTTCTCTCCTTGGTGGTCTGCCAAGATGGATTGACCCGCTCTCCAGAAGAGAAGAGTTAAGGTATGGGAGTAGTTAACTTAAATATTGGAGTTGGGGGCAGGGGAGGAGAGAGCTATGAGGGAATAAATACATGGATATTTTAGTGATTTGTTTCCTCTTGTACTTGCCTTTATTCTGGAATGGGGTGGGGAAGACTGAGAAGAGTTTGCTTTAATTATTTAGAGTCAAGTTAATTTTAAAATATGTATTCTAGACATAGTTTGTATAAAAAATGAAACTGCTATATGGTAAGTGTTTTGCTCAAGAACCTTACTAATTCAGATCATCTTTTGAAATGACCAACTAGAACCCTGCAGTAGTTAGCAGATTTCTGTGTTTTACTTTCTAATATTTATAAAGGTTGAGTTTTGTTTTCTTAATATTTCACATACATTTTTAGTGTCATGCTCATCTATTGAGAAGTAAATGCAGTTATAAGGAAAAATGTTTAAGGGATTAAATATTTGTAGGCATCAATACTGTTTTCTAGTAGGCCACATAAGGTAAACCACTCATATTCCAGAAAGATATTCACTAAACTTGATGAATTGACATTTTTAAGGGGGAAAGGACATACTATGTTTGGTATAACAGTGCATAACTACTTTCTTTTTTGACAGAAATTCATTTCGTAAATGTTTGCTGGACTGAGCCCTCAAAGTTTAACTAGGTAGGGATTGCTTTTTTTCCTTCAGATTTTCTTTAAATTTCTCCTTGCTTTTTTTTTTTTTTTTTTTTTTGAGGGACATTTTGACTAGAATAGAAATACCAGAAGATAAACAACGAAATACATGACTTTCCCTGCTGGTCCAGGTCACTATGTTCAGAAATCATAGGAAATGCTACAGATGATAATGGTTTCTAACTTGAGAATAGAAAAGTTATAAGAGCTATCATTTGTGTTAGGCTAGACTTACAGTGTGACTAGTAATGAGAGAAGTTTCCGTTGTATATTGACAACCAGATACAGTGATCTTACAAGGCTACACACAATGCTTAGAGGACTATGATGGATTTTATGTAAGGTGTATAAAAGCAAACAAATCCTTGTTTGTAACAAAACCATTAAGATTAAGCTATTATAATTTATCTGTAGGAATTAATGCTTTGGCAAATTCATGATTCAACCTTTATTTCTTCATCCACCAAATATTATTGATATATATTATGTGCCATGCACAGTAATTAGTCATGAGAATGCAAGATGAGTAAACACACAAGCCATAGTCAAAAACAAATAGTTGAAGTTTAAAATGAGTATTTCTAATAAAAACAGATTTAAGATTTTTTTGAGCACACTGAAGAGGAAGTTCCTAATTCCACCTTGAGTGTGGGGAAAGCGTCACCAGGGAAGCCATGCTTGGGCATGGAGGGTGAAGAGGAGTTTGCCTGGTGGGTAGGAGAGGTGAGGGCCTGTATAGACAGCAGTCATTTCTTTCTAAAAATCTCCAGCAAAGGAAATCATGCTGAGTCACTACTGTAGTTTCACAGTTTGACCCATGTTTTCTGGTGAAGAATTTATCAGTGAAATTTCAAATCATGGAACTTAAACTGCCAAACGAAATTTTACCATTAACGTTTCTTCTAATTCAACAACCTTTTTACCTTAAAGTAGCTTTCCCAGCCTTAAGGATCCTTGCATCTTCGTGGGTCTCTGGTGGTCCAGAGGTTTCACAGATAGTAGCTACATCTGTGTCTGGATGAGGAATAAACTTTTGGGTACCAGGGAGCCATTTTCAGGTCCTGCTTGGGAACATAGCTGGAAACTCTGTGCCCTGAGTGACATTCCAAGATGTTCCTACAGCGCAGTCACCCAGCAAGAGGAGTGGGGTGGGAGTCTGCTTGCTTTCTCTTTCCTGCTCCTCCCCACTGAGAAAAGAATGAATGCCCTGCTCTGCAAGCTCCAAAACTCATTAACAAACTCTGTTTTAAGAGAAAAGGATGTTGTTTGGGGAACACAATACTCATGAGGCTCTGAGGTTTCAGGCAACATCATCAGTAGAAACTTACCCCGGGCTGAGTTTATCTAACCTCTGTCACCATTCCCAGAATTCTCTCCTGCAGGCTTTTTTGTAGGACCGAAAAGTACTATTTGCTGGAGGAGAGGGGAAGAGAAGCAGATGGAAATGCCTGCAAGCTATTGTTACTATTTTTTAATCTAAAGAATTTTAAATAGTTAACAGCTTATTTCCCAGTTCCCCCTCTTTGCTTTAATGAGCCAACTATAAATAAAGAAAATGTTTAAACAATTAAAATGCATGGCCCTTCACATAATATCCTATAATTGTGGCCATCTTGATTTTGTGGTTTTAAAGATACCCACCCTGGCTCCACCACTTATTTGCTGGATGTAGTTGATTGTGAGCCTCAATTTCATTTTTTTTAATAGAATGGGAAATAATTTTTATTTTATAGTTCTTGTTAGAATTAGACATAATGTATATAATATCAAGTGCCTGTCACATAGTAGTTGCTGAAAAGTACAGCCATTGGCAGTAATACAGTCTTTAAAACCCTAAATTGCCATATCTTTATTCACCCCACAACTGCTTTAAAAAGGTTCTACATTCTAAAATAAAAGCACTACGTGTAAAATTTAAGTATTCTGGATAAAATACAGCAAAATCTCAAGCGCGTGTTTGTGAATGTAAGTTATGGATGAATATGTCTTGCCCCTCACATCCAATTAATGAACTAAACTTGTGTTTTCTGAACTGCTGACATCCCAAGTGGCGCAAACATGATCCACTTGGGTGTGGGAAGAAAATACTAGGCTAGGCCTGCTTTTAAAATATATTATCTTTAAAATTTTTATTTCTTGTATACATCACGTGTATAGCTTACCAGTGTGGTAGTAATTGCATAAAGTATATGAATAAGTATACATACGTATTTTGGAGATACCAACTCAGTTTTTAAAAAATTTTTCTTTTTTTAATTCGTGACTGTAAGAGTTTGAAAGTCATTGAATTAAATGGCCACATCCATAATAACATGGAGACCAATATGCCATCTTGGAATTCTATCTTATTAAATGTTTGAACGTGAGCTTGAGATTCAACATGATTAAAAAATTAGGATCATTAAAAAAAATTTGTGGACAGTTTTATTTTGATTCTTACTCTACATTTCCTTGCTAGTAATTTTCTATCTAGTGCAGTAGTTCTTCAATTTTTTGGATTTGCTTTCTAGTTTGTAATTTGAGGACTTGATGCAATTTGGAAAATAAAAGATATCAAAACAGAACCCACTTGTCTTGATAGGTTTCCGACGATTGTGCCTGTGAACCTTTTCTTGGGCACACATTGTATTTTCCGTTAGGGGCTTCTGAGCCGTATAGTGAAACATGTGCTGAATATCCCATTTGCAGAATCCGTTTTTTGTGTCTCAAATGAGGTTGTGTTCTTGGTAATGGTTTTTAGTCACGTCTTTTAGGAGCATGATACTGTGTCACCCTGCAGAACTTTCTATTTCTCATCCCACAGTTCTTTCAGGCAGCCATCTCTGATGATTTGAAGACCTTTTTAAAAGAAGACTAGAAGAATTCCTAATCTCATTCTTTGGTGTGTGACACCCTTACAGAATATGTCTCTCCAGCAGTCGATTTCTCTTGCACAGACAACTGAATTCTTCATATGGTTACTGTCCTATCCTCTCCTTAAATATAAGAAAAAAAGAGTAAAGCCAGAGACTGTGTTCTGACACACTTTGTTGTTAGGGACTTTGGCAACAAAGGGGTAAATGACAACGAGGGAGTGTCTGGAAAGTGGCTTCTTCCTCCCACCCTTCTCCCTCCCCTAGTCCTTGCCTTCTTCTCCCTGATGCAGCTGCAACTTATAAGAGCCGGAGCTGACCCGCACCTGCTCTAGGCGCAGGCTGCAGGAGCTCAGGCACCACGTGTAAGGGCTGGGTTAGGTGTGCTCCGTAGCGCTTCCCCCAGGTAATCCACCCTTTGTTCTCTCCATCTCTGCCCCCAAGCAGCTCTCATCAAACTACAATGTGTAACGTGCCCTAGAAACGATTACAGTGGCTCCCCTCTTATCCACAGTTTTGCTTTCCGCAGTTTAGGTTACCAGAGGTCAACCGAGATCCGAAAATACTGAATGCAACTTTCCAGAAATAAACAATTCCTAAGTTTTAAGTTGCGCTTGTTCTGAGTCGCGTGATGAAATCTCGCGCTGTCTTGCTTGAGCCGCTCGTTACTCACGTAGCCGCCATCTTGGTTATCAGACCGTCTGCCGAGGTAGCGCAGCGCTGTGTTCAGGTAACTGCTTTTTTCCTTAATAATGGCCCCAAAGTGCAAGAGTAATGATGCTGGCAGTTCGGATATGCCAAAGGGAAGCTGTAAAGTGCTTTACGTGAAAAGGTGAATGTTCTCAACTTAATAAGGAAAGAAAACAAAATCATATGCTGCGGTTGCTAAGATGTATGGTAGAATGAATCTTCCATCCCTGAAATTGTGAGGAAAGAAAAAGAAACTTGCTGGTTTTGCAGTCACGTCTCAAACTGCAAAAGTTACGGCCACAATTGTGTGATAAGTGCTTAGTTAAGATGGAAAGGCATTGTATTTGTACAATAAAATATTCTGAGAGAGACCACATTCACATAACTTTTATTACAGTATATTGTTATAATTGTTCTAGTCTTAGTTATTGTTAATCTCTTTCTGTGCCTAGTTTGTAAACAGAATTTTATCTAGGTATGTATTTGTAGGAAAAAATATAGTTTATATAGGGTACTATCAAGTTTTCAGGCATGCACTGAGGGTCTTGAAATGTTTCCCCCGAATAAGCGGGGACTACTGTATTTACTGTAGTTAACTTTGCTACAGTTAGCTACAGTCCAGTTTATTTCTTGTAAGGCATATATGTTACTTTTACTTAATAAGAAAGGAGATCCATTTTCACTTTTTCTTTACTCTCCTTATAATGAAGAAAATATTCACATGTACCACAACCTGCTTGTTTACATCTCGCCGTTAGATTAGTTTGGCTGCCATCTCAATGCCTGGTCCTGTTTCTAGTGTGTATTTTTGTTTTTAGGGTTGTATTTTGCCTAAATTGAGAACCCGGAAGTGGAAATTTTCAGTTATTTCTGCTGGAGTTTTCCTGAGTTGCTAGCAATGCCCTTATTTGTCATGTAGCCACTGTGCAAACTGACTTTGACAAGGACTACTGAGAATTCAGCTTGTCTTCATTTTTCGTATAGAAATATATTAGCTATCTTTTGATCTTTTCCCTCAAATCTCCTATGACGGGTGCACCTTTTTCATACTTTCTGAAGTAAAAACATTTGTGTTTTTAATGCACAACTGCAGAATTCTTCATTCTGTGACAAAGCCTTAAAATAATATTACTTCTTACCTTTAAGGTTTTGTGATATATCTGAAAAAATGGACAAATTGTCAAAGAAATAAAAAACAAAATTTTATTTGGTTGCAAATGGAAAAGGCAAAATAGCCTGTTTGGCTTAAATCTGCATTCACTGTATCTCTAGCTGCTAGTTTTAATTAAAAAACAGCTGAAGCAATGGAATATTGGGGTGGAAGAGGGTGCTGTTGAGTGTGTGATTGGACCTTTTAGAAATTCTAGAAATCCTCAAAATGTTTTGTAACTTAAAGGCTTTTCAAAGCAGTATTCCATTCATACAAATTTAGATACATAATCAGAGTTATAAGAACCTTCTGTGCAGTTAGTCGCTCCATCAAAAATTTGTACTCACAAGCCTCTTTATGTGGGCTGTTTAATGAATAACTAACTCCCCACTCACTGACTACACTCAGCGTACCTGGGAAATCTAGCTGCTCCTCCTCAAGGCCTGTCTCATATTTGCCGTGCCTCACACTCACTCCATCAGTGTTTTGTGTTGAAGCCAGTCCCTGCTGTAGGCAGTGCATGCGTTTCCTCTGCTTCCTGGACTGAGTGGTTAGGTTTGTGCAGGCGGTGTGTTGAGACTCCATGGTGGGCACATGATGCTTTGGCTCTGAATCAGATTGGGTAGTAGGTGGCTCTTGTCTTCAACAGTTAATAGTTCATGTTCAGAATGTGAATTTTCCTTCAGTTAAATATGGTATTCTTCTTGTTTTGTGTACATAAAATCAAAGGTATCATGGAGTTGGGTTGTCCTGATAGTTTTTATCATCGGATTGACAGCTTGATAATAATTAGGTGCTATTATTGGTGTACTGTTCAAGAAACTTTGCAATTACTTTTCCAAAAAGAGATAAAGAACCTTTTCAAATAAATAATTTCGCTTATTGTTTGAAGAAATATGTAAATAAAAATCCTCAGAATGTTCAAGTTAGCCTGTGTGTGAGGGTTTCTGGCTGTAGATTTCTTCAAACCCTTCGACATAGATAGTGTCAGAAATGAAAGGAGCAATGCAAACAATATGGAAACTGAGAAGAATAATCTAAGTGGGGTCAGTTTTACTCACCTCCTCCCCCCTGCTTTTTTTCTTTTTTGGTTATCACCTGGTTTAGATTTTAAAATAACTTTTCAATTGCAGACTTCCAAGTTTATCCCAGTGTTCTCAGTGCCGTGGGCTATATGTGGATGCAGTGTGTGTTAACAGTACTTTTGTAACCATCTCGGGATTTTTAAAATGACTTGTTATTTCTGTGAAGTCACCAAAAATGTGACTGCTGAAATACGCAAGAATTAGAACAAGGTGACAGAATCTGGAGCGCCTTATAAAAGCCTGATCTTATGCTTTAATTTCTTTAACTCCCACACAGTCTTTTCTTCTCAGAAGTTTGATTGAGCTGTAGCTGGTTTTTGTTGGCTAGGATAATTATGCTGGAATGACTTTAAAATCTCTTTGTACGTACTGTTTAGCTTGGGCACTTTTTGTAATCACCTAGAGAGGGACCAGAGGGTCCTACCCAGAATTCCCAGGGTAGGCCAGTGGGAAGAAACCTCCCAGGAAAGAGCAAGGTGGATTTAGGGAAGCAGTTATTCTTTGTTCTGCATGCAGTTTAGCTATTCAGTGCTGCTTAGGTCGGTCGTCGCATTGATAGCGGCATGACAAAAAAGGGCCAGGCCAATCTGAAACCAAGCAGCAGAATGTGCAGTGAAAAGAACATGGGCCTTGCAGTCAGACAAAACCTGGACCTGAATTCTGGGCTTGAACCCTGGCTCTGACACCTTAAGCTGTGTGACCTTGAGCTACTGTCTTTGAGACTTAGCTTTAAAAAGTTTTTTGTGGAGGACGTGAGCCAGGTTTACATGTTATCGCTTAGCAGAGTGTCTGGTGCAATAGCTACTCATTTTCCCCCCAGCTTACTTACGATAAAGAAACAGACATCTATTCACCTTTTGCATATAATTAAGGATGTTTGTGTCGTTCAGTTTTGTACACTTCACTTTCACTAATTTTCTTTTGTTAATTTTTTTTGTTATTAATCTCCCTGCCATGTCACAGACCATGAAAACTCTGTTAAGAACAATTTGGTGCTTTTTCTTCTGCTATGTAGAAGTTATTCTCTCATGATACCTTTTATATTTGATATTGTGCAACAGAAGTGATATGGCTGATGTCAGATCTGAATCAAGTTTCCAGGAAGAGTGTCAAGCAATTGTGCATTTGCTCCTAGCTGATTGCTGCAATGATTTTTCTCTTTCTCATTTATGTGCTTCATTTTAATGGTGAAGGCAATTCATGAAAACAATGCATAATCAGACCTGTTTATCAAGATGAAATAGTCTCTAGCCCACTGATTTAAATTTCTTTAAGAACAAACAACAGACAAAAAAAGCTTACCCTTCCATGACTAAACCACAAAGCACTCTTTATACAGATTGTGAAATTAATGGAATTACATAATTTATAGACAAGCATTAAAAAAGCATTTCTAAATTGCTTTCAAGCCTAGACCTATAGCTTAGTTACAATGAGTTAGACTTCTTAAGTATTTTCTTAATGTTTTCTGATATGTAGTGATAATTGAATGCATATCCTCTTAGAATCAAATATTGTAGTATAGCTAAACATTAAATTGAAAATTAGAGGCTAAGTGTTGAGCTGGAAATAAATGTAGACTTACTTTGGTTTCAAACAATATTACCTTTTAAATAAGGTATAATAAAGCTTCAGTCCTGAGTCTTTTTTTTTTTCTGATGTTGTTATTAAATCTGCTGCATTTTTGGTATAATTCTAGGGTTAGACTTCTCAACCTTTTCTCTCTCAGTCCTGAATCATTGAGTGTTGTGTAGGATCCTAGAAGTTGTTGTGTTTCATGATTATATAAATTTATGAATTCAGTTTTGGAAATATGAAAACAATTGTAAATCTAAAACTGGAGATTGTGGTAACTAGCTTTCCTAAGTTATTTTTTATTGACTCTGTTGGGGTGGGGGATTGTGTGACTCCCTAACCTACTGAATTAATAACTTCATGACACGGCAGTTTTATGAGTTTGTGCCCTGAAATTGCTTATTTTGAGAATAGCAGGTTTCTCCAGTGAATATTTACTTCGAATTTTTTTCTTTTCCCTTGGTAGTACAAGGAAGGAACTTTCTAGACCTAAACAGAACTATTCTAATAAATATGACCTCATTAACACACTTCAAATAATGTCCTGTTAGGTCTAGTTTCTCACAAGGGAAATATTTTTTCCGTTAACATACAAATGAGAGAGCAAAGTTAAATATAGTAGATAATCTTAACGCAGTGAACATGCTGAGAACCCATGAGTATGGCTATTTTCCAATTTGAATTTCCTAAATGGGGCAGTAAGTGTAGGACCCTGTGGTCAGCTGTAATGAATGAGAAAAACAGCAGTGACCTTTGCACGAGGGGAAAGACATCATTCTGCTTCTGGCTTTTCACAGCTTATGTGTTTGTATTTTTAATGTATGACTGAACCTGAAAGTTCATCTCTAATCTTGATCCACGGGGAAATGGCAGGAATCCTAACCAGCCAAATGATACAAATTTAAATTTCCTGTGGAGGAAAGGTCAGTAATGCTCTGTTCGCTGGGGACAATCTCAGCACAGCAACAATCCTGATTAAAATTCCTGTTGAGAGCTAGTGATTTGTCTGATTGAAAAACTAAATAGCTCCTTAATCACCTAGATGAGATGACATCACTGGGGCATCATAAACTGTCCGACAGATGAATAACCCATCTCAAATATCAACTTCATTTTAAAATTGAAAAACAAAAACATGAGGCTGCATTTAACAGCACCTATTTTTAGTTCTGTGATGTAAGGCCTCCAGTTTCCTATAATTCCCATTGTTCTCTAAAAATAAAGACCCATTTAACCGAGGAGGACTGACAAGTGATCTTGTGATGGATTTGAGTTATTGTTCAATGTGTGAGACTGGGGAGAGTACCACAACAGCATGTCAACACTGCTGGAGACTTCTGGCCTGTTATGGTGCCTGCAGCCTTGCCTGCTGCAGGTACCTGTTTGCACACTGGTACTGTTGGGAAAATGACACTCTTTGTGATTGGTTTCTGCTTTTTCCAGTGGAAAACTTAGCCTTATTATTTTTTTTTCTTAAGATAAGCACACAGCCAGCATATCTAGTTAGTAACAAGTGACCCATCTAATGAATTAGGTCAGCTTGGAGAAGATGCAGTTCCCCTCCCCCATCCTTAAAGTTCCTGTTTTTCAAATGTGGGAGTTTTGTATCTGTATCACCTACATCTAACTAGGACCTTCCTATGACGTCTGAAGATAGCCTTTATCCTAAATTTAAAATAACCTGAGATGCACCATTTTACCTTGAGGCCAACAAAATTATGTTTCATCCTTGTTAATGTTTCTAATGTAGATTTTTCTGGACAGTCCCTACTTATAATTTACTTCTTTCTTTTCTTTTCTTCTTTTAATTGAAGTATAGTTGATTTACAATATTGTGTTTCAGATGTATAGTGTGTGATTAGGGTTTTTTTGCAGAACTATAAGTTATTCTACGGTAAATCCTTCTTAATGTGTTTTATGTATGTACACACAAACCAGAAACAGACTCAGATGTAGAAAACAAACATGATTACCAAAGAGGAGAGGGAGTGGGAGGGACAAGTATGGGATTAACAGATACACACTATTTTCGTTCTTTATTTTCTGAATTTTTATTTGCATTGCAGTGTCTGTTGTTTTTCTTTGTTGTAAGACAGAAGAAAGTAATAAAAGGTGAAAGTTAAGAAAGGACATACATGCGGATTAGGTGCATTTCCAGGCTCTCTTTGAAGTCATATACAGCAGTTCCTGTCTTCCCTCGCCTCTAGGTGTATGCAGGGAGTTCCTGGGGGTAGCCAGGGTCTGTGTCTGCTTTCAGAAGGGCCCTGGGAATCCTTGTTTGAGGCTTCTTGTCTTGTCGGGGCTGAACAGCTGAAGGATAATGCAGGGATTTCTCACAATTGGAAAACCCTGACATTTTGTCTTTAATCTCTTTTTCAACGTGAATTCTGTCAGATGCTCTGAGAAGACACCCAGTTTCAGTCTGAGTTGCTATCTGGTGTCTAAAACTGCTCAGGAAAATGGCTTTCTTTTCAGGAATATGATAGCGTATGTATGTTCGAGATTTTAGCTTTTCATATAAAATTATAATAAATTGTGCATGAAGGTGAAACACTGAGGGTGATGCAGCCTTATTAAATTGAATTTAGTGGATGGTTAATTCTGATGACTCTGAAATATTGCTCAGTCTAAAGCAGGCACACTGATGCCAGGAAAGTCCTTGATGTGTTTGGCACAGAACTGTGACATTTAGCTATTCGAAGCTAGAGTGAAATATCTTGAGTAGAGCTGATGGAGGGAGAGCTAAGCACTTGAATGGGTCTCACTTCTAATACATTTGGGTAGTTTTTTGTGTGTCTAATGATAAATTAAGAACTTTATAGATTTCTATAGTAGTAAATATACAGTCTTTATTCAAATAGATTTAAAAGGCTTACTGGTCAGATAGGTGGCTTTGGGATATATTTTTAAACATCTAAGTTGCATATTTCAGTTACTAGAATGCAGTCATATATTGTGTGTGAAAATGAATTTAAAATCCAAAAAATAAGTGAAATGTTATGACAGCAGGAAACCAGAGACTAATGTAATGCTTGGTAGGTTTTAAAAAGCAAAATAATTTCAAATATTTTTGAAGTGGATACATACTGTCGGAAACAATGAACAAAGGAAGACAAGTTCACAGACTGAAAGCCTGAGAAAAGTTTCTCTGTGGAACAATAAAGTGATAATAAAAATGGAGAAGAAATGAGACCCTTTATACATGTTTGCCAAGCCCAATGTGCAGTTTCACAATATAAGGCTGGTGAACCCCGAGAAGGTGAATAGGGCTTTTTCTCTTTATTCATACAGCATTAGCTATGTATGGTTGTATCCTCACTAATAATCACAGCCCCAGTTTTAACCCCAGTTCCATAGTACCCACTTTCAAGGCCTTGATATTGTGAAATTATTTTGATTTAGTACTAAATCGTTTTTCATTAGTGAGTCTTCACATTTTAGAGAGAGAAGAAAAATCAAAACTACTTTCTCTGCTTAGTGGCCATAAGTACTTTGCATCCTGATTTGTTTTGCTGATACTAGGAAGGGTTGTGTATGGGTGACGAGACCATGTCACACAATCTCTGCCTCAAATGCTACTCAGGCTACATAGGGGTCACACCAGGACAGCAGGAATCTGCAAGAGTAGGTTATTTTCAAGAAGGCTCCAGATGGGGTTTTACTTATTTATTTAGATTTCATTTGGAGATACATCAAGTTTTGATGGCACTGATATTGTTATAAATAAGCCAAATATAATGATCTGGACCTATCTTTAGTGATTTATGAGATATATCCTATTTTTCTATCATGTTTTATGATTTTCTGCAATTTATTCTGCAAGAATGTAGAAAAATTATCTCTCTTACACCTAACGTAAAAAAATACACAACAATATTAATTACACATATTAGGCTGAATTTACCATACATATAGGGGAACTAAAAATTTAAATGTTTAATAGCGAGTTTAAAAATATTTATCAAGATCAGTTATTTAAAAGCACTGACTCACAGGGGCACCTTCCCTTGCCACCCTGTCTAAAATTGCAGAACTACTTCCAACTGTCCCAGTACATTTTCTTTTCTTCATTTTTTCCTCTCAGTTTTTATATCTGTCTAACATTAAATATCTAACTTATCCTGTTTACCTTCTGTTTCTATCAGAGTGTAACCCTATGAGGGTAGGGATTCTGTCTGTTTTGCTTGGTGCTCCATTGCCTAGAACAGTGCCTGGCACATAGATGGCACATGTGCATATTTGTTGAATGAATCAGTAAAATTTTAAAGACACAGCATTCGTTCATCCATTCATTGGACATTTATTAAGCAGACACTGTGTGACTATGCCTCATATAAGTACCCATCTTGGTTTGTGGGTATATCCATTTATAAACGCTTTATTAAATTTTCAATTCCAAGTGCCCTCATGTCCAAGGAGTCTGATTTTTGGTATCTCTGTGCTATAGAGCCCTACCAATCTATGAGAATTAACACACAGTAAAGAGACTTCTGCAGGTGCAGTTTAAGTACTGAGAGTATCTGTTTGAATCACTCTAAGTGAATCATGTGCTTTTAGAGAATGCGAAAGGACCAAAGAAAAGAGAAACCTTCAGATTGTACAAATCATTGGCCAAATTAGACCGTGCTTTCTGTCACTTGACAATTTTAAGAGGTGGTTAAGGTGTTGGGAGCACATATCTGAGCTTGAAGCCTGGCTCCACCACTTACTAACTGCGTCCCTTGGGGCATGTTCTTTAGCCTTTTTGTATCTCAGTGTGTTCATCTGAAAAGTTGGACTGTGGGGAGGATGAAATTAAATAATACATGTAAAGTGCTCAGGATACTGCATGGCACGTGGTATGTGCTTATTGGTGTTGACGTTGGTGTGCAGTCTACCAACCTCAAAACAGCTTCCCTGCTTAGCTTGTTTTTGCATTTGGTTTGGTTGTATTTGGAAATGCCTATAATATGTTTCTCACATTGGAAGCAAGTGGCAAACTGAATAGAAAATACATTCAGTGCACTAGCACTCTTTTCTCAGATGCTCCCCATTTGTTTGGTTTTTAAAATTAAGTACTGTGTCATTCACATTCTCCAGTATTTTTGTGTGTTGGAAAAAAGAGAAACAGTGATTGTTAAATGTTGTCTAATTATCTTAGCCCATTGTTGCTTTCACTCTCCAGGGGAGCCAGAGGTTGCATACACTATGTTCCAGAAGTGAAAGCTACAGGATAGAAGTCTGTGAATTCAGGAACAATTTAGGGGAACAGTTTTCAAGTGCATTGTCCCCTGGGTTTTTGTAGACTGGTGTGGTGCTAATGGGGGATCTACAGTAGGACAAGCAACCGGAGGCTCTGAAGAGTTAAAGCTGCAATGGAATTTCAATTCTACCACTGTTTTTGGGTAATGGGATCTTGAATCAGTCTCTGACTTTTTAGAGAAACAGAAAAGTGTGATTAGCAAGTGCTGTATAGACAGAGACCTCAGTCTGAATCCCCCTGCTAATTAAGCTGTGGATTTTGGACCAAATAGCTGGGTCTGTCTTGAAGTCTTAATTTTCTCATCTGTATATTGGCCATTAAAGCTTCTCTCTCACAGTACTGGTAGGATAAGACAGAAGTTAAATCACTTTGTACTGTGCTTGGTACATGAAAAATGCTGCTGTCACTATATTGATGGGTAATACCATTTAGTGCCTAAAAGATTTAGGCACTAAGTGAGATATATGAAGCACCTAGCACAAAGTACATGTTTTTAAAATGTTTTTACTCACTTCCTTTTTGGCTTTCCTGGAAATGGGTGTAATTCTCATCCTTCCCTGGAGAGTAATTTCCACCTTCTCCTCCCTTTTCTCCTCTCCAGCAGCATCTCCTCACTCAGTCTCCGTAAGTGATGCTCACATAGTGCATCTGCCCACATCTCTTATTTCGTGCTCACGAAATGCAAGATTCAGAGGAGGGTGGCAAAACAGGCCACTTAGCGAATGCCACACATTTCATCTTTTTGAGCTTTTCCAGTGAAAACATGCCCGCCTCCACCCCTCTCCTCTTCCCAGAGATGATCATATCTCTTCAGTACTTAAAATCACAGAATCCTAATGCTAAATAGAGTTTAGTCTAGAAAACTGAGGGCCTGAGGGCCAGTACAGTCCAGAGATACTTTGTTGCACTCTCTCGGTTTGGCTTATGTGTTGTTTCAAAAATTTTGAATCAGTCAATAATATTTTTAAAAGTCAAACATTTCAAATTAAGACACACACACACAGACTCACACATAGTTCTGGATACCCTGGCAAAGTGGGGCAATCTGGCAACCCCAAGTCCAGATTCCCGCAGGTGACAGTGGAATGTGGTAGAGCAGTAGCTGTCCTTTTCTTTAGTGTACTATGCTTAGACCCAGTCCGCCACCATTGTCTTCTTTTTCCTTCTTTATTCCTTTATTTACCTACATAGCTGCTGCTAATGCAACAGCCCTGTTATCTCCACTTACAGATATGGGACCTGAAGCCAACTGAGGCTTAGGGCTGCTGATGGGTCTAAAGGTTAGTTAGTAACTGAGTGAAGAAGACAATTCTAGTTTTTTGGATTCTTGGACCCTTGTTCTTCTTAATCACCTGAGTTAAAATCCATGGAAGATCATTATTCCACTGAGAACAGGTTTTTAATCCCTTTATGACTAATTTTCAAACATCTTGACCCCTTATCTCCCTTGGTTAGAATGTGAGCAAGTCTGAACGAATTCACAGGTTTGGTCCTGCTCTTCATTCTGTCCCACTTCCTTCATTCTGCCTTACAGCTTCCAGCCATTCCCCCTGCACTTGTGTCCAAGTTGGAAGGCCCTGGCCTTGCTTGTAGGCAATGTTCAGTGAGTATTAGGTAACTTTACTTGATACCATTGCTCCAGAAATGGCGAACTCAGATGCTACTTGGAGCCAGGCAGGCAACAGTGTGTCACAGGCTGGGGTGACCTGGAGACAAACCCCTGAAGGAGAGCACAGCCATTCCTCAGCTCATGTTGTCAGTTGCCATGAGGGAATCCTGGTGCTGTCATATCTTTTTATGCCTTTATTTTTAAAAAGAATCCCCAAATCAAGATTTTATATGAAATCTGGCTTTAAGTTTGGCAGTTAATTCACATTTCTAAATAAAACTGTTTTATCTAAAATTCAAACCTATTCATGATAAAAACTCTCAAAAAAACTAAAAATGGAGGGTATGATCATTAATTTTATGTATCAGTTTGACTGGGCCATGATATCCAGATATTTCATCAAAAATTACTCTGGATGTTTCTGTAAGGGTGTTTCTTTTTCTTTCTTTCTTTCTTTCTTTTTTTTAAACATTTTTTATTGAGTTATAATCATTCTACAATGTTGTGTCAAATTCCAGTGTAGAGCACAATTTTTCAGTTATACATGAACATTAATATATTCATTGTGTAAGGGTGTTTCTTGAGTAAGATTAACATTTAAAGCAGTAGACTTTAAATAAAGTAAATTGCCCTTCATAATGTGGGTCAGCCTCATCTAATCAGCTGAAGGTCTTGATAAAACAAAAACTTACCTCCCCTGGGCGAGAAGAACTTCTGCCAACAAAAGCCCTTCAGACTTGAACTGCGACGTCAGCTCTCCCATGGGTCTCCAGCCTGTACTCTAGTTGGTAAAATTGTTTCCTGTGGACCACAGTTGACAATTCTGAAACCACTATACATGCATACTGAAGTTGAAAAGTTAAGTAAATTGATGGTGGATGATGGGAGACAGTTTTTTCATTGTTAGCATGGATTTATGGAATATACTGTGTTCCTCAAAACTGTAAATATCGTTGAAAACTAGGAAAATCTTATAAGCTGTCACAGATAAGAGACACCTAAGCATACATAACAATTCCATGTAATGTGGTATCTTTGAAGGGATCCTAAAACAGAAAAAAAGGGTATTAGGTAAAAACTAAGAAAATAGGAATAAAGTACAAGTATTATCATTTTGATAATAATAATAATGTATGAATTTTGTTTCGTTAGTTGTGATAAATGTTCCAGGCTAACGTAAGATGTTAACAGTAGGGGAACCTGGGTGTAGAATACATGGGAATTCTCTGTACTATCTTCACAACTTTTCTATAAGTCCAATACTATTCTAAAATTACAATGTGTATTTAAAAAAGTAAACGAAACAAAACAAAAAAAACCTCTTTTGTCTGAAGAGAACAAAGCCTCAAGAATTTGTGACCCCTGCCAAGAAGTCCAGGTGAAAAAATGAACAGCTGACTAATACAACCCTTGCTACTGGAGGGACAAAGAGAGATACATAGAGAGCATGAGCTTTGGTTTCAGGCAAACTTGGATTTGAATCTCAGTTCTCCAACTACTCCTATGTGATGCTGGCCAGATTGCTTCATCTCTCAGTTTCAAAACCCTCATCAGAAACATGCGTTTAATAATACCTTGGGGGGTTAATGTGAGGACCAAAGTGAGAATGTAGGTACAATGCATGGCACAGAACAGATACTGAGAAGATCTCAGCCCTTTTTTTTTCCCTGTTGATGCCATCTTAGTTTTTGCAGGATGGTGCATTTGAATTTAAATCCATGTACTTGTTGCTTTGTTTCTGTCTCAGAGTACTATGCGAGTGGTGGGCTGAAGGCTGATCCTACTATCTTGGCTCCCTCACACTGCTCCCTCAGATCCAAGAATGATCCTTTAGAAAGAAATAAGCTGTATTAACGGTTACTTGGTGCAATTAAAAGACATTTCAAACAGACTATCATTTACGGCATTAAAACAGGTATTGGCAATTAAATACATTCAAATATAGTATTGCAAGGGAACAATTCACTGAGAGAATACGCTATCTTCCCAAGTAATATTTCAGTTAAAACAACACAGACATATCAGGACAATCCAGAAATGCTGGCAAATTCAGATGTTCCGCTTTATTTTTAGACGTATTTCAATGCTCATAGCAAAAGACATTTATTTTATAGCTTTTTTTTTTTTTTCCTGGAAACGGTAAGATATTCCCTATTGGATTTCTAGAAACTCTGAGAGGATTCTAAAGGCCTTTTTGAGTACTGAAAGCATTTAGAGAGAGGAATGACAACAGGGATGCCCACCTCGTCTGTTGATGTCACCTCTGGCAGCAGGAGAGGAGGCTAGGGGAGGGAGTGAGATGGAGTAACTATAAACAGAATTATGGGATTAAAGCCTCTACCTATTGACTCTTGTTACCACCTAATTAGAAATTCTTTGATTTGTAGCAATTCTTCTGCTAATGAAGGAAATAAGAAAAGCTACAAAGAAAAGAATGGAGGCAGAGGTCAGTAAACCACCTATACCCCATATTGAGATGGTGCCAGAGGTGGGGGAATTCCCTCGCCATCCATTTCCCTGTTTTTACTTCTCTCTCTCATCTGATGATATAGATTGGCTGTCCTTCCCTTTGCTCTTTGATTTGCCCTTACCAAAAAATGTTCCCATAGCAAAGATAAAAAGTACTTGATAAAAATCTTTTAAATACATTTTCCTGTAATTTCTCTTGTAGCTTAGAAGTGGTCTAAGAGTTCTGTGATGTACCCGTTGCTAGGGAAACTTGCTTTTTAGTGAGCAGCAATTTTCCAAAGCAGATGCGTTTCCTCTCTTACTAATGAGTGTGTAACTGGTACCTCTATTGCTTTTTGCCTCTATATTTTGGAAACAACTTGAACTATTTGCTTAGGACAGCAGACATCTGCTTTATAAAATTGAAGCAGATAGACTCCTAGAATGTCTTATTTATATGCAACTTGTGCTACATATTTCAAAAGTACATTTGCTATTTTGCACTTCTTGTTAGAAGACATTTTACACCTGTTAATAGCAGAAATAATTGCTTAGATTAAGAAAAAAAAGTCCTCCTAAAAGGTTTAACTATGTTTGGTTGCATTGTGCATTGCATTCCCACCAGTCTAACGGTATAGAGGGGAACTTCTCCTGATTTGGGCTGGGAAGCGGGCTGGAAGTCGTGCTGCATAATAGCAAACCGAATATTGTTATGCAAAGTTGAGTGGGAGCAAGGCTATTTCAGAGGCAATAACGTTTTCTTCCAGTTCACTGATCCACTAATTTCTATTCATTTTAAACTGCTCTTGTATTTTTCAGAGAAAAAAAGCTATTTTCTTCCATTTGCACTGTTCTAATCTTTGGCTTTGAACAGAATCTGCCTGGATAACAAGGAGGAATGGTCACTCTCCTGCTTTTATGGACAGCTGGTAATGGGTCCAAACACATGCAAATGAGGAGTATAGATATTTCCATAAAAGGTGGAGCCACATGCCCTCTAATTATTCTTTCTGGTTTTAGATGAAGGAGGAAGATAGATTTAAGGAATTAGAAGAGGGAAAGGCCAGAAAATGAGGGCAGCAGCTTGAATAACATAAAGGATTATCTGAGTAAAAGACAATGTTCTTGTATTTTTTTTTTTAGTAGCTCCCTCCCTGAAAAAGTCCTTGAAAAGTTTCTAAATTTGGTGTTTTTTTACAGTACCACTGAAATGAAAGAATATTATTCTTCCTATTTGTTTAAATTTATAAGACTTCCTCTTCTGATATGATTATATAGAATTATACATGACTTTGTCTTTTTATTAAATCATTTACTCATTTTTCTCTTGGAAATTTTGTACCTCTTGACAGTCATCCTTAAAGGGATTTAAGCTGTATTAGCATTAGGCATATTATGTAAATGGTTTTAGATCTCCGTTAATTCAACTTGAAGCTTTTTTCTTTTTAAAGTAAATAATATACTTTCTTGATACAATATAGTTTCAGCTTGAATTGGCATTCTGGTTGTAGCATGTGTAAGGGAGAATGGAAAGGAATGTGTTATTTTTCTAATATATCTCATACAAGATTAATCAGGAGGATTCTAATGTACACAGAATGAAAGCCAAATTTTCTAGCAAATTATTTTTTATAGTCTATTTTTAATGAAACTGCAAAAATCTTAAGTATGCTTTATTTAGATACCATCTGAAATGTGCCCTCCAAAATGTGATTTGAGTTCACATCCGAGAAAGGTCATAACAGGTGAACTTTTGTCAACTAACATCTTCTCTGTACCAACTATGTATCAATTAAGAAAGCAGAGAAATTCTATGCCAGACTACTAGGTTGTGATTTGGGTCAGTGTCACAGAGCACAAAGAGCACCAACTGAGGAATCAGAGGACCCCAGCTATGCCAGCAGGTAGCTGTGTTACCTCAGGCAAAGCCCTTCACCCAATAGAGGGGCTGTTCCCCATCGATCAGATGCAGACAGCAGTGCTTTCCTTCCTTATCTCAAGGAATTACAAGAGGGTTCAAGTAAGATGACAAAGTTAATAGCATCCTCATCTTCCCTCTTTGTCTTTCCTATTTAGAATTATTTAGTAGAATATCACGTGTCATGGTATTTTAGCCTACTTACATGTTTATCTTCCCCACTACATTATACATTCTTCTAATGTAGGTATTGTGCCTTTTTTCCTTTATATCTCAATTCCTATAGGGTCACATTACATGTTTATGGAATGAAATATTGCTTTTAAAAAGTAAAGCACCACATAACGGCAAGGTGTTGGGTGTGATTTTGCGTCAATATTGCAAAAGTAGTCAGTCTGAAAAAGTCATCATTTCACTCTGAAGGTCATTGTTGTGTTCTGGATTGGTGAAACCCACCTTTCTCTCTGAATTCAGTGCTATGACCAAGGCCGTCATCTACGAGGCCCTGGCTTCCTCGGGAACAAATTCCATAGAACAACTGGTCTTTTTAGTTTATATTTCCCGTCTCACATTGAATGAAGTGCATTCCATGGTAGAAGTATGTTTTAAAAGGAATGCAAATAACCCAAATAAAAAATATTTATCAAGCTACAGACTTTCTAAATAAGGTCCCAAAATACGTCCACAAGATCACTGTATTTAAAGGATACTTTGCACAAACATGGGCTCCATGTTGCTTTGAATTTTAATGGGGACTTCCTCTGTAGGTTTGATGAGGTTATAGCCCCATTTCTGATATTGAGAATATGAATTACCTTCTTCTAGGGAATCATAAGAGATTTTTTCCTCCTGAGTTAGGTAACAGAATATATTTTCTATTCTTGATAAACTTTTCTGCTTTTTCTCTTTTAAGGCTAAACTCAAGACTGTACTTATATTTTATCGGTTTTTCCGTTAATGTCCTCTTTCTGTTTCAGGATCCAATACAGGGAACCACACTGCATGTTGTCATTCTCTCTCCCTAGTCTCTCCTGGTCTTGCACTGTTTCTCAGTCTTTCCTTTTTTTCCCCACAAGACCTTGACAGTCTTGAGGAATACTGGACATATATCTTATAAAATATCTCAGATCTGAATTTATCTGGTTTTATTCCATGGTTATACTAGGATTATGGGTTTCGGGAAAGAATGTCTTAGAGGCAGAGTGCCCTTCTCATCATATCACATTAAGGGAACATGATGCTCACGTGCCATTGCTGTGATGTTGACCTTCATCACTTGGTCAAGGTGGTGTCTGCCAGGCTCATCCACAGTAAAAGTACTATTTTTCCTTTCCCTTGTCTGTTCTTCAGAAAGAAGACTTGAAGTCCATCCAATACTCAAGGGAGTGGCAAGGTGGGAATTAAATTTCACTTCTTGAAGCGGGGTGTGTGTCTGCATATACTACTTGGAATTATGAAAGAAAGATTTGTCTGTTCTACCATATTTATTTATTGATTCAAAAATTTATTCATACCAGTATGAATTCATGCATATTTATTTTATACTATGGGTTATAATCCAATACTGCTTTATTTTGTTGCTCATAATGTTCCACCTTTGGCAATTGGGAACTTTTTCAGGTGGGTTTCTGTGTCTTTCTTTTTTTTTTTTTTTGAGGTATATTCAGTTTACAATGTTGTGTCAGTTTCTGATGTACAGCACACTGCCTCAGTCATACATGAACATACATACATTTGTTTTCATGTTCTTTTTCACCGTAAGTTACTACAAGATATCGAATATAGCTCCCTGTGTTATACAGCATGAACTTGTTTAACTATTCTATATCTATCTATCTATCTATCTATCTATCTATCTATCTATCTATCTATCTATATCTATCTATCTATCTATCTATCTATCTATCTATCTATCTATCTATCTATCTATCTATCTATCTATATCAGTTAGTATTTGCAAATCTCTAGCTCCCAATTTATCCCCTCCCAGGCCCTTCCCCCACTGGTAGCCACAAGTTTGTTCTCTATGTCTGTGTCTTTGATATGACCCTATCCTTTTGTTGTTATGTATGTGCTTTGTTTGCTGTTTGTTTTTTAGCACTTTCTTATTTTCTGGGACTACAAAGTGCTCTACTTTAGGTTCAGCTGATACGCACTTTTAAATTTTTTTATCAAGACAACTTTTTTAGAGCAGTTTTAGGTTCACAGTAAAAATGAAGGGAAGGGAAATTTCTCATACAGTCCCTGCCCCAACACATGCATAGCTCCCTTCATTACTAACATTTCCCCATCAGAGTGGTACATTTGTTATGAATATAAACTTAAATTGACAATCATAATCACCCAAAGTCCATAGTTTACATTAGGGTTCACTCTTGGTGTTGTACTTTCTAGGGGTTTGAACCATTGTATAGTGACGTGTGTCTATCATACAGAATATTTTCACTGTCCTAAAAAATCCTCTATATTGTACCTATTCATTCCTCCCCCATTAGCCCTTGGTAATCACTGATCTTTTTACTGTCGTCATAGTTTTGGCTTTTCCAGAATGTCAAATAGTTGGAATCATGCAGTTTATAGTCTTTTCAGATTGATTTCTTTCGCTTGGTAATATGCACTTAAAGTTTTTCCGTATATTTTCATGGCTTGGTGGCTCATTTCTTTTTAGTGTTGAATAATATTCCATTATATGGATATACCAGTTTATTTATACACTCACCTACTGATGAATATTGCTTCCAAGTTTTGGCAGTCATGAATAAAACTACTCTAAACATCTGTGTGCACATTTTTTTGTGGAATAAGTTTTCAGCTTTTTTGGGTTAAATATCATGATTGCTGGATCATATGGTAAGAGTATGTTTAGTTTTGTAAGAAATTGCCAAACTACCTTTCAAAGTGGCTGCACCGTTTTGCATTCCCATCAGCAATGAATGAGAGTTCCTTTTGCTCCATGTCTTCACCAGCATTTGGTGTTGTCAGTGTTCTGGAATTGGGCCATTCTAATAGGTATGTAGTGGGATCTTGTTGCTTTAATTTGCTTTCCTTGATGACATTTAGTGTGGTGCATCTTTTCATATGCTTTTTACAGTCTGTACATTTTTGGTGAGATATTTGTCCAGGTCTTTCACCCACTTGTTGTTTGTTTTCTTATTATTGAGTTTTGGGAGTTCTTTGTATATTTTGGATAACAGTCCTCTATCAGACATGTGTTTTGCAAATATTTCCTCCCAGTCTGTGACTTGTCTTCTCATTCTCTTGACATTGTCTTTTGCAAAGCAGAAGTTTTTACTTTTAGTAAAGTTTAGCTTATCAATTATTTCTTTCATGAATTTTCCTTTGGCATTGTATCTAAAAATTTATTGCTATACCCAGGGTCATTTACATTTTCTCCTATGTTATTTTCTAGGAATTTTATAGTTCTGTGTTTTACAAAATGCCTGTGATTAATTTTGAGTTAATTTTTGTAAAGAACTGATAGGCATTCTTAAGAGAGCTATACTTTCACTTATGTCAAAAGTTTATTTTCACCGCTATAAATGTGTAATAGCATACAATGATGTTCCTGAATGTCATGGACCATTGCAATTATGGCATCATTTTATTATTTTTAACTCTTTTTTTAAGAGTTGATATTTAATGATATTATGTGCTGAATTGTGTTCCCCTCTCCAAGTTCATGTGTCACATTCTGAGGTACTGAGTTCCAGTACCTCAGAATGTGACTGTATTTGGAGATAGGACCTTTAAAGAAATAATTAAGGTTAAATGAAATCATTAGAGGGGTCCCTTGTTTTAGTCAGCTCAGGCTACTATAACAGAATACCATGGACTGGCTGGCTTAGACATTAGACGTTTATTTCTCACAATTGTGGGGTCTGGGAAGCTTAGAATCAAAGGCTAGTAGATTTGGTTTCTGGTGACAGCTTTCTTCCTAGCGCTTTCTCACTATCCTCACGTGGCCATAAGAGAAAGAAAGAGCTCTGGTCTCTTCTTTAGGGACACTGATCACATCATGAGCCAGGATCTGGCTCTGGGAAGCTGACCTACCTCAACCTGAGCCTCAACCTGAAAGACTCAGCTTTTATTGTACAAGCCTCTCTTAAAATTTTTGCTTAAACAGGAGGTTCTGCCTAGGAAAGAATTGAAAACCACTGTTCTACAGCATGATTTTTATGTTCTGCAACATGGCACGTGTTCATCTGTTTTATGGATATGTTTTAGTTTGTTTAACCGATCTCCCATAGCTGAACATTTAGGCTGTTTTTAATGTTTCACTAATAAACAACTCAGACGAGCTTCTCTATTCAGAATTGTTTGTACTTATAACTTCTTTGTGCAATATAACTGATTCATTCCTCAGAATTCTTTCCACAGACAACTGACTCCATTTTTAGGAGTGGAATAGTCAGAGAAATGCACTCCTGTCAACACCTTGATATTAGCCCATTGTGACTCATTTTGAACTTCTGACCTTCAGAACTCTAGGATAATAATTGTGTTGTTTTAAGCCTCTCAATTTGTAGTTATTTATTGCCACAGCCATAGGATGCTAATGCAGCCTCATAGCCACAATTCATGGTGGGAGGGAACTACACAAATGAGTGAATACAGGCAGCAAGGACCATTTGGAACCATTTTGGATGTCAGAAGGGGTATGCCTACTTTTAAGATTTTGATATCTATATTACCAAATTGCCTTCTAGAAAGATGTATGAATCTCTACAGCCAGAAATTTGGATAAATACAGACACAGTGAGATCAAGGGAAGTGTCTTCCGAATGACCCATCTTTCTAGCCCATGCATCTTCTTGTGGAGGAGAATATAAAGGGGAAATGGGTTACTTAATTGTCTAGATATCTTTCCTTCTGACAGTGGGAGAATAGTCAGCAAATGGGAGGTCGATAGCCAAGGACCTATCTCTATTCTTCTCGAGGTCATTTTTTCCCAGCACAGTTTATTCTGACCCCTTTAAGTAAAAGAAAATTCCTAGTTGCAATTCTGTAAATATATTTTCACATAACAGAATTTAAGAACCATGTCAGCCTTTAAAGCCAAGAGATTCCTAAATATAGCTGAATTTTTTTTGTTTCCTTTAAGTATTATTCTGAGACGTGTCTCTCAACCAGGTGAACATTTTCATACTGCTCCAAAAAGAGGAGCTTGAAATAAAGACACATATGTTTAAGAGGAAACACGTGATTTCCATGGCAGCTAAGGTGAGCTCATTCTTTGCAGAAGGCTGGGGAAAATTTTATAATGCATATCTTTGGCTCCCTGTTGATCATACCTAATATCTGAATGTGTTTTCATGATGCTGACATTATAATCTAGGGCCACCGCAATTGAAAAAAGATTTATTTTTCCTACAGAGTTTCTACTGCCTAACAGAGAAATGCTGAGCAGGGGTCTTTCTCATTTTGGATTTTTTTTTCCCCTGGAAGATATAAAATGCTTTAAAAATTAATTAAACAAAAAAAGTAGATATGCCAGTAAGCAGTAAGCTATTTCCATCAAGGAAGTCCAGATCCCTCATGCGCTTTCCCCCATTACACTCACAGAATTTCTCAAATGAGATTTAGAGACCACTTAGTTCCCCTTATTTTATAAACGAGGGATCTGAAGACTAGAGGCCTGATCTGCCATGAGAACTCAGCATGTGTGGGTACTAGACTGAATACTAGGCTGAAAAAGAATGTACTTTATCACTCAAGCAGCTTTGGGGTTTCTTTTTATTCTTTATCTTTTCCCTCTTCCCTTGTAATCAGACAGGAACTTTCAGTTGAGTTACAGGAAAATGTAACTGAAGCTTGTTTAAGCCAACAAGGTATTTATTGAGTAATGAAACTTTAAAAATCCACGGGTAGGTTTGACTCCCATGAGGTTTGACTCAGGTACTCAAGTCATTTCTCTAGGACCAGAGTTTTCGCTCCCTCTCTTGTCCTGTTTCCTCTACGTCAAACCCATTTTCAGATACACTCTGTCCTTGCACTGACATTAGCCTCTCATTCATTCTCCAGGTTCATGTCCAGTAGGAGAAAGTGCCTGCCTCTCTCCAGGGTTCTAAGCAGGTTCCCAGCATCACGTTGTTTTTGATTGGGTCCTGTGCTCATCATTAAACGTATTTTATTGGCCAAGAGGTCACCTTGTTCTGCTTTGTCGGATCTGAGCCCCATGCTGTGCCCCTGGAGGTGGGGGTGGCAGCTTTTTGCATCATAGGGATTGAGAGTTGAGGGAAATTCTGGATACTGTTACCAAAAGAAGTGGAACAGATACTGCCTGGCTCCCAAGTTGCAAATGGTTTTCTGTATTCCCTTAAAAAAAAAAAAATATATATATATATGTGTGTGTGTGTGTGTGTGTGTGTGTGTGTGTGTGTAATATATATATTTAAATATAATATAAATATATATTATATATAATTTTGTTGTTGAAGTATAGTCAGTTTACAATGTGTCAGTTTCTGGTGTACAACATAATGCTTCAGTCATACATGAACATACATATATTCTTTACCACCATAAGTTACCACAAAATATTGAGTGTATTTCTGTGTGCTATACTCTATGAACCTGTTGCTTATCTACTTTATACACATTAGTCAATATCTGCAAATCTAGAACTCCCAGTTTATTCCTTCTTACCCGCTTCCCACCCTGTAACCATAAGTTTGCTTTCTATGTCTGTGAGTCTGTTTCTGTTTTGTAAATAAGTTCATTTGTCTTTTCTTTTTTTTGGATTCCACATATAAGTGATACATGATATTTTTCTTTCTCTTTCTGGCTTACTTCACTTAGAATAACAATCTGCAGGTCAATCCATGTTGCTGCAAATGGCATTACTTTATTATTTTTAATGGCTAAGTAGTATTCCATTGTATGAATATACCACAACTTTGTATTCCATTTTAAAATTTCTTCCTTTACAATTAGTTTATCGAGCACCTACCATATACCAGGTATACAGTCAGGATAAAACAGACAATGTCTCTGACATATGGAGTTTGTAATCCTAGAGAAAGAGTAGGTGTGTGTAGAAACAATCATTAAAATAAATGATCCCAGAAATAGGTTAAGTAGAAAAACTAACAGAGGTTAGTGCCTATCTATTAGGAATATATGCTGGAATATTTACAGATAAACTGATGTCATGTCTGGGATATTTTTTTCAAAGATGGGGTGAGGGTACGAATATAGATGGCATTAAATTGTGTAGATAATTGATGAAGCTGGTTGATAGGTGTGTGGGGACCCATTATACTATTCTGTCTTCTTCTGTATACGTTTAAAATGTTCTGTAATAAAAAATTTTACAAAGCAGTCCTACAGATAGATATGCTATTGGAGAAGTTCCATGAAGAAAAAAAAGTGTATATATAGTACAGGAGAACCCAACCAAGTTTCAGTGGTCAGGGAGGAGTTTCCAAGAAAGTGATATGTTTGTTATAATCTGAAGTATGATTAGTTAGTATTGAGATATTAGAAGCATAGTATGTAACACCCTCTCCTGCTTGAGTTTGGAAACAATTGAGAGAAAGACAAAGGAGTCAGACAGATGGAAATCAAAATGTCAACCTAGTACTGATACAATTTAGTATGTGGCTTCCATATGTAAAGTAAGCCTGCTAATATTCTTCTGAATTGAATTTATGCTCAAAGACTGCAAGCAAGATTGCAGACCAGAATACAACCTCAAGGAAAGCTGGAATAGGGAGTAAGACAAGGGCTGGGCTGGATATACTCATTTCCTTCTCATAACTGCTCCAAACAAAAGGCACTCCTTGTCCTAGAGTGGAGGGATGAGTCAGAGTGGGACCAAAGGCCATAAATGTCACTACAGGACTTCCTCACAAATGGATGCATGAGGAGTGGGGTGATAAAAGGTCCCCTGTTAACAAACAGTAGTAAACCGGATTAAGGGGTGGTTTGTGGGTGGGTCAAGTATAGGGAAGTGTTTGCTGGGCAGGTGGGGCAGTCTACGGGAGGGCCCTACCTACACTACTCACAGGCACTGTGCCTTGTACTGGGCGTGTGTAAGAATGAACTGGGTTTGGTCTCCACCCTCAAGTCACCTATGGTTTATGTGGGAGATAAACAGATCTAACCACAACGAACAGGACACAAGTACTACTCAAGAGGAGTAAGAGCAATAAAGGTTGATGTTATTGAGGAAGTCAAGTTGGATTGGGAAAAGGAGGGAACAAGAGAGAGGAGGAAGATTAGGAAAGGCTTCCTAGAGGAGCAGTTATTTATCTGGCCTTGAAGGGTGGGTAGAATTCCCGTCGGGGTGGGGTGAAGAGCAGGGCACTGCAGGCCGAGGGAACTGCATAGTGCCTCTCCTGACCTATTTTGGTCCAGTGTTCCCACCTGTGTAATTGTTCCAGCTTTTGAGAGAGGGAAGGCTCCTCTCATCACCTCCCTGAGGTGCTGTGAAGCCCCAGGGCACAGACCCCACATTCAGTGCTCTTGACCTCTGTCTTCCCACTGTCCCACCCACAGTGATTCTACCCTCAGGCTTCCTGATGCTGCTGCTTGTAGTGGCTTGTGTGGGAGGGAGGCTGTAAGTAAGCCAGGATGCAAGTTCATAATTATGATGATTTTATTAGTGGTTTGAGGTCAGGTTTGCACAGAATCAGAATTTGTCTCAGCAGAATGTAACACTCTTAGGTGCATGGCAGAGTTTTCATTGGGTGCTGTGATCACCACGTGAAATGACATTGTCATCTCCCCCTACTTTCTAAAGCTTTTAAGGAAACAAGATTGAGAGAGCACCTCTTTAGAAGTGGGAGGAGTAGGGGGAAAGTTTCCTTCTCAGGAGCACATGTGACAAGTCTTTATCTGATGTCTTATGTATAGATTATGTAGATTCCCACTTAACACTCTTTTATTCTTAAGTAAAACAATAGAGTGAAAGCATGTCTATTTTCAAAGATTCATCAAAGAGCTATCTGTGTTTAACACTTTAAGGTGTGTTTTTTTGCCCTGAAATAATTTATATATAGTGAAAGCCCAGGTGAGGGCTCGCCACACTGAATGTTTTTGAACCTTTTAGCATTTACAGTCCCAATTCACAAGCAGGTAGCTTAAAGGGATGCATACCTGCCAAGGAAAAGAAGAGGCAGCCTTTTGTCAGAGTGCTAGAAGGTTCTCTTTTTTGCCAAAATCACAGCCTTTTAAACTTGAGGATTGTGACGGTTAATTTTACGTGTCAACCTGACTGGATAATGAGGTGCCTAATATTTAGCTAAATATTATTTTTAGGTGTGTTTAGATTGTGTTTCTAGGTAAGATTAGTATTTGAATCATCAGATTGAGTAAAGCAGACTGTCCTCTCCATTGTAGGTGGGCATCATCTAAACCCTCAAGGACATGATTAGAACAAAAAGACAGACAAGGGAAAATTTTCTCCCTCTCTTCCCCTTCCCTCCTCTCTCCCTAACTACTTGGGCTGAGACATTGACCTTCTGCTCTTGGACTGGGATTCACACCATTGGTGCTCCTAGTTCTCAGGCCTTCAGACTTAGACTGGAGCCACACACAGGCTCTCCTGTGACCCCAGCTTATAGATGGCAGATCATGGGACTTCTCAGTCTCCATAATCACACCAGTCAATTCCTTATAATAAACAAACAAACAAACAAATAAATACCTATTGGTTTTATTTCTCTGGGGAACCCTGACTAATACAGGAGTCAATAATGAAATAAAATTGTTTGATTTTTTTCAGAAATATATTAAGTTTTCATGACCAAAAGATATACATTCTTATTATAATCACATTCTTTTACCATCTGATTTTCCACATTCCTCAGCGTTGCAACTTTCCCGTTCCTTTTGTTTCAGGCTCCATTTCTACAGTGTTCCTCAGTGCTCCTAAGGCTCCTCTGGAAATTTTAGGTTATTCATGTCCATTCTTGTAAGAATGTTCTCTAAAGAAGGGTCAAGGAGTAAAATTTTTGATTTAGTCCTTTAGGAATGGGTCATACCTCTCAAGCTGTTAACTCAAGAGTTCCTGTACATTTTAAATTAAGTGATTTTGAAACTATTAAAAAAGAGAATACAGATTTCATAAAAACTTTATATATTTGATTTATTCATCCATTTATTGAGTGTCAGGTACTAGCTAGGTGTTTTGGAGAAAACGTAGAAGATTAAATTGTCCATGTAATCAAGCTTCTTACAGTTTAATGATGTAGTAAGACAAAAATAAATATTATGGCACAAGATACAGTGAGTCTAGTAACAAGTTCCAAGTGCTACAGCAATTCAGATAAAGGAGAGCTATCTTGTGGTTAGTCGGACTTGGGAAAGCTTAATGGGAGTGACCTTTGAACTAAGATTGAAAATGAATCGGATGGTAATGGAATGGGGAGAGGATTACAGACTGATGGTGTGGCAAAGCACAGAGTATGGCAAGAGGGTGAAGGTATGTGGTCTGATTTAACTGAAGCATGGGTTTTTGAGAGAAATTATCTACTGAGTACCTACTGTGTGCATGCAGTGTTTCTAATCTACAAACCCTATAAGATAGGCATTGTTATTCCCTTAACAAATAAAAAGATCTTCCTCTCAGAGAAGTCAAATAATTTGCCCAGAGTTATTTAGCTGTTAAGTGGTGGTGTTAGGTGTCAAATACAGATCTAGCTGACTCAAAATCCTGTGTTCTTTCTGCTGTACTACTGTCCTTAACTTGTGTATGTGAAGGAAAAAATATGGAATGGCATTTCATTTATGCAGTAGATTGTGTAGGGTAAGAGAGAGGAGGCATAGGCATGAAAAAGAATACCCTTTGATTGAGAAAGACGTGTTGATTTGATGTTTTTCTGGTAAAAGCATGCTTGTATTTAGATGACACTAAAAAAAATGATGATGATGACAATAAGTAGATGTCATGTACTGAATTCCAAAAACAGGCCAAAATTATGTCATCTCTGATGCTCACAACTATGTGTAGCACAGTCATGTGATTTGATACCTGTTTTAATAGAAAGAGCCAAGCTGTAGAACCCAAAATAACTTGGTTCAGATCCTTTCTCTACCCTTTTCTAGTTATCAAACTCTAGGCATGTTATTTAATATTTATGAGACTCAATATACTCATCTGTAAAATAGGTATATATGCATATGCCATAGAGTTGTGAATGGTAGAAAAAAATTTTAAAAACCTAATGCATTTTATAACAACAAAAGCATATATGACAAAAATATGAATAGTCCTATTACCAAAATTTAACCTACCTAAATAAAGACTTCTCTTTCCTTTACAAAAGAATGATGTACCAGAATATGCAACTGAGGATATGACTATGAATTTAAATATAGTCTGAGAACTGAAAGGATTCATATTAGTGTATATAACAGCAAAATATACCTAGAAATGATTGGTTGTAGAACCTCATGAAAAATACAACTCATTCTTACTACGTTGAAATAATGCTTTTACATCCATTGTACTAATGCAGTTCTGTCTGGATTTTTAATGACAGTTTTTAATTCTTTTTGAGAAAAAAATTCAGTACATCAAAAGTAGGTCATGCTGTGCATAGATTTCTTTTCCTAGCTTGATGTGTGTTTCCACAGTAGACTGAGAATTGATTCTTCTCAGAATGAAAAATGGATAATTCTGACATTTATATCGAGCATCAGAAATATTATAAATGTATTTATTGAAAGCATTGCTGCTATTGTTTTGAATGTAATATTCATGCAAAAAAACCTTTGTCTGGAAGGCTTTGTTTTTCTTAATAGACTCTTCTAATTGAGACTCGTGCAGAAACCTCCCAGAGGGAAATCCTATAATTGGTGAACAAGGAGGGAGTATACAGCATGCAAGATAATTTTACCTTCCTGAAGCCTTAGATCCTAATGCTTTAATTGATCTTATCTTATCCCAGGACACTGGACCTCAATTGACTTATCCAAAGAAATATTTGGAACAACTTTTACAAATATACAATTAGCAGAATCTTTAGGATATATTATGTTTGTTTTGTAAAGTGGCAAATAACTATTCCTAGAACATATCCTGAACTCTACTGAACTATTAGTAGTGTTACCAGATTTGTAAAGCAGACAAATAACCCCAAAACTGTGAAAGTATTTTATCAAAAGGGTTGTTTTCAGAACGCTAGGGCAGAACACTGAAAAATAAGTCCATCCTGCAAAATGTTTTGTCATTCTTGCCCTAGAGTAACCTACACACAAGGTATAGTTTTAAAAGTTGAATAATGCTTGCAGTGAACTGATTAGCCTGTCTTGCAATCTAAATCTGCATAATTTGTTTCAACATAGGAATATATACATGCTACAGTATCATTCATTGCTCTTATATTCTTAGTATTCAGGAATTTCCAAGTCTTAACAAAATTTATACATCTTAACTCTGGAATTTGTCTTATTTTAGGAATATGTCTCATGTAAGTAGCCATAAATTTGCATGTGTGAAATGTTTGAAAATAGTTGCTCTAACATTATTTGTAACAATAAAGCTAATGGAAAAATCTTAAGTGTTTAATAATAGGTGAGTACTTAAATACCTTAGACTAGACTGATAAGCTGGAATTGTATGCAACCATTAAAAATGAAGTTTTTTAAGAATAGTTTAAATTTCAGAAAATTTGGGGGGTTTGATGTGAAGATTATAATTAAAATTGTATATATAGTATCTACCCAGATTATAAAAATATAAAAATATGTTTGCATTAAAATTATTGAAAGAAAATGCATCAAAATATAACTATCTGCTTTGGGGCAATGGAATTTTTAGTGATTTGTTTTCTTCCATGTCCATTCATTCATTCACTTATCACGTCTTTACTAAAAACCTAACATGTGGTAGGAACTATACTAGTGCTGCACATTCAATGGTGAGCAAAAATAGAATAGACTCTGTCATCATGATGTTTCTGATATAGTGGAGATGACACAAATAAATGTAAAATTACAGCTGTGATAAGTGCTAAGAAGGCAACTAAGAGAGCATACCATAGGGAGCCTAGCATAACTTGGGGTTTAGTTCACTGATGAACTGACAAGCAGACAACAACCTGATGTGTGTGTAGGAGATGTAAGCAGGTGCATGGAGGAGGAGGGCTGGGAGAGCATTCCTTCACAAAGGAACAACATTGCAAAATCCCTGGGATAGGATGGAGCCTCTAAAGAAGTGAGAGGGGGCCAATTACGGTGGTGCAGGAAAAGGGGTTAAGGAGCATAATATAAGATTTGTGTGTTTAAAATTTCACTCTCTTCTGCAGTGTAGAAAAGAGGTTGGAAGGAGAAGAAGCAGATTCAGGGAACCTAGCTGGGGGATTATAGCAGGAGTATAGGTAAGTGATGATAGTACACTGGATTAAGGAGATGAAGGTAGAGACAGAAAGTCAAAGACATGGAATCCAGATATATTTAGGAAGTAACAAGGAAATGGGCTTGATGATATATTATACATGGGGGTGAAGGCTCAGGGAAAGCTGAAGAGGAAGCCTAGATTTCTAGCGTAAGAAACTGATTGGAAGGAGGTTCCAGTTACTGTGGTAAGTGCTTGGGAAGAGAATTAGAATTGAGGGGGAGATAATGTGTTTAGTTTAAGACATGTTAATATGTCTTATAAACATTCAAGTGGAGATAGTAAGAGCCAGTTAGATATATGAGTTAAAACTAAGAAAAGTCGGAATTCATTCACTCTCTTATCCCTAGTAACTGGAATATTGTATGCATGTAATAAACATTTATGGAATGTATGAATGAATGAATGAATGAATGGAAAATAAACTGACTGGTGTTGTTGACTTATGACTGACAACTGAAATAATATTGGGTAAAATTCCTAAGAGCAGAATATAGAATGAAGAGAAAAGATGACATAGAAAAAACCCATAGAAAATGTTCCATTTAATGACTTGGAAGAAGGGAAGAAGGAAATAGAAAAGTTGCAAGAAAACTAAATAGATGTTGTCTTGAAAACCAGGAGGGAGAGATCAATCATGTCAAAACTGCTGGTAAGTTGTTTATGGTAAAGACCAAAAATGCCCTTTGGATTTAGATAGTGAACGCCTTTGGTAAACTTAACAAGAGCTATTTTGGTGAAGATGGGGAGGTAAAAGGAAAAGGGGTTACGAATGGTATCTAAATGGTGATGTGGGAATCAAGGGAAATGACTGATTTATTGATTGGCTGGTTGATTGCCAGGGATTTGACTTTGGTTAAATCCCATTGGGAAAGATGAATTCAGAGTGTGAGTGTGTGTGTGTGTGTGAGTGAGATATGAAAATATAAGAAATTATCTAACATATACATTTTTTTGTGAAGGTCAGAGGAAATGAAATTCAATGCTACCATAGTCCTGAAGGAATATTTAAGGATAATAAATAAAAGCTGAGAGAGTTAGTTCTCTGAGAGGAGATGGGCAGTTTCTTTTTCCTAACAGGTGATTGGGAAGGGTATAGAAGTAAGTTGACATGTTGAGTGAGGTAGTCTGTGTTTCCTCTGTAAAGTAGAAGGAAACATCATCTCCTGGAGGAAAGAGTGAAGATAATTTAGAGTGGGAAAGTTGGAGGCTTGGGAAAAAGGAGGCACTTTAAGTAGTCATTTTACAGAGTGAGCATGAGGTTCTAAGAAATATCATAGACCATCACATAGAGGGTGATCAGGTAGAGCTCATTTGAAGTTGATACTATGAATTCACAGTGATGTTAGTCTACCCTGGTGGTGGACTTTATCCAACAGTGCACAGTCACTCAGGGCAGGAATGAAGGAAGAAAACACCTACAGGTGGAATTTTGCCACACCAGTGAGATACAAAGACAGAGGAGCAAGAGAGTCTAGAATGTTGTATATGTGAACAGAGAAATGATGCATAAGTTTAGCTGAACATAGTTTTACAGTCAAAATAAGCCAAGAGGGAAATAAGTTACAGTAGTTACCTATTGGTTTCCTGCAAGTTTTTCCCCTTTGCACCAGGTTGATAGCCCTGGTTTCAATTTGGGAGCCATGTGAATATGGGAAGGGGACACCACAGCCAGGGGTATAAACCATGTGTTGCCAAAACACAGCCTCCATACCCTACTTACCAAATTGAGACTTGAAGACAGAGTTTTGGATGAAGTAGAAAAGGCAGCTTTATTTCTTTGCAAGGCCAAAGAGGTCACAGTGGGCTAATGCCTCTAAGACTGTGAGCCTACTGGGGACAAAAGGCAGGGGATTTTATAGTAGCAGTTCAAGAGTTCAAGGGGTGAAGCTAGTTTCCATGGAGATCACATATAGGGTAACAAAAGTTTTTCTTGTTTTTGCAGATGCAGGGGTCCTCTTCCCTCTCTTGGATATGCAGTTCACCTCTGTCTTTGGACTCCCTTAATATTCTTGTGCTTAGAACTAAGGGTGCATAGGAAGGAGGTCCATGGGAGAGAGCCCTAGAGATAAACGTGTGCAGTTTAAAACCAGGTTGATAAGTGCGCCTTTTAAGCACGCTGAGGCCTGGGACCTCCTGCTGCAGGCTTCAGCCTGCAGCTCAAACAACAGGATACAAGGAAACCAGAAGGGATCAAAAACAACTGCAGACATTCTCAGTTGGGGTGAGTTATGAACAACACAATGCACAAAGCACCCAACTGCTATTTCTGAGGTGTTGGGAGAGCAGGGCACTGAGCATGACCCCTGCATGAGCACCAGCACCACAAGGTGGTTGGGTGGACCATCCAAGCCTCTCTCCTCTCCAGCCCAACCCTGGTAAGCAAGAACATAAGAAAAACTCTTTAAACCATTATACAGTTAAGCAGTTACAAGCACCTTTACAGATATTAGATGGTCACCAATGATGACAGTAGAGTCCTGCTTGGTTGCACATGCTTGGTCTAATACAATCAGAAAATTCTTTTCTCAGATGCAGTAACTGGTTCACAGGTGACCTCATCTTGTCCAATCAAAATGAAGTTAGGACTTTTTCTGGGAATGCTGGAACAAGATGCTCTTGTCTGGTGAGCAGGGGAATAGCCTCAGAGTACTGCAGCTGTTTTTGTTCACAAGAGGAAGTCTCCTGAGGACTGGTGGGTAGAACTGAGAGCTCTGCAGAGAATTGCTTCTAGTCTCAATGCTATCGCAAACTATCTTGCCTGAAGCCTGGTCATGCTCTTTGGATCTTTGAGGCATGAGGATCGATACGTTCCCTTTATCAGTTGGCCACCTTGAGATGATTTCTTCCTGCTCCTGAGATGTCTGTACTGATGCCATCTTCTTCTAATCCCACGTGCTGGCCCCACTACTCACATTTTATTTTTCATATGACATTTTGTCTTACTAGTCAGTATTTCATATATCACCAGGTTTTTTTTTTTCCCCTACAGGACTATAAACTTCTTATTGCCTGGCCATACACTCAAATTATATTTGTTGCATTAAAAGGAAACATGCCACTTTCCAAATTGTATTTCATATAAGAGGTACATGCTGCCTATTTAAGACTTTTAAAGGGTAGAGCAAATAAAATAAATTTCAGAGCCAGAGGTGCTTGATGTCTACATAATTTTTCTTATTAAGTAGCGAAAAATTAGCTGAGTAGCAAAGAAATTCAGTGCCCATCAATGGTGTTAATACTTGGTGTTATTATTAAAAGTACCACATTGCCATTCAATTTGCTACTCTGTGCAAAGCAAACTATTGTACTCTGAAAATGGGCAGTGTACTGTGAAAAAAAGGTGTGTGTGAGTGTATGTGTGTTAGTTACTTTCACACTCACAAAAATCAATACTGTGATATAGTTAACCAATTTCCAGCGATTAATAGTGTATTTTAAAATAGTCAATAAATTTAACTCATCAATTAGTCTATGTCTTTCTCAATTAAAGGTGTTAAATATTTTTATTATGAGGAATTCTTTATTCTGACAGAAATTTGAAGATGCCCACTCGTAATATTATGGTTTAGTAACTATAGCATGAGAAGGTAATTTTGAATGGTGTCAGACTATATGAAAATCTAATAGAAAAGCTAGATAATTTATAACAAACACAAATTTGAGAATTTATGGCATTTGAGGGGTGTATATGTAGGTGAGTGACTAGTTGGTGAGAATTTGAGAAAATTAGGTATTAAACTTCAATATCCAGGATTAAGAATAGCGGAGCCATAGCTTTCCAAAAAATCAATTTGGAATGGATTTATGGGGAAAATGACACTTTAAGAGATTTGAAATTAATGGCAAAGAATGGCCTAGTATTTTTGAGGGAGAAGTTTTCTTATAGGTCCTTGGTGTTTCATTGAAAAAGGTTCAGTAGAGTAGAATGATGAATAGACTGGGGTGTGTACAAGTATGTCGAAGATAATGTTGAAGTGACATGAGCCTTCTGAGGGGAAAAAAATAAGATTTTAAGATTATAAACTCCCTGACTTCCTTTTCTTTGATGGAGGCACAATTAGTTGATTTTAATTTCCAAGCTGATTTGGCTTCAGTGAGGTCATTCTTTTGTACCAGGATCCTGTGCACTCTTGTATATGCTGTTGTTTTTCTAATTAACATTGGAAAATAAAGAACTGGAAAATAAAGAAAATCTCTAGGTGAGATAACTTAGGAAATTTAGAAGGTGATTGCGTATCACCTGTGCTTTTTAAATGTTAAAGGGTAGAGGGAAAGAAAACTGTCTAACGGCATTATAAGAATTTGTCCTGTTGGAGCTAATTCAGAAGTTTCTGGCATGGTTATGTAGATAAGTGATTTATAATTCAGTTTACAGGCTATATATATCACATCCTAGTTTAAAATAGGCAATCTGATACAAGAACAGTTCAGATCCAGTCTCTGCGCCTTAATAACTGTGTGACCTTGAACATGTTACTCAACCTCTTTATGTCTCAATTTTGCAACATGGAATTCTTTGAGGATTCAATAGGCTAATTCATATAAAGCACTTGGAATAGTGTCTAGGAGTTAGAAAGTTTCATCTAGTGTTAGTTGTTCTTATTATTCTTTCTCATTATTGCCAGTGGTGTTCTACACTGCAAAATATGAATGTCAGTTTTTTTATTTGCATAAAACTACTCACTGGTTCATTAGTATTAATTCTTAATAAATCTAACTATTGGTGGTTAATACACATTAAATCATTATTGTGAGTGGATAAAAGTCTGACTTCAGACACTGACCTAGTGCATGAAGTAAATTTATTCATTTAAAGCTGTCCAACTTTTCTGACCCGATTTTTAGCTAGAATCATCGGAATCAGAACATATTCTTAGAAAAGGCACAGGATAGCAAGCTGCCTTCCCCAATATCTCTAAACCCTGAAATCCTCAGCCGTTATGCATTTTGATTCCCATGATCTCTGGAGACAGGGGGAAAAAACATCTTTTTTCCCCATGCTTTATAGAGTGAAGTCATTACACCATAAGCAACAACAGTTACTCATAGATGAATGACAATGTAGTGGCCTTACAAAATTATGTAAATGATAACATTTTGGTTTTTTTAAACTGTAGGTGAATTAGAGTCAATATTCTTGGTCAAGCTTGAGATAATTTCCAAAGTATTGCAATATAGAGAAGGCAAATATTGATTGAAACAACACAGCCTCAGGAAACCTTGCAGTGATTAGTTTGAATGCTTTATGTTTGAACAGTAGAATAAATACCACTGAAGTTAATTGTCAATCAATACATTCTATGCAGCACAGTGCAATTGATTATGCACCAAACAATGAAATGTCTAATTACATAGATGCACAGTGTCCTTGATTAACATTAATATCCTTTCAGCCTATCTATTTGCACTGTATACCACGTGTAATATTGTGTTAATCATTAATTAATCATACTGATTGTGTTAGTCATTAATTAATCATTAATCACTCCCAAATCAGAATTTTTAAATTCTCCTTGAGTAGTTTGAAAAGCCGATATGTACAACTCACAATCATGTCACCATGAAGTTGGGCAATGAATTTATTATAGATGCTTTTACTGAAGTTCATGAAATTTAGGTGATTTTCTTTAAAGTCAAATACATTTATCAATGGCTAGAGATGACAACAGTTTTCTGTGCATTTATGGCATCAGAGTCATACAGCCAATTCAAATGCAATTCCCTTTTGTGTCAACTCTTACCAGAGACATTGAGCTTTGATAACGTTGGTGTGAATGACCTAGAACTTGGCAGAAGAATATAGTACAGATCATATTTGGGTTAGCAAGCCCTTTGTAGTGGCTTTTTTTTGATCACTTGCATTTACCAAGTTGCTTGTTGGAGCATTTCTTGAACTGAGCCAAGGATGGAGAAATAAATACCCACTTATCTCATGCAAAGTTTATTCAACCAACTCTAAATTAACTGTACAAATTGGGGGGCAGAGAGCACAGAGTTAACTAAAATTCTCAGGGTATCCATAGGTCTCATATTTCTTCCAGCTTATTCCTCTTCCAAATCTTTTGCAGAGCTACAAAGATAAAGCAAAAGGGATTGACTTATATATCACCATGACCTTTTCTCTACACATTGATGAAGAAGGCAATGAGCAGTGAAACAGAGAAGCAGTAGGCAGCAGAAGGGAGAAAAAGGGCTCAAGGTCATCTGCTTGCACATTAGGTTTAGTATAATCATGAGCTGACTGCTTTTGGATAATCTCTTTCCAAATTAAATGAGGGCAATGTGTCCAATATTTATTTCTGAAAAAACTGATTCCCCGTATGCACATAATACAGGCCCTTCCAAAGTGGCCTGATGACCTTACACTGAATTAATTGTTCCATTAGTAAAGAAGCTTTCATTGCTTTTGGGCAAGAAGGCAGACATGAGAGAATGTGCACTGGTACTTAGTTATAAAATGCAGCTGTGCCTTTGTTTCTTGGATGCACACTGAGCAAAGAATACCACAACAGATCCTCTTCCCTAAACTGACTTAGATGCAGGAGACATCAGGCCAAACAAATATGGGAAAGATAGAAGAGATGGTTACCATCTAATGTACTAAACATTTCTCTACAAAGGTCAATGTTCAAATCTGAGTCAGTGAAAAGTAGATGTGAGGAGTCTAAAACCAAGAGAAGAATAGAAGATAGATAGAATAGAAGATAGAGTGATTTTGTTGATGGCTCTTGTTCTTCACATTCCTTTCAACTCATTTATGAGGGCTCCACTTTTTTTTTTTTTGTAATGGGTTTTTGTTATGTGGCTCTTTTGAAGTGTGTGTAGGAGGGGAGCAGTATTGTGTGTAGGTGGTGTTTGTGTGTGTGCGTGTAGTGGCTGATGGTATGTATGCTTGTGGTTGTGTGTAAGAGTGGTGGTTAGTGTGTATATGTGGGAGGGTCTGTTGCTGTTGTTGTTGTGTGTATTTGGTGGGAAGTATGGGTTTGGCCTCTGTCTGTCCAGGCAGGCCACTGAATTCCCACTTGGCCCTTTGTACAAATGAACGTTTGGGATCCTTAGTTAATGGGGAGGCAGAGATCAATGCTGAGATGCTGGCTATTTGCTTTTTAGTCTTTATTGCTGCCCTGTGCCTGTACTAGTGAGATCCTATAGCAAGTCCTGAGCCTCCCTCTAAAACAGTCACCCTTGAACTCTACTGTTGAGGAGCCCCACCCCCCATCCTGCAACTGAAAATCTTTCCAGTCTGCTTTAGGAGGGGAGAGTGGAGTGAGAGGGAGTGAAAGTGAGGGGAGAGGGGAGAGGGTTAGGGAGAGACAGAGGATGAGAGAGATCCCCACTACTCTGTGGAGAGAGTAGCTCTAACCATGAGCTGCTGCGTGGCTCTGACATCCCTAGCCTTTTTCCCTGTGAGGATTCTCCTTGACCATGAGAGTAGTCTGGGTTCCAGGGCTAACAGAGTATCTTTAGAGGCACTTCTTGGATTGTTTGCAACTTCTGTAAATTGGCCTAGGACTAACTTATGTGGTGCTGGATGGCATCACAAACTGGCCAAGAACAACCTTTTAACCAATCTTATCTGGGACAGAATTAATCTTTTCAACTCTTTTTTTTTTAAACATGCTTTTTTATTGAAGTATAGTCAGTTTACAATGTGTCAATTTCTGGTGTACAGCACAATGTCCCAGTCATACATATACATACATATATTCAATTTCATATTCTTTTTTCATTACAGGTTACTACAAGATATTGACTATAGTTCCCTGTACTCTACAGTATAAACTTATTGTTTATCTGTTTTATATATATAATCTTTTCAACTCTTGGCTAAAAAGTCCTGTAGCAACTCCAACCCTTTATTCATACTAAAGTACAATATCCCCCTTTGGACATACAATCGTCTTTCTTCATTAGGTTATTTTTTCATACAGGCAACTGGAAAGGGGGAGGATAGCCCCACTGTTTGTTATCTGATATGTATACAAGGTGACTCTACTTCAGTAATTGCAATAGCCTGAGAAGAATTATTGCTTCTTTGATTCTGTAACGGTGTTTTGTACTCAGAGGTATATCCCAAAAAATCAATGTCAACTGGCTTCAGAAGAAATGTTTTAAATGGGCCTGCTGCTGCCAAGTCTCCCTGGGATGCTGGATCAGTGTCTCTGCACCAGTGATAGAAGCACTGTGACTTCAGCAGTCTGGGTTTGAGCAGACCGTCTCAGGGGCTCAGATGCTTCCAGAAGTCAGAAGATGCTATAAATGGGTGGAGCAGTTAGGTATACAGCAATGAGGAATATGGAGGCTGTGTGAAACTGGAGAGTATATGTCTCACATACAGGAGGCAGCTGCTACCTGTCCTGGGCCGTTGTCGCCCCGAGGGAATGAAAGCCCTGGGTCATGGGAACATCTCTTACAGTTTCTCTCCACATCTTGTATCAGAAACACTAAACTGGGGTCACATACAGTTAAACTTGTGAATGGGTCATCCTGAAGAAAAGAATTAGGGAATCCTCTGATATTAAAATCTCTTGTGGAGGAACAAATTAGTTTCCTAGGGCTGCCATAACAGAAGACTGGGTGGCTTAACCAGCAGAAACTAATTTTCTTGCAGCTCTGAAGGCTGAAAGTCCAAGATCAAGGTGTTGGCAGTTTGGTTTCTTCTGAAACCTCTCTTAGCTTGCAGGTGGCCAGTGTGGCCTCATATGACCTTTTTCCCTATGCTCAATCATCCCTGGAGCTCCAACTTCCCTTTGTGTGTCCAGACTTCCTCTTATAAGGACATCAGTCAGATTGGATTAGGGCACACCCTAGTGATCTTATTTTAACTTAATCACCTTTTAAAAGGCCCTGTGTTTAAATACTGTCACACTCAGAGGTGGTGGGGGTTAAGTTTTCAATATAGACATTTTGAAGGGACACAGTTTAGCCCATAACAAAGCAGCAGCCCACAGTCTGGGTTCTGCAGAGGCAGGCAGCTTGGGCATCTGCATCCCATTTTCCCACATTCAGACCAGTAGACAAGTATGTATTATAAGCAAGGGGGAAACAACTCCAGCATCACATATACAGTGACTTAATTAATGGTTTAAGCTTATCCCTAGACAAGAACCCCCAAAGAAACTTGTGATTAATACAGATTATAAAGGCTTGCTAGAGAGAGTGTGGAAACACTTGACTCCTCCAACAGAATCAGCTTTTCGTCACTGTGAGTCTTATTCCGTTCTGGAGATAGCATTGTCCTTAAATAGTTAGTAATTGGTACTTCAGTGCCTTCCAGCATTTGTTACCATGTGCAACTCTCATTCTCTAAGACAGAGCATCTCTGGTGAGAAATGGTGGTTTGTGCTCTGTCTGCATGTTGCCACAGTCCTAAAGTCAATAAATGCTTAACCTTTCAGATAGAGGCTCCACATTGATGATGAGAACGATTGCACAGACTGCTCTTTCCAGTAAGTAAAGATGAGTTTACCTCTTGTGGAGAAAAAAAAAAAAAGCAGAGTAGAAGTTGAATATCCTAAGGAGATGCTTAAAGATCTTCACTTAAAAAAAAAAAGTGCATGTGCTTTTTTTTTTTGGGTGGGATGGAAACCAATAATATTGATCTGGTAATTTAAGAATTTGGCAGTGAATGTTCTCACTTCATATTTCTGTAACTTCACTTGGTTACTGGATGAATCAAAATGCCGTTGTAAGTGCTAAAGCATTTTTGCAGTCCTGTGGGTTAGAACATTAAAATATAGTATCACATCTGGAGTCCTAGGAATTAGTCTTCTTGAAAAGTCAAAGATAACAGACATCTGATAGTGGATACTTGACCTAAGCTAGCCTCATTAATTTCTCCATGTAAGAATTTGGAATTAGGTCTCAGAGGCTTTAGTTCATCTCTACTGGATGTGAAGGGATAAAAAACAGGGTTCTGGCAGGTGTCATATTTCAATCATGCGCATCCCAAGGCAGAGAAAGCCTGTCTGCAAAGAAGGAGAAGAATAAAGGAGACAAGTCTAGAGAAGTGGCATGGGAACATTGTTCCCTCCAGGGCAATGGTGAATGTAACCACAGCTCCTAACTCCTATTCCTTGTTTTCTTCCCTGGTATGGACCAGGTTGTTTTCTTTGGGTTCAATGAAATATTTGTTTATTTTTCTAGTAAATACTACCATTTGCTTGAGAGATTAAAAGGTTCTGTTTTTTACAGTCAAAATGTATCCCAGATCAAGAAAAATAATAATTAATTGTAAAATAATTATGGAATATTAGTACTCATCCAGCTCTGAATAACTGTCTCAACTCTTCCAGTTTCTTCCTATGACTTTGCCTTTATAGTCAACTGTTAGGTTTTCCTGTCAGTTTATACTCTGTCCAAGGTTTGAAGAAGCAAATAAGATCATTTTTACTCCTGGTTTATATTACTTATGATCAGATTTTCTACAGTTTGAGTTTTATTTCTGAAACTTGGGAGCCAAATGAGCTAGTTTTGATACTATAGTATTTAATACTCTGATGGTCCACATTAGAGTCTCAATAAATAGCTGTGAGCTGGTTCATTTTGACTTCTTTTCTGAGTCCTTCATACAGCATCAAGTGTGTGCTATTGGGTTATACATTCTTCCCTGGCTTCAAGGTGCGTATTGATTGGCTCTGTGCTGTGAAATGGCTGTGTTAGAATTGGTGGAAAAGATCTATCAACTGCCTGAATTCAGATACTGTCAATATCTTTCAAATTTCTTATCTCCTTTCTTACTTATCTACTGTGGAGGATTGCCAAATAATCCAGTCCAGAGCAATTTAGGGCTAGATGAAGATTCACTTTTTTGGATAAGATGTGGGGTGATGTGCTCTTTAATTAAGGGTATAGTTTGGATCTCCATTGCTTCTCTAACCACCAGGTATATAGGAAGTTGGATAATCAGGGCCAGGCCAAGCAGACTGGCTGTCCCTGTCAGGTGTAAAGCTCATGGGATTTTAAACACCAGAAATGAAGTCTGATGCACTTGTCATTTGGAAGAAAACCCCCTGTGCTTACTGTGATTGGATGGTTTGGCTTTTAGCTCCAGAAGCTGCTGCCAGATAATTAGTGGTGCATCCTTTGGGCAGCCCCTGCATACCTGCTACATATACTTTAGGCAAGAATCTAGCCTCCTCAAGTTAGAGCTTTCTTAATGCCTTTATTTGTCCTTTTTTCAAACGGAAGAAATAACCTTGTATTTGTATAATCAGAAGTGGGTTGTGCACAGTAGTGTGAATATGATCAACACTTAAAAATGATTAAGATGGTAAGTTTTATGTTATGTGTATTTTGCCACAATTAAAAATAAGAAAAATTTACAAGTTCCTCGTAATTTTATTCTTATTCATGGTTTTCCTGAGGCCATAGGCAATTGCCAGTGTAGGCTAAGGTGGTCCCTTTGGTTTTAAATTTATATTAAGTGTTTTCTTGAATTAACACTATCCTGCCAGTCACCATGATTGTTAAATATTCTCAGACATCTCATAAATACCCCTGCCTTCCTCCTGTCTGCTTTCCTTCCCTGAACATTTATTGAACATTTATTTATCTGGAATCAGAGGGATGAGAAGCAGAATTTGCTCTCTGCCCTTATAGATCTACAGACTGGTTGGGATGACTAACAGGCAAAGGCAAAAATTCTAAGACAGATGTGTGTACATGATGTTTAGGAAATCCTGGAAGGGGTGTCCAGCCAAGACTGCAGTGGAGGTAGAGGGTGGACATGCAAGACTTTCCAGAGGAGGCAATGTCTGAACCCAGTCAGGAAGAGTGAGTAGGGGGTAGCTAGATGAAGAATAGAGAGCAGGGCACTGCAGACCGAAGGGACAGTATCTAAGAACGTGCAAAGGATGAGGGCACATGAAATGCTGCAAAGAATTTTATCTTTTTGGTGACTGATGCTTGTGAGAGAAGGAGTTGGGGAAAAGTTAGGGAAGGTGAGAAAGTGGCAAGAAATGAGGACAGAGAAAGAGACAGGGTCAGATCATTGTGTACCATACTCAGGAGGTTGGATTTTATTCTAAAACTACCCTTAGATGTTTGGAGTAGAATCAGAGAAGGAATTTAAACAGGAAATGACATCCAATTTGTGGTTTAGAAAAATCACCTTGACAGTGTTGTGGGAATGAATTAAAGTGAAAGAAACTGGAGGACTTCCCAGTAATTCAGATGAGACATAGCAAAGGTGTGAACTAAAGTTGGGGGGCTGGAGGAGAGGGAGTTGAGCAATAAAGAATTTGGATATGAGAGGAGTGGGGTGGAAGAGGGAAGAGTCAAGAATGAGTAGTCTTTGAATGATACACTGAAGATTTGTGCATTTCAATATATGAACTTCCTCAAAATAGCTGTTCTTAATAATAAGCATGCTTGAGTGTTTCAGGGTGAAGTATATGTCTATAACCTAATTTGAAATAAGGTGGATTGATGGAAGGCTGGGTGGATTGATAAGTGATGAAGCAAATATAACACAAATGATAGAGTAGAATCTAGGTACACGAGTATTCACAATACAGTTTTTTCAGTTTTTCTAGGAGATTGATAATACTCAGAATAAAGTATAGAGGAAAATACTCCTTCTAAGTTACTTTTTGCAGTGTAGAGAAGTTATAATATGCTTTCTTACATAAAAAATGCAATATAATTCAAGTTATCAAGACCATACCTGATAACTTGAAAGCCCCATCGCATATATTGTTTCTATAATATATACCATTTCCATACTGTGGCCATATTAATAAGCTAATGGATACTTTACTTCAGTCTGTTTGTGTGTGTGTGTGTGAGAGAGGTGTATGTGTATGTATATGTGAGCCATATGTCACCCCCCACCCCCAACTTCAATAGCTAGTATAGTGACAGGCAAATAACCAGAAGCATCAAGCATTGCTCTTGACACCAATAGATGAAATAAAATATGGCCTACCCCAGAGTATGTATTCCACTTGGAAAAGTGTAATTGACTTTGGGCACTGTGTGTGAATTGAGAGGAACAAAGTATTTTTGGAAAACAAACACAAAAACAACCTCCTGATTTGTTGTGTGACAAGGGCAATGATTGTGCGCATAAACAAGGTGGAGAATCTGAGAAAAAGTAAATTTGGGGTAAGGGGGTTTAGGCAGAAAGGATTATTTTAGGTCTGGACATACTAAGTCTGAGGTGTCTCAGACACCTGGACATCATGGATCTGAACTCAGAGCAATGTTCTGTGCTGGAGAGGAGGAGGCATTAGAATATAGCAAGATGGTCAAGTGGATGCGATCCTGGGAGTGTGGGTACTGTATAAGAAAAGATGACAGAGATTAGAATTCTGAGGAACATTAGAAGAAACAAATTGAATATTCCTGGGAGATTTGGAAGGCATATTCATATATGTAGGAGAAAAATGCAGGAGAAAGGGAGAGAGGTGATGGGGAGACTGGGAGAGGAAGAGGAGAGGGGAGAGGGAGGAGGAGGTGAGAGGAGAGAGAGAGACAATACACAGACCTGAGAGGAAGTGGCAAATCAGAAGGAAGGAATGGCTAACTGTGTCAGGTGGTTACCTGAGGTCCAGGCTAAGGAGTAGACTACTGGGTATGATGGTTCTAAGTGGTTAGAAGCCATGGTGAGAGCAGTTCCAGTGAAGTGGATCCAGAAGCTGGATTATAACACAGTAAAGAGATAAGGAGCAAATAGAAGGTTAGAATTTGGATACAGCAAGTATAGATTGTTCTTTAAAGAAGTCTGGCTATGATGGGTTGAGACAAGTTTTTAAAAAATAATACCAGGACTTGTTATATCTACGGGACATTTTCCTTGGAAATAAATTAAACAAATGAAAGAGAAATTGGTAATAATTGGGGCCAGATGCCTGAATGGCTGTGAGGGGAGGAAACCCAGAGGCCAAGTAGAGAGTCTAGACCTAGAACAGGGTAGGGAGACCTCCCTGTCCTTCCACTGAGATGAAGGAAAGGAGGTGAGGATGGGTGTGGATATGTTCCTTTTCTGGGTTGGGGAGGAGGTCCAGCAAAAAGGTGAAGAAACTCTAGTTACTGGCATCTTGCTTTCTACATGAAGTACGATACAAAATCACCAGGTAAAAATGATAGAGTGGCAGGGTCAGTGCTTATGAAGATGGTTTGGAATAACTATTACAGAATTGCGAGCTGGAGCAGAAGGGAGACATGGAAAGGAATGCCAGAGGCCATCAGAAGGTGAGGCTGAATAGTTTTCCCCAGGGGCTCTTAGCTAATTAGATAGAAGACATGTCTCTCTAGCCATTTCCATTTTGAACAGCTCATCAACTCTGAGCTGCCTTTTGCTCTGGGTTTAAGCCTCATCATAGAATGTATTTGAAGGTAAGATAATACCTTTTCTTTTGTAAAGGGCTAAACACCATCCACTTTTATCACTTACAACAAATAGACAACAAAAAGAAGATTAAATGTGTTTTCCCCCCAAACCTACTTTGAAATGTAGTCCTTTTTAATGTTGGTATCATAATTAGAGTGACCCACACACCAACATGACCATGAAAACTGGACATGGCATGATATTTATATTTTACACCTTATCTCCTTGGGCAGGTAGCATATTCTACTTCTGCAAGCCTGAATGTTCTTTTATGGTAAGACAGAAGTTACCAAGTCTAACCCTATTCCCTAGATCCCACATATTCAGGTGGGAGGCAAGATTTCATAGCTTTAAATTAAGATCTCACTATTCACCTTTGAGTTGCCCACTGACCAACTGGCATCCCATTGTTGTTCTTTCTGGGAAAATTACCTCCAGTCCTAATCTCTGCTTTCTCAAATATGGTTGCAAGGAATCAACTCGATGGTATGTGACTTCCTGTGTGAATGCCAGAGGCTTCATTTTGACACCTTACTCCTCATGGTATTCATCACAACTTCAATATTTCAGCTGTAAATCCTTCTGAGGCAGGAGGAACTTCCTGGCTTCTTCGGTGGCCATCTCCTGGCTGCTCCTGGTGGCGTCCTTAATTACTACTGCTATGTCTTTCCTGAGTCATTGCACTCAAGTGACCAAACATTTTGAAGTCTCAATTAACCTTTGCTTGATTTCCCATAGAGTAAGAGTAGTAAATGTTTCAGAAACAGTTTGTGAAATATTGGGTCAATTCTGTATTTGAGCTTAAAATAATTTCTTACTTATTCTTATTTCATATTGATTTTGAAGATTTAATGCCATTTAAATCTTCAGTTGTGGTCAGTCATTTGGTGAATTTCACTTCCCTGCCTTCTGCTTACTCGGTGGTGCTCCTCAGGGTCCCAGTCAACACATATTTATCAAGAACCTACCTGAGCTTGTCATTGATGATAAAGAGGTGGATCAATCACAGTACTTGTTATCAGAGGCACTCAAAGTTTGGTAGGAGACAAGCTGATAGTTAACATACAGCAGCAACTCTTCGAGTGTAGTGTACAGAGTAATCAACTGAAAGCCTAGATAAAATGCAGGTTCCTGAGTCCATCCTTAGGGAGATATTTTCTTTTTAAAAAAATTTTATTATTAAAAGTTTTTTAAATAAAAATTTTAAAGGTTACATTCCATTTAAAGTTATTACAAAATATTGGCTATATTCCTTGTGTTGTACAGTGCATCCTGGTAGACTATCTTACACCCAAAGTTTATACCTCCCACTCCCCCATCCACATATTGTCCCCTCACTGGTAACCACTAATTTATTGTCTATATCTGTGAGTTGGCTTCTTTTTTGTTATCTGCACTAGTTTGCTGTATTTTTTAGATTCCACATAGAAGTGATATGATACAGTGTTTGTCTTTCTTAGTCTGACTTACTTCACTTAGCATAATGCCTTCCAAGTCCATCTTAGGGAGACATTTTCTGTAGAGCTACCAAAGAATCTGCATTTTTAATAAGCTTGTAGGGTGGTTGGTCTGAGGAATGGTGGAGGTGAGTCTGAAGCAGACGATGTGAAAACTACACTTGGATAAACACTGTAAAACATAAGTATAAGGATTACAATAAAGACATTTATCCCGGATACTCTGCAAGCAAGGACGGGCTGACCTTAGCTGAGGGAGGTTGAGGGCAGAGGAGGCTGAAGAAAGGTTTTATTGTATGACTACACTGTCTCCTCTCACTTGATCTGTGAATCAAATAAATCTTCTTGTCCTTGGCCCTTTGTCTCTGAAAGCACTCCTAAAATATTTTCTACTTAATTTATAGTATGCACCCTTTTCTCTTATATATGTTTTTATGTTTTCTTTTTACTAGACAAGTTACACTGTCTGCAGCTTGTTGGGTTTCATGTGTCTCTTCCCATTTCTAAACATGCTGTAATTTAAGTAGCAGTTTCCTCCAGAACTGAGCTCCCATTCTGAGCTCCTTGTTTCTGAACTTCCGTTATTGCATATACCTTTTTTCTGCCTTTAGCAAACAAGCTCTTTTCCTTAACCCCAAACTGAAAATATAACCCTTACCCCAACCAGACACTGCATGTACTGTTTGCTTCTATCAGTTTAAAAGGAAGCTGTGGGGTATTGTTTTATAAAACTAGACTGCAAAGGGAATGTTCAACCAAGAGCAAAACATTTTCTTTCTGGAGATCCATTAGCTTTAATGGGTATGAGTCTATATTTTTTCCTCTTGGGAATTTTGTTGAGAGAAGACACACAAGTAGACCACGTGGATTAGAGCAACTGATAATAAGTGTCTACAAAAGGTTATCATAGGATAACTTAGCACCATTACATTAGTGGTTTTGGATTTATACTTTGATGTGGAGAAAGTGAGAAATGTATCACATGCAAATATCTATGCATTTGGTCTCTTGAACGAACGAGTCGTCACTGAGAAATGAGAAACAATGTCAAGCTGCAGCATATTTTCCTTTCTTATATCCAAGTATTATTTCCTTTATATTTAAATGTTGAGACATAGAGACAAGAGCTGGGTTTTGTTGGCAAGGAAGAGAGACTTGGAAAAATTGTGTCATCCTTTTTTTTTTTTTTTTTTGAAAGAAGAGACTATGGAGTGAATTGTGTTTCCCCAAATTCATATGTGAAGCCCGAACTCCCAATATGACTGTGTTTGGAGAAAGGGCTTTTAGGAGCTAATTAAGGTTAAATGAAGTCACAAGGATAGGGTCCTAATCTGATAGGATTGGTGTCCTTATAAGAAGAGGAAGAGAAAATTTTTCTCTCCAAGCATCAGCACCAAGGAGAGGCCATGTGAGCACATGGTGAGAAACTGCCATCTGGAAGCCAGGAAATGAGCTCCCACTAGAACCCAGCCATGATGACACCCTGATTTCAAACTTCTAGCTTCCAGAACTGTGAGGAAATAAATTTCTATTTGTTTAAGCCATCCAGTCTATGGTATTTTGTTCCGGCAGCCAGAGCCGACTAAGACAGAAGACACATTTGGCAGCATGCGAGTCTGTGGTTCTGGGTTCTAGTTCTGAGTCTACTCTCCTTAATTCTTGTGGCTCTAGAAGTTTCATAAGACGTTACTTTCCTCTTTGCAGAATGAAGGAGTAAGACTGACTCTTAAGATATTTTTCAGTGTTGAAATCTTTGATTCTAATTGCATGAAATTAACTGCTTAATTTAAAGATCATATGATATTGAGCCTGAAGCAACTTTCAAGGCCTTCTTGCCTGGCTCTCATTTAGTGCAAGAGGAAACTTAAGGCCCCAATAGATCAACTGATGTGACTTTCCTAATGTCACACTGATACTCCTGGCAATTCCTTAAAGTGTATCTCTTCTTTGTTCCTCTTCCATTTTCACTGCTGAATGGGTTGTCAGGTATTAGATAGGAAGAAGATTTTCTTTCATGGACCTATTTTATTGGGGAAATGCTAGTAAGTTGGAAATACTAAGCTTTTCAGAATAAATTTTTTATTGTATTATGATTTATGATGAAAGTACTCTGTAAACATTTTCTTTTTAAGTTACCTATTATTGTATTTAAGTATGTCTCTCTAAATGTTTATTAATACCAATATGCCTATATATATTTTATTAAAAAATTTCAAAATAACATGATATAGTGAATAATCAAATTATACAGATGAGTTTATGATGAAAAGTAACAGTTTCTCAACCAGAATTCTCCATTCCAAATTATTCTCCCCAAAGGCAAAATCAAGCTGTTACTTTTAAAATTTCTTCTGAAGATTGGCTTGACAACTTTAGAGAATGTGCTTATTCCTGTGCTCTTCCATAAATCAATAAACCACATCCATAGACTTCCAATTAAGAAAGCTGAGGTAATAACTCACTTACATTACTCTCCCATTCCCGTCCCCATACCTATGTTAAAATTTGATATTAATATGATTTTCAGTTTTTCTAATCTTTGTAGTTTTTAGATAATACCATAAACATCTTTTGGCAGGATTTTTTGATTCCTTGCTTTGTAAAATGAGTACATCTAAATAGTAGGACCTCTCCTTTTTACTCATGTTTCCTTTCCTATTTCTGCATTCTCCTGTCAGCTACACTTCACTTTTATATTGTCAAGGTTAACATTTACATTCCATTTGCAACCACAAATGTGTCTTTATGCTTGTACAGACCTTGACTCTAAATGCTGAAAACTAATAAAACAATGTTTAATATTTTATTTTTAAAGAGTGTTTTGGGGGCCCCAGATATTCTGTACAAATGGATTTTCTGGAAAATGGAAATTGGAAATTTGCCACATAGGCAATTTTGGATTAAAAATTACATTTATTTGAATTATGCTGGGAGATAAATATTCCATTATTCTCTACTTTGCTTTTAAAAATGACTTAGCATAAATAAAGTGCCAAAATGGATGTCATGAATATCATTTAAGTGATTTTTAAAGACTGTTAATTTTTATAAAATTAGAATTTCTGGTTTGGTTCAAAAGTTCTGATTAGACACTGCATTAAATTGTATAGCTTTAGAAGTCTTGATAATGACTCTTTGACAACTGGTTTACTCATTGAATTTAGTAAAATTCTATCTTTATTATGTTTCTACCTTGTGATACTTAAAATTATTCTATGTAACTAAGTCAGAACCTCACTATAAATCATCCTTAGAGTCACACCAAAAAGACTTCGTTGTTGTTCAAAGTATAATAATTGTAGTTGGTTTGGGATGAAGGGAAGGTCTCAGCCTTAATAATCTCCCATGTACTGAATTCTGCTATGTCCAGTGAAGTTTGCAGGCAGTTTCAGTGGGCTTTGGGTTAGGTGTGTTTATATTTATAATTATATTAACAACTCTAATATGCTGCCTCTTTTTTGTGGTCATATTTCCAGTATGGTTGTTAGGGAGTTGTTTGTATAGCAGGGACTACTGTACAATATAATGTATAATCTCTATGCCTTTTTTTGGTGTGTATATATATATATATATTATTGAAGTATAGTCAGTTTATAATGTTGTGTAAATTTCTGGTGTACAGCATAATGCTTCAGTCATACATGGACATGCATATATTTGTTTCCATATTCTTTTTCACTGTAAGTTACTTACACTATGCCTTTTTGATGAAAGTATGTTCTTGAGCTTCCTTGCCAATTTAGCATTTAGTATCTTGCAGACATAAATCCCAGAGCTAAGCGTGGCTCAAATGGCTCTGTATATTTTCACTTCCCCACGGGTAGTTATATCATTTGTGAGGTAACAGGATCAATATGGAATAGGGTTCTCTAAGTAAGGGCTAAACCAGTACCAAATATAGCACTGACGAAGCATTTAGTGGCTTCCTGTTTGGGATGTTCATCAAAGCTATAAAGCTGCCTAATACCGGGATTTGAGCTCTTCAGAGGACTATATTGTCACAAAATATCTGAGACAATCTTCAACTTGTCATTTTGCCTGAAGATTTCTATTTTTGCAATAGATCACATTGGAATACCCTTTTAAGGCCCTTAACTTCTGATTAAATCACAAATCTCATTACAACAAAATTTATTATGAACTAATGTCAATGTACTTCCATAGTTTCTCCTATATTATGAACTCCTGGACAGTATTCACTATGCTTTATCTTCTTTGTATCTTCCAGAGCGTATTGGAGGATGCTTCTCATGAAATAGTTGGCAAAAGCTTGCTTTCTGCTTGGCACTCTGCTAATAAGTTTAGATGCATTTTTTCTTTAATTCTCAGAACAACCCCATGAGGGAGGTACCCTTCAGTTCTACTTCATGGATGAGTAACTTAAGGGAAAGAGAGATTAAGTCACTTGACTAGAGGCAAACAGCTAGTTAAATGACAGAGCCAGAATTCGTCTGTGTGACTGAACTCTTCCAGATTGTGTTATACTTGGAATTACACAGTATGTAGCCTTTTCAGGTTGACTTCTTTCACTTGGTAATATGTGGTTAAGATTCCTCCATGTCTTTTTCATGGCTAGATAGCTCATTTCTTTCTAGTGCTGAATAATACTCCATTGTTTGGATGTACTAGCTTATCCATTCACCTACTAAAGGATACCTTGATTATTTCCAGGTTTTGGCAATTATGAATTAAGTTGCTATGAATATTCATGTGCAGATTTTTGTGTAGATTTAAGTTTTCAACACCTTTGGATAAATACTAAGGAGTGCTATTGCTGGATTGCATGGTAAGAGTATGTTTAGTTTTCTAAGAAACCACCAAAATGTCTTCCAAAGTGGCTGTACCATTCCACATTCCCACCAGCAATGAATGCAAGCTTTTGTTGCTTCATATCCTTACCAGCTTTTGATGTCATTAGTGTTTCAGATTTGGGCCATTCTAATAGGTACGTAGTGGTATCTCATTGTTGTAGTTTCAAGTTCCCTAATGATGTATGACGTTGAACGTCTTTTCATATGCTTATATGCCATTTGTGTATCTTTTCTGGTGAGGTGTCGAAGTCTTTGGCACATTTTAAAAGATGGTTGGTCATTTTCTAATTGTTGAGTTTTTAAAAATTGAAGTATAATTCTTTTTATTGTTGAGTTCTACAAGTTCACTGTAGAAGGAGGGTATAGCTCAGTTGTTAGAGTACATGCTTAGCATGCATGAGGTCCTGGGTTCAATCCCCAGTACCTCCATTAAAATAACTAACTAAATAAATAAACCTGATTACCTCCCCAAACCCCAAACAAAACAAACAAACAAACAAACAAAACCCACAAAAGAGAAAAGAATTCATTGTATGTTTTGGATAATTATTTTTTATTTTTGTCTTTTGCTAATATTTTCTCCCAGTCTGTGGCTTGTCTTTGTATTCTGTTGACATTGTCTTTTGAAGAGCAGAAGTTTTTAATTTAATGAAGTCCATCTTATCAATTATTTCTTTCATGAATCATCCCATTGGTGTTGTATCTAAAAAATCATTACCATACTCAAGACAGTCATCTAGGTTTTCTTCTATGTTATCTTCTAAAATTTTATAATTTCACATTTTATGTTTAGATCTGTGATTAATTTTGAGTCACTCTTAGTGAAGGTGTAAGGTCTATATCTAATTCATTAAAGTTTTTCCAGCATTATTTGTTGAACAGACTCTCTTTCTTCCATTGTATTAACTTTTGTGCCTTTGTCAAATATCTATTTACTCCACTTGTGGGTATTTATTTTGGGGCTCTTTATTCTGTTCCATTGGTCTATTTGTCTATTCTTTTACCATTACCATACTATCTTAATTACTGTAGCTTTTATAGTAAGTTGTCTTGAAGTTAGGTAATGTCAGTCTTAAAATTTTGTTCTTCTCCTTTAATATTGAGTTGGCTATTCTGGGGCATTTACCTCTTCACATACTCTTTAAAATCAGTTTGTCAATTTCCACAAAATACCTTGCTAGAATTTGGATTGGGATTGTGTTACACCTATAGACCAAGTTGGGAAGAACTAACATCTTGACTAATTGAATTGTCCTAGCCATGAACATATAGTTCTTTGATATCTTTCATCAGAGTTTTATAGTTTTTCTCATGTAGATTTTGTGCATCTTTTGTTAGGTATATACCTAAATATTTCCTTTTTGTGCTGCTAGTGTAAAAGATAATTTTTAATTTAAAATTCCACTTGTTAATTGTTGGTATATAGGAAAGTGATTGGTTTTACTATATTAACCTTGTATTTTGCAACTTTGCTATACTCATTGATTAGTTCCAAGAGGTTCTGTCAATTTCTTAAATTTTCTACATAGATAACTGTGCCATCTGCTAACAATTTTTTCTCCCTTCCTGATATGTATACCTTACTTTTTTTTTGTTTTTTATTGCATTAGCTAGGACTTCCAGTATAATGTTGAAAAGTTGTAGTGAAAGGGAAAATCCTTGCCCTTTTCCTGATCTCAGCTGGGAGATTTGAGTTTCTCACCATTAAGTATGATGTGAGCTGTAGGTTTTTTGTGGATGTTCTTCACAAGTTGAGGAAGTTCTACTCTATTCCCGATTTACTAAGAGATTTTATCATGAATAGGTGTTGGTTATTTTCAAGTGCTTTGCTGCTGCTATTAATATGTCATGAGATTTTTTTTCTTAGCCTGTTGATGTGCTGGATTACATTAATTGATTTTTGAATACTAAACATGCTTTGCATTACTTGGGACAGATCCCACTCTGTCATGGTATATAATTCTTTTTACACACTATTGGATTCAATTCACTAATATTTTGTTGAAGATTTTTATGTCAGTAATCTTGAGAGATACTGGCCTATAGTTTTCTTTTATTGTTATATCTTTTTTTGGTTTTGGTATTAGAGTAATGCTGACCTCATAGAATGAGTTAAGAAGTATTCCTTCTTTTTCTCTTTTCCAGAAGAGATTGAAGAGAATTGTCATAATTTCTCCTTTAAATGTTTGGTAGAATCACTGGTAGAACCATATGGGCCTGGTGCTTTCTGGTTTGAAAGGTAATTAATTTTTTATTTCTTTAATAGATATAGGCCCATTCAGATTGTCTCTTTCTTTTTGAGTTTTGACAAATTGTTTCAAGGAATTGGTTCATTTCATATAGGTTATCAAATTTGTGGGATAGAGTTATTAACAATATTCTTTTATTATCCTTTCAATGTCCATAAAATAGTGATGTCCCCTATTTCATTTCTGATGTTAGTAATTTGTGTTTTATCTTATTTATTTGCATATTTATTTTATTGAAGTATAGTTAATTTACAATGTTTTGTTAGTTTTAGGTGTACCGCAGAGTAATTCAGTTATACATATATATACTTTTTTCAGATACTTTTTCATTTTAGATTATTACAAGATATTGAATATAATTCTGTGTGGAATTATATTCAGTAGGTAGGAATTATATACAGTAGAATTATATACACTGTGGAATTATATACAGTAGGTCCTTGTTGTTTACCTATTTTATATATAGTAGTATGTATATGTTAATCCCAAACTCCTAATTTATCCCTCCCCACCCCTCCATTTTCCCTTTTGTTAGCTGTAAGTTTGTTTTCTATGTCTGTGAGTCTGTTTCTTTTTGTAAATAAGTTTATTTGTATCATTAAAAAAATACTCCACATATAAGGGATATCATATGATGTTTGTCTTTCTCTGTCTGACTTCACTTAGTATGATAATCTCTAGGTCAATCCATGTTCTGCAAATGGCATTATTTCATTCTTTTTTATGGCTGAGCAATATTCCATTGTATATATATACCACATCTTCTTTATCTGTTCATCTGTTGATGGACATTTAGGTTGCTTCCGTGTCTTGGCTATTGTAAATAGGGCTGCTGTGAACATTGGGGTCCATGTATCTTTTCAAATTAGAGTTTTCTCCAGAATATATGCCCAGGAGTGGGATTGCAAGATCATATGGTAACTCTATTTTTAGTTTTTATAGTAATCTCTGTACTGTTTTCCATAGTGACTGCACCAATTTACTTTTCCACCAACAGTGTAGGAGGGTTCCCTTTACTCCATACCCTTTTCAGTGTTCATTATTTGTAGACTTTTTAATGATGGCCGTTCTGACTAGTGTAAGGTGATACCTCATTGTAGCTTTGATTTGCATTTCTCTTATAATTAGCAGTATTGTGCATCTTTTCATGTGCCTGTTGGCCATCTGGATGTCTTCTTTGGAGAAATGGCTATTTAGGTCTTCTGCCCATTTTTTTTTTTTAAGCGACTCTTTCGTTTTTTGATATTAAGCTGTTGGTGCTGTTTGTACGTTTTGGAAATTAATCACTTGTTGGTAGCATTGTTAGCAAATATTTTCTCCCAGTCTGTATGTTGTCTTTTTATTTTATTTATGGTTTTATTTGCTATGCAAAAGCTTTTAAGTTTAATTAGGTCCCATTTGTTTATTTTTGTTTTTATTTCCATTACTCTAGGAGACAGATCCAAAAAAGTATTGCTGCGATTTATGTCAAAGAGTGTTCTGGATGTTTCTCTCCAGGAATTTTGTAGTATCCAGTCTTAACATTTAGGTCTTTAATCCATTTTGAATTTATTTTTGTATATGGTGTTAGAGAATGTTCTACTTTCATTCTTTTACATGTAGCTGTCCAATTTTCCCAGCACTACTTTGCTGAGAAAAACATTGTTTTTCTTCTTTTCTCTCTTTCTTCTTCTGATATTTTCATTACATGTATGTTACAACTTTTATAGTTGTCCCATCATTATTAGACATTCATCCTGTTTTTTTACAGCCTTTTTTCTCTTTGTGTGTTTTAGAAGTTCTGTTAGTCATTTCCTCAAGCTCAGTGATTCTTTCCTCAACTGTGTCCAGTCTACTAGTAAGCCTATTGTAAGCATTCTTTATTTTTGTTACCGTGTTTTTGATCTCTAACATTTCCTTTCGGTTTTTCTTAAAATATCCATCTCTCTGTTTACATCATCTATCTTGCATGTTGTCCATTTTTCCCATTGAAGCTCTTAGCATACCAATCATAGGTTTTACAATCCCTGGTCTGATAATTCCAACATTCCTGCCATATCTGACTCTGATTCTGATGATTATTTCATTCCTTTAAAGTTTGTTTTTGACCTTTAGTATGCCTTATGAATTTCTGCTGACAGGTGACTGTCATGTGCTCAGTGAAAGGAACTGTGGTAAACAGGCCTTCAGTAATGTAATGGTAAGTTGTAGGGGAGGGGAAGCATACTGTTGTCTTATGATTAGGTCTTAGTCTTTTGGTGGTCCTGCACTCCTGAGCTGTGAACTTCACCAGTGCTTCTCAATCCCCTGGTCTAGCTCTGACAGAATGGCTAGAGGGGGCTGGAGTTGAGTATTTCTCTTCCCTGAGGTAGGATAGGCTCTGATAAAACTCCAGCAGGTTAATATGTCATAAAATAGCTTTGCCTGAGGACAGCCCTTGTTAGTAAGAACAGTATGTGCTAGTATATTTCAAGATAGTTCCTTCTCTTCTCCCTCTGCTGGAATTCTCTGATATTCTCTGCTTTTCTTTCTGAATATCTGGTACAGCTGGAGGTAAAACTCACAAAAGTGTAGGTACCCCTTTATACTGGGTCCCCCTGGAGTTCTTCTAACTACCAGATTTTTCCAAACTGAGCTTCCAGCAATTTGTGAATTACAGGTCACGTTTTCCTAACCCAGCACCGGTATGCTCAGAGGTTTTTGCTCTGGTAAGTTGTGATTCTCTGTATTTGCCTGTCTGTCTCTCCAATTTAGGGGGCAGCAGTTTGTCCTATGACCTCAAATCTCTGATGAATCTAACAACTCTAAGAGTTGTTGATTTTTCAATTTGTTTAGCTCTTATTAGATTGGAGTGGGGACTTCTAAGCTTCTTACATGCTGGACCAGAAACTAGAAGTCTGCCTGAACTCTTAATAACCACTAGACCCCATGTTTCCCCACTAACAATTGGTTGACTTGAATTATGTGTGTATAGTGTCTTAGCCTGGGCTATCCAGGAAGCAGAGTCTGGGTTAAAAACTAATGTGCTATTATTTTATTAAGGAGTTTTATTAAGGAAGGAAGGAGAGTCAATATGAAGATGTGTTATCAAACTGGCCACTGCTTGATGTTGAGCCTGACTGACTGTCCAATTCCAAGGGGCTGTTGAAGAGGCAATTTAAAAAAAAATATTGCTTTTGAGAAGAGTCTGTGGGGAGGAGGTGGCAGTAAGCATTTACCTGCTGACTAGTTCTCTCATTCCTCACAGTTTTATTCCATAGTTACTCTTTTCCTCCACACTTTTGCTTTCTACATGTGTTGGCAAAAAAAAAAAAAAAAAAGGAGTCTCATGGTATCTTAGTTTGGGTTCTTCTGAAGTACAGCCTGAATAAGGGCTTGGGGTTTATGTAATTTATTTAGACAGTGATCCCAGGAAGCAGGAGTGAGGAAGTTGGGAGATAGAGGGAAGGATGAAAAGACAGTATAGGAATGTATTATGCAGTCCTACTGTAAGCAATGGGAGCTCCATTCTACCAGGAATTCTGAGAAATGTACAGGATGTCTCTCACAATTGTCCATCCATAAGATGGGAAGCTGAAGCATGTGTTTACCGTCTTCTATTTCCCATTTATTGAGTTCCCCCTGAGGACTATAACTTTCTTCCCTTTCTGGGCATTGCTTTCATGCAGACTGAGAGGACTTCTGGGACTTTGGAGAAGGCTCCTAGCTTAAAAAGCAGAGATTTGCAAAGTCAGTGGGAGTTTAATCTTGAGTACAACTGCCCCACCAGAGCTAAGCCAAAGAGATATGCCTACTGGAGTATGAAAGGCCATGTGAGGGAGAATCAAGGCACCCTAGCTGAAGGCCAGCTCCAACTCCCAGGCATGTGAGTTAAGGAAGGCCATTGTGGATCCTCCAGCCTGGGCACCTCCAGAGCTCAACAAAATCACAGGACTCAGTCCAGGCAAAACCAGACAGGACTGCCCAGCCAAGCCACAGAATCATGAGAAATACTAAATTATTATTGCAAGACATTAAGCTTTGGGTTTGTTACATGGTAACAGATACCTAATATAACATGAACAAAATACTAAAAGTCTTTGGAAGAACTTTTCTGCTTCAACTAAATAGATGACTAAATTAAATGATGTGTTAATAAAGTATGCAAATACTAATAAGATTTCGTGGTGAGTTTTGGAGAGTTCTTGTTCTGTATTTAATCAGTGAATAAACCACAGATGAAGAGTCATCATTCCATGCTAGAAAATAAGCTTATGAAATTACACTACAGTGAAATAAAAGGGCAAGTAGTACCTTAAGTCATCTATATATCTATATATTCATATATAGACATATAAATCCTTGGCTACTGGGAAAAGAATGCCATCAGTTTAGTGACTGTCAGGATGTGCTTACACAGAAAGGGCTTGATGGACTGGAGTGCTATTGGCTGAGTAGGGACTGTTTTGCACTGGTGGTGCTACAAAAAGGTTTAGAAAGTGGCAATGATGGAAAGGGGGGGAGAAGCCCAAGAAAATAGATTCCTTATCTTTATGGCTTTGCTTGAGTCTATGATGTCCAAGGAGCCAGAGATGCCTCATTTCCTCCTAACAATAGAGAGGAAATATCACATCCTGCCTTTATCATTTGTAGCAGTAGAAATTTGAGTTTTGTTGAAATATGGAAAAAGAGCGCGTGGATTTTTCACAAATTACTGATTAAAAGAAATCCTTTCTACATAGTTCTGGGTGCAGTAACACTGGTTCTTTGACCAAGTGATGCATTTATATCTAGGTTATGCATATTGGTAACTCATGGGCCAAGTCTATACTTTTGGGTGTACTATGTATAAACATAGTATGTTGTGATAATTGAGATACCTTTTAAAAAACCAAGAGCTTTCACACAAAATTCATATTTGTAGCATCTCTTGAAAAATTTGATGATCTAACCACAGGTCTAAAGTGAGAGACAGCACCCACCTTAGATAAGTCCCACATTCTCCAGTCAGCAGGCTACACTGATTACAGTATCAGTCTGGTTGCTGTAGGCATGTGCCAGCACTTCTAGACTCACTTAGAAGGGGCAAGCATCCTGGTAATCTAGACTAACTATTTAAACAACAGTAAGTGGCTTGATTTCCCACAGGTGGGAAATGATCAGAAAAAGTCATCTACACGTGAAATGTCCATTTTAAGTCATTTCCACTACTAAAGAAGTCCCAGTTCAGGTAGAGGGTTCAAATGCTTTTAGGGATTGCTTCACAACTGATAAAGATGTGTTCCCAGTCTGATGATAGGAAGAGAGAAAAGCCCAGGGTGACTGGGATAGAAAAAGGATCTGTGTTTTACTTTAGGTATGCTGGGGAAAAAAAGCTATCTCTTGAGTCTGGGCAGAGAGAACCATAGACAGGTCCTACACAGGAGCAGCAGAGACCTACAGACCTAGAGGCCTGTTGAAAAGGACATCATGTAGGTCACAGGCAACCTGTGTGAATGGTGACTGAGGACAGGATACTCCACTCTCCACCCTTTCCCCAGTGCCTTGGTTTGGTAGAAGATCCTAGAACTTTGACAGAACTCTATCAAAAGGATCAGGGAACCCCAAAGAGCTAATATTAAGATTCCCACAATCTCAGTGAAATGGGGCTTTGAGTTAGGAAATATAGAAAATAGAAGGGTGTGTTTTTTTATACATCTGGAATTGTGGACTTGGATTCATGCCTATTATATTGTCAAAGACTATACTTATTTTGGGAAGGTAAAAGTGATTCCATTATGTACAGGTAGTTTGTGTTTTCAAGGTATTGTTTTATTTTTGTCCCCTACCACTAAGTTTATAAAATACATCCTGTGATATAGCACTTAATTATTGCACTGAATATTAGAATCATGATACCTAGAGTTAATTGCCTTTATGTGTATTTGGTCATTTGCTGCTAGCTCAGTCTGTTTGTTGTAAGAGCATCCTTACATTTCTCCTTTGCATCAGCCAAAAATCTTTCCAGTGCTGTGCACAGGTAATGGCTCTTTAAATTACCACCGTTCAGTCATCTTCTGGACAGGTTTTCTTTAAGAGTCAGCAAATGAGCAGGACCTTCAAGGACTGCTCTCCAAATGAGTGGATCTTCTACTTTGCATGGACAGAGTTCCCACTGGACAATGCTTCCTGTGGTTCCAGGTTTTTATTTCAGGGCATCGAGATACATTGTTCATTCTTAAACCTCAGTTGAGAGTTCCAGTGGAAATGTTATCAATATGACAACTGTATTTATTCATTCATTTAGAAAATATATGTTGAATGGCAACTGTGTGCTCAGGACACCAAATATGGTCCTATAGCTGCTCTCTGGGAGAGATGAATACATGCATGATTACAAAAGAAACTGAAAGTGCTATGGTTGGAGTAGGCACAAGGGAACAAAGGACAAAAATCGGGAGGAATTGAGAAATGAGAGAATGAAGGGCATCTGGAAGTGTTTTGGGTAATGTGATATCCAAAGTATGTTTGGATGGAAGGAGTTGGAATTATGCCAAAGAAGAAATAGGGACAAAATACCTTGAAAGCCATATTAAGAAATTTGGACTTTGCCCAGAACTGGGTGTGCTTCTATGTGGCACCATTAAAGAATTCTAGCCAAAAAGAGGCCTTGATCTGACTTCCCTTTTAGAATGAGCACTTTGGTAACAGTGTGGAGGATGAATTAGGAGCGCGGTAAAGCCAGGGAAAGGATATATCTTCGGAAGCAGTTAAAAAAACTTGAATAACAAATTGTAACAGCCAGAACTCACGCACTGGAAGTAGGAATATATATGAAAAATAGATTCAAAAGATATTTAGGGGGAAGAGGATTTATGCTCTGAGGACTGATTGTGTGTGTGGGGTGAAAAAAGGGAGGAGTCAAGGATGGTTTCAATTTTTCCACTTGGGTAATTGGTTGTGTAATTGATCATTCACAATATTAATGAACAAGATGGAGGAACAGGTCTTAGGAGACTGATGATGAATCTTTGGACTTGACTTTGTGGGGCCCATGGAACACTGAAATAGAGACTACAGTTAGCATTTGGATATATGGGTCTGGAGAACATTGACAAGCTGTGCTAGAAATAAATATTTTGGGTCATGAGCACATGGAGGATAGCTAAAACTTTGAGGACAAATGAGATCATCCAGGGAGTGTTTGTAAAGGGAAATGAGAAGAGTATCAATCACAGATTTGTGGGGCACATGGGCTTTTAAAGGATGATCATTTGAAGAGGAGTGTGTAACATACTTTTCTGAAAACAAGCAACCAGAAAAGCAAGAAGAAAACTAAAAGAGGGTGGAATTTGGGAACAAATGGAAGAATGAATTGAGAGAGAGAAATTTCAGCTAGAACTAAGATTTCAAGGGCTAAATAGAAGTGCTGACTTACTTGGATTTTTATTCCAACCCAGTTAAAATAGATGAAAAATCCATTATGAAAAAAAGCATACAGCAAATGCCAGAGAAATTCAAAAGTGACCTATGAAAATAATTAACAAAACAATTACAGTTTTATTTAATGATTAAAAAGTTATGCAAACAAGTATACCATTTGCGAATTTGTTCATAAAATTGTAACTGTTAGGATATGAATTTAAGTGTTTCTGAAGTAAATTGTTTACTAATCTTATTTTTGACAATTTCTATTGTTGCATCTGAAATTAAAATTAATGGAAAAGTAAAGTATTCTTTATGGGGACAACAAATTTTAGCTTTAGCACTATCCAGCATATCTGCTCCAGTAGCTGAAGAAAAGAGCAATTGTGAAATTTACCAATGCATTTGCTACAGCTGAACATCACTGTATTAGTTTGCTAGGGCTGTCATAACAAAATATTACAGATTGGGTAGCATATATAATACAGATTTATTTTCTTACAACTCTGGAGGCTAGAATTCTTGGGTCAAAACTGGCAGGGTTGGTTTCTTCTGAGCCTCTTCCCTTGGTTTGTAGATGACCATTTTCTCCTTGTGTCTTCACCCTCTGTACACATCTGTGTCCTAATCTCCCTTTCTCATAAGGACATCAGTCATATTGGATAGAAATAGAAAACAGAAAAATAACTTCTTATATCATGGTTTCTATTTAATTTTGCTTCAAATGTGCATATTTATCATAGGCATATTTTTATTATTACTAAAGTATGTAATTATGTATGGTAAAAGAAGCACATATCACTGATTCACTAGTGGATGCTGCATAGTTGTTTTATAAACCATGGAATGATTATATGGGAAAGTAAGGACAGTCAAAAATTCTTTGACACTCTTTCCATTGAGAGGTGGGGGTCTCAAGTCAATGTCCCCTTCCTTTGACTTTGGGAGGCTGTCTGCTTTGACCAATATAAAATGACAGAAATGATGCTATCTGGGATTTCAACCTTAAGATTTGGCAGCTTCCACTCATGTCTCTTGGTATACTGCCTCCAGGAACCCTGAGTTATTATGTCAGAAGTCCATTACCATGAGACTGCCATGCTGGAGAGGACATGTAAAGGCTATCTGGTCAGCGGTCCTCTGTCAGGCATCCTTGTCAAGGCATAGATATGTGAGTGAACCCATCTGAGATTTTCTGTTGGCCAACTGAATGCCACTAAGTGAATTCATATGGAAGATGATGCTTGTAGAAATATTTTCTAACAAGATGAACTCAAACAGACCCACACCAAGACATACCATAATAAAATGGCAAAAGTTGAAGCGGGAATTCTAAGAGCAGAAGGAAAAAAACAGTCATATCCAAGGGAATCACCATAAGGCTATCAGTTGATTTCTCTGCAGAAACTTTGCAGGCCAGAAGGGAGTGACGTGATATATTCAAATTTCTGAAAGGGAAAAACCTGCAACTTAGGAGACTCTACTCAGCAAGATTATGATTTAGAATAGAAGGGGAGACAAAGAACTTCTCAGACCACCAAAATGAAAGAGATCATCAATACTAAACCTACCCTAAAAAAATGTTGAAGGGTTTTCTTAAGTGAAAAAGAGAATCTGTAAGAAAGGGAAAATCCCACTAGAAAAGGCAAGTATATAGTATGAGCTGAGGATCAGTTACTTAAGCCAGTATGAAGATTAAAAGACAAAAATTTGTAAAAACAACTACAAATATAATAAACAGTTTAGGAATTAACATAAATATGTAAAATATAATATCAAAGCAAAAAATGTAAAGCAGGTGAGTAAAAAATATAGATCTTTTAGAATGTGTTTAAACTTAAATGACTACCAGTTTAAAACAAGTAGGCATAGTTATAGGTCAGCATATATGAAGCCCATGGTAACCAAAAACCAAAAACCTACACTAGATACACAAAAACTGAAAAGAAAAGAACGCAAGCATACGACTAAAGAGAAGCCTCAAACCACAAGGGAAGAAATGAACAGAGAAGAACTACAAAATCAATGGGAAAACAAGTAACAAAATGGCAATAACTATATACCTATCAATTACTACTTTAAGTATATATGGACTAAATGCTCTAATTAAAAGACACAGGATGGCTGATTGTGTTAAAAAAAAAAAAAAGACCCTACCTATAAAAGACTCACTTCAGGACTAAACACACACATGGACTGAATGTGAGGGTATGGGAAAAGATACTTCTCGCAAACAGAAACAAAAAAAAGGGAGTACCAATACTTTTATCAGAAAAAACAGACTTTAAAACAAAAGCTCTAACAGAAGACAAAAAAGGGCACTATATAATGATAAACAGATCATAGAAGAATAGAATATTACATTCATTAACATATATGTATCCAATACAGGAGTATCTAAGTATGTAAAGCAAATACTAACAGATATAAAAGGAGAAATTGACAATAATACAGTAATTGTAGGTTAATTTAACACTCCACTTACATCAATGGACAGATCATCCAGACAGAAAATCAATAAGGCAACAGTGGTCTTAAATGACATAATAGACCAGTTGGACTTAGTAGATATCTATAGGTCATTACATTCCAAAACAGCAGTATAAAAATTATTTTCAGGTAGACACGGGGCAAGTTAGGGGTATGGGATTAAGAGGTACAAACTACTATGTATAAAATAGATAAGCAACAGGGATATATTGTATAGCACAGAGAATTATAGCCACTATTTTGTAATAGCTTTTAATGGAGAATAACCTGTGAAAATATTGAACTACTATACTGTACATCTGAAAATAATACAATATTGTAAATCAAATAAACTTCAATTGGAAAAAATAAATAAAAATGGTAATTTCAGATACTTATACATCTATAAAGGAAATAAACAAGGTGGTATAATAGAATGACAGAGTTACTTGTGATAGGATGGTTAGGGCAGGCACTCAGGATATTCAGTTCTGCAGGTAAGAAATGGGGCTCTTTCTACTGATACTTTCCTAGTAAACTGGCAACTTCTCCCTTTCCCAGGCACATGCGTGGGCTTCTAATTTAGCAATCCTTGATAGATTAGTGGTTAGATTCCATGGCTATATCATTTTTTAAAAAATAATGAATTCTGGAGGAGGGTATAGTCAGTGGTAGAGTATGTGCTTAACATGCATGGGGTCCTGGGTTCAATCCTCAACACCTCCATTAAATAAATAAACAAACAAATAAATTAATAAACCTAATTACCTACTCCCCCCAAATAATGAATTCCTGAAAAGATCAAATCAGGATAATGAGACAGTTATTTTTATATATACAGAAAATAGTAGTTAATATCTACAAGCATTTACTAAATACATAGCACTGGCATAAACACTCCATGTATTAGTTAATTTCACTTTTTATAGTGTTTACCAAAGTTGGTGCTAACAGTATGTTCATGTTAGAGATTAAGCTGGTTTTAGTCCAAGAGAAGAAAATATTTGCCTCTTGTCACACAGCCAGGAAGTGGAGGAGCTAGGATACAAACCCCACAGACTACTTTCCACCACACTACTCTGTCTTCATAGAATAGCATTTTACGTATTCAAGACTGTTGGAATAGTATCAGTTGAGAAATTTTTTGTATATGATGTGAATTTTTGATGGATGGTACTCTACTTTTTTCAAGACCAATGATAATCCTTACCTTGTCTTTGAGAATTTAAAAGAAATAAAGATGTACTTTTTTTTTGAGAAAAGCTACACTAAGGAAAATGTGTTATATCCAAGCAATATTCTGTGTAAACAGCTAATAAATCAGAAAAAAAAAGAAAAAGAAAAATGTTAACAGTAATTTAGCAGCAAATGGGGCATTTGACCTGCACCTCCCAGATAAATTCCCAAACAACATGAATAATTTATTTTAGGAAGATGAAATGATATCGGTTATGTAATGCTTGATGAGAAATTGCAGTCGTAATCGGGGAAATTGCTTCTACTTAGCAGGGTCACCAGCAAGGAAGGAGCAGAGCGGTCCCAGGGTATCATTTTCCACCTTGAGAATCTTGGCCGAAGTCGTGCCTGAGTACTTTCTGCCCAGCTGCAATCCAACTAGTTTAGTTGAAGTTAGCTTCATTTCCAGAGACCTCAAAAGCCTTTTGTGTATCCAGCACCCAAATGGCCTCTGTGCTATTTTGTGAGAGGTAATGCTCCAATCACAGCTCCTCATCTCAGAGCTGCAGTTACATTTCCTAGATTTGCACAGATGCAAGGCTCTCCCAGAACTAGGATAAGCTGTCAAGTTGTAGGGCAGCTCAGTTGCTCCTTCGAATATATGCCCTAAGGGACAAGCACTTCATAGAGCATTTTGAAAGCTGACAGCTTACTGTTGGCAGCTGAATTTTGACATTTCAGGCTATTATCAAAACTCTCTCAAACAGCTGAAACTGTAGGTATATGACAGTTATGCCTCCTGTGAGGCATGTTTATCTGGCAGGAAGAATGCTATTAGTTGCCTTATTATTCTGTTATCCTGTACATTTCAGTTGCTTTTTGTTAATCAACTAAAACTAACGCATTGTTAAGATATCTCAAATACAAGGCAGGTAAACAGCCACAGTTAGGATTTTAGCCTCAAGACCATGCTGAAGTTAAAGATATGGAAAAATTTACCACTGAGTTTCTGAGAAATGTAAAAAACAACACAAGAATCCACATATTTGGTAGTCTCTGGAAAAACTCACACTTAGTCCTTCCCCCATGGACTTAGAAAGAGGTAGTGAAAAAAATCATATTTCTTCGCAAACTAGAGCTGAATCACTTGGTTATGTTGGTGTCTGAAAACACAGTTTATCAAAATAAGGAGCCCTAAGGTGATTTTATTTTATATAATATGATTTGCCTAATTTTCATTCCATTAACTGCTTAAAAAAATCAAATGTCTGACAGATGAAAAAGGGCAGAGTTAGAAGAGCTATTTGGAAAAGAGTAATATGTCAGAAAAAGAAGACTTTTTTTTTTTAATAGCAAGAGGAAGAACAGTGTTCCTGTAGCTATGTTTACTTCCTATACAAACTATATATTTTTGTTAGTGAACACAAAAAAATGAAATTATATTACTAATGGAAGAAGAATACTGTTCTTTGGTTTATAGAAAAGTTGGTTAAAAACAATTTCTTTATCTCTTTTGGAAAAACATACCTTGCTCCCCACTGTTCACCATCACCTGAACTCAGAGACTTAAAAAACTTGGTCCCAGCCCCCATAAAACCCTCATCAAAGAATGCAGAAAAGAATCCTACCTTCTGCTTAAATGCTGGATAAGCACAAATTAAAATAAGTCATTAAAATAATTAACCCAACTAAATCCCCCTGGTTGCCACAAATTGAATGTCAAATTGTGGAAATCTTTGATGTCCTTTGATTCCTGACAGAGAACTGAATTTGATAAAACAGCTTGGCAGTGACTCATGGTGATACACATGCGTGTACCCAACACCAAACAGTCAGTCCATTCAGTAAATTTAACTTCCTCAAAACAATTTTCACTGGGAAAAAGAAAAGAAATATGTTTAGTTGGGGTTTTCTCATGAGTCAAGTTTTACAGAGACACATTTTAAATTAGTGCCCCACTCTGATCTGTAAGCTAAGTTATATGGTAGTTTTGTAATGACACTAATAATATATAATAACAACAGTGTCTAACACATAAAAGAATGTGTATGATGTACTAGGCACAACTTTAATCCATACATACACACATATATGCACATGCAAATCACATATATGCACACACAAACCACACATATGCATACACATACATATACCTTGCATATACATATGTGAATATATATACACACATACATATACGTATATATACTATTTAATCCTCAAAACATCCTTGATATTGGTAGATGCTATTATTATCCCATATTGCAAAGAAGGAAATAGAGGCCCGAAGAGCTTAAATAGTTTGTCCAGGGTCACAAAGTGGTAAGGGTGGTCTGTAAGGCCATCTGACTGCAAGGCTTATGCTATTTATTTATTACTACATTATAAAGCTTTTTGATTGAGTCACCAGAACTTTTACATGTTGAAATATATTCATTTTAAGCTTATCTGCAGTACAAGAATTTCAAAATTCTGTATGAGCTCCTTCAAAAATGTGCTCAATGTAATGAAAAGGAATAACCACAATAGAAGTGATATTTTCAGTGCTTCCATATAGAAATGTCTGGAGGCAGAGATTGGTAATGGAAAAATATTGATTGTGAGTTTCAAAGGTGATGAACTTCAGTACTGATAACAGACAAATTTATGTCCCTAAAGTTTCCCTCTCTAGTTGCAAATTCCCCTTTCTGCGTTTGAAAAGCTGGATTTTAGAAGTGATGACAGAAGTATTACAGAGTCAGCCTTAATGACAGCTGTTAGCTCAGATTAGCACAAGTAAAAATTTCCCTCAGTTTCTGCTGCACATCTGTTATAGTTTTTTTTTTTTTTTAATTTGTGCTTAGTGCGTTATAGGATGGTGTATGGGATTTTTTTTCCCTACATTTAAAATACTTTTCTATATATTCTTTTTTTTATTATTTTGCCTCATTTCCTGAAAGTTTTTCTGTTAATACATTGTATTTATTTATTTTTTTATTGAAGTATTGTCAGTTATAATGTGTCAATTTCTGGTGTACAGCACAATGTCCCAGTCATGCGTATACATACATATATTCATTTTCATATTTTTTCATTAAAGGTTATTACAAGATATTGAGCATAGTTCCCTGTGCTATACAGAAGAAACTTGTTAATGTGTTGTAACCTCTTAGCTTCAAACAGACACCAAAGAGTAAATAAAAATATGAATGCTTCCCTCAGATAATATAAAGATTTATTTGGATTTTAAAATATCTTGGCATTATTATTTTTATATATAAAATGATTTTTCTATATTATCATGCGTGTCTGAATTTTAGAGTGCTTAATTATAGTTATTAATTGCAATATAAGATAAACTAGATTTGAGAGGTAAGTTCTGTTTTTGTTAAGACTTCTGTGCACTTTGGTTAGAAAATTGTATGCTGCTTTTTCATTAATTTTATTAGTAGTTTAAAAATAAACAAAAAAAAGAAGAAGTTAATTGGGTGGCAAAGTTTATGACCTGTAGATAGCCTAATTTTTTCTTTGCCAAAGGGCTTTTAATAAATGTTATATGTATATGTATGTATTTAGTAAGTGTTATATATATACATATATATTTTTCATCTCCTTATTTACATTTCTCACTATTGAGGTAGAATGGAGCTTTATTTGGAATTTCTACTGAAAAAAGTGACTTCAAGAATTATCACCATCAGTCTCCTCTGAATCTCTTACCATGGCAGCCCCCTTAGGGACAGCTGCAGCCTCCATTCCACCATACATGAGCTGCCTTGGGTCATGTGGTCAATACAGAGCAGAGGAATAACTACAATAGAAGTAATATTTTCAATGTTTCAGATACAGAAATGTCTGGAGGCAGAGCTGGTAATGGGAAAATACTGATTTGTGAGTTGAAGTTCATCAGGACTGATGATAGCTATCTTTGTATCTCAAGAGTTTCTAGAAAGTCTGGCTTCTGGCCAATTCTGGCTCCACCTAGGAGGCAGTCATGAGAAATGGAAAGGCCATGGGTTTATATTCAGGCTTTAAGTTCTCAAATTCCATTCCAGATGGTACAAGAGATTGAAATTTTGTTTCTATGACATCTGAGCCTCAGTCTCCTTATTAAACTGGGAGGAAATATAAATTTTAAATTTTTTTCTAAGGACTAAAATGAAATGAAAAGACTAAAATGAGATGACATTTTCTGAGTCTCTCAAATGTTTCTGGGTATCTCTCTCTCTCTCTCTCTCTCTCTCTCTCTCTCTCTCTCTCTCTATATATATATATATATATATATATATTTCCAGTTTGCTAGAAATCTGACAAAAATTTTCATTTTTGAAATAATGATGAAAATAGGAAAGTATATATTGATCAAGATATACTTTTGATGGTTTAAGAAATATTTACACCTAATTAAACTTAAAAGCTTTTGCACAGCAAAGGAAACCATCAACAAAAAGGAAAGACAACCTATAGACTGGGAAGAAATATTAGCAAATGGTGCAACTGACAAAGGGTTAATTTCTAAAACATTCAAACAGCTCATAAAGCTCAATATAAAAAAAAAATCCAGTCAAAAATGGGCAGATCTAAATAGACATTTCTCTAAAGAATACACACAGGTGGCCAACAGGCACATGAAAATATGCTCAATGCCACTAATTATTAGAGAAATGCAAATCAAAACTACAATGAAGTATCACCTCACGCTAGTCAGAATAGCCATCATTAAAAAGTGTGCAAATAGTAAATGCTGGAGAGGGTGTGGAGGAAAAGGAGCCCTCCTGCACTGTTGGTGGGAATGTAAATTGGTGCGGCCACTATGAAGAACAGTATGGAGGTTCCTTAAAAAAACTAAAAAAATACTTACCATATGATCCAGCAATCCTACTCCTGGGCATATATCTGGAGAAAACTCTAATTTGAAAAGATACATAGACCCCAAGTTCATAGCAGCTCTGTTTACAATGGCCAAGACATGGAAACAACCTAAATGTCCATCAACAAATGAATGGATAAAGAAGTTGTGGTGTATATATATACAGTGGAATGTTACTCAGCCATAAAAAAGATGCAATAATGCCATTTGGAGCAACATGGATGGACCTAGAGATTATCATGCTAAGTAAAGTAAGTCAGACAGAGAAAGACAAATATCATATGATATCACTTACATGTGGAATCTAAAAAAATGATACAGATGAACTTACTTACAAACCAGAAATAGACTCACAGACATAAAAAACAAATCTGTGGTTACCAAGGGGGAAGGTAGAGATAAATTAGGAGTTTGAGATTAATATATACACACTACTATATATGAAATAGATAAACACAAGGTCCTATTGTATAGCACAGGAAACTATATTCAATATCTTGTAATAACCTATAATGAGAATTTGAAAAAGAATATATATATATATATGTATGTATGTATATGAATCACTTTGTTGTACACCTGAAACTAACACAACATTGTCAACTATACTTCAATAAATTAATAAATAAAAGGAAACATTTACATGGGTCAAGACACTATTCACAAAGCCCAAGGTAACCGAAAGAAGGCTGGAAATTGTAAAGGTGCATGTGAATTTTCCATGAACACTAATCATTTCTGCCACAACGAAAAACTAGGATAATTAATACATAAACATAAAACATTGGGAGCATCTCTCTCTTGGGGTTTGAGGGTGTGTCACCTTCCTGGAAGGTGCATACATTCACTAACCCAGAAACTCTCCAAATCCTATATTTTAGAGTTTTTACGGAGGCTTCATTACAGTCATTATTTATTAAATCATTGACTATTGGTGCTCAAGTCAATTTCTAGTCCTTCTACCCTCCCCAGAGGTTGGGGTATGGGGCTGAAAGTTCCAACCCTCTAATCATGCCTTGGTTTTTCTGATATTTAGTTCTCATCTTAAAACTGTCCAGGAACCCCAGCTACCAGTCATCTCATTAGCATACAAAAAGACACTCTTGTCACTCCAGAGATTCCAAGGGTCCTAGAAACTCTGTGTTAGGGGCCTGGGATAAAAACAGATACTGTAAAACAAAAGATACTTCTATTACCCCTATCATTCAGGAAATCACAAAAGTTTTAGAAGCTCTGTGCCAGGAACTCAGGGTAGAGACTAAATATGTATTTCTTACTATGTCACACAAAGTGACTTAATTTACATGATACAATATATGTAAGGGGAGTGGGTAGTAAGGTGCTAGAAATATTTAACAACCAGCTTGCTGGAAAAAAGTATGCAAAATTTATACATACATTAGATTAGTATAAATTTTTCTGATATAAAGAATGTGTAGCACACTATTTACAAGTAACAAAATAAAATATACACTCCTCATTATTCAGAATGCTTTCATTGATTTCTGCCAAACATTTGTGTTTCTAGTCAGCTATGATTACAAATGATGAGCAGGTACAGTAATGACATGAATGTCATGTTATGATGTGAATATAGTGAAACAACAAAGATATACTTTGAAACTTCACTTATTTCTCAATGATGTGAGTTACTTTTTTGCTGTCTTAGGTAATAGTTTTCGAATATTGGAAGAACATTTTGAGTTTTCACAATGTAATAGCTGCAGACGTGACACACTTTTAATTTAATCAACACTGCTGAGAGTTCCTCCATCATAAGAATATGATGTTCTTAAGCCTTGACAATCAACAAAACAGAAAATTAAGCCTTGATTTTTAGCAATTTGCCAATATCCGTCATGTAAATACTTTCACCAAGACAGGTTCCAGTCCTCCAATGTGACATTGTTGAATGTGGAGTGGGAAGAGATGCTCAGTAGCTTGCTGTTGTATAGTATTCCCATGATAATAATAGATATAAATAACCTTGAGAGGATAAATAATAGTAGGATACAATAAAACCATAAGAAAGTGATAATTTTACATATTTTACTATCTTTGTTTTTAATATAATTTATTTAGTTTAAGTTGAAATAATTTAACTTTAAATAGTGATTGTGTTTAGCAACTGTCCTACAAAATTCCTGAAAAATCAATTGATTTTCATGAGTTGGTGTAAGCCAGCTCTAGCCTACCACTGAGGGTGGGGTAAGACCTCTTATTCTCAGATAGTAACTTCACCACCTCTGATTTGACCATAATTCTGTTTCTTTGAGCTTTGAAGTCTTTTAAATCTCCAGCAGTCCTTTTTGGACGTTGTAAATGAGATTATAAACTTCATCAGGCAGTGTCCACATTATTCTAATATCTGTAGCACAAGCAGCTAATACAGTACTACAGTAAATATATATCCAGGCACTCAGCAAATCCTTACTGAATACAATAAAAATGCACAGACATCTAAAATGAATTATACCTTGCACCTATCAATTAAGGACTTTATTATTTTAGCAGAGGTTCAATGGTAGTCAAACGAGAGCAATGTCTATAGCATGGCAATGGGGTAGGAGGAAAGAGTGTGGCATCCTGAGGGAGGCAAGCATCTACTTCAGACTTATTAAGTGGTGATCACAATAGTAACAGTCTCACACACAGGAGTCGGTGGCCTGATTGTGAATGCTGAGACTTATTTCCTCCTTCCTTCCTTCCTTCCTTCCTTCCACAATATTTTACTGAGCACATACTGTGATCTAGATTGTTCTAGGCATCAGGGATATAGCTTCAAAACCCGCAGGCCTGTGCCCTCACGGTGCTTACATTCTTTGAAAGAGAAGCAATTAACAAATAAACAAGTACATATATAGTGGTCAGATAGTATTAAGCACTACAGAGAAAGAAAAAGCGGGAAAGGGACATAGGATGAGGCGGGTTGGTGGTGGGGTCTTGCTATTTCATATAAACTGATCCGGAAAGGCCTGTCTAATAGGTTGACATTTAAGCAGGGGCCTGAAGGAAATGAAGGAACCAGCAATGCAAATATCTGGGGGAAGAGCTCCCAGGAACGTGAAATAAGTGCAGGGGTCCCAAGGTGGGAGCATGTTTGATGTATTTGGAAGACAGGTGAAGAGGCTACTATGGCTGGAATGGAGTCAGCAAGAAGAGAACGAATGGTAGGACCTGAGGTCAGAGAGTTAATAAAGGGGGACGGCAGAGGGCAGAAGTATAAGCTGATCTGTGAGTCACCTTGATGTCAAACAGATCTGGGCCCCAGGACCCTCCCAGGCTATCCTTGGGGTCCCTTGTTGGTTCCAGGTCCCTGCCCTCTTATTTGCCTCCCACACTCCTGTGAACATCGGATTTGGCTGAATCTTCACACCTGTGTTTCTGTTTGTGTACTTATGTAGTCTCACCCTCTAAGTCCTGACAGTGTTGGTCTAGTGCCCCTCAAAAGCCTGCCCTGCTAGCATGCAGAATGCCTCTCTTCATAACTCCCCAAAGAAATGCTCATTGTCACCCATAATGTACCGTGTATGCCATGTAGTTTGTTCTGCTTTGTCTATTCACCTGGTTACTAAATTGTCAAAATAGCCCCTTCACTTTTTTAATTGCAAATGATAAAACCCAACTTAACTGACTCTAAGAAAATGGGAATTTAATTGAGTCATAGGGCAATACAAGTTTCAGGTGTGTTTGATCCAGGGCTCAAATGACACCACCAAGATCTACTTGTTTTCCAACTCTTGGCTCATCTCAAAACTGGTTCCAGTTTAAGGCTCTTCATGGTGGCATGGTGGAAGCTCCAGACTAAGCCTTTTCAGGTTCAAATTTAACCAAAAATGGCCTCTCTCTGTCTCTGTCTCCGTCTCTATCTCCCTCTCCCTCTCCTCAGGTGTCTCAGAAAAATTCTCCTTAAATCTTAATAGTTTGCTTACCTATGTCTGAACTAATTGCTGGAAGTGGGAAAACATGAAGCCCTGACTGGAGAGGCCTGAGCCATACTCCTTTCCCTGAGGCGGAGGTAACTCATCAAGTCCTTCCAGATCACATGGCTAAAAGTGAGAAAGGTGGTTCCCAGAGGGAAACTAGGGTACAGTTACGAGGATAGCGAATTGATTTGGGGTAGCAAAATGATTAGACATTCTCTATACCTGTTGCTTATTCTCCTATTGGGCCCAGCCCACTCATTCATCTAGAAGTAGGTTCTCGCATTTTCGGCTATGACCTACAATAGCTACCTACTTTATTCTCATTTATCCATTATGGGATCCACACTTTAGGGCAGCCTATGGCTCACAAATTGTAAAGTCTGGACTAACACCATCAGTATCACCTGGGAGCTTGTTAGGGATGCAAATTCTTGGGCTCCACTCTAGTTCTACGAAATCAGAAACTCTGGGGATGGGGACAGCAATCTGTGGTTGAAAAAGCCCTCCAGAGTCTTCTGATTCAGGCAAAAGTGTGATAACTTCGGCTTGGATCTGTGTCTCTGGGTTCCTCTTTGTCATACACTGTTTTAGGACTCTACGGGTCAAGCGACAGGTTAAGTCGTGATGAGCACTCTATCTATCAAGTCTTGTAAGTGCATGTGTGTTTTGTTTCCTTCCTTCCTATTCCATAGTGCCCCAAGTCTGCATTTCTGTTCATCTCCCCAGACCACTGGACCTTGTAGGAACGCTTTTGGCAAGATTCCTTAGGAATGATGCCTAATACCCCACCTGGTTCTGAGAATAACTCTATATCTATGACCCTGCACTAGATTTGTAGCATTTTAATTTCTTTTATGATTTTTTCAGGTTTCTTTTTGTTGCTTTTGGTTTTGTTTTTGTAGTGGTGTTTCTACAGTTTACCATATATACCTTAAGAGTCAACTTTGGATTTGTATTAGCTTAATTCCAGTGACATATAGGGACAATACTCTGTATAACTCTATCCCCCTTTCCCCCTTTTTGTGGTATTATTACATGTTATTTATTAATGTTTCAGACCCAATGATACTTTACATCTGTGGTCATTTCCCAAGCCCAGCACAGCTTTGCTCTTATCCACCTTTTGCTGTTACTGGCAAATATATTACACATACATTACATTTCTATATGTATAGGCCCAACATTACATTATATATGTATTAGTTTATACAATTGTCTTTTAAAATCAGTTATTAGAAGTGAGAAAAATATGCATTTATGTTTACTGTATTACTACCTTTAATTGTATTCTTTGTTTTTTTTGTGTGTGTGTGTGGACTTGAATTACTGTCCTAGGTCACTTGCTTTCAGCCTGAAGAATTTATCTAGTATTTGTTGCAAGATGGGTCTGCTAGCCATAAATTCTCTCAGTTTTTGTTTATCTGGGAAAGTTTTTCTTTTGCCTTCAGTTTTGAAAAACAGCTTTGCTGGATATAGAGTTCATGGTTGACAGTTTTTTTCCTTTTTCCTTTCCTTTAAGTATTTTGAATACATTGTCCCACTGCCTTCTGGTTTATGTTATTTCTTCTGAAGTCAGCTGTTTGTGTTATTGAGGTTCCTTGTAAAGGACAGCCAGCCATTTTTCTCTTGCTGTTTTTAGTATTTTCTCCTTGTCTTTGACTTTCAGCATTTTGCTGTCATGTGTCGGCTTATGGATCTCATTGCATTTATTCTACTTGGAATTCATTGACCTTCTCGGGTGTGTAGGTTATTAATTTTCAGTAAATTTGAGAGTCTTTGAGGCATTTTGCTTTGAATGTTCTTCCTGTTTCCTTCTCCCTCCCCCTGGTGTTCCTCGCAGGCATGTGTTAGTACTTCAGCATTAGGCATGTATTAGTACTACTTAGCAACATTGACTGAGGCTCTGTTCATTTTTCTTCATTTTTTTCTCTCTGTTCTTTGGCTTTTGAATAATCTCTGTTGATTTCGGAGTTTACCAGTTCTTTTGTCCGCCAGTTCAGATCTGTTGTTGAGTCCCTCTAGTGAAATTTTTATTTAAGTTATTCTGCTTTTCAACTCCAGAATTTCCATTTGACCCTTTTTAATAATTTCTATCTCTTTATTGATATTCTCTGTTTGCTGCAAACTTCTTAAAAGAAGTAAACTTCTTTCACCATACTTTCCTTTAGTTCACTAAACAGGTTTATAATGGCTATTTTGAGATCTTTTTCAGTTAGATCTATCATCTAGTTGCTCTCACAGGCAGTTTGTGTTTGTGTTTTTGACTCTGTGTATGAATCATACTTTCCTATTTCTTTGCATGTCTCATAATTTTTTCTAGAGGGTAGGAAACTGGACATTTTAGATAATATATTGTAGCAATATTGGGTACTGCTTCCACCTCAGGGCTTGTTATTCTCATTTGCTTGTTTATTTTTTAGTGACTGGCTACTATTATTTTAGTGAAGCATGTTTCCTCACCTCAGGATTAAGTCTTTGATATTGCGTCTCAGGAAGGTGCAGCTTTGGATGTGCCAACAGTCCCCCTTGATGACAGTGGTGTTGGTAGGGGTCTCTAGAAACAGACCTGATCTAACCAAGGTGTTTAACACCACTAATTGCCTGCTGATTGCTCTATTGTTTTTAACAATAACCTGGAGGTCTAAATTGTTCTAAAAGTTAATCCAGTCAATTTGTGGTTCCTATGATGGAACAGTTTCTGAGGTACATGTTCTGACCCCCTGCTGTCTTATCCCCCTATTTCTCTCCTATAAACTAACTGGTGTACAGTCTAGGAGGTATGTTCATTAAATCCATCAATATCTCAATTGCCTTTCACCACTGTCTCCACTATTCTTGAGAGAGCCCTTAGATTTGAATTTCTCCATACTCCATTGCAAATGAAGTCAGTTCCTTTGGGAAGAGATCAGGAGCTGTCTGTTTTACAGTCTGTTTCTCCTTCCAGGCAAAAAATCTCTGAACTAGGATTTTAGAGTTGAGAGTGGGGGCAATAGCAAGCTTCTCTCTGTGTGACACCCTGTCCTGGGATCTCAGCGCTCAGTAGAGGGTGGAGGCAACAGTCTGAGGACCTCTCAGCTTGACTTTGCTGGCACAGAATCACTGCCTCTTGAGCCAAGGCAAGAGCAACCATGACTCCCTTGTTCTTGGCCTGTAGCTCCCAAGGCAAGCCTGTGTTTCACAAGTGGGGGCTGGTGGAAGAAGGTGGAGCTTCTACATCTCGACCACACTCAGCTGGGTCTTAGCCTCAGCTACAGGTGGCTGGAGCAGGATGAGAAATGGTGGAGTCTCCTCCAGAGAAGAAAGCCTCTGACTGGGAACTGGTAGGGGTCTCAGGGAGCCCTTTGCTCGAGGCTGCAGCCATCTAGAGTGGAATCTCCACCTTGCTGAGCTGAGAGTATGGAGGGAAGAAAAGGACTTGGTTCAGATTCCATAGATTCTCACCTTTCTTACCAAATTTTCACAGATTTTCTTGAATAGATATTTCATTTGCTATTTGCTCTTAGGTTGATTTAAATAATTTTCACCAGTTTCACTGGGAAGTGGCTTAGCAGAGCTCCTCACCTTGACATGCCAGAAGTCAATCTCCCTTACACTAGACTTGAATTGATGCTGTTTGTTGTTTTTGTTGTTTAAATCCTGCCTGAAGTTAGTTGTGCACTTGGGTACTTTGTGATCTACCTGACCCTTCACACAGTAGATTTGTTACAGTGGGTTCAACGTTGATTGAGCACATTGCATAAATGGGGATGCCTATGGCTTCCAGGCTTGGTGTTCAGCTGTTGGAGACAGGGCCTCATCATTACTTACCTCAACTTTTGAAATAAGTTCCTTACTGTTCTCCCTTTATTCATCCTCATCCCTTAAGCCCTTTCATCCACACTATTGTTACAGTGATGTTTCAAGAGTGTAAATTGATAAAGTGTCCCTCCCCTGCTCAAATACATCCTTGACCTGACCTCTACCTACGTTCCTAACTACTGGCCGGCCACCGTCCCTATCGTGTGTGTACATACAGTGTATGTTCTGGCAATGGCAAACTGCCTGCACAGTGTTCTGCTTCAAACTCCTTTACCTTTGCTTGTATTTTTCTTTTTGCTTGGAATATCCACCCTTTAATCCACCTTCTCTCCTTTTTGCCAGACTTTCTTAAGAAAATCTTCTCTTTCAGAGTGGGTTAGATACTGTTCCTCTGAGGACCCCACACTTGTCTCTAACTTGTATTCACCATATTGCATTGCGTGTACTTCTCTCTTTCTCTTAATGCCTAGGACATAGTTGGTACTCTAAAAGTATTTTTTTTTGGTGTATAAATGACTCGAATGATCCTTAACTGCCTTCTCAATAACTAACTCTAGGTAGTATCTGTTGGGTTCTGGAAGCAATAGTTGCCTTTGTTTCACCATTGGTCTTAAAAATGTAGCATCCCACAGCCTGCCAGGCTGAATGCACCTGAAAGCCTCAGGAAGTCTTGTCACTGTGCATTTTATTATGTGACTACAACTTGAGCTGAATAGAGAGAAATGAATCCTGGCCAGCACTGAGCGTTGTGCCAGGAATAGAACAGTGGGGCCATTGCAGTCAGTGAAACTAAAGGTTACCATGGTGTCGTCAGGGAGTGTTCTTGAACTGTAGCTGGACCCTGTGCCTCATTCCACTCTGGCCACTGCTCTGTGCTACTGAATGGAAAAGTTGTGAGCTCTCTATGCACAGAAGAATGTAGCATATCCCTTATCTCCTAAACCTGTCCCTGTGAAAACTACTTAGCCTTGAGTAACAGTGTCGAGCAGAATAGTGAAAATGATCTTAGCCCCTCCTAGGTGCTCAGTAAATGTCATCTGATACAGAGTGCCTCAGCCAGGGGCATCTCAAGTAGTCTTCACCATCATGTTCCTTATGTGCAGCACACCCTTACTGTCCCACTTGCAGCATCTCTAGTTAGGACTTCCTTTTTCTCCTCTAAACTGAGACTTCCCTCACTGAGTGGTGGGTCTAAAGTGTCAACTGACTAATAAACTATGTTCCTTTTTGAGTATGTAATGTTAGATTTTCCACCTGAGGGGAGGTTGAGGGTCTAGTAGGACTGCCACAGAAGCTAGAGAGTGCAGTGTGCTTCCCAGATCTGACTGCGACTAATGCTGCTGCAGCTAGAGAGTCTTCCACTTCCTTTCCTGCTCAGAGCAAGATCTTTTTTACCTTCATACAGATGAGAATTTGTATGGAATTTTAAAAACCCACAAAAACAAAACCTTTGTCTTGAGTGTAAACCTATGGGAATGAGGATAATCTCACAATCTGCAATAAAAAGGTCATCTCTTGATCTTGGATGTTTCCTGGCAAAGTACATTCAGGATATCACCGCTGGCAATGGAAAACCCAGAGTGCCTGCAGCCCCCACACTGTGATTTAGTGAGGGGAGAGACTGAGAGTATTTTTGTCAGAGGAACTGATTCTTTGCTTAGCCTCAATATTTCATAAAAAGCTCATTGCAGCAAATTTTTCATTTGGCAGCATCTACTGTGCTATCATCTTGATATCTTCACATTAAGTAACACTGACACTTCAAGGTCAAAAGGAAGTCAAATTGACATGAAGAGTATTTAATTGTCAGCTTTTGTTAGTCACACACACACACACACATATATATATATATATATATATCTTCTATAAAGAGGCAGCCAAAGCATGTAATCAGTGTTTGCAGGAAAAGGAAAAGTTAGGAATCATGGAATCACTGGGCAAATAAAAAAGTTAAAATTTTAAGATATGCAGCACATAGTAGGAAAATCACTAGAATGAACATTATACTTAATTCTGACATTGTTGACCTTCAGGTCGTTTACACTGCAGGTCTCAGTTTCCCCAACTGTCAATTAGGAGAATGAACTACATTAATTATAGTCTTTACTCTTACCCCTATTCTACGTGATAAGTTTTCTGCATACCATTAGAATGAACTTCCGAGATGTTGCAAAATATCAAAACATACTAGGGGAAAAAGGAGGTTTTGTTTTGTTTTTTAGGTTTTTTGTTTTGTTTTGTTTTCTGAGCACTTAAATAGTAGAATGGGCAGCAGTTTCTTAAATGAATGGATTTAATGCAGTCAAATGCTCTACCACTGAACTATACTCCCACCACAAATGAATGGATTTAATGGAATGGAAATCACAATGATTCTTATAAGTCAGGGAAATGAGCCTGCAGTGTGCAGGGACTAGACTAGAGGAAACTGGCCTGTTTTCATTTCCAGTGGAAAGCATAGGATTCTGTGGCGATAAAGGACCTTTACTAGGACTGTTTTAGAGGTTATGAGATTATATGTAGCCTGTGTAACCTAGTGGACAGAGAACAGGATGTCAAGTACACTGTGCCTTTACCAGTGGCCAAGCCTGAAATGACTGAGAAACATCTGCTTCTGAGCAGTCTTGGAAAGTTAGGTATTCTGTTTGAGGATAATATAAGCATTTGTTTCTGGAATTGTGCCCAGTAACCCAGAACACACAAAAAGGTCTTAGGGTGATTCGATCAGTGTTCTTGTAAAGGAACACCAAAGCCTCAGATTCTGTTACTGGCAAGACAGAAATGCATTATAAGGGAAGACAACATGTTTCATGGGATGATGGCTTGGCCTGGAGGGCACTCAGGAGAATTAACTGACAGCAATTAGGAGCAATGATTAATGATAACCTAAACTTCTGGGAACCTTGCCTAAACACACTCTTTAGGATATGTTGGTGTTTGCAACATTGCTTTTTGTTTTGCCTCTGCAACCTGATGGAGTTTTGGTTAAGGTCATGGTTAGTCTCTGTTGGCACTGTTTTTGAGACATACAAGGACATCCTCAGACATGCTTTTTCTCCTATTTGGTCATCTCACACACTATCCACAGTTGTACTTCGAGAGGTATATTCACCTTTCTGGCATATTACTGTTTTGTGACACTCACAGAATCTGTGGCCATAGTGCTTCTTCCATAGACTGGTCTGTTATTTGGCTTCTTGGATGTAACATTGGTATCTACTGTCAAAATGATAGACCAATGCCTGTGTGTCCATGGGCCTTGTACACTTTGGCCTGGGAATGAGGGAAATGTAAGGACTAGGGGATATTAAAAGCAGATTGTAAGTGACTTTTCTTCGTTCCAATTTCTCAGGCTGAACTGGGTTAGTTAGGTTGGGTGGGCAATGAGAGCCTTGGGGAAGAAATGGGAGACACCTACTTGACATCAGTCTAATAAGCCTTTTTCTTTGGGTGCTTTCGTTGCTGTTGAGAAGTCAGGGGACATTCTGTAGTTCAGGAGTTGATAAACTATGACTCACGAGCAAAGTAAATCCTGCTGCCTATTTTTTATAAAGTTTATTGGAACACAGCCACGGTCATTTATTTACATGTTGTCTCTGGATGTTTTTGCACTAAAACAACAGAGGTGAATAGTTGCAGCAGAGACTGAAGCCTGCAAAGTCTGAAATATTTGCTGTTTGGTCTTGCAGAGAAAAAATGTTTGCTTAATTCTGCTATAGTTCTTTCTCAGTAATCAGCTCTTTGGTATTCTGTGGTTGCTAAAATGAATTTAGGTGTGAATTTTTTTTTCTGCTTTTCTGCTTTGGATTTATTGTATTTTAACCAATTCTTAGCCATTAACTCTTTGAATATTTTCTCTCCCCCATCTCTCCTCTGTTCTAGAAACTCTGATTAGATTTATGTTAGAATTTCTCATTCTATTCTTGATTTATCTTTACCCTCTTTCATATTTTCCTTCTCTTAGAATTTTCATGCTGTGTTCCGGATAATTCTCCAGATCTCTGATACACTAATTCCTCAGTTGTGGCTAATCAGCTGTTAAACCTATCATTGAATTTTTAACCTCATAATTGCATCTTTTTTTAACAAATGGTTTAGAAGTCCTATTTGTTTCTTTTTCAAATATGGCTGGACATCTTATTCGTATTTTACATCTCCTCTTTCATTTCCTTAAATGTATTAAGCATACTTAATTTAAAATTCTGTGCTGCTAATTCTAGTGTATGAAAACATCGTAGATCTGATTCTGTAGTTCTGTCCTTACTGGATCTCAAGGTGCTAGTTTACGTTTGAGTTTGGTGATTGTTTCTAATGATGAGCTCACATTTCTTGGATCTTTTCTCTGGAAATTCTTCAAGCATTTTTAGTTGTTATTCAGGGTATGTAGCACACCATACTGCCAGAGAGTTTTTCTAAACCATGTTATCTGTACCAGCTATACCAGAGATCTCCAAATGTTGCAGGTTATTAAGTACTCGCCTGGACCATTAATAAAGCTAATTCTTTGATGTTAAATTGCTTACCATTTCCTACACTTTCTTCTTGCTTTTGATTTGGTCCTTGAAGACAGGAAAGTGAATCTTGATTTCTCACTGGGATCCACGGTGATATGATACGAGCTAAGAACCCTTTCACATCTTGAAGTCCTGTTTGATTGTTTTTCAAATCTGCCTTGTCATAACTCTCCTACGCCTAACATTCTTAAGAATTGGGTACGAAATCTGTGTCACTTCACTTCCTAAAGCTATTTCAGGTGACTCCTTCTGCCCACTTGTGAAAATTCTCCTGCTCTCTAGAAGCAAATGGCATTCAGTATACCACTTTCTACATCACATTGTTCATGAAATCTACCCCTGTAATAATCATTCCCATTCCCTCACCATAGACTCTGGGTCTCCTTCTTGGTCTTTTATTCCATTTCTAGTTCTGACCTCTTCTTAACTGACTTTAGAATCTTCTCAGATTTTTTTACTTTATCTTCAAAATAAACTCAACCACTATACTTCGGCTGCCCACTTCCATAATCACAATGAACTTCTCCATCTTGAAAAGCATATACCAAGACCTTCCTCTTTTTGTAATTTCCTGTTTATTTAGGTCACTCACTAAGTTAATCCTAATATATCAATTCTTTGACCTCAGTGAGACACCCATCCTGTTTATCATCTACCTTCAATGTTTCAAATATTTCCTTTTTTTTTTCTCCTCATCCAGCTCATATTTTATAATTCAAGACTTCAAACACTTATTAACTAATTCCCTAAGGTGATTTGCCACATCCTCTTTCTATTCTTACTTGGTTAAATTCCAGTCATGGATGAAACAAAATGTCCTTTTTCTCTATGTCCCTACTTGGGCTGAAGAGTATTCTGGAAGAAATATCGTGATTTTCACTTTGGTAGTGGTTGACTAGATTATTTGGACAAATTCATCTTGCTGAAAATATTTTTAAATGCTGATACAGTATTAAAATATCTCTTTTAACATGCTTAAGAATTTTTGCATATATTAAGGAATTACCAGACAAAATTTAAGAAAAACTGGAAACTCAAAGAAGTAACCTGAAAGGTGAAGTCATTTGACTCATAAGCATTTTCTGATGCTGGAAAAGTTGTACTTGTTTTCGGTGGCCTCATAGTACAAGGAATCATGATTTAAGGCCCAGGGCCAATATTAGTGGAGAATCTAATAAGAGACTTTCTTCACATTAAGCCATAATCACAAAGGGCTAGGCTCTCAGGGAAGGGTGAGTCAGAAAGAAACTGTTGGAAAGATTGTCTTGGAACTACACACAGAAGAGGAAAAAAGGAAAGAAAAATTACTTTCTGAAAAGTGTATGTGCTCACTTTGGCAGCACATATACTAAAATTGGAGTGATGTGGAGAAGATAAGCATGGCCCCTGAGTAAGGATGATACGCAAATTCGTGAAGTGCTCCATATTTAAAAAAAGAAAGAAAAGTTGTGATTACAGGCCAAACTTTGTGCAGATTTGCAGACTAAGTTCACATATCCTGAAGGGGTCTACGGAAACCTCAGGGCAAAATTTTACTTTAAGGTGGTTCTAGACTGGTAGTGCCCTTGGTTTCCAGGCATAGATAAATTCAGATCCCCTTTGGGGGTAGATGACTATATGTTAAACTTCAAGAAATCCCCACAAATATTTTTCAGGGAAAATGAAAAGTATATAGCCAAAAATAAAATCAAGAACACAAGGCAACAGACTATGTTCAGGAGGAAACATTAGGAGTAACACACTGAAAAAATAGGTCTACAAAGACCACAGTTTGGATGCATTGGACACAAATTGTAAATATTTTTGCTTACTCTACATAAATAAGTGGCAAATCCAGAAAATTCTAAAATTTGACAGTCTAGCAGACTCAAAAGGGTCATGTAAAACTTCTAGAAATGAAAAACAAAAAGTAACTCCAGTTAAACTTATTCTGGATTTAACAACAAATTATCCACAGAACTTATTGGGAAGGCGAATAGAAATAAGGATGAGAAAAAATAAACATAATAAATCACAGAGAGACAAAAATATAAAAACTAAAAGATTATTAGGTCATAGAAGAAGGTATAATGTACATTTCAATTTGAGGAGGGAGAGAATAGGGGCAGAGGCAATACTTGACAAAATAGTGACTGAGAATTTTGCACAGCTGATGAAATATACCAATCCAAAGATTAAAAAAACAATAAAATCTTAGGCAGAATAAATGACTTCATACATAGATATTTTACAGTGAACTGTATAACCCGAAGAAAAAGGAAATATCCAAAGCAGCCAAAGAAAAATGTTAGAATACTTTAAAAGGAGCAGGAGCTAGGCTGACTGTTGACTTCTCAATCCTAGCAATGAAAGCCAGAAGTCAGTGCAATGATATCTCCAAATTGCTGAAAGATACACATGCCAAGTTAGAGTTCTATACCCTGAGAAAGATCTTTAAAAAATAAAGGTGAAATAAGGTCCCTTTCAGACAAACAAAAATAAGGAGTGTTTGTACTAGTATAACATCACTAAAGGAAATTCTAAACGAAGATGAGCCCAAATGAAATGCCCAAAATGAAAGAGGGAATGGAAAGTAAAGAAAATGATAAATACATGGGTAAATAAAAATGAACACATATGTATAAAATGATAATGTATTATAGAGTCAAAACAGTATTAAAATACATGATAATAATGATGCAGTGGGTGAGTAAATTCAGTGAAAGCATGCTACAGTCTTAATACCTGGTAAGAAGGCAAAGGTATCGATTACCTTTAGAAATATTTAATTGAACAAAAACTTCAGCAAAGAAAACCATTGACAAAATGAACAGACAACCTACTGAATGGGAAAAGTATCTGCAAATAATATGATTGATAAGGGATTAATATCCAACACATCTAAACAGCTCATGCAACTCAACACCAAAAAAAGCATACAACCTGATTAAAAAATGGGCAGAAGAACTGAATTGACATTTTTCCAAAGAGGAATTGCAGGTGGCCAACAGGCACATGAAAAGATGCTCGGCATTGCTAATCATCAGGGAAATGCAAATCAGAACCACAATGAGATATCACCTCTCACTGATCAGAATGACTGTCATCAAAAAGAACACAAATAAGAAATGTTGGTGAGGTCGTGGAGGAAAGGGAACATTTGTACGTTGTTGGTGAGAATGTAAATTGGTGCAACCAAGTGGAAAACAGTGTGAAGTTTCCTCAAAAAACTAAAACTAGAACTATCATATTACCCAGCAATTCCACTCACGGGAATATATGTGAAAAAATAAAAACACTAATTCAAAAAGATGTGTGTATCTCAATGTTCATTGCAGCATTATTTACAATTGCCAAGACATGGAAGCAACCTAAGTGTCCATTAAAAGATGAATGGATAAAGAAAATGTGGTGTATATATACAATGAAATACTACTGAGCAATAAAAAAGAATGAAATTTTGATGTTTGCAGCAACATGGATCGACTTGGGAGCATTATACTGAGTGGAATAAGTCAGACAGAGAAGAACAAATACTGTATGGTATCACTGATTTGTGGAATCTAAAAAATACAGCAAACTAGTGAGTATAACTAAAAAGAAGCAGAGTCACAGACATAGAGAACAAACTAGTGGTTACCATTAGGGAGAGGGAAAGGGGGAAGGGCAATCTGGGGTTGGGGGAGTGGGAGGTACAAACTATTGGGTGTAAGATAGGTTCAAGGATGTATTATATAACACAGGGAATATAGCCAATATTTTGTAATAACTGTAAATGTAAAGTAAGCTTTAAAAATTATAAAATTAAGCAATAATAATATACTTTACGTACTTTTCTGTATGTTATATTTCAAAATAAAGTAAAAAAATTAATCCAATTATTTGGTCCACTATAAATTTATGGTCTTCAACTTTAGTCGACAGTAGTTTAATCCTACATGGTTTCCATAGTCATGTCCCTCACATACTATTAAAGAATGCTTTCAAACATTCTCCAGTCTCTCCGATCTCTTACTCTTCTACTCCCAATCTTTTTCCTCCTCTTCAACATACAACCTTACCTCCTAATTCAGAGTATATAGCAGCCATAAGATGAGAGCTCCCTCAACTTCCTGCTACAAACATTGAAACTTTCTCAACAGCAGAATCAATTGTTTCCTGATTTTCTCCTGTTAAGAGGACTGAGTTGTCCCTTGTTAATTCTAAGACTAATCCTCTATTCCTTGTTAGGAGTTTTATTCTCCTACCCCATTTCCCACCTATACAACACCCTTCTCTTTAATGGACCCTTATCCTTAGTATTTAAATATATTCCAGTTTAAATACTATCTATCTGAAAACACATACACACAGACTCAATCTTTGACCCCAAAGTTCCCTTTTAAATAATCCTGTCTTTCTTTCTCATAGCCAAACTTCCTGAAAGCATTGTTTCTGTGTTCTGTCTCTGTTTACTCACTTCCTACTCAATCCGCTAGAATAGCAATTTTCTGATCTCAAGACCCTTTTTAGACTCTTGAAAATTACTGAATTATTGAGAGGAGCTCAACCAGCTCTTGTTTAGGTGGTTAGCTACAAGATACTACCTATTCGAGATGCTTACGTTTTCCTTTTAGATGGGTAAATACTCTAGCCTCTTTATTATTATCTCAAGTAAACATCACAAGAGTAGAATTTATGTCCTACTGATCTCGGAATTCTGGTAACTGACTCTGAACTTGGTACTGTTTTGGGTTATTATTAACTCTGGTTATTTCCCTCTTCTCTCTAATTCTTTGTTGGTAAATGTGAAAAAATTGACAAGTATTTCAGCTGCATTTCTTTTTAGGTTTTTTTTTTTTAGGTGCTTTGCATAGATTTAAAACAAAATAGAAGAATATTTTAGGAAACAGGAGTCCAAAGCCAATTCACCCCACTCCTCATAATATATGAAACAAAACAAAAAGATCCAATTTCACACTCCCGCAAAAGTCTGTCCTGTATTTGAGAAAATTGCCCCAGGTGTCCATAATGGAATGTCTGCTTGATATTCTAATATGCTAAAAAGATGGTTTCTCAGGAGATGATAATTCTCTGGAAAGTGACTGAGGAACAGCTTTGTCAACAGCAAATTAAAGCTAAGATACAATATTATGCTAGCCAAATATAGTGGTTTTATTCCATCTTCAGGAAATGAAAGAGGTATATAAGGATGCCCAGAAATTAAGCAGGGTTTATCAGGGAAGCACACCAACTGAAAGTTAGTTTTACATGGTTTTGCTATGAGATACTCTGCCCCCTTGCCTCTGTTGAGTGGAGGGTCTGTTTGTTTGTTTTTTGTAACTATATCTCAAAGCTCTTAAAAGAATATATAAGACAAAAATGACTTGCAGTAAATTCCACTATGTGTGTGAATGGTTCTGTAGCCAGATTCTGGCATCATTTTACACTTTATATTTAGGCTATAGTTGGGTAAACTTTGGCCAGCCCTGAGACGTGTGTGTGTGGTCTTTGACAAGGAAGATGGGTGCAAGGCAGTTGGGGTGGGGCAGGTAAGGACAAAGCTGGGAAAAAGTATATCTGAATTGTCCTTGCATGTAGTATCCAGGAATCCTGGGAGACATGTAGCCATGTTGAATTTAGATGGTATAAATGGAATGGTATAAAATGGGGTGAAATGTAGCTGGTGTTAGTGTCTTGATAAATAAAAATCTGGTGTTAAATACTACCCAAGAATTTGCCTGCTTTAAAAAGTAAAATTAAAAGGATGATTTCATTCTTCATTAAGTATTCCTAGAGCAAAAAAGAAAAAACAGAATTTATTTCCTTTCTGAATCCAATGTTAAATCTGAAATATAGTCTGAGGCAAAGGCAACCAGCTTCCCTGCAACGCCTTAAGCAAGCCCTTTGTGCTTGCCAGCTTTCATTGAGTACACGGGTTGCCCTAGTGATGAATGTCCTGCTTTGTGTGGTCTCAGCATTTTTTCTGGAGAGGCTGTTTTAATGAGAAGGTGAATAGAGGGGCTTCCTTTGAAACTAGGATAAGAGGAGGGCCACTTCTGAAAATGCAAGCATAATGGTGCCATTCCTTATCACAGATCTGACAATCCGCAGAGCCAGCCTGCCTCCCAACTACCCCCACCCACCACCCTCCCCCGCCCCTCATTCTCTTCTTTTGGTTAACTACTGTTTTGGATTGGCCTCTGGTCTCAATCTCCTGGAATCTTCTTTTGAAAGTAAAGAGTAACCAACCAATCAGATCTCATTTTGTCACTCTGGCCTCATCTTCTTTCCTCCAAAAAGAAACTATTCTTGGTGTTTCAGGGAAGGACACACCCATGCTCCTTTCTCCTACCTATTTTAAAACACTACACTTTTTTTCAGATTTACCCACGCACTAAGAATTATGCTTCAGCCTGTTTGAACACCCTTTCTCCTTCAGGATCCATTATGCAGGGCAGGAGTGGGAGGAAACCATGTAATTGCTATATCTGGGGACTTGCTTAGGGCTAGCTGGGGTTGAACACACACAGTAAGCTCTTGATTATCCATGCTAGTGGAGGGAATAGTAATTCAGACCATACACATTGTTTCTGACTTTGAAATGTGTGATGTGATTTTTTTTTTTCCTTTTTGAAAGTGGTAGCAGGTGGTTTACTTAGAATAATAGTGAAATTACTTTTGTATCGCTTGTGTCTTTGGTAGGCAAAACTGTGAGAGGTCCCACTCTCCTTTCTTCCCCTGCCCTCCCTACAACCTCACCTAACACAAACTCTTACTGCCTTCATATTGCATGTTGCTTCTGGTTTTCCCCCTCTTATCAAAGTGAACTCTTTGAAAACTGGTGAAGGGATAAGCTTCACTTGAGAGATGATTAATTGAGGGAGACTACTGTCAGATATTTATATTTAAATAAGAGGCAACCTCAAAATTAAGGAAATGAAAATTAATATTTGTATAATCAATATTTTCACAAATAGGGTAAGTTCCATGAAGGTAGGTATTTATTGTTATTACTGTTTTGATGGTATTTTTTTTATTTGTTTTGTTTACTGCTGTTATCTCCAGTGTTTAGAACAGTGCCGAGTATATAAAATGCACTTAATAAATGTTTGTGGACCAAAGGAATGAAAAACCTTATAATTTTCAAAATACTTTTTTTTGTATTCCTGCTACTCTCCTAGAATACAGACATCATAGTCATTATTATTAAAATAATCGATTCTTGGCTTATACTCCGTTTTGTTTATATGTAGCCAACTGTCTAATTCCTTATAAATTCTCAATGGAATATAGAATAGTGGAAGGATTTTTTTTCATGGACTGTCTCATTGAACTTTTTCTGTTTTGTACTTCGTTGATTTGTCAGACAAAGTTTTCATCATCCTCATGGAGACAGCTTTTCTTTGGAGATAAGTGGCAAAGCAGCATGCTGCTCACGGGCCGTTTCTATCACCGGACCTAATCTGTCACAGTGTGTTTGTGTGTGATAAACCGTTCACTGCATAGAGCAATAGGAGTCTCACCCCAGCTATGCCCACTCCAGACTATTTTCTTAATAAACAGAGTTAAGCAAAAGAGTTTTCAGCTTTATGCCATGTTAGTTGACAAGAAACCAGAAAGAGAAGATCAAAATGGAGTGGGATCCCTTTTCCTTTGTAATTCTCCTAAAGGAAGACCATTTGGCAGTGGACTGTTAAGGTGGGTGGTTTCTGATTCCATCTGAGGAGGTACAACTCTGCTTGGGGTTAGAACTCTCAGAATGCTGATATTGTGTTTGGGAAGTGAGTTAATTGCTTGACTCTGGAGTCAAACCAGGGCTGAGTACCAGTTTTCCCACTGACCAGCTTTACAAGTGGAGCAATTGACTTAGGTCCTCTCAATTTGTTTCCTCGTGTTTAAAATGGTGATAACAATAGTATCTTTTTCTGGGAGAATTACATTTTTGAAAGTCTGCAGAGGGCTTAACTTCACACCTGTCATACACACACCCAATTACTGACTCTGATGGGCGCTCCTTGAGCACCTACTGTGTGGAGAACTGTGCCAGAGAACTTTGGCATGCTCTGTAATTTAATCCCAATAGCAACCCATTCTTTCCAATGAGAAAACTGAGGCTTGTAGAAGTTAAATAGCTTGCTCAGTATTATATAGTCATCAGGGTGATGGGAATTTGGATCTGTGTTTGTCTCTTCATACATCACATAACCTCCCTGGGGTTTCAGTGCCCAGTTGAATCCATTCTACAGCCATGTCTCCAGTAATAAATACTTCACATTAAGTTACTAGGGAGATAAAATGCAAGAGCATTAATCAAAGCCGAGGAGTATTTAACTCTGGGGACATCTCTCTTCCTTCATGTTCTTTAGAGGTGTGCTTGGGCTCCACCCTGGGGCTTGGCAGATCTCAGCTCACATGACACTTCCTGTGAGGAGCTTTCTCTGACCACCCAATCGAGGGTTGTTATTCAGCCATACCACAGCTGCCATGCAAGCATCGTCATGACCTAAAAACAAGTATTTGTTTTGGTCCTTGCTGGTTACTCCCACTGCACTATGAGGTCTCCGTGAGAGGGGCCTTTTCTTTGTTCATCGCTGTATCTTCAGCACATAGCAATGCTCAGAGGTGGGAGGGTGACAATAAACAATAACAATAAACTGATTGACAAATGAAGAGGTTTAATTCTTATAGGAAGGCTGTAGTCCTGTCAGGCAGGCATCGTGTAGGAGCAACCACACGGTCAGGCTTTCGGTAATAGATAAGAGGGTGCGGGGAGTGAAAGTTGCCTGAATTCTCTGCCTATAGGTCCCCTTCATGCCCTTTTGATGTCAGGAGGGAGCTGTCCTGATTCTTTTGCCAGGGAGTGAGGTCTTGAGGTACAGCCCGTGGCTAAATATGTCCTAGCTCAGCTTCTGCTTCATCCTCATTAACTCCACTTCATAGCTGGCCGTGGGGAAAGATTAATTTAGTGACCAAGCTTAATGAATAGATGCTTCTGGTCTTACATTTCATGCATCGCTCTCAGAGGCTAAGAGCTCATTGAAGTGCCAGTTTCAAGATGTCAAGGGCAAGCAGCTGGGCTTGGGGGAAGTGCAGAGATATTTCTGCTGAGCCTTTGTTCCCCAGCCCATCTTGTAATCACCAGAACTGCAGCTACAACAGGAAAAGCCTTCAACATCCATTTCCCGTGCAACCTAAAAACCACATTTCTGAATCGGATTGCCTGTGTGAGGCATTGCCACATATGTGGCCCTCCAAGCACATCAAGCAACACCTGCCTAAGATGTATGGTTGGGAAGTTTTGATTTTGTCACCATGTACACACTTTCTTGTCATTGCATGGTGTCTGATACAGAGATCCACTGTCTCTTCCCTCTGAAAAGCCTTGGCAGAGAGTTTCCATTTTGGAGGAAACTTGTTTCCGGGCAGCCATCTCCAGAGAAAATCGAGTGTGAGGTACTAGACAGTAAACAACATCACATCCCACGGGGACTGAGGTGACCTGAATAAGTTCCAGAGCGAGTCCGCGATAGCAGCATGATCATTACAGTGTGTGTGCGTGCTCATGTCTGTGTGTAATTGTAATGTATAATTAATACAGAGCTAAAATTAAACTCCGGGGCGAAAGAGACTGGCAGGCTGAAGACACCGAGGAATATTAACCTCTGAGGTGCAGCTTGTTTACAGCAAACCTAGGATCACAGTGCTCCTCGTTTCAGTGGGTGTGTGCCTGTGTTTTTGATTGCTTTTTTTTTGTTAACATTTCAGCCTTGAGGAATAAGGATTTTGCAGCTTATCCACTCCCCATCCTCTCCAGCCCCAGAAACAAACCTCTGTTTTGTTTAACCTTGTCCTTAGGCCACTTAAGTCCTTTGGTTTTTCCAGATAATTAATTTTTCTCAAGTGGGACGACTCATGAAGCAAACAGAAACAGGATATAAACATCCCTCTCTCCTGGCCACGTTCCTTTGCTCTCTCTTGGCACTGACTTTGCCGTGAGTCCACAAAGGTGTGTTACCTGAGAGGATTTCCAGCTCTTGCTCATGAGTACTGCTCATAGCACCCTTCTTGCTCCTCTGACCTTGAAGAGATGTGACCACTGATTGCTACTGTTGCCCTTGATTGTTAATGCAAGTTTGATTCTTGGGGCTTCTGTTCCTTGAATCAACTATCAAGGTAACTAAGCTTGTTTTTCTTATTTTAATTTTTCAAACCCAGATTTCACTTTTGCCTCTGCATTATGATTTGTGCTAAATGTGCATTATTGAAGTATGTAGAGAGAAGATGGTTTTCACCTCTCTTCTTCCGTAATTGATTGTCTGAAACTCACTGACAGGCTTGAACTAAACAACCATCTGGCAAGTCATAGCTTCTGAGCTCCCATTTTACTGTTGTCCACATCCAGATCCCCTATTCCTGCTCTTAGCTGGATGGTCTACTGTTTTCTGCCAAAGGTTATAGTAATACAAATTCTGTGTGTCTGTTTTCAGTCCTAGATCTTATTATTCCCTGTTTGGGCAATGACCTGATTTCTTATTAGTTTTAATAACCTCTAGCTCCTGGTTTAAAAGAATTTTTCTATTGAACCTCCTGAGCATCTTCTAACAAGATGTAGTACATTCTAGACACAGCATCCTAGCATCTTCCTCCTAGAATTCCAATGAGATGAGAGAAGGACAGAGACAGAGACTGAGAGATACACTTTGATTCAATTGACTCTCTCCTGTATCATCAGCAGCAAATATTAGCAAGTCGTTTTCAGCCTCTTCTGTCTGTGTTCTGACTTTGTCACTATGATCTTAAAAAACTCTGACCCCTAAGCTCCTCATCTGTAAATAGGAAGATAGAAGCGAAGTTTAGTCCTCACTGGGTGTTGGGTTGGCAGAGCACCCAACACAGATGAAAAGATGAAAATCTTCAGTTTATTTTCTCTTTGCTGTCCCTTCTGGAGTAGTTGCCAAAATATGCACCCTGAAATTGATCAGAGCATATATTTAACTGACTGGAAAGTCCATTTGACAAAATTGCTTTGAATTTGACTTCAAATTTGATGGTATTAAATTATTAATTTTGGAAACAGAATTCTTTACAAATTTTAATTAAAACAAAAGTTCTGAAAAGGGTCAAAGAGCTTCTTGGAGAATTTCATGTAATGGTAATAGCAAATAAAGTGCCAAAAATAATATTACAAAATGTATCATTGACTAAGTATTGTTGTTATACTTATCAGCTCACATATAAAATTTAGAAAATTAAATGATTAAAGATAGTAGGCCCAGAGTGTCTCTGTAAGCAGGTTTAAGATAAAAATCTAGTTGGAAGGAGGATCTTGAGTTCTTTTGATGTTATGTTTGCGTAGCAAGCCCACTTTTTTTTTAAACCCAGATTGCATGCTTATTGGGGATGACTTTCAAACTGTTGAAAATACCAGGCTCCTCTTAAAGCTGCATTTGTATAGCAAGCCCAGATTAATTACTTAACCAGTATTCTTACTGGGGACTTTGAGTGTATTGATAAAGACAGTGGTGGGGCTGCAATTCGTTTTTGCCACCACTTACATAAATTCTGTCCAAGATATATTTAGGGTTTCTGTTTTAAGTTGAATTTCTTTAAAATATAGTGTGAAGATTAAGACATGTGAAGAATTCAAATGTTGCCAGCTTCACTCACCACTAATTCCTAGACTTGGAATGATTTTTTTCTTTGCAGAAACAAGGTGTTTGAAAAAGTGGTTGAAAATTGCAAATGTGATATCAGAGTTATACACGTGCTGTGATTTCTTTCTTAAGATACAATATGTTTGCAGGATCTGTGATGTTTGCTCATTTTAAGTTTGGATGCTTGAGTAATTCAAGGGTTCTGTAATTCTGTAGAGTAACATTATAGGTTTTTTTTATGAAGGGCACTGTTAGCATTTCAAAGGGACAAGGAATAAGGTTAGATCTTGCATTTAGGTAGAATACCTATGTGATTTGGTTTGAGGTCACTTTGTCCCTAAAACCTTTTCATCTGGTTACCCACAGTGACTGAAACCCTAAGCTATCTCACATCTTTGGGTAAAATCACTAAAATGAAAATGTAATCTGAAAGAAGTTGCAATGTCTACATTCATTTTGCGGATTCAGATTTATAAGGCTTGTCTATATGTGACTCTCCTGGGAACTACATCTGCATTTAACTTTATGGAATAAGCAGTTAGGGTTTGTATAGACAAGAATGCCTGACGGCACAGGTTATATTCCAGTACTTGTAATATTGTTATTGATTTTGTTCATTTAGTCAACCAATAATGTTTATCAATTAATACTCTGTAAAAGTGGAAGATCTAAATACCAACCCTAGAGTATAATTTGTATTTTTGACACTAAACAACTTTTATAACTTTATTGGTCGCTGTGTTTTTTTGTTTTGTTTTGTTTTCTGTGTTAAAATTGTTACTCACCAGGAGCCTCAGATTTTAGAATTAGAAACCTGAGGCATTCATACAGAAGGGTATCACAATTTAGAATTCATTAAAATTGGTTAATAGACCTCAGAAGCAACTTAAAAACTCAGTGGATCCTTTTAGCTGTGGCAGTTAAAATTCTTCCAATGATACATTCTATTAAGTCTTCTGAGTTCTTATATCTACTCTTCCTTATGGTAAGCAGAGAACAGAGGAAGAAATGAAATGTTATGACCATAACATGCTAACAGCCAGTAAACAAGTATATTAACTTACAGTTGGAACTTATCCTCCCCTTGTCATTTTTTTTCCTGCCCAGATCCCTAACCGCTGAATTTAGGAATTAGTGTGTGAATATATTATGTATACTTCCCAATCCATTATTATTCATTTCTGAAGTTTTCTCCTCATTTCAAAAATCCTTCTAGATGTTAAAAATGACCCCTGCTTTCTGTTTTGGTTTGATGAGGCCTAATAAACAATGCTGTTCCTTCCCATCTAAGTCTGAACCAAGAGGAAGAGAGAAGAGTGAGGGGGGCAGGGGGTGAGAGAGATCAGACAGGTGAAGACCAAAGACTCAGATTTGTTGTGCAAATACCAGGTGAACAGGAGCACTAGACTAATGTGTCACCCATGTGTGCTTGCTGCTGCTGAATTAGAGGGATTAAGAAACAGTCAGTGGTAGAGTGGGACAAGCCCAGTTCTCCTTTCAGTAGAGTTTACAGTAAGTTGGCTGAAAGAGGGGCCAGGAAGCTCCGAACTGGTGTGATCAGTTCCTTCTCCCAGAATCACCAGTCAGGTGAGTTACTGTAGGAGGAAGAGCTAGTATGGGGTGGAGAGCGACCAGGGGAACTGCCCTAGGAAGTCCCCCACTCTTTTACTGAAACAAGGATGCAATTTCTACTATTGTAGTTTAATCAGTTAGCAGTTTTTATTTATAAGAAAATGAAAGATGACTCAGTAGCTTCAGTTAATAAAAGGGAGAAATTTAAAAAAATGAATTCTGGACAGGTGACTCAGGGAATGGAGAGAATGAGCACTCAGGCATTGGGATGAGCAGAAACCAGGGCGGCCCAGAGAACGTTGGCAGAGGGAGCACATGGGCAGTCTCTTTAGGTGTGGCATGGGCATCCAGATGATTCAGCTATGACTTCCTCTGCCTCTGTGCATTGCTGTTCAAATTCTTGAGCATCTGAGTCTCATTGGCTTAGTTAGGTTTATTATATTTTCTGTAAAGGTGGCTTCATATTTAATATCAACCTTCACAAAGACTTAGAGCACAGAGTTTAATTATTATTCCACAGAGACTTTCTAAAGTGAAGATGCTGATAATTTAAAGAAAAGTTCTATTTTCAATTTTAAGTGACAGTAGGGATAATCCCATATAGATTTATTAATAACAGAAAACTGAAGAGGCAGATGAAAACCAGGGTATCTTAGAGACTAATGTCTGGCTGATGTTGGTAGGAGTAGTGTAGAGGCTCATGTCTGGTGGGATTGCCACACAGTCTGCAGAATAAGCAATGCACAAAGGATGAAAAGTAACCAGGAAAGAAGGAAGGAACCATTAACCAGCATTTACTATTTCTAGGGACTGTGTTCATTGCTTTGTCTTTCATTATTTTGTTAATGATGGGCTATATGTGATATGTATGATATTTTCTCACATAGGTTTTCTGAAGCTGTCCTATCTTAGATCATTTATGTCTTTGGATATCTTTTTCAGGTTGAGATCTCACATTAAATTCATTATGACACATTTTTTTTTGAGTTTCCATGAAAGTAAAGCCTAAGACAGGGACTTGGGTGCAGGCAGTCTATTTGGGAAATGATTCTAGGAAGCAGATGTGAAGCAGTGAGCAGCATGAAAGCCAGCATAAGGATGTAGTATTGAGGGCATTGCTGTGGGCAGTAGCGGCTTGATTCTGCTAAGACTTGATGAGACATGTACAGAATCCTTCTGAGACTTGTTTGCCTGAAGGGTAGGAGGCTGAGACATCCATCCACTGGCTTTTGCACCTCCCTGGCTGAGGATTTCCCTAAGAGTGTTAACTCCCCTGTGCTTCTGGACCACACTGTGCCCGTGCATTGGGATGAATGAGTACCTGCAGTGTCAGAAGAGCAGAAAGGGGAAAGACCTGGAGATTGAAGTGGAATGCAGAGAGATGGTTTATTCTGAGCTTTCACATACTGTCCGCTGCAGCTGTCCTAGAATCAAAGGGGATGGTGTTACCAGATACTCAGGGAGTCTGCTATCATGCTTGCTTGTGCTCATTCATTGTTCCATGTGTGTCCATCCATCTGTTTATCCATCTATTCAACTGAATGCACTTACTTGGCACCCACTCTATCCCAGGTCATGTGCTGAACTCTGGAGACACAATGGGAAAACAAGACATGATCCTTGTCTTTGAGGAGCTTATATTTTATTGAAGAAATAAAGAGTTCATAAAAGTTAGCAAGAGTCAATAAAGATTCCATAAGAACAAATAGCAGGGACTCTTAGTCTTGGAAGAATCAGAGGAGATTCTTCTTAATGGAAGAAGCAAAATTTAAGGTGGTTTGGAGAGCCTAAAGAGTAGCCAGTTAGACCTTAGTATGATTGTCCTTATGATAATCAACAAAACTTAGCTTAATTGGTTGAAATTCTGACAGTTTTAACTATTAAAACTTAGTCTTTAGCAGTTTCTACCAAATTAGTCATTAAGTGTTAGAATTAGTTTTCTGCCACAGTATGCATATTTGTCAGGGAAATTATTGGTTGATTAAGATAACATTTCCGTTCTATGGCCATCTTTCCCCAAATGCCATTTTATTTTTGGCTCTACACAGACTTTTGCTGAAAAGCCATATATGATGTGAATATGATGACCCGAGTATTGCTAGTTGAACTTTTAGGCAACTTTGAAGTAAGCAAATGCCAAAGAGAAAAACTCTTCAAGGAGGCAGGGATTAATTACGGGCTGCAAACTGTTTGCAGTTAACAAGGTTCAATAGGTTTCTTGCTGTGTGAGTGGATTTCCTGGGTTTGCCTGGGTTGGGGTTTAAACAGGAAACACTTTTGGCTGCTGATGTCGTGTTCCAGAATGCCTAGGTGTGCTCTCCCGCAGAGCAGTCTCAAATGGAGCCAGTTTAGCATCACTTGCTGCTGAGACCAGTTTAAGCTTGCAACTGAGGTGTCGCTTTCTGCCTACTGTGGGAAATTCTTCCCAAATGGTCTTTGGCTGGCATCTTGCCCTAGCTCAAATTGATGTAGTATAGTCCTTTGAATCTGGGCATGGGGCCAACATAGCAAGAGCATAATTCTCATGTGGCAGAGAAAGGTGGACATGAGGGGGCTGCACATTATCCCTACAGCTGCTTACAAACTCTAAAATGGCAGCATTGTACTAAAGAATGGATGTTCGTGAAAATGTTCTTCCCTCCTCCCTTCATATGGAGAGAAGATTCCTGGATGTATATGGAGAAATTTGTTCATTACTTCATCTTTTCAAAAATATTTACTAAATTCCCACAACATGCTAGGCACTGCCAGAAGCTAGTATGTGGTAGTGAACAAGATACTGAAGTCCCTGACTCATGCATATTACATTCTCATGGGGAGAGGGAGGGAGAAGACATAAAAGGAACAATCAAATAAATAAGCAAGGAAATGATGAGATGAGATGAGATGAGATGAGATGAGATGAGATGAGAAGTGCTAGCCAGAGAGGTAATGTAGGGTGATGTGCTTTGAGTTCCTGGTGGATTTTCTGAAGGCTGGCAGGTGTGGAAAGTTGAATCCAACTTGTGGAGATACAGAATAGTCGGGGGTGAAAGTCCGAGTGATGCTGGATGACCTGCATTAGTGACACTGATGTCACTATCATAGGGGTATCATCTGTTGGGAGAACATGAGTAATCAACTCAATCTGGATGGCACGATCAACAGCGTATGAAGGGCAAAGAGGATAAGCAAAAAAGGTAGTTTGGAATTGGGAGCAAAAGCCCCCATGTGGCACCACAGTCCTGTGGTGTCATAAGCAGAGTTTCAATTACTGGTTAAGAGGCCAGGATGAAGCTCTTCCCATAAGAGGTACAGTGTTGTGTGGCTGGGACACAAGGTGAAACTGCTGACTTTCACTGGGGCAGCTGGATGACAGAACTGGGAAACTTTCCAATTTTCAGGTATATGAATTCCCCTCACATACTCTGTCATCATTCTCTCCCCAGGGGACCTGTTCTCATAGCACTTGCTGCATCTATGGCTTTATCCCTGAGGGAGGATTCATGAGCCAAGAGATGCATGATTTTTCCACTCTATATATACACCTGCTACAAACTACAGACTGGCAAGCCAATTTTCTGTCTTTTTTTCATGGCAAGGCAGAAAGCAAAATGTGCATATTGTTATTTTCAAAAAATATGTTGCTAATACCTTACATTTTCCTTTTGCATATTTCTATCAAAATGTCATCTCTTTGGCGAGATCACTTAGTACCCTCTTGTCTAAAATAAATGCCCATACCCACTTCCATTGTTTGCATTCACTATCTTTTTTCCATTATTTAATTTTGTTTTATTTGGGTTTACTTTTTACATTTTACACTGACTTTTTGAGTTGGAAGCTTAAGTCATTTTTCAGTTATCCTCTGATACATGAATTTAAAGTTGTGAATTCCTCTCAAGTATGACACATCTATATTCTACTAGTTCGGATACATAGTTTTTTAATTTTTTGAATTGCTATTCAATTCTAATTTTGAAACAAATTTTATCCTGATTTAATTTTTGAACTATAGATTATTTAAAATTTAAAAAATATTTTCAGATGGATGGGATTTGGAGTTTATTTTGCTGCTGATTTCTAGTTTCCTTGCATTATGGTATAGTTAAAAAGAATATATATTCTCAGTGTTGGATTTCATATGTATTTATTAGACATGCTTATTGATTGTGATACTCAAATCTTTTATATCCTTAATAATTTTATTCACTAGATTTCCAAATGTCTGCATGAGATGTATCAAATGCTCTCATTATGATTCTGTATTCTTTCATATCTCTTGAAAAAATGTTCCTCATATTTTTGTTTCTGTGTTTTCCAGCTACATTATTAAGTGCTTACAGGTTTAAGATTATTATACTTCCAGTGAATTTATTTATTATTATATAATACTCCTTTTCCCTGTAATGCTTTTTAAAGAAAGAGTCTTAAAATCCCCTTTTACTGATATTAAAAAATGCAACCCTCCTTTTAGAAATACTTTTCTTAGAGCAACTTTATACATAACTTTAGTTTCTATTTTGGAGGGACCTTAAGCTTAGGTGCCTCTCTTGTTACAATATGTAGCTTGATTTTTTTTTTAATAGGCTCATACAATAGTTTCAGTTTAAATGACAATTTTTTAGTGATTACTTGGATTTTTCTGCCATTATAAATTGTCTTTTTAGTTATGCCATTTTTTCTTTCTTTGCTTTTTCTTCTTTTATACTTCTATTAATTAATAAGGTTTTCTTAACTCCTCTCTTCTGGATTTGTGATAATGTACACTATTTGTAATCTTTGAAAGTTTGTCCCCACATTTTAAACATTCATTCTTTTAAAAATAATAAATCTAATCAAACTCTCTCGCAAGCTCTTTGCCTTCATAAAATAAAAGGACTGACTGTTTAATGTCATAATGCCAATGCCCTCTCCTATATTGAATGCTAATGTTGCTTAGCTGTTTTAGTTCTATTTTTATTTCAGTTTGGCTTCTCCAAGAAACAGAGGTCAAAGCGGGATTATATACGCAAGAAATTTATTGAAAGACATTAAAGATAGAGAGGCAGGGAGCAAGAATAGACAGGGAGAGCTTGCAGACCATCATGCATGGCTGACAACTGTGAAAAGAAAGATGGAAAGGAAGATTTAGTAGGTAGAACCTTAGACTGCAGAGTAATTCTGAGGACGTTTTCATCGAGATGGGGATGGCGGGTTCTGAATAAAAGTTACCCATTAGAAGAATTTCATGTTGAGCAGAATTGCCTGACTCTAGTACCCCTGAGACTAGGCCTCAAAGTGAACAAAGTGGTGAATCCGAAGTTTCAGTAGCTGGGGTTATGGGTCAACTATGCTCTCTGCAACAGAACATCTTGAAGGGAGAGCTGAGTGGCATGCCTCCTTGACCTCCACAGCCTTGGACAAGTGTTCCCAGGTCCATTTTCTACTTTACTAATTCTCTCTTCAGTTCTGTTTGAAATGCTATTTAACCTAACCATTGAATTTTTTACTTGACAGTAATAAAAATTTTTTGCTTTTAAGGGTTCTATTTGTTTTTTTTCCCCTATCTGTCTAGTTTTCCTTTCTTTCTTTCTCTTTCTTTCTTTCTTTCTTTCTTTCTTTCTTTCTTTCTTTCTTTCTTTCTTTCTTTCGTCTTTCTCCTTCTTTCTTTCTGTCTGTCTGTCTGTCTTAGTCTTTTCTTATCATTTCTGTACATTTTAAAAACTTATATTATTTTAATTATGCTTATTTTGTAATCTATTCTGCTTGCCTTTCACTCATTCTGGTGAGTTCCTTAACATGAGACATAACTTACGAGCTTCTGCTGGTTTTGTTCCTTTCTGAGGGAATACAGGGCAGGCTGATTTGCTGCTGCCTGATTTTCCAGAGCTATTTTGGGCCCATGTTATACTTACCTTAATTATCAGGTTGAAAATTCTTATTCCACCCAAGTGGAGCTCCAAACACATGTATGGTTACAATCTTGGCTATTTGGTTTCTTATGAGATGCTTCTTTTTCCTACTCATGGCAGAACACATGGCAGAACAGTCTTCCTTGTAGTTTTCATTTGCATAAGGGCAGAGTTTTTCCAGTCTTTCTTCTACTGAGGATGCAGCTCTTTCAGTGTCCTCTGTTTATGTAGTCTCAGCTCCAGTTCTGTTTCACATGAGCCTGAGGTCTATTTTCCTGCCTGTGTGTGAATTAAAGCCAAAGTTATGTATGGTAGTTTGCATATGCAAACTCTGTACTCCTAATTTGTCCCTCCTCCACTATGGTAACCATAAGTTTGTTTTCTATGACTGTGAGTTTGTTTCCGTTTTGTATATAGATTCATTTGTATTGGTTTTTTATATTCCACATAAAATAGATAAGCAACAAGAATTTACTGTATAACACAGATAATATCTTGTAATAACCTTGCAAAAAAACCAACCAAACCCCCCAAAACTGAATTGCTATTCTGTACACCTGAAACTAACACAATATTGTAAATACTTATATTAAAAAAGACCAAAAAACAAATCTTCTGACCATCAAGTCTTATTTCTAGGTTCAGCTACCTCCTGTACCCCATTCCACGTCAACTTACAGTTTTACTGTTTCAGTTTTATCATTGTTCTTTGCATTTTGTGATACCTCTTACTTTTATGTAAACTTAGCCATAATTTTTAAAGTTATTTTTATATGACTTTTCTGAGTCTTTGTAGCCTGATGACTTTTATGCTATCTCATTCTGCTGGGTTGTTATTCCAGATACTGTCTCTTTAACCTGCCTTATTTTCTTATGGGTACTTTCCATTCTGTGACAGAAAGAGATGCTAAGATGGAATTTGAGGCCCAAACTGTTTATTAGGAATTAACCTGTGAAGAAAGTGGGGAGCAGGATTGGGCACAGGAAGAAATCATACTGCAATGGGGACCTGATAGAGCCTCAGCCAGCCTCTTGAGCTTGTCAGAGTGGCCCATTGTTGAGCCCAAATGGCTGAGCCTTCCTAATCCCTCTTCCCTGCTCAATCAACAGATGCAAACTTCCTTGGGAGAAGTATGACCTTGAGAAAGGTGGCTCTCTGCAGCTCAAGTGGATCCTCAAAGAGTTGACAGCTGGGGCTGCCTGTTGACTACACTCCCGCGGCTGGACAAGTCCTCCAGGAGGAGGAGCTGGACAGCACAGCTCTGCATCTACCACATACTCTGAATTCATGCTATTTAGTCATTTCTGAATGATTTTTTTTTCTTCTCTAAAAAATATAAACTCTGTGTATAAAGCTGAGCCTGACCTGGAAGGAATCAAAAGCCAGTGTTTGTGAGCAGAAGGAAATTAGCTGGGGCGCTTAGGCAAGTAGGCCTAGACTTTGATGGATCTTGAAGAGTAGAAGGAGAGTTTGGATTGGTTATCTGGTGCAGTAGTTTTCTCTTGCTGCCGTAACAAATGACCACACACTTAGTGGCTTAAAACAGCACAAATTTATTGTCTCAGGGTTCTTTATGTCAGAAATCTTGTTCCTTTGTCCTGGGTCTCCCAAGGCTGAAATCAAGGTGTTGGCTGGGCTGGACTCTTAGCCAGAGACCTTGGGAGAGAATCTGTTCCCGAGCTCATTCAGGTTGTTGGCAGAATTGAGTTTCTTGTGGTCATGGTGCTAAGGATGCATCCTTGCTGGCTATCAGATGGAATCTTCTCGTAGCTCCTTCGGGCCACCTGCATTCCTTGTCACCTTTCCCTTCATCTTTCAACCCAGCAATGATTAGTTGAGTCCTCATGTTTTGAATCTGTCTGACTTTCCCTTCTTCTGTATTTCTTCTGCTTCCAGACTGAGAAAGTTCTGTTTTGAAAGGCTCATGTGATTAGATTGGGCCTACCAGGAAAATCCAGGACCATCTCCTTAAGATGAATAGCCTTAGTTACGTATGCAAAGTCTCTTTTGTCATCTAATGTGACAGGTCAGGGATATCTGATGCAGACAACTTTGGGAGACATTATACTGCCTACCACTGTTGGGGAGCAGACTTTTCAGGGAAGAGTGCTGACATGATAAAATTGGCATTTTAGGAAAATTTCCTAGCAGTCATGTAGAGAATGGGTAGGGCCAGGGAGACGGTGAAGGAGGATGCTAATCCAATAGAAAATGAAACTGTGAGGGAGTAGATGAGGTAATGACAGAAAGAACAAGAAAGATGTGGACTTCAGTTAAAGTGTTTAGAAATATCTGATCAGATTTGCTGGCAGATTTATGGGGAGTAGGAAAGAGTAGTGGGTTATATGAAATATTGTGTTGAAAGGAGGTGGGTTTGGTGTTGAGCAGGTTGGGTTCAGTGTTCTTACCCTAGTGTGAAGCTACGTGATCTGGACCATCAAAGACTCACTAAAACTTACTCTCTGAGACAGGATTACATGGAGTAGGACTTTACAACATACAACTGTTTTCATTTTTGATACTAAAAACACTTATTCTAGAAACCCTGTGGGACAATAATAAGATCCCAATTACCTACCCACATAGGGTGTAACATAAGTGCAGACCATAAATATATGTTTAAGTTCTGAATTATGTACCTTTGATGAAAGAATACAATCTATAATTCTAGGTGACATACATATCTTCTACATGTGTTCTACTTAGGCTGATATTAAAATAAGTTTATATTCTCTCAGCATGAGTCAATTGGTGACTGGGGAATTTCCTTCGGAAACATGTAGAAGGGAAATCAGCTTAAATATCAATTTTGCAGGAGAATAACATACATAGAGATAATTTAAAAATCGCTTTATTTTTATCCTTACTGTACAGATGGTGGAAACTAAGATGAGTCATCGATGGGCTTAAGGCAAGTCTGTCTGGGTATTACCTCAGTTGTCACCTGCTTTCACCAATGAATTCCTTGCAAAGCTGAAAAAAAATACATAGAAGAAGTGATGTCCCCAAACTGAAAGGCCATGTTGCTTTGTGTTCAGCATTGAGTTCTCCAGAGTATCTGGAGTGAGCTGGGTTTTGGCAGCTAGTATGAGCAGCAGTTCTTCTTGTAACACCTACAGACGTTAACCTTTGGGTCAATCAGGTTCATGCTGTAGAAGGGGTAAAAAAGATGTATTTTGGAGTGGAAAATGAATAGCAAAAGGGCAGGAAACATTTGGGGAGAAATGAGTCAACCAGAGTTGTCTAACTGTACAGAAATGGTGTATTTTTCAGTTTTTGGTGGATTTGCTCTGTTTTCATTCACTGTGCTTCTTTTTCTCATCAGCAAATGCCAATCTTTATTCTATTGACTGCTAAAGGCAGCATTCATTTCCATTAGGGCATACAGGACAGGCCGACACCACCAAGCAACCTTGCCTGCATATTAATAAGCAGGAATGGCTTGACTTGTGACTGAGACTTTAAGAGTCTAGGAAGGTGGGAGGAAGGAGAGATGGGGCTGTGTTGCCTGTGCCAGGTGAGAGGTCTCAGAGACAGCAGCAGATGGGGAAGTGTTGATTGGCAAAGGCTGGATGTAATTCAGGGAACTGAATCTGGGATTTCAGTGAGTGTCTAGAGAAGCCCCATCCTTCTAATGCACATATGTACGATGCTGGAGTTGCTGAGCATATGTGTGCCTTTCCTGGGAGCTTTCATCAAAATTTTCAGGGTAAGGACCACTGGGATCCAGAAGGAGAGTTTAAAGAAGCAAAATAAATGGAAAACTAGGTAGGTATTTCAAAGAGTTTCTAAAGCAGTCACTAGTAGGACAAGGCCAAGGGATAAGAAGGAAGAACTTAAAAGCATCTTCCTTTTTCACAGAGCATCGAAATAGAGACCATAAGGCTTCAGAGCAGTGGAGAGCAGGGATGTTACATATTGAACATCAGTAGAGCAAAAGGCTTTAGAAGAATATAAGCCTTATTTGCATATTTTCTGGAAATGTGTCAAGAAGACTGAGTGCATCTCTATATGCAAATCTTCAACCAAAATAGATCGTCTGAGTGGAGGAAATATTATTAAGGGAGCTGGCTTGCCTATTTATTTAACTCTTTTAGAAGAAAGTATACATTGGCATGAGCTATGGGGAAAAAATGTATCTAATTTCCAACCACAAGAAAAGGCAACAGATTCAAAGCCAAGGAGTATTCTTGGATTGAACTTTAGTAGTGCCTTAATTTAGCCAGCTGGAGAAATGCTTTTTTCAAGTACAAAATTATTTAAACTTTCCAAAGGAAAATTTTCATTTTGGTTTTAAATCTGGACTTTACTGTAAAGTTGTCCTTCCATGAATATGCCAAGGTAACCTTCATTTTTCAGTGATGGTGAATATATTTATGAGGGGACTTAATGTGAGTAGGGGGTGAGTCTGTCCCTATAATACTTAACAAATACTGCTACTTCCTTAGCAAGTGGTGAGGAGACTTTTGACAAAGATATAAATGACAGCGCCCTAGATCTATATAAATCATCAGAGATAGAGCTCAAAAACTTAAAGTTGAGTGAAAAAGCAAGTGGCAGAAGTTACGTACAGTGTGTTATTTCTGGATACATATATAAGTATGAAATATTTGAAAAAATTATGTATATTGTGCTACTGGTTGTCTGTTGTGGGAGAGTTGCCTGTGGGGCAGAGAATAAGGAGGAGAAATGAGAAAGTTGTTTGATGATTGTCAAAAAGAACTCCTCTCTCCTTCCCTCCATCCCTTCTCTTCATGAAAGAAGGTAAGCATAAGTTGCTTGCGCAGCTTTATTTAAAATTATCTGCACAGAAAAAAAATTGGAGAAATTAATTCTGTATTGAAAGTTAATAGGGGGAGGGAATAGCTCAAGTGATAAAGTGTATGCTTAGCATGCACAAGGTCCTGGGTTCAATCCCCAGTACCTCCATTGACAAAATAAATAGATAAACCTAATTACCTCCCCCCAAAACAAATTTTAAAAATTAAAAAAAAGAGAAAGTTAACAATTATGGGATTGAATGGTGGGAATTTATGTATTTTTTTCCCCTGTGTTTTAGGGGAGAAAAGAGCATGTACTGAAGACATCTATGTCTATATCTTACTGTTCAGTATGTTAAACTGCCAATAAATGCCATTAAATGTCAGTATTAACATTCATCTCCCATTTCCCTACCAGGTGTTCCTTAGAATCAACCAGGGGAAGAAAAGAATGAGAAAAAGAATCCACTTCTGATTTCATATTCCATAATCAGGGCAAGAATAAGGAGATGGAAACAAGGCAGAGGATTGAAGGTAAGGAAAAAACACATAAGGAGCAAATGGTGTAGAAGGAGAAGTGGACAAGAATATAAAGAAAGAGAGTAATGTGGGGTAGTCCAAAGCATATATGTGTTACAGAGCAAGTCAATAACATTTTAGAGTCAGTCAAACCAGTTGGTCAATCTCTTGTGAAACAAATAATGTGAAATATGTGAATTTTAAAATTTTTAATTTGAGCCAAATAAGTGTCATAAAAATCCATTAGGCTGAAGTGTGGAGAAAGTAAGTCTGTGACATTGGGTCAGTCTGAATCATTTATGACAGATGTGATGAAAACATTCCTCTGTGTGTCTGTTAAATGAGGGGCCCCAGAAGACACTTGTCCTAAGAGAGTGTGGGAGCATGACCTGCCCACTGAGGCTTTGATCTGTGAACACAGAAATCAGCATTGCAGGGGCAGTACTCGCTTCTAGTCTAGAAAGTTCCCCTGTAGCAATACAAGGACCAAAGCAGAAGTACTAACAGGACTGGCGTGAGCATGAGGACATGGCCTCTGTGACTGATTATCAATCTACAGTCTCGCGCTGTCCTGGGTCTTGTAAGTGAAGCCACATGAGGGGAAAGTCATGGTGGCAGGGAATGCATACATGTTGAATCACATTTTACTCGTTGGATTTGCATGTCCACTCTCTTCCTCTCTGCCAGGATTTCTCCTATCTAATCTAAATGCTTTAAATGAAATAGACAGGCTTGCATTTGTAACTTATCTTAGGGAGGCCTCTTCTTACCCATTTTCCTCTTCCCTGAATTGGCCATTTACTTTCAGTAATTTATGTTGGATACACAAACTGGGTGGGGGGAGATCTGAGATAAGAAAAAACACACTCCAAAGAAAGGGGAGGCTCTAACAGGTACTAGTGAGAAAATCACCTCTGGTGCTTCAGAGCTTCCTGCCGAGTACATCAGCCTCAGGTGGGCTTCACTCTTGTGACCTTGAGTCCCTCCTTTGCTGTGAAAGCTGAATGGATACTCTGCTGAACAGAGCAGAAATAGAGCTCTTCATGGTGAGTAGCGACCAAGCTGAATAAATCATGCCTTTAGAACCTGACCTGATTTTTTTTTTTCAGTAGAATTTTGTGATACCCTAATGGAAAGGTCTTATAATATAAGGGTATATATGATTTCCTGAAAGCAATTAGAGGCTCTGTAGTACAGGCACATGTAATAAAAAAACGAATTCTTTGGCGAAAACAAATACGAGGTTTTATTGATAAGCTGATGGTGGCACAGGAACACTAGGCCATATTGACTTTAATGAAACATTAAGTGGTGTAATTAAATCATTAATTCTACCCTCAGTTCCATTTTTCAAAAGACCGTCAATGTAAAAATAAAGTGGTTTCTTTTTTCAGCTGTTTCTCTTTCCTCTATAATTCATCAAGATGAGTCTATAGATTGACTTACTGCTCTTCTGCCGTAAAGCGCTTGCTCCGTCTCAGGAATACAGCACTTTAAGCAGGATACAAGGAGGTATTGATCTTAAGATGATATCTTCCTTCACTTTTCATAAAAGGGATTTTTTTTTTAGAAAAACCTATAAAATGTGCATGAATACAGAGGCTTAAGTCACAATGTTGTTAAACTACTCCTCAAATAATTGTTAGTTTATTTCTCTGACCTGTGGGGAACACTTATAAAAGGTGTGCAGGCAATTTTAAATGCATGTAATGGTAGTCATCATGCATTTCCTTTCTAAGCTTTTATTTATGAAAGTAATATACAGAGATAGTTTTAAAAATCAGTAATATCAGAAACTTTATAAAAGAAATTAATAACCTTTCATCTCACCCTCCCAATGCTGTAGTCCTACTCCTCAGAGACAGCCGTTTGTTCAAGTATATATCTCTGTTTAAAAATAATATGCTGCCTTAGCCTAGATCCTCTAAAAACAGATTAACTCAGGGGCTGATGTTCTGATACTTTATTTGGGTTGTATAAGCCCAGGTAGGTGAAGGTAAGAAAAAGTAGAAGTGAGGCAAGGAAAGCTACGAAGCAGCGCCGTGTAATACATTACATGATGGGTACTTAGCAAACATGTCAGCTCGGCACGTAGACCTGTCTGCATGGCTGTGATGCGTAGATGGCTGAAAAGAAGCGAAATGCATCTATTTGGCTTCTTCTTATCTCCCTTTTCCTATTGGTCAAAGTTCACTCCATGAGGAGCTGACTGTTGTGTGGTTCAGGATCGTGCCCCCTGGCCCTTAGCCGCCTCCCAGAAGCTTGCCCCATACCCTGTGGAGGTGCATTCCATGGAAATGCAGGACTGGAGGGGTGACGTGGCATGCACAGGCTCAAGTGCCAGTATGTGAAGTCTCTTCTAAACGCTACTACTCGCTTGTTCCAGGGAGGATTCCCCCAGTCTCCTGTCTGGTTGAGGGCAAGTCTGGTTGCCAGGATTTTTGGAGAAGGGTGGAAGAAGGGACTCCCACCTTCGAGTAGGAAGACTTTCCTCGAATCCCCCAAGTGTCTGGTATTCTCTGGTCTGGAGACTCCCTGGTTCAATGTCTCAGAACAAATGTCTGGCCTCCTGTGATGGGAAGAGAGAAGACGGTTACTCTGCTACGAAAGATATACCCACGGAGGGGTAGTTAGGAATGGCTATAGGGTCACAAGGAAGGGAGGAGGACATCTGCACAGAAAAGCAGCCGGGCGTGGGGCCTGCAGAGCTGGAACCTCAGTGGGGTGCCGAGAGCATCTGTACAGAGGGTAGCCCAGCGTGAGGTCTGCAAGTCTGAGCAGGGTGAGAAGGTCGTTCTCTGGGACGGCCTTTTTGTTACAAGATGTTGGAGCCCAACATTGAGGAGGGTGGTGGCCTAATATGAGGTATCAGAGCCTGAGCTGGGTGAGGAAGGCTTCCATGTGGTGATAGATTTTGGATTAATTTCCTGTGGGTGCTGTAAGGATTACCAAAAACTTGGTGGGTTTTTTTTTTTTTTAAGCAATTTATTTTCTCACAGTTCTGGAAGCCAGAAGTCCAGAATCAGTTTCACTGGGCTTAAGTCAAGGTGTTGGCAGGGCTACATTCCTTCTGGAAGCTATAAGGAAGAACACAATTTCTTGCTTTTTCCAGCTTCTACAAGCTGCCAGCATTCGTTGCTTGGCCTGTGGCCTTGTATCACCGTGACCTTTGCTTCCATCATCATATCTCCTTGTCTGATTCTGATATTCCTGCCTTTCTCTTGTAATGACTCTTGTGATTACATTCAACCCAGTTATCCAGGATAACTTACCCATCTCAAGATTTTTAATTTAATTATCTCTACAAAGGCTCTCCTCCTTTTTTCCCCCACAGCAGTATAAGGTAGCATTCACAGGTTCCAGGATTAGCATGTAGATATCTCTTCGGGGGGGGGGGCATATTTAAGCCTACCACAGATAGACGAATAAATACACTTGTAAATGCATGCATATTGAGACACACACACACACACACACACACACACACACACACACACACACACACACACACACACACACACACACACACACACACACACACACACACACACACACACACACACACACACACACACACACACACACACACACACACACACACACACACACACACCCCTCTGCCCGCTGAGAGGCCCTGGGAGCAGGAACATCTCAATGGCAGTGAATTAGTCTAGGGACCAGGTCCTGGTTATAGTTGCAGTTGCAGTCTAGGCTTTCCAGACCTGCATACTTGCCTTGACTGGCTGCCTAGGGTGGAGTGTGACCTTCGGCAAGACAGCTGTTTGCAGCTCAGGCACTCCCTGAAGTGGCTGACAGCTGGCAGTACTCCTACTTTTAACCAAAAGGAATCAGGGCTTCCTGGAGAAGCAGCAGATTCCAGGCCAGGACAGGGAAAGCACAGTGTGATTCTGGAACATCTTTTTGTGTCCAAAAGTAAAGAATTGATCTAAGAATGATATGGGCAATATCAACCAGACACAGAGCCAGGTTGAAGGGACTCACACTGACTGTATATGAGGCAGTGTGAACATCAAAATAAGTAATGAGAATAGTGGATTATAATCTCTTGAATAAAACCAGAAACCATGAATCCATACTCATAGAAGTAGGTAAGTGAATACATTAAAAATTTGGTGAGAGAGGGAATATTTACATAGTTTAAAAGTGCCTCTCCACAAACTACTTATTACAGGGAGTTGAAGAATGAGGTCGCAGTGGAGGAATGTGGGAGACATCACCTTAATCAAGTGATCAAAGTAAAATTAGTAGTAATGGTGTGAGCAGATTGTTTGCCACTTGATAGGATGAAATGAGAAGAGTACAGCTCATCTGTGTTATTTTTGAATCTAATCATGAGAAAACATCAGAGTAATGAAAATTGAGGATAATGCTACAAAATAAATTACCTCTAATCCTCAAAAATGCCCACTTCATGAAAGTCAAGGAGCTGTTCCAGATGGAAGGAGACTAAAGAGACATGAATACTAGATGTAATGCACGGTTCTGAAATGGATCTTATAAAGGACATTCTTGGAACAGTTGGTGAAACTCCAGTGGGGTCTGAGGATCAGTTGGTGGTAATACATCAGGGTTAACTTCTTGTTCTGATGATTGCATTGTGGTTGTGCAGCAGAATATTCTTGTTTGTAGGAAATGTACGTAAACTCTGTACAGTCTGATGGTGTATCATGTCAGCGACTTATTTTCAGGTGATTCAGGAATAAATCTCTTTGTATAATACTCATAACTTTTTTCAGAAATTTGAAATTACTTTTAAAAATTATATAAAGTTGCTCCCGTGGCTTTGGCCAAGCAGCTCATAGCATTGCTTCCTGATTGGTTATTGAACTTCTCTTGGGCAAAGGTGACTGTGGGAGAAGGGGGATGTGGAGTGCAAAGTGAAGGAATGAACACTTAAGGGGATTATTATGCCACTGACTCTTACCCACCCTGAGAAGTATTTCCCAAGATTGATTATTTTCTATTCAGATATCATTCCTTTTTCATTTAGGTTCCTATCAATCCTCACGATTTCAACTACAGGCCTCCTATTTGCTTTCTATTTTATCCCAGTGCCTGGCATATGGGAGGCTCAATAGCCATGTAAAGAATCAATTAGTGATGCCCTCTGGAAATTAAGTCATCAGTGAAGTCTTAGAAAACAGTTTAACCATCATTTAACTCTCTCCATTACTATGAGAACTAAGCAGCAAATAATTTTTTAATTTTGCTTTCTGTGTTATTTTGAATGAGGTGTTTCTATTTATGGTCCCTCTGTCTGTATACATTTTCCCGAACCATCCCAGGTAATTAGCTTCCTGCAGTATTGCTATATGGCAAGTTCCTCTAGTCTAAGTCTCTTACTCTTACCTACTTGAGAGAGTGACTTCTTTAACTTCTCTTTAACATGTGACTCCAGATTAAGGAATTTTCTTGATTCTTCATGGGAGGAAACCTTAGTTATACCTCTGGCTACAATTTCACCTTCTATGCAGAACTCCTCCATGATCAACCCTGAATTCAAATCCTAATAACTAATATTAAAATTCTAATAACAGCTAGCAGTTATTAATTGCTTTCTTGGTGTCAATCATTCTTCTAATCCTTTTAATGCATTAGTTCATTACTCCTCACAAAAAGCGTAAAAGATAGTTACCATTTTCGTGTACATTTTGTAGCTGAAGAGACAGATATTAGATTGAGCTTCTAGGAGCAAACCCCCACCCCCTCCAGGCTTCATGGCAGCACTGGACAACCAAGGAGCTCTCCTGGCCATCATGAGAGAGCGGCCTATCTGACTGAAGCTTTACCCTTCCAGCTATCACCTTGAGAACCAAGCCTGCAACACCAGTGCTCCAGCTCTGCTCTTTACCATGGACTCAGTTACAAACTCAAGTCTTGTGTTGGCATCTGACTGGCATAACCAAACTCACATCTAGAATCTAAGCTGGTCAAGAGCATGTGAGACGTTCTCTTCATCTTTCTAGCTCTGTAGTATAGGAAGGAGCACAAGAAGAGCATCGGGATAGATGCAGAACAAGCCAGTTCTCAGTGTGTCACAGCAGAAGCCTCACTGTTGGGATTGGTTTATGTGGATCGATGCCTACAGAAAGATCACAGATGTATTCTGGAGCATGCCTCCTTTTAGTTTCTACATCTGAATCCACACAGTTCTCACATTGTTTGTCTTTAGTATATCTGTCTGAATGAGTCCATACCTGTGGTTCTTTGAGCCCCTTTTCTCTTGTTCCTTTAAAAAGCCCTTGTAGTTTCCAGCATGGACAGTGTATTTCATAGCTCTGTGGCCTAATTTTTGTATAATCACAGATTTACTAGTTTCTTAGTCACCTGGAAAAGTGTAGCCTTCCATATCTCAGCTTCTTAGTGGTACAAAGACTGTATGGTCCATCTCAGTTTCCAGCCAAGACTTTCTGGAAGATGAAACGCACGTCTCCATTGCTGTTTGTTTATTTATTTATTATCAATACCATATGGCACCTGTAACTCAGCACTGTCTGTTAGAAATCTCTTGTGAGCCACATATATAATTAAAAATTTCCTAATAGTTATGTTAAAAATGATAAGGAAACAGATAAATTATTTTAATAATATATTTCATTTAACCCAATATCTCTCATAGAGCATAATTTTAACAACATGTAGTAAATGTAAAGAATTATTGATGCAATACTTCACATTTTTGGTACTAGGTCTTCTAAATCTAGTTCATATTTTATGCTAACAACACATCACCAGCCGCATTTCAAGTATTCAGTAGCCCCACGTAGCCAGAGGCTACCTCCTGCACAGGGCTGCTACAACTAGCGAGAACTGCTTACTTTGGTTCGGAATGCGATGGTCTTACATCTTTTGGTATTCGTTGTTTTTTTAATCACTGTAACTCAGAGACCCATGGGAGGGGAATTAATCTGTTAATGTCACTTCTTTCAGTGGTGTGGACATGTGGCAGGAAGCTGGTGGCATCACCATGGCTTCTGTTCTGCCCTAAGTACCTTCAGCCTCTGTAATCATGTACGGCTGAACTGTTCTAGCTAAAGATAACTTTGTAACTGATGGGTTTCAGCTTAGGCTTCTTAGTACTAACCACCTGGGGGACCTTATTTCTTTCAAAGACATCCTTAGTTGGATTGGATTTTGACTTGGAAATTGTGACATGGAAAGTACTTCTTTTCTATTACTCTTGTAGTGAAACAGTGAAACTTTTAGATCTGTGGATTTGCACTTTCTTCCTAACCAAAGCAGTAATTCACAATCTTTGGCCCTTCCTTCATGGAACAGAAGGTCAGTGTTCTCTAGAACTGCACATTTACTACTTACCACATTTTCCAGCTCTGCTGCCTGAATTTGTATTTCCTGTCACTCATGTCCTATGCAAGCAAAAACAAGCTTGTCATTTGAGGGTTGGAGAGTACATTCTACCCCAAATTCAGTGTGTTTTCTTGCTCTCACTTTTTGGTGTCATTATGGAAAGCTCTCAATGGCCAGTGGCCTTTGAATTTTTAGGAAAACATTTGGATACCTTGTTATATGAAGTAATGCAGCCATTTCCATAGCAGAACTCCTGCTTCTGGTGACAAAGTCTTAATGTCTTTGGGGACACATCTTCTTTAAACACATCAAGAACTCACCATGTTATGACCGTGCTCTCAGTTTGACAAGGTTCAACATACTGTTCTATGTAAATGAATTGCAGTGCTTTAGGAGAGAATAAAAGATCACCTAATGCATTTCTCTGCAGGTTACCATTTCTTTATCTTTTCTATGTTTTACTGGAATTGCTTGCTATGTCATTGGGTTCTCAAAGTATCTCTGCCTCTCAGACTACTACTTGTATGTTTTTGGGATCTGATGTCTCTAATTCCATTATTCTTAGGTAACCTCCAGACAACTAGATTTTTCAACTCTGAACAGACTTCTGTTTCTTTATCTTGAAAATGAGGATTTTAAAACCCACTCTTTTCACTCGTATTTTTTTTAAAGAGGATAGAAACTTCAAATGAATTGGCTAACTTGAAATTTATTCCTCCTGTTCCACCACATTCACCTGTAAATGGCCAGGCAGTTCTTTCTGGGTCATGTTAGTGATCATATGGTAGGGTTTATTTTTAAGGTGATTGGAGTCTCATTACTCTTTACTGTCAAAAATGGGTATTCAATTCTCTTTTTCATCATAATTTTTTTTATGATTTCAGCAAGTCACTTACACTTTTTATGCCTCTGCTTAAAGCAAGGATTTTACCATACATGAAAAGAATGTACTGACCATCCTTTGCATATGACAGAATTGACCTATGATTTTAAGACTTATTCTTGAGTTAGTTTTGAAATGGCAGATAATTTAACAACAACAACAATAACAAACGTGATCTTCTGAGAAAACTGGCTGTTGTAGGGGTGGCAGCTTAAGGCCTTGGAAGAGAACAAAGCTAACTCAGTCATTTAAGCATTGGCAGTAATCAACTCAGCCAAATAGTTGCAGAGTAAAGAAAAAGTGATTTAGCACACAATCCTTTGTTATCCTAAAAGCATTCTATGACAGTATATTTATCAGTGGTGAAAGTTCTAGACGTGGTAGGGAGTCAGAATCCATTAGCACCCAATTCTGCTCTCACTGCATGTTCAGCCTACCGAAAGGCGTAGGGATTAGGTAGTGTCAAAAACATGTCACACAAATTTATCATGTTTTATTTATTTACTATTATAATTAGTTAAAAGTAATGATGAAAACCTTACATCATCACAAATTTGAGCAGAGGTTCTCTACTAGCCAGTCAGTTGGTTTAGGATGCCATGCCACCTAGCAAAATATTTGTGAGCTCAATGCTGGAACGATGCTTACTTTTAAGTAGAAATTTATTATAATTAATTCAACCATGCCTCTTTTTCCAGTTCACCTCAGTGATGATATGAAGCCCAGGCCCCCCAAGTAGCTAGTATTACGTCATCTCCACAGTGGACTCTGTAACATTTGCCGATCTGACTCACTCTCCCTTGGCCACTTGTGTCCCTGGAGCGCCTGCTCCACGATCAGAAAACTTCTTTAACCAACAACCTCTTTTCTGATTGTTCACTTGTTTTCCTTGCTCCAGCAGAAATACAACTATTTCGAAAGAGGCTTCTTCTTATCTTCTGGGTCTTAGTTTAATAGAGAGACTTTTCCTGCCCATCCTATCTGACGAACGTTAACACTTTTATTCTCTCTGAGAATAAGCTGGTCATTTTCTACCTTGCACTCATCACCTTTTGTATGTATTTAATTCATTGGCTTATTGTATTGCTAGTTTACTGCCAGACTCCTGCACTAGAAGGTCAGCTCATTGTGGACGGAGACCACACAATTGTTCTCCAGGGTCTAGCATATACTGAGAATGAATGAATGAATGAATGACTGCAGAGGCTAAAAATCTGAATACATTTTAAAAACTAATTCTATCTTTTCACTAAATATATTGCTGCTATTGTCATAATTTTAACCTGGTAAATTGAATATTTATCAATTGGATCATGTCTTATTGCTGTTTTTATGAATATGCATGAGAAAATAAATATATCCCATATAGGCTGTTAGGTGGCCACATTTATTTAACTTGGTCTCTGAAGCATTTAGAGTTTGTAGCAGGACATAATGGCACAATGATCTTATTTGACATGGTGTGTTTGTACATTCTCAGTAAAACGTTGGGAATTTTACCTCTTCAGTAATGCATGGCTTAGCACCTAAAATTTCTTTAGCTGAAACTGATGTGCACACAATTCTAAGCTACTGCTGCATTTGGAACCAGGTGTAAGCTGTTCCTTAAATAAAAACATCACAATTATGAACAGAAAAATGGCTGTTATAGGAGAAAAGAAAACCCTCCAGTTTTTATTGATACTTCTCTTTGTAGGACTGCAGTGGGAGGAGAACCTCCATTTTTACTACTGCATTTTGTTTTTTATGTTTTTTTTTTAACATTTTTTATTGATGTATAGTTTGCTACTGCATTTTGAAGGACAATTTGTTCAATTAAAGCCATGTCACAAGATAAAAAATGTCCATATCACTTCAAGGCTTAGAAATTTGTAAAACATTAAAAAAAAAAAAGATGATAAACACACACTCACATACAGAAATTCCTTTTGAAAGATCAGGAAGCTGTTCGCATGAGAATAAGAGGGAAGAAAAACCCTGAAAACAAGTATTATCAGTATCCTTTTGTAGAAACCTATAATTAAATAATTCGCAGTAAATATAATAATACTGAAAGGAGTAGGGCTATGTATAACTCTATTGGTCCAATTAGTATCAGATTTCACATGTAATTAACACTCCGGAGGAAGGTGAGAGAAGCTAGAATGAAAAGTCCATTTGAAAGTGGAGCAAAACTGTTACCTTATGTTACTGCAAAGGATAGAGTGAAATTACCCCAAACAAAATCTAATTTATTTTACAACATGAAAAAAATACAGCATGGATTATTTAAAAGTAAAGTCATAATTACAGTGACTACAATTGAACAGATACACTGAGCAAAACTATTTTTGTCTGTAAGTTGAGAAATTGATGAAGCATGAAGGACAGATATGTATGATCAGTTGGAAAGTCTGAGGAACAATTTTAGCAAAATAAAGGGTTTGGTGTGGTTCAATGGCATTCACTCAAGAGAGTCCCTGTTTCATACTCACACTCCCGACTTAACACTTCATTGCTTTGTTAAGTCTACACCACAGTGGAGCTCTGTAAATGGTCGTCTGATTCCAGGGTTATTTGAACAGTGTCCACCAAAAGGAGTCTTATTTCATATTTTAATTTTAAGTACAGACAACTATACCTTCCTCGTAGTCTCAAACTGTATATTAATTTACTGTATAACATAGTAACCTTTTAAAAGTATAGGGTAATTGATTCCACTGTTCTCATATGAGCTTTGGAAAAACAATAATTTCTCAACTATTGCTTAAGTAAACTAGTTTAAAAATCTATTTCAGGGTCTGCATAGCAAAAATAAAGGTGAGGATACTAAATACTGGAAAAGCCAAATGACTTATTGCATGCAGTACAGCTAGTTGGTGATACTTTAACCAGCGTCATAGGCTACAGCTTAACAGTGGTGGGCAGTGGCTGCTTTTGCTATGAGTAATAACGTCCTTTGTCTCTGATACAGGAATTACATGTTTTCTGCAAGTGTCCATGGTGCTGTGGCAGGCTAACTCATAAAGCTGTATAGTCATTTGATGGGAATTCTTTGGCCTCTAGGTCTCTTGCACAGCATTAAACTTACGTAGGATGAAGTCCCAACGTTGGGCTTCCCAAAGATTCCATTTTTCTAGAAATGCAACCCTCCACCCACCCGACTCCATTCCAAACAAACACAGCATTAGGAATGCAGAGCTCCCAGAATCGATTTTCTTGTGATGTGACCACACCTCCTTCGTTAGGAGTAATTGGTTTCTTTCAGTTTGTTGGAATTCGTATTGAAAGGTAGGAATTATTTTCTCATAGGGAACTGGACTCAGAACAAAGTACAAACTTGAAGCTGTCAGCTAAAATCGTGCTCCTTTATGTGGATGAGGAAGCAGAGAACCAGTTTGTACGTTATTCATAAGATGACATATGTCTCATTTTGTCTGAGACATTCCCTGCATACATCTGTTGTCTCAGTATAATTATTAACAGTGTCTTCTCTCAAAGTGTCCTGATTTGGAAGCTAAATTATATGGTCACCCGAATAACTCAAGACTCGTTAGTGGCAAGTGATAGATGCTTAACTTGAATAGCAAATGCCTAGATAACATTCTGGGTCGAGGCATTCAAGGTAAGACATACAACTTTAAAGTATTTGGAGAGTGAAGGCACAGCATTTCCTCTAATTGGAGCCTTCCTAGTTTACAGGCTCTTCCTCCCACTTATGTGTTGACACTAGCTATGACGGCTACAAAACCTTTCCTTTCCCATTCTCTGGCCACAGACTTTATGAATACCCAGGTTAGGCAGTCTTTCTGTGTGGATGCTATTAAAATGCTGTGAGTGTCATTGGGATTTTGACTCACAAGTCATGCATTCATTCTCTATATGAACTAAAGTCAACTTGCAGGGAGAAAGAGGAATGAAATGGCACAACAAACAGTAGAGCAGAGAGAGGAAGATACCTTGGATTTCTTATGCTTCAATCCCTGTTGAGTCTGCCTCTCAGGTGCATTCTTGCCTTTAGGTTCTATAAGATGCCACAATTGCTTCATAATTATACTATCTTTATGCTTAAGTTCTCCACAAAATCTTTCTATAATTTGTAATCCTTCAAGTCTTGATGCAACCCAAAATCTAAACTCAAAATTTGCAGATTTAATTTTCATTTTTGATCAGATCAGTAACTGGAATTTATGCTCTTACTACATGAACATTGAGTGCTTAATGTATGCTGGACATTGTTCTAGCTTCAGGGAAGGCAGTGAGTAAAACAGACATATTCCTCCCTTCCTGAAGTCATCATTACCAATAATTACAGACGTGCGATCCTTCCCATTCCGCTTCAGATAATTGATTACATAATCTAATAGTATATTCGGAATCTTGTTTATGTATTCCAGGTATTTACAGACTGTGAAGAGTCACTGAAATGTGGATTCTCTGCTCGAGAATGGGTGCAGATTTGGAAACATGTGAAGAGATATTTTTTAACCAAAAATATACATATGTAATATTATAAGATGTAAGGTATTGTTAGAATAGGGTGGTTTTTTTTTAAATATGCTTTATAGTTTCATTAGCTTTTATATCCTTCTATGATCATGCCTTTGAAATGGGTTTTACATGGTCGTTGGGCAGACTAGAATGGAAGACAGAATTCTACTATGTAAGCCAAACCTCTACTGAGAACGTATTTTTTTCTTAAAAGTGTATGTGTGTGGGAAGATTGTACCAGACCCGGGAAGTAACTTCAGAGGTGATCTGGAGGCAAGGGACGGCTGAGATTGTTTTCTTGGGCTGAGTGGGTGAGGCAAATAAGGAAATAGACGGACTGCTTCTAGTGTTCCCTTCTTAAGGGAACCAATCATTGTGTTCTTTAGTATTTATTAATTTAACTTCACTAAATGTAATTCCCAAGGACAGAACAGTCCAGCGGTTTTCCTTATTGTATGCGCATCAAGTTGACAAATGAGGCAGAACAAGCATTGGAGTTAGACCAGCACTACTTCGGCCCTGGAGGGAACTTCTGAAAATAACCTGGGTCTAGTTTAGGACTTCTAGGAATGTGGATGGAAAATCTTCCAAGTTTACTAATGAGTTGGGCTTGCAGAGTTTTGACAACTTCACATCAGCCTTTGGGATTCTAAATAGGCGATATTATGCTGCATATAACCCAGAAAGCCTGAAACTATAGTTGACTCTCTTTTTTAAAGTCCATATAAGAAGGAAACACTAATGGAACTCCCTGCCATCCTCTCCATCTTCAGGTAGTGAGGTGAAGGAGACAAGATGTAGTTCTTCTGAAGCTGTCCACAGAGATGTCAGGTCTGTTTATAGCTACCTGGCCATGCTCACAAATGATATTGATAATCATATTGAGAGTTCACTGGGGCTGCTCACTGTTCCAGAGCTTTTCAAACTTTGTTCATTTAATTCTCATAAACACACATGACTGACACTATAATTGTCTTCATCTATAAATGAGAAAAATAAAGCGAGGAGAGTTAAAGTAACCTGCCCAAGGTCATAGCCAGGAAGTGATAGGACAAGAATTTGAACTCAGGCTCTCTGGCTGCAGAGTGCGTGCTTTGAACAATTTTTTTTTTTTTTTTTGCCTCTCCATAATGGTAGTAGGCTGGTGGCAGCCAGTGCTTTGCTCACAGTAGGTTCTCAGTGAACATTTGTTGACTAACTGACAGTTGGGCTAATGGGGAGTTCTTGATTCACCAAAAGGTGGGCTAACCCTAAAATGTGTAGGCAGATAGTGCAGAGGTAGAAGGCTCACCCTGCACTTTTCCCTCCCTAGTATCCTGCTGGAGATGGAAACTGTGGGTCTTGGGAAATATTACTGATCTTAGAACTAGAAAGTCTTTTTGGGGTCTCATTTCTCTTAAAAATAATTTGAAAGCTTAGAATCCTCTCCACATTAAAACACTCACACAAAATTTCTTATTTAATCTGTCTGAGATTGTTTAGATCTGTAGGATCTTCCAGGAACAACAGCGGTAGCTTTTGAGGAGTGACTCCGAAACTTGACTGTTGATACCTTTCACTTTCCAGTGAGTTGTATGAGTGCTTAATTCAGGGAAGACTGTATTCACATTTTACTGAGAAAACTTTTGTTTTTCTCCTTCGGGGGAAAGCTCCGTGCCAGTGTTACAGTTGGCCGTGGTCACTAGCTGGCTGCCTGGTAACGGCACCGTTTGTGCATTCCATGGCCCAGCTCCAGAAAGGCGGAGTGCTCTGCTGGGGAGCGGATGTGTGAGCTCCAGGTTTCTGACATGAACATTACTGATGATGCCCCTGCTCAAAGTCCTCATTATTACCCATGACAAATGCTGGGGGAACAAAGGGACCGTTGTCAGAACAGAGGGCTATCTGTTATTGTTAATTGAATATTTTTGATTATGGTATGAAATTGGTCAGAGTACTGGAGCATGCTGTTTAGGGCATGAGTTCATTTAGGCAGCTTCTCTTAATACGGGAACTATGCTGCACATGCTCACATCCTCACAAGCCTCCTTTATCTGGGTGGTGGTGGACAACAGCTGCAAGCTGTAGCCATCTATGTCAAGGGTTCAGTCTTTTGGATGGGGGTTGTGGGAGTGAAGAGTACAGGAAAAATGGCATGAATGTTGATATCTTTTTCACATTTACGATTCTCTGGAAAAGGATATAATTCAAATTAACAGGAAAGCCTTCCATGAGACTGTAGAAATATAAATGTGACTTATTGCTGGTATCAGTGTTTTTTAGTTCTCAGCCAAATACTAGAAGTAGTAGACACGTTTGGAGAGTGGGCTGTTGCATTATCTCTGTGAAACCACACCACATCTTTGGGCATAATGAGGGGCCGTAGGATGAGTGGAAACAATGCTGGATGGAGGGAGAAAGACCCAGATTCAGCTCCAGTTCTGCCATTAACAAGTAGTGATCATCAACAGACAGTTACCTCCGTGAGCCTCACTCAGCCAGGAAGAAGAGATGGTAAGGTTGAGTTTTAAGGTCCTTGTGAGTTCTGAAATATAATTATTTTATGAAAAGACAAGATTTCAAGTTTTCATTGTTGTCATGAGTTGTTCCAGAGCACTTGAATCTGACAGTTGAAATCCCTGAAATTTGTCTTCCGTGTTGCATTAGTGAGGGCATCGGACCTCCAAGTGCATCACAGCATCTTGGACACACATTAGGATTGTTCCACTGAGAATTGAAGCCAGCGCTTGGAATTTACTTTTAAATTTCTCTGAATTTTACTTTTAGGATCAAGAGCAGGACATTCTTAATTTATGCTGTGTTTTTCTTTTGCAGTGTGACAGATATTCAGATAATAATTCAGGTAATAATAAGACCTATGCCTCTGAGTTTTCTCGCCTAAATTCAGTCTAATTATTTCCTTACATAACTTTTATAATAATAATTGTTATTATTTTCTTTTATCTGTGAAGTTCTGGGAAGCACTTGGGCCAGTTGATTGTAAGATGACCTAACAGAAACGTCCTTGTTTAACTGAATTATTTACTTATCATTTAAGCCATTTCATTTCCATGATCTTAAATTTCCCAAATATCAGCTTCCTATATCATGACCTATAGACATTCTAGGAAGCCTACAGTCAAAGCACAGAGTGGAACATTTAGCAAAGAATATAGAAGAAAAAATAAAATAAATCAACTTTTATTGTACTTATGCTTTAAAAAAGCCAGGGGTAGGGGGCATGCTATGTTTTGATGCTAACATGTACAGCCTGAGGGGGAAAAGCACGGAGGTATTAATGATGATGCTATAAATTATCTGGATATCACATTAGATTTTGGTGTTTTGGTTCAAAATCAAAATTACAACCTTATCACAAAATTTTAATATATTCATTTGAAAACATTCAGTTGAAAAGCTATATAATGATAAAATGTTTTTGTTTCTTCCCACAACTACCTGGTGGTGATTTTGTGGATCCTTTCTCTTAAGGTTAGGATTTCTGTCACATTCTGGTCTCCTCTAGAGGTCTATTCATGAAGTCTTGAATAGCTTGATGCAAAGGAAGCCATTTTTTGATAGACATTTTCAGACCTGTTATCCAACTGCAGAAATAATAGCACAGGACAGGTCATTAAAAAAAACTGTTGGACTCTAATGAGAGAAATGTTACAGAATCTTTTTAATTTATTTTGAAATTATTTTTCTTGGTTATTTAGTTTTAAATTAATATAGTAACCTATGATACTTAGGTTTGGATTAAACAAAAAGGTAAAACACTAAATGAGAAATATGCAATGGTAGCTATGAAGTAAAGCCATGTTAATGTAAATAAAAGGGCCAGAAGAGAGTCCAGTGTTAGTAAATGGTAATTAACAAAGCTATAGGGCTTTTTAAAATTATTACTAGAATTTTACTGTTTCTGCTTAAATTTAGTTCATCAAATGTATAATAATCACATACTGCTGTTAGGGCCAAATATTTCTATGTCACAGTCTTGAAACCACAGCAACCTCTCCTGTTAAGTCTCCTCTCTGTTTCTTTCATTTTCTTGGATGATGTTTTTAAAAACGTGCCCATAAAACAATTATTCTAAGGGTGGTTAATAGGTATATTTTTTAAAAAAATGGTCAGATAAGCTTAGGTAGTAGAAGTTGTGAGGAATTAACAATGATTCTTTCCAGCAGGGTGTGCTGGAAACATTAAGTTAATGTCCTTTGTGATTCTCTGAGAAGGGAATATGATTTGTATTATTTCCTAAACTTACTTGACTACTTTTTGGGAGTGGGGTATCTTGTGGAACCAGAGTTCATAAATGACACTTGGTGAAACTCTTGCTCTTATACTTTGAAATATTTCTTTAATGACTATATGGTTCCCTATTGTTGAATATCCACTCATGGATTTGGATCCAACTATTCAACTTCCTCTCTTAGAGAACTCAGGAAATTTTATCAGATAGGAGTCAACTCTGTTTCATTGACCCTTTTTCTAATATACTAGCTGGAGCCTCACTTTCAAGGGACCATCTTAATCTGCCACCAGATTATACGGCACAAGTCTGAGAAAGAAGATCTTGGGAAAATATGTGGCAATTCTATATCCATTATCTTCCCACCATAGTCCATACTTAGGAGTGAGCCGAACAAGGAAGATTACACAACTGGGGGAGGCCTAGGGAGACCCCTTTTCCCTTCTCCAAATGATCACTTGCTGGAGATTCCTGAAATTCTACTTTTGGAGTTTTATTTCTTTACATTGAAACAATGAGTATGGCTCTTGCAAATGGCCCTGGAAATTTCACCATGTGCTCTGCTTTAATAAATCACTGTGAAATTCTTTCTTAGATCCTTTTTATACAGACAGTTGAGACAGAGCGTCTGGGATGAGGTGAAGGAAGGTCACCAAGCAGTTGAGGGTAGGAATGGAAGACGTAGGAAACTGGTGTCTTAGAAATTGGAGTTAGGTGGGGGAAACTTGAGAGATGGAGGAGCATCTAGGTACTTCCTGTGCTTCATGGTTTTGTCTCTGTTAACTTTACTGCTGGTTTTTTTGTTTGTTTGTTTGTTTTTTAGAATTGTTATGAGCCAAGCATCCATGTGTGTATTCGAGGTTGGATACTGAACCTATCGATTTAGATAGATAAGTCCTGTGCCCTTTAATGGCTTATAACAAAGCCAAACAACCAACCAGAAGGACTTACCAGTAAGAATCATGTGAAAGGTGGTGAAATAGCAAATCTGTGAATTAATAAATTACAATATCTATAGCTTACAGTGTTAGTGGATTTTTTAGGTTGAATCCTGCGTCAGTTACTATCTTGGGAAGAATTGTGGACTCATTTTTTATTTGAAAATAAAAGAAAAACTTCCAGAAGAGTCATCTTCTATACATTGAAAGAAAAAAAATTTCTGGGGAATGTTAAGTATAGGGACTATGAAGAGAAAGGGAGATATTTAATTGAAGATGTGGAGTTGAAGTTGGAAAATAAGGACAAGGATTTGCCAAAATACTCTCGTCAGGACTGATAAAGAAAAGGAAATATGTAGACCTTGACTTACCGTTGGTTTTCTGTCTGATTTTCTGCACAGAAATAGAAAGTCTTGAACTCTTCAGATGGCGGTTTGAGTTCAATTACTGACTGCTTGAAGCTAAAGGTCTGCTCATTCACCCTATATCCTTGCAGATATAGGCCACCTACAGAGAGTGAAATCAAAAAGCAAGTGAGGAGACTAGGGAAAGAGTAAGATACAGAGAAAGTCTGAAAAAGTGTCATTTTGTATCTGAAGGAACCTCTAGTCAAGGTGTCTCATTTTATAGATGAAGAAACTGAGACTCCAAAAGAGTCTATAATTTAAGGTCATCCACTAATGATTAATGGCAAGACTGGCAACAAAGTTTGGAATATATCCTGTCTTCTCATTACCTGTTCAGTATTTAGCTCTGTGTTACCATGGGCCTAAAGTACCTTCTTTACCTGGAGGACACATTTTGAAATAAATTTTTCTGTCTAAGAATGACACCTACAATATTATGTTAGAGGAAAAATTAAATAGTATTTTCTTGGACAGAACAATTAAGACATCTTGAAGCATAATGAAGATGGCCAGCAGTTTCTACAACCAACATAGTTCCTCACATTCTTTGTGCATATGCAAAGCACATGTAAAATATGAACCCACAGGGTGATACGAGGAAGCTGACTTGAATTAAAATGAGAATGAATGACTGGTTTTGAAAGATAATTTCTTCCCCATGGTCCTTAGGATCTATGTTAGTGGTTATTATCTACTTGGACAGAATTTTGTTTACATTATTTGGGGGTCAGGGAGGAGGATATTGGTCTAGGAGAAGTTGCAGAAAAATCAAAACCCTAGTGTCTTCTTTATGGTATCTTGATGTTGTGAGGTGACCTGAATCTCATGTAGATACTCAAGCAACAACGTGAATAGCAATGATTAGATTTTAAATCTCTTTCTTGTTCTTGCTATGTCTTGTTCTCATCTCTCATTTCCTCCTCGAGAGCCACTTTCGTGCACCATACTAACAAAGAAAATGCCAAAATACAACTTGGATTTTTGCTGCTCTACTGAGTAAGTATTCTTTGCCAGTGTGGTATGCTACTAAGGGACTGTGAAGGGAAACTTTGGCCCCTTTAAATATAGCTCATTTTTGTTTTTCTTTTAGTTATACTTGTTTCCAATGTACACTGTCAGGAAGTCATAAATTTTTCTTTTTAAACAGAATGAGTGACTTTTGGACTTTAAAAATTATTTATTTTGTAAAGAAGATTTAGATGTAATAGTAAATTCTTTGAAATTTTTCATTTAAAAAGAGTCTGTTTTAGAACTAGCTTCTAGGAAAACATACATTTTAGAAATGGCTAGAGTTTTTTCTTTTAGTTGGCCCCAGTAAAATGGTATTTACCAAAATCAGAGAGTGACTTCTTTCTTTGAGCTAGGTAGTTACAAAACAACTGTACCGAGATATCATTTATACACTATAATATTCACCCATTTAAAGTGCACGATCATTGATTTTTAGTTTATTTATAAAGTTGTGCAACTATCACCATGATCTAATTTTGGAACATTTCCATTGCCTCAAAAATAACCTCCATACCCATTTAGCAGACACTTGCCATCTGCTGCCCCATCCTAATCCCAGGCAATCTGAACCTACTTTTAGTCTCTAAAGATTTGTTTTTCCTGGGACACTTAATATAAGTGGAATTATATGCTATGTAGTCTTTTGTGTTTGGAGTCTTTCACTTAACATGAATAAACCTTGAAAATCATGCTATATTATGTATCAGTACTTCACTCCTTTTTATTGCTGAATAATATTCCATTGTATGGATATACCACATTTTATTTATTTGTTCGTTAGTTTGGACATTTGAGTTTTCAATTTTTTGGCTATTATGAATAATGTTACAAATATTCATGTGCAAATTTTTGCATAGATGTATGTTTTGGGGGTATATACTAGATGTGGAATAAGCAATGTGCCAGATTTCAGGGCTATAGGATACCTAAAGATATATCAGAAGGTTGTTTTGCTGTCTTAATTCTCTGCTCCAAAGAATAGTACACAGCATTTATATTACTGTACTGGTTTCTGGCTTCTCCCTGCTTATGAGATTTCCTTTTCTCTTATGTCTGAGTAGATATGAATACCTTCCTTCGACCCTACTCATTTTGAGAATGGATAGAAGGTTATGTCCAAAAGATGTCTGTGACAAATAGAAAAGTCACTGTTTCCTTTTCTAAACAGTTACAGGGTAAAAATGATTGGGAGTAAAGACATCCAATTATAACCCCATTATCTCATTTGAAGTGACCTCATTGGGTTGGTCTCTACCTGTCATTATGTGGCAGCAGTAAATAGCAAGCTGGCACAGTGTTTGGACAGAGATTTCTCACAATAACTGTGCAAGCATTATGTGCTCCATCTGTTGCAGTAATGTAAAATATATCTGAGAAGTGCATGCAGACCTTGATGTGATTTATTCAAGAATAATAGTTACCAGTCACAATTTGTTACTTCCAGCTCTTGCTGGAGACAGATAAAAGAGAAAAAAAATTATCAGGTATACAGTAAATGACAAGGGGCTTTAGGCCTATGAAGAGGCACTTGACTAAAGGGCTTCTTCAGTAATGGCTTTTAAATATTAGCAGGCACAGGCCAGCCAGTGATACATACTTTCAAAGTATTAGCACTTTCCTTGACGGTGAGAAAAGACTTCAGGGAACTAACTGACTGGGGCTATTTCTACAAGTTCCCCAATATACATTAAAGGCGTGTTAAGCTGAAAGTAAGATGTGTGCAGCTAGTAAGTAAAATGATTTTTAACAGGAAATCAGGGCTGTATTGCTTCTCATGTCTTGTGTTTTCCCCTCCTTTCACTCTTATCTTTTCCCTGCATCCTCTTTGTTGTCCTCAGTGTTCTCTCAGCATCTCGTGTGACTGTTACAAGAAACGTCATGCCCCAGATACTACGGATACCTACAGAAATAAGAACTATCATATGAAGTCTCCCAGATCTCTAATAAAGAATATAAATCTGTGGAATAATGCATAAAATAAAATAAAGTAAACAAAACAAAACAAAACGGTAAAGCAACTGAGATGCTACAGCCAGGGGAAGTAGTGACCTGAGAAGGCAAAGTCTTAATAACAAAGCAACTAATATGGCAGGTGTATTTCAAAGATAATTAAAAGGAAATAATCTTCTTTAAATACTCTGTTTTTAAGATTCAGAACAAAAAATTGACCATTTGAAAAGCAAATATGCAGAGACAGTGTTTTTGTACAATAGTATTTTCCCACCTTTTTTGGCTGTGGTCTAAAGAGGTAATGAATACAGACCTCTACATGTTTTTATACAATTGAACCAAAAGTTTTTTGAAACATTGTGATGTACCGTGATATTTTCTATTCAATTAGATTCCATTCTGTTGTTTTTTAAATACTGATCACAACTTACTACATTGAGTGCATGACTCAGTAGTTGGATGAAACCTGCAGCTTGTTAATTACTGCTATGAAAGATAATCGAGGCCTCCTTCAAGGTTACGACCATCACAGGGCCAGAGAACAAGGAACCAGACCAGGGTGGGATGTGCAAGAGCCGAGCACTGTCCAGCACAAGTAAAGGAGAAAGTATAGATGAGACCAGCCCTAAAGTCATTCTCCTAGCATCACCTAGAAGAACTGAAAATGAGTATTAGCACTCTGTATAATCTATATGAATATAATAATACATTCAAATTCATATTCCATGCATGTAAAAATGATTAAGTTTAACTAAGTATTTTAGTGCCTGCAGTGTTCATGGCACAGCATAGGTTCAGCCATCCTCAATACATTTCTCTGCTGTCCTCACAATTCGTTTGTTTTTTTGTGGTAAACAGTTGGACTGGGTAGACCCTGGCTATTACACTCAGTGTGGTGATGTCTCGTGTGCAGAGACCAGACACACAGCACTACTGACTGAGTACTACTTTATTAGAAGACTAACTTCTGTCAGGGAGTGCTACACAGAGCATTATGGCTAAGAGTTTGGTCTAGGATTCAGATAGCACTTGTTCACATTTTATCTCTGTCGCTTAATAGCTGGGTGACCGATGACCTGTTAGTTAACTTCTCCAAGCCTTAGTTTCTCACTTATAATCGGGCAATAACAGTGAATGTTTTGCAAATGTTAGTTACATATAATGAATATAAAGAGCTTATCCAAGTCCTACACACATAGGAAGTATTCGACAATACATATTAACTTTCTCTGAGCAGGGTGGTCCAGGCCTCTGAAAAAGATGTGGCTCATGAGGGCAGTGATTTTTGTGGACAGTGGAGAGGGGATATTGATTTTGGGATTTTCCCACAGTTGGTTTGGATATGCCTCTATCCTATCTTGAGTTTCATTGTGTGGGATCACTGACTGTGAGCCTTAGGTCGTGATCTAAGCTAAAACGTACAAGAAGATTGAAAATTCAGGACTCTTAGGAAAAGGATGTAAATCTGAATTTAAAATTCAAATCTAGGAAAGGGTAAAGGACTTCAGAATTCCTACACAGCCAAGTTAATGCTGAAGAAGGGTTAGCAGCTGATTAACCCTGGGAGAGCTTCCATCTGGATCCAGCAGCTGTCAGGGTGGGAGTGGGGAGGGGGTGGCGGTTAAGTGCACCTTCTGGAACAAGGTGCATACTTAGGCAAATGGTATCTTCTATTTGAGGAAGAGTAGAGTCATGTAAAGACAAAAATCACAGGCCTTTATTTTAGAACCTGGCTTAGATATAAAATTTCTGTTGGAATTTCAATAAGGAACATGTTCTTTTAATCCATATTTGAAATAATTTGGGCTAGAAATTGAGGGCCTATGAAGAATATTCAAGAAGTATGGCTGGAAAAAAGGGAATGTTTTGGATTAAATATTTTTGTTAGCAACAAAATAATACATTTTCAAGAAAGGAATTAACAATTAGATAGAAAATAGATAACTTACAGCTGGAAAGGGTGTGATAAGACAGAAAGCCCAGGTATCTGGTGGCCTGAGTTCTGGTTTTGCCTTTGAGACAGGTTTTCAATCTTCCAGTCTTTCTCCACTACTAAATGAGGATTTACTGACACTTCATGGGAATAATGGTCAATTAGGGCAATTTAATTGTTCATTCATTCATTTATTCATTAAACATACATAACATAGAGTCATCTCTGAGCCTGTAATCCCTTAGAAGAGATGAATAGGCCAGCTAGAGATAAAACACAAAGTTGAGGATGGTAAGTGTCACAAGATAGGTAAGTGGAAGTTCAGAAAAGGAAGATGCTTTGTGGATCTAGCACCAGCTGGGTGGGGTTGCTTTCTAGAAGAGAGGGCTAGCATTTGAATAAGCATTTGAAGGACTGGTAGAGTCTGGACAATGTGTGCTGTGGAATCAGTAGGTAGAGAATGTTTCAGGGAAAGGAACTAACACAAGCAAAGACATGGGGTCAGAAAAATGTTCAAGACGTGGGGTGTGCTAAGCAAGTAGAACGTGACCATGTTTGGGTAGAGTACAGGGTGCTTTGACAAAAGGAGTGGAGAGAAAGCCAGAAAGAAAGGTTTTGAGACAGAGTATAAGGCCTTAGAGTGCTCTGGAGGCAGCAAAGACCAAAAGTTCTGGAAAGATAGGTGAAATGGTAAAGGATGAATACAAAGAAACCTTTCAGTTTTTCCTCCTTGTGTGTTTTTTCTTTTGGTTAATGTGACTTAGGTTATCTGGGTTCAAATTCTATCTTCACCGTTTACAAGCTAGAGGAACTTGGACAAATGATTCGACGTTGCTAAGCACCTGCTTAAAAAATTGTAGGTGGGCGAATAACCTATTTATAGGATTGTTGTAGAAATTACATGAAATGATAAGTAAAAACACTTGAGTGACCAGTACTCACCAAAAGATAATTCTGCTTTTACTTCTATTAATTTTAGGCCATTTATTAGTAGCTGTTTCCCAGCTGTACAACTTTTCTAAGTAGGGCCTTCTCTGATATTTCAGAATAAGGGAAGCCACCTAGTGGCTGTCATTACCGTTTTAAACTCTTGGAAGCAGTAGCTGTCTCTAGGCCCCAGGGGTTTGGAATCACTTGGTTAATATTTAAGTTTGGAGTAATCTGAGCACTAAATCCTAAACATTCCCTTTCTTTCTATTGAAACAGTCTCTTGAAAGTGAATTTCATAGATCTGTTAATTAAACTAGTCCAGACTTCTACGGTGATACCCTATAATAAAAGCCCCAGTCAGTGACTACTTTAGAGGTTTGCTTTGTTTACCTTCATTCCCATCCTGGTATCAGGGGCTTAAAGTTGTGAGGCTACTGTTGTGCAGAGTGACGTTAAATAGGAACAGCCTCTTCTGTAAGTGCTTAAAGATGCGAGCTATCTCCTGATAGTTGAATAATACCCTGGGTTATGTTTTAATACTCTTAAAATGCAAGGGTTAGTATGGGAAAGAGAATCTTGAGTGATGAGAAATGGACCGTGGTGTGATGCTCACTTTACACCTCTTTTGTACCCTTCCAAGAAGGTTGAAATGGTCACCAGATCCCTCCTTCCCATTTGGCATGGCTGTCTAGCTTAATTTAACATAATCGTTTATGCTAAAAAAGGAAATTAAATTACTGAGATTCCAGGATATTCACTACTGCTAATTATTTAAGGATTATTCATTTGGGGAAAAGTCCAACTGCAAATAAAACATCCATAACTTCTTTTGTCAAAAATCACAAGAAGGTAAATAATCTTTCTTATAGAAATCATGCACAATTACTTTATTTTAAAATCATATTGTTTATTTACTTATTTTATATATATAGCTTTTAATATATTAAAATATTTTATGTATTTATAGTATTAATATATTATATGTAATTTAAAAAATATATGTACATTTAACATTAGAGAGCTTTTTGTAGAGAGTGCTTTATATGCAGGGCTTAAGTAACTTCAATGGCAATTACCTCATTTAATATTCACAACAGTCCAGTGAAATAGATAACTGTTTCCACTTTATAAATGAGGAAACTAAGTTTTAGTTAAGTAACTTGCCCAAGGAAAATGAATGTTCTTTCCGTTACTCATTTGTCCAAGATGAACATACTGTGAGAAAAAGATGGAGTCTCTATCCAAGAAAACTGTTGGTGTTGACTCTGAATGTCATCAGTGACCCAAAATGAAGGGGTGCGTTTTTGTTTCTCAAAGCAGTGAAAGCGTGAGGTTCGGCATCCAGGCTCTGGGGTTAGCTAGGCTGGATTCCGACCTTGGCTTCGTTGCCTACTACTTGTGCTCTTGTCAAGTTGTGTGGACTTTCAAGCCAGTTTTCTGATCTATAAAGTGGGAGTAATAGCAGTCCCTCTTGTCTGGAGGATAACTAAACAAAGTCACACAGCACAAAGCTTGGTGGAGGCTATACACAGCTAAGGTGCCATTACCACCTTGATTGTCACTACCATTATTTCAGGTGAAAGTGGAGGCCCTACCTGAGGCCTGGGTGGAGCGAATGCTAGCGTAGACATACAGGCAGCCATCCTTCAGGACGCAGTAGCGCTGGACCCACGTGTCTGTGCTCCTGTCCAGCTGGTGCAGAAGGCCCAGGCACTCTGGATTCTTGATAGCCAGGGGCGGGAGGCTGCTGTTGTGCAGAGTGACGTCTTCCCAGACATGGTTCTGCGGGTGTGGCACAATGGGATCCTCTGAGTGGTCATCCTGTGCCGACGGTCATCGACTCCCAGAGCCAGTGGCCTCAGCACCAAGGCTGACTTCAGAGGAGCCGCTGCCCTAAATGACTCTATTGCTAAGGCAATCTGAATGCTTCAGCAGTGAGCCAGACAATCTGCATTTATCCACTGGCCATAGAAAACGTCTCCCTTTTCATGTCCAGAGACATCCCTTCTCTTTGGCTTCTATTCTTTTGTGAGGAAATCAAAAGAGTACCAGTGATGTATAGAAAGGAAATGGAAATGGACACCTCAGCACAGACTGTCTTTAAAGGCCCTGTCTACGAGTGCTGGCCCCAGTGTGCTTTCTTACTCACTAATGGGATTGTCCTTCTAGCCCTGTTCCTGGTAGGTTTGCTGCGACTAGTAGCAGCCCCTGGTTCATTCTTTACTTTATCTAGCACTCCCATTTGTGCAAAGGAACAAGTTAAATGCCCCAGGCCTGATCAGGCCTTGGGCTCTTATGGTCACGGATGTGGAAGGCCCATGACAAATCAAGATCCTCTACCCTGGAGGGCAGCCCTCAGTCTTGAGAGAGAGGCAGACTTTTTCTGGGAACTTGACCTGAGGTAGGGGGCATTGTGCTTCATCCCTTTATCAGAAGACCCTGCTGGGCACTAGCCAGTTTTCCTTCTTTATTTGGTTTCATTTTTGCTGTTTAGTTTTAACAGGCAGTGCAAAAGATTTCAGAATGCAGAACTGGCTGGATTCTTCGCTGTGAAGTGGGAGCCTGCTGGGAGTTGGGGTATTCCTTTTTCACTCTGCTGCAGACACTCTGAGTGCATTAGCAGAATAGATCCCTCTTAAAAATATCAAGGTTCATTACGATGATGTGTTGGAGAGATGGATGAGTGTATTGAGCATTGTGTTCCAGGTAAAATGAAGCACAAATCCTGCTGTTTGTCATATGATGGTGCCACTGGTTATTCTGAAAGGACAGTCACAGGGCATGGGGTCATATATTTAAGTTCAAATAATCCAAATTTTCCTGAATGTACAAGAGCCAAAATATGTAGAGAGGATAATTGGTAGTAAATACCTTTTTCTTGTGTGCCGTTCTGTGAGGAAATGAGCATGTTTAAAGGAAATCTGTACGTTTATTACAAGTCATATCCACAGGATAAAACTGAAACAATTGACTATCAAAGCAATGTCTCCCCGCCTTGGCTAGGTCATCACTCAGTAAGAGGGGCATCAGATACCTTGGGGACTGAAGTGGTGACTCACTTGTTGATGTTACGAAGTTATACATCAGTTTGTAGGTCAAATCTAGATTAAAACTTATATGGCTTCAAGGCTGGGAGTCATGAATAGGCAGAAACGGTGAAAGTTAGCCCACTATGTCTCCAGAACAAGAGCATGAACATAAAGCCCTGCATAAGGCACTCATTTTCTAATAAGCTGCTTGTCCTGTAGCACTATCCCAAGACATAACCCTGAGCCCTTGTTCTTAGGGAGTGGAAAGAAAACACTAGCCATGGTTTAACCGCCTGGGGAACTACTGGACTGTTCTCTGAGAAACAGAAATTCCACCCCAGTCTGAACCACCCACTGAGCTCACTGAGAGGAACGTCATACGAACCCCTGAAAACAGAAAGAACAGCAGGGATACAAGCACCTCCATGAAATCTGAGTAGGAAATCCTGTTGACTTAAACTCCTCTTTCCCACCTTTTAGGGCAGATCTGAGAAGTCCCAGGGTTGACTGCATGATGTCTAGCTTGACCCTTGCCCTCTCTGAGGAGAACAGCAGAATGCAGGCAGAGATAGGTACTGAGGACAGCTTACCTGGTGGATGGGGTGGGCTGCTTTGTCCATGGCCTCAAGCCACCTGAAAGATAGTAAGATGAGAGGCGCTTTCCTTCAGAGGGGCTTATTTTTTTCTCTGAAACCCATCGTTCACACAGAAGAGTCCTGAGGCTCAGACATATTTCATGGCGCTAAGTTCATAAGAGCAACACATTCTTACAAAATTGGTGTTACAAAGTAGCAAAATCCCACACCACCAGGCATACTTAAAATAAGTTATTCTCTTCCTTCTCCTTTTCTATAGTTTAATTAGTGCCTAAGAGAAAATTTATTCACTATTTTACCAAGGTATGTGAATTTATTAACACCAGCAGGGCTGATAACAACTGGCGTATTAACTATAAGGCATTGGCTACTAACATATGGAAGGACTGGGGACTAGCTGCTGTCCTAAGCCACCTCTCCAAGTGTTCCCTGCATGTAGTGGCCACCTTTAGGGCACCATTAGTGCCCCTACTTGAGGACTGAACTTTCTTAGTCTTGTCTCATTGGCCAGGTACCAACCTATCTATCTCATCCCATCTTGCCAGTCTTTTCCATACTGCTTGATTTTCTCCCCAAAGCTTGATTTATTCCCTCTGCCCTTCTCTGTTCCTTATATTCTTTTGTATGTGTATCTGATGCTATACCACACCCTTCATACACTCCTCCCCAGATTTGGACACCTCCTCTCCCCGCCATCAATCCCTTTGCCACTTTGTCTTCTCCTGTAGCACTTCTTAATTTCTATTTTGCATTAAAAATACTGGAGTAGATGTCCAACCTTCTAGGTTCAGAACTTGGTTCAGAGCAAGGATTGGTTCTTAATCATACTGATAATCTTTAGAAACTTTAAAACAATGTCTTGGACGTATTAGCTGTATGATAAATATTTCGTCTGTGAATTGGAATGCAATTAAGTTGCTATCATTCTACTTCCCTGTTTATCTTTTAAAGAAGTACGCATTTGAATACATAATGTTCCATAAATAGGGACAGAATATCTTTTGCCTAAGAGGTTTCAGACCTAGGGCTCTCCTTAAAACTGGAGCTGAGTCCAAATTCTCTTAAAGAGATATGATATTCTTCTAAACCCTGTTGATCCATTAGCATGTTGTCATTATCTTCCTCTCCCCATTCCATCCATCCTTCACCCTCAACAGTTCTGAGCTGACTTACTAGGTTGACCCACGATCTCCATTCCCTCAGGATAACACACTGAATAATGCTCCGAAGTTGCTGAATGCTTCGAGTTTGTAGGTTACCCCCTTAGAATGCCTTCACACTTCTACCCTGCAACAAAGTTATATGCTCACAAAATGTAACTGGATTAATTCTCCAGGAAGCTACATTATTATTATTATTTATTTTGCTGACTTCACTGTGGTTTATTAAATTATAACCCTACTACATTGTTTTTATACCTCAGACTATCCATCCAACTAGCTTAAAATTTATAAAGCTGGCAACTTTTTTGGGATACTAGATGTGAACCTTGGTAGAAGTAACCTTTCTTTTTTGGGGGGAAATGGAGAGATCTAAGGTAAATGAGTTAGGAGATGATGCTTCTGTTCTTTGAAATTGTGTTAGGAAAGAATCTGGCAGAATAATGAAGAACTAAACTTCTCATACGTAAGAAAAAGATAGTTTATTGACTCATGCTGTGCATTTGCTGTTCCCTTCTCTACTTGCAGTCCCAAGAATCTGTAAGATTACTGTTGAAGAAGCAGTCCCCCACTGATGTGAAGCCAATAGATAGAAGAATAATCAATTACCTTTTCATTTCTTGGTTTGAGGTTGCACAGAGGCAAAAAGTTCTACTTCCAGACTGAGGCACACAGTTAAACACAAATGGTTTTCCCAAGCTGCTATCAATGCCAACTTCTGCACCTTCTAATTTTATTACCTCTAGAGGTGGGCATTTTCCTTCATCCTGTAATTGATAAAGAAGAGATTCATCATGGCCACTGCAACTAAGCAGATAAGAGAGAAAATGAGAGTGAAAAGGAGAACTAAAGTTATTTTTTTTAATTGATTGTTCTGAAATGAAAATAAACCCAAAATGAGTGTTTGTAGATTATGTTCTCCATGATACATTATATCAAACTCCAAATTTCCAGCCATGATATTTTTCCACATACCTTTCCCAACAGAAAAAAGAACATCAAAAGAAATTGATATTACAAAATATTTGTGGTTGGTAGTGACATGAGATCTCTAGTTAGTGTCTGTAATTAATAGGTATTTCCATACTTGTGTGTCAGGCCCTCTTCTTTACATCTATTAGTTGATTTGTCATCACAAATGCTCATGAAGTAAGTTACTTTTATTATTATTATTATTTTTTACAAATCAGGAAACTGTAGCATAGACAGAATAAAGAACACTTTTCTTTACATGATAATACTTTAAAACATGAATGTGCTACTAAAATCAGTTTATAGATAAATATTTTGCTATTTGTATTTATTTTGCAATTACGTATCAAAATATCCTGTCCATTATTCACATCTTTTCTAAAAACGGCTATATTGAGGTATAATTTACATACCATAAAGTCACTCATTGTAACATATACAGTTTAGTGACTTTTAGTACTTTGTTTACAGAGTTGTGAAACCGTCGCCACAATCTAGTTTTAGAACGTCTCCATCAACCTCCAAATTTTCTTTGAGTCTGTTTGTAGTCAGTTGCCACTCTTGCCCCTCCAGTTTTGGCAATCACAAGTCTGTTTTTTTCCCCTATAAAGTTGGCATTTCTGAACATTTTATGTAAGTGGAATCATACAGTATATGATCTTCTTTCACTTAGTGTAATGTTTTTAGTTTTCACCCATGTTGTAACACTTACTAGCACTTCATTCCTTTTTATTGCTGAGCTGTATTCTGTTATATGGATATGCTTCATTGAGTTTATCCATTCACAAGTTGATGGAGTTTTCTTACCAGTTTTGGGCCATTTTGAATAATGCTGCTCTGAAAATCTGTGTACAGATCTTGTGTGGACATACACTTTCATTCTCTTTGGTAGGTTACTAAGAGTGAAACTGCTGGGCCATGTGGTAAGTTTTGCTTTGTAAGAAGCTGCCAAACTGTTTTCCAAAGTGGCTGCGTGGCTTTACACTCCCACCAGCAGTGCATGAGTGTTCCCGATTTTCCACACCCACACCAGTACTCTGCATTGCTTGTCTTTTGACAATGGGCATCCTCCAGGGTGTGTATTGGTTTCTCCCAGTGATTTTAATTTGCATATTTCTAATGATTAATGCTGTGGAACACCAACTAGCCCAGAGCGGTTCTTAACCCATCCTTTGAGATGCTAATGAAAACTTTGGACACTCCCTCACCACCAAAATACTTGTATGTGTATGCATTTGGAAGAAATTTCTTGCAACTCATAAGTGGACGGATATATATTCTCCCACTAAAAGTAGTATCTCATAGTTGTATGACACTGTGTACAAATGTATGAAACATTTTCATAGACCCTGTTTTTATTATCCCCTTTTCTTCACAACTACTCTATAAAGTAGGAAGCTAATGTTATTCGCATTTTCTAGAGGAAGAAACTGAGTTTTGATGAGATGCCCCAAGGCTACATAGACAGAAACAGAGCTTAAGCACTGGTTTTCTGGCTCTGTCTTCCACACTACTTCTCTCACATGTCTGGCTTCTTGAGCCACTACAATTTGGAAGATGGCTGGCTCTTAAGGTCAGCAGTTGAAAACTGTCGTATTTACATTTTAGGAGACAGACTATTTCCTGAAGCCATCAGCTTTCCTGGAAAAGAGACAGAGATATAAAATGTTGTCTGTTCTGGTAAATATAAGGAAGGTAGCGCATCTTATAATAATTGGACATGGCCAATAATATGACATTAGAAAACAGAAGAATGTATTTACATTTGCTTTAATAAGTATAAAGTCTTTGCATGTCTGTAAAGAGAGGCAAGTTTTTGTATTTTTTCCCAGGAACATCCTAAAGTGTAAAAAGAAATGCAGAAACATAAATGAAGCTTGGAGATTTTATTCTATTATTAAGTGACAGATGCTAAGAGCAAACAGTCAGTGGGTCTGCTTTCCTTTGGGCCCATTATGCAGGTAAGATAATAGTGTATGTTAGTCTATCAGTGTCAGCACTATTAGGTTACTGTGGAGCTGCCAGTGTTCTCCCACATCCTTTGCCATAGGACAACACAAAGGAGTACACTAACATGCCGTATGACGCACAACCAAGAAAAGGACCTCAAGTCATTTACGAGTCTCTTTCCCTCTGCTCAAGTTGCATTTGTGTGAGGAGAATGTATGATTCTTGAATAAACTAGATTAAAAATGAAGACCGCTATCTCTTACACGTTCTCCATCATGGCCCAGATTCCATTTCTGCCAACCTCAGCTGCTGCCTCATTGCCCATGATTATGAGCCCACTGTGGCCCTGGGAGCAGCTGCAATAAAACCACAGGCACAGAGCCCGTGCAGCAGGTATGGTGGTCTTGCGGCTGTGCTTTCTTATGTTTTGGTTTCACCAGTCCAAGAACCTTTTAAGCTCCACTATCTGGAGATACGAGGGTTGGAAAATGTTCTCCATTCAGCCTAATCCTCATGCTCCTTGGACTGTGGTTCCGTATTCCCCAATCAAATGGTTTCTGGAGATGAAGGAAAACTGAAATCTCTTTTTTATCTTACTGCCATGCTCTGTGGTTTTCAGCTTTTCCTTTAAGCAAAACTCAGCCCTTCAATTTGACAATAATTCTTAAACAGGTTCTTTCTGATTCCTTCCCTCTGGCTCTGCCAGAAGTCTCACTTAAGTCGTACTGGAAACAAAGAAGACTTCTTTAAGACTCTGGCTTCCCGGAAACTTCATATTCTCCTTTCCAAATCATGGGAAGGCTCTGGCTCCATTTTTCTGTTCCTGAGCCAAATCATGAAGCAGAGATCCAGCTGCTTCATGTGTGCAGGATTGATTAAAACAGCAGGGATGCTGAAGGGATTTACCAAGGAGTAGTCTGGTGAGGTCCAGAAGCCATCAGCTGAGAAGAAAGGCACTTGGGCTGTTTATGCCAGACGGCCTTGGATAATGTTGACATGTCTGACATGGTAGTGTCTGTCGTGGAAATAAGATTTCTACCGCAATAATCCCAAAGGTCAGACTGCTGAGAAAAGGGAAATAGTAAAAAATAATGACAAAAACCCAACCCGGAGTGAATGTACTTCTAAATTCAATTATTTCTATAAAGAAAAATACAGACAAGGACATTTGTGTCTGTCTGCAACTTGAGCTCTCGGGTAAAGTAAAATTACCTACAAATGTTTTAGTGTTTTTTGTTTTGGTCAAAATTTTAGTTTGAACATGACAGAAATTTTTTGTTTTTGTTGCTAGGCCTCTTTGTCTAAGAGAAGAGAAAAGGCTGGAACATTATACCAACATGGTTCATTTTATCTGAAGGCACAGCCATAAAAATCCACAGACTGAGGAGGAGGAAAAAGGCATCTTTAGCCATGAAAAAGAGCTAATTCTCAGTGGGAAAAGCAGAGTCAAGATAAATTTAGAGGGAAAGAAAGCATGTCCTAAAGCAACATACCACATGAAAGGGTGCATGAAATACACATCTCGAGAGCTGTATTTAAAGCTAAGCAGGTTGTAGCAAAATTGAAGAATGAGTGTCTCTCAGAGCCTTGTTAATGATGCTGAGAGCCCTTTATCTCTAAGCAGCAGTTTGGAGGCATGCCCTCCCCACTGGGGACTGAAAACCATCACTCCTGGATGGCTGTGAGATGATGGCCTCCGTCCATGTGCTCACTGATAGGATCAGGAGCGCTGCAAGCCAACGAAGGTGAGAGGGAAGTATACGAGAGCGCTTTCGCTGCAGTGTTATCTGCTACCTTTGTCCTGTGATTAAATAGAAGCCTTGACTCTGTTTAATCTAAGGACTACAAGCCCCTCACCACACAACTCAAGATTATTACATACGTACATGTATGCATGTATGCATTTGTTTACTTGTTTATGTTTCCCTCTTTCCCTCCTGGCAGGAGGGAGGGTGCATGAAGACCAGACCAGAAAGTAAAGCAAGCATGTAGGTCAGACCCCTTTTGTAAGCGGTACTGGGTTCCTTGTCAAAGCTTCATGAATTTAATATTTCTCTTTTTGTTTTTATCAAGAAATTGAGATGATGGTAATTTCATTGCCCCCTCAAATCTGCAGCAACTTTCTAGGCTGAATAGAGGTATGTTTAGTATTCTTCCCCTGGTTTTACAAAGCAGCCTAGCTTATTTGTGACATCTGCAGAGGTAACTGTCTGTAAACTTGGAATTTTGTGCTTTTCTTTTCAGTTTGCCTGGAGTTGTGAACCATTTTTTAGGAGTATCATAAATACATGCTGGCCACACCATGTTGTTTCCTGGCACTGAGGAGTCTCTGGGCTCCAGGAAACATGGGCAGCTTTGAGGGCTGAGGGTATTTATCTATACACAGACCAACACATTATGCTGCACCCAGACAGGCTTCCTGCTAGAAAGCTAGCCAAGTGCAGGGATGCTAATGATGTTGGGGTCCTGGCTTCCTGGGCTCAACACATTTGAGTATGCTTCTGGCCTCCATCACACGTCTCATTGGTCAACATTTGCCTTCCTCCAAAATCCCTTAGAGTATTACCACTACCGGTTGATAGTTTCATTACAACAGAAAGGCTGTGAAGTAGTAGATCTGGGTCATAGTCAGGACCCTGGTCAGAACTGTCAAAAAGTTACCAAGGTAACTGTAAAATCATGACATTCCATATCTTAGGCTCTGCAATTGAATATTTGTCTTACAGGATTTCTGTCTGAACTCAGTGTATTGCTGTTGTGCAGATGGATTCTAGAGCCAGAAGAGCTGGGTTTGCAGCCTCACTGCACCACTTATTAGGCCACTTGTGTGGCCTGCGGAAAGTTTCTTAACTTTTCTATGCCAGTTTCCTTATCTGCAAAATCGGGTTGTTATAAGGATTATGTTAATATACGTGTAGTGTTCAGAACACTGCCTGGCACTTCGTAAGTGATCTGTACGTGTCAGCTTTCATTATTATGGAGAATTTGGTGAAAGTGAGGAAGGAGAAGCTAGAAATTAGTTAGCTAAGAAATTTCAAAACGAGTGACAGAGTAATTTTTTTAAGTAAGTTTTTATATATGTCCTTTTCTTTTTCCCTTTAAGCATTAGAGGCTGCATGGACAAGGGGGTGCTTGCTCAGAATCTCAGTGTCCTCATTTATAAAGTGGGGGTAACAGCACTGTCCTCTGTGATGTGCATAACAGCTTGTGGTGAAGGGTCCTTCTCTCCCACATCTGGGGTCCACTGAGGTGCAGATGGAGCATCACTTACATATCCCTAGGACTTAGGGGAGCTGTGCAAAAAAAGCTCCTGCTCCAGAACCATTGATGGTCTTACTGGGAGGAAGGCTGGGCTGGGCCCTGGGGCTGGGGTTGGGGTGGAGGGAGAGGGCAGAGAGGGAGGGAACTTGCACAATTTTACTGTCATGTCTTGGAAGAGAGTATGATGATCTGAGTGGGTGGTTCCTGTGCTTGGATTCTTGTCATTTGGTGACAGAGCTCACTTAAGGCTCTCTGTCCTTTACTCAGGGATTTGGAGGATTCAGAACTTGCCTCTCGTTATACTTGGATGGGAACCTCCCAGAGCCCACAGGTAGAGGCTGACGGCTCCAAGGCCAGGTATTTACTCCTGGCTCTGCCTCCCTCTGTGATCACATCCCGAGAGGCTGCTTTTAGGGTCTGTGTCCAACCCTGCCCCTCCTGCATTACTAGCATATGTTTTAAAGAATTTCTCTCTCTTTTCTACCCTCTCTTCCTTTCTTCCTTCCTTCCACCAGTGCTTACTAAGTGTATGTACCTTCTGCCAGTCATCGTGCTAGGCACTGAGGACCTACATGGGCTTTAGCCTCTCTCATTCTTGACAATTCCTTAGCCCCTTTTCTGGCCATGTTCTTAGATTTTGGAATTTTTCCAAACCCAACATGTCCATTATGACTCATGATCCTTTGCCTGGCCCATTTTTTGCCCCTCATTATGAAAGGAGCAACCCAGATCTCCTGAGAGGGAGTGTTCTGGTTCTGGTTCTCAGTGGATTCAGATGTTTATCTGTACATGGATTGGCTGACTTAGCAAATGCTACTGAGTAGAGGAAAAGTGGCTTTGTTTCTCTAATCTCTTTGAAGATCCCCCACTTTTTTTGCTTTTGAAAAACTGGGGTGTGTTATGAACTCAATGTTTTGTCCCCCCAGAATTAATATACTGAAATCCTAACCCTCAGTGTGATGGTATTTGGAGATGGGGACCTTGGGAGGTGATTAGGTCTTAAGGTTGGAGCCCTCATGAATGGGATTAGTGCTCTTATAAAAGAGACTCCAGAGAGCTCCCTCCACATTCTGCCACGTTAGGGCACATGGAAAAGACAGCCATCCAAGAACCAGAAAGTAGATCTGCACCAGACACCGAATCTGCTGGAGCCTTGATCTTGGATTGCGCAGTCTCCAGTACTGTGAGCAATAAATGTTTGTTTTTAAGTCACCAGGTCTGTGGTATTTTTATTAAGCAACCTGAATGGACTAAGGCAGTGTGCTAACCTGGAGGAAGAATTCTCCCTTTCCTTTGAAGTATCTTGTCCTACCCCTCTAGTTCATTCCTGCAGATATCACTGTGGCCCAAGGCCTTGGCATCTCTGTGTCATTACAGCAGCCTCCTGGCTGAGCTTCTCCAATGCCTGTACAATCTTGACAATGTAATCCAAGCCGCCTGATGTTGCTCCAAAGATCTGCTTCCATTGTACTGCCCATGGTGACAGTTGACAATTTATTGACTCTCAGCTCTTATCCTTCATTGCCTGATTTCTGAAGATGGATCTCAGACCCTTAAATAATTTTCCTTTGCCAGCTAGCATGAAGTTAAACTTTGCCAGTACAGAGCACTGGAGAGACACTGCAGGAAGAAGGGCTGTTTTTTCTGGTTGCTGTGGATACTTCCAAGGAAGCTAGTGAGGACTGTATTTTTCTGCACTTCTCAGCCCTCGAGGTTTGTGCCAGTGCTAAGGGCTTGCAGGATATAGCTTCCCCAGAGGCCCTCAGTTCACTATATGGGCAACAGTGGCATAGTGGGAGCTCCAGACAATGGATCCTGTGCTCTGGCCCAAGTTTCTGCTCCGTAAACCCTTTCTTCAGCCCTGTAGGGCTGGTCGTGTAGGGAACTGGACCCCCTGGCCTGAGGTACCCAAAAGTACACTAGCTTCTTACAGAAGGAGGCCTCTTCAAATCTCAATTCCAGCAGCATGCACGGTGGAACCCCAGCACCCAACTCCCTTTGTCTGCTCAAGCGTCAGCCTCAGCTCACCAATACTATGGACATTTGCTTCTGCGGCTGTTCCACTGCAGACACCGTGCAACAATACTCTGACTGTGTGATTTTTATCTCCTGAATGGACCCAGATTGATGAACTCATGAACACATCAAAATATCTAGTCAGGGCTCTCCTGCTGATTCCCAGTGCCCTCTGTAAACTGGCCCCACCATTTATATCAATTTCATTAATGGTCCTCAGTGACCCAGGAGCCTACCGCTCATTCCTTCTCTGCCTGCACTCAAGTTTCCCTGACCATTCATGCCCTCCAGTCTCTTTTCCTCTCATTCATATTCTAGCCGTCCTTCAAGATCCAGCTCAAATTCTTCCTCTTAGAGTCATTTTTGCTTCATGTAGTCATCACCATTCTTTCTCTTCCTACAAAGCATGCCTGTGCCATATAACTGAGTGCTGAATTATACAGTGCCTCTTGTGGTTCTTTTTTTTTTTTTATGCTTATATTTATTGAAATTGAGTTCTTAACCACACACAAGCACAGTGCTGTGCACCTTTAAGTCAATTAATCATCTCATCTTGGAGATTCTCCCTCAGATACTCTATATTTGGGTCTCTGTGCTCCCCTAGAAGCCACAACATAATTAAAAAAATCTCTTCTTTCTCCAAGGAACCAAATGAGATTAGCAAATCAGGACTGTGATTTATTGTTCTTAAGTAAGATGTCATAAGGTCAGAATACCACCCCCTGCCCCTTTCCGAAGATAATGATAGGTTTATAAATGGGGAGAGAAGGTGTAATGTGCCAAATTCCAGTGAGAATTCTCTGTGCATCTGAAAATTACAGTGGCCCACTGGTTTAGCATATCTAGTCAAAGACAGAGAGAAACCTTCCTATTAACCTGCCTCTAGTGAGGCAGCCCATCCTGTGACCCATGTAAAACCTCAGGGAGGTAATAAAGAGGGTCAGAACACCTCCTGCTCTTTGTAGTAGTTACTTTGTTATGTCCATATATTTGACTGGGAGCTTCTAGAAAAACTCTGTTTAGCCTCAAGAAATCTGAATGGCTTAAACCTTTGAAAAAGGGAAAACAAGTTTCACAAGCATACTGCTAAAAATAGTGTAGGTGACTTCTGAATGCTGTTTGTCCTTGTCTGGAGTGAAAATCAAATGGTCACAGACTGGCCCTGATTCTTCACATCCAGAAAGATTTGTCATGATTCTCTTTGTTGAGTTGGGCAAGGTTGTAAAACCGCCTCACTCTGAGGGTTACGTTATCTGCATTCTACAAAGGAGGAAATGGGGGCAAGTGGCGTTAAATAATTTGACCAAGGAAATGCAGCTAATAGGTGGTAAAACCAGGATGTGAACCAAGGCTTCCCTGCCCGCAACATGGGACTGTCTCCATGAAGTGAGATTTGTTTTATTAAGGCCAGATTTCCTACATGCTCACATTCACCTTGGGAGGTCAGTCTGCTGTTACTGCCATCTTACAGTTCAGGACTAAGGCTTGGAAAAGCTCACTGACTCGCTCAGTTCCACTCAGGCAGAAAGTTGGCAGCACTGGGGCCTGGGTTGGTCTGTAAGAACCAATGCTGGTGCTTTTCATCTCTCGTTAGATGAGCTATTTCATGTGGGTATTATGGACCAACGTAGACACCAGCTCCATCTGAGCAGACATTGTGTGTTTTTCCACAGATAGTTGCTAAGACAGTGCTGAGTGCAGAGGAAGTGCTCGGTTAAACACACAGCGATGGACAATTGTGAATGAGCCTGTGCTCCTGGTACCAGCACGAAAGTCTCTTCTGGAATAAGTTTCTGGTGTTCTGCTGTGTTTCCTTACAGCTGTGACATAACATCTCCAGAGACAAGTCTCCCTAGTTCAGTTTTCAGAAAGATTTCTCTCTCCCTGGAATGCTCTGAAAGGCACTTGTCTGGCAGCTGTGGCCTTCTTTTAATCCTTGAGGCCCCACCACAATGTGAGACTGGCTCTGGAGGACGTGTTGTCCAGGACAGATGATGATGGTGACAGCGGCCAGACGCAAAGGGAAGCTTGACTTGAGACTGGGTGACAACGGTGCTGGGTGCTCTGACTCTGGTGCCCTGGCCCTGCACTGCTACCTTAACATCCCTCACCCATTAGCTGTCACCCAGGAGCAGAGGATGCCTGTAGGCTACTTATCTCCATTCAGGGAACGACCATGCAGAGGGCTTCTGCACTGTTTGCTTTTAATTCACAGATCTCATTGACTACTAGCCCTTCCCCCATGACGTGAGCAAAGAAAAATAACATAATACAAAAAGTATTCTAATCGCTGACTAGAGCAAAGCTTTGGGATGAAGCAGGTTTAATTTGTTTCTCTGTTCCACATTTGCACGAAAGCAGAAGAATTGCCTGGGTATTAATTTTCCCTTCATTGGAAAAACACTTAGAATCTCAATGCTAAATGGTATTTTCTTATAAAATGTTTTCGCTCTATGAGCTGTACTTCTATTCATACAGATTTTTAAAAAAACAGGGAACACATCCAACTTTGTAGCTTAGAGATACTACTCTTTGGGATCAGAGACTGTGATTTATTGGAAATATTATTGACTATAATAGTAATAAGAATTGGCTACCTTTAATTTTCTGCCTGTTTTGTTCCAGGGGTTGTGCTAGATGCTTCATATATGTTGGTTTACTCAATTTCAGCAATATCCCTTTAAAATCTGTATGGATCCTTTTCTGCTGTTTTGAATTGTGCCAGTTGGGAATAGTATTATGTAAACATCAGGCACAAAATCAGGAAGCAGGTGAATACTCTCAAATTAAATAAAAAACCAACAAGGATTTCAAAGCACATGGGCCAAGAGGATTCTGTTCACTCTGCTGCCACTCCTTTAGGTGGCAACTGGAAGTACCTACCATTCATTCTTTGTCAAGGCTAGTCTGGGATTCTGTAGCTCTTGAGAATGCATTCCTTGCGTAAAATGCAATTGTCTTGTTTTGTAGTTCCAGAGAGCATAGCAGTGCAGTGTGCTCCTTGCACATGGATTTGAACAGGCTAAAAGGGGAGTGTGGTCAGAAACAAGCTGATTCGTCCTTCACCTTTGGAATGTGATCCTGACCACGCGCCTTTCATCCCTTCCTACCTTGTGGACAAGGTGTGCATTTCCAGCGGGGGCTGCAAGATAACTTGTGATGTCCAGCTGGGTACTACCAAGTGGCTTTAATTTCATCCTCCCAATCTTGCTTTTGGATTCCTTCCCTCCCCTCTCCTTCATTTCTTCAGAATAGTAGCATATGTGTGAAGGCTTTTTGTAATAACCTTTTATTTTCAAATAGTTGTACATTCATGGGAAGTTGAAAAAAATAATACAGGTAGGTCCTATGTACCCTTCCCTCAGTTCCCTGCAATGGTGACATCTTATAAAGCTATAGAGGCACATGCAGTTTTGAAGGACAGTGGCTCACTGAGTTTAAGTTCTGAAGAAAATCTCTATATGGAGGCTTTCTCCTCAGACCTCACACCAGAGCAGGCTTCTCTGGCATGCCACTGTGCCTCCACACAAAGCCTCACAAGCAGAAGGATGCAGTCAGCATCTTGAAATTCCTAATGACTTTATCTTTGAATTTACATTTTGTAAGTGAAGTAGAAGAAACAGTGGAGCGTGCACCGATGCACCAGGGGCTTGGAGCCTTGGCCTATGGGTGGTTCCACCTCCCTGCCTTCGTGGGATGGGGTATGGCCCTCCTGCTCCCCACCAGCACCCACTGATGCTTTCCCTGCTGTGAGGTGCTGGGTGTTGGGCCGGGGGGAAGGGATCTCTACCTGTGAGGGTCTGCACTTGTCTGGCAAGCATCCTTGTGCTTGATGGAGCTATTTTGTGTTGAATAACAAATGCAAAATGCCAGGACGAGTCAAGGCAGAGACAGCTGAAGAAAGGCAAAAGCTTTTAAACTGCATTTTGAACAAAGGGCCTGACATTTTCCTCTTGCACTGGGCTCAACAAATTATCTTGCTAGCCCTATTTTATAGCCCAGCATCTTGAAAGAAACCTAGGCGTGAAGATGAATATTTATCAAGAAATAAGAGGCTTTGACAAAAGCACAGAGGAATATTTGTTTGTCAAAGGCAAAAACGGTTCCCACAAACACCAGAGACGCCTTCCTGTAGCAGATCCTTGACACGTTAGAGACCGCTCTAAAAGCCGCAGTGCCCCTGCCTGCAGGATGCGCTCCCCAGCCAGAGCCTGGGCCTGGGCTCTCCATAAATATCTTGTCTTCTGAGCTTTAGGTGTCCACCAGACCTTGATTCAGATCCATGCTTGCTTCCACCTCCATGCAGTTCATGCTTTCCCAGTTCTGTGCCTTTGCTTATGTCATTTTATTTTTCAGAAATGCCATTTTACCCATTCTTTGAGGCTGAACTGTCACTTCTCTCCTAAAGCTCCCAGCCTGTGCCTGCCTCCCAGCCTTTGCACTTGTTTCCTCTGCCCGTATTATTCTTTCTCTGGGTCTTGTACAGTTAGAGCCATCTTGTCATTCACTGGGGTGAGGTCCCCTCTCCAGAATACCTGCTTTAAGCTAACCTTCACCCCATCCCATTCCTCTTCTATTAACTGCATTGACCATTTTTAAAACTAATTTTGTGTATTTAATTTTTTGACTAGTGTAATGACCATCTCACCCCACGTGACTGGAGACCTCTTTGGCCCTCCTTTGCTTTGGTATTTTCATGCCTTAAACCAAGCCTAGCACATCTTTGTTGAATAGAGGAAGGGCTGTTCTCCCTCTTCCGAATGTTAGAGCGCACTGTATGTCATATTTTGCTTATGTGTTTTGTCTCCTCTGTGCTGTTAGCTTCTTGAGGATGGGGGATGATGCATTCTTATCCCTCACAATGCCTAGGAGGGACCTAGGCTTCAGTAAGTCTTCACTGAATGCATATATAAAAATAAATGGTGCAGAGGCAGAGCATTTCTTTTCTCTTTCAGAACAACTGGACAGAGCATTAAGCCAGAGAGATCAAAACTAATTGCTGGAACGAGAAGCACATGCCATTTAGCATTCACTGCATCTGTACAAGGACGGCCTTGGGAAAGTGTGTAATCAACTAACAGCACACAGTATCCAGAGTGACCTCTGTGTTCATCACAGCGCCATTCTCTTCAGGCAATTGGTTGCCTTTGTGGCCTGTGGAATGAAAAGCTTCCCAAAATAGAGACCAGGGATGAGGTCTGGTTCTGATGGAGGGAATCAAAGCTGGAGGGCACCTTTTCACCAGCATCAGGCATCTGTGCTATTCTTTTAGCAAAGTACTTTGTGTTTCAGCATCACTTAAAAATACAGGTAGTCACCCACAAATTATTCTGGGGATCTAAGGGGTACAAGGAGGGTAAGCTGCAGCATTAATCTAGAGAGTAACAGGTTTGGGGCAGAAATGGGACCTGTAAATAAAAATGGCGTACCTAAAAAAGCAGAAGAACGATCTGTTACGGTTGTTCTGGGCAAGAAGTACACAAGGCCTGCTGACCAGCTCAGCGCAGTTGAGATGAGCTGCCTTAAGCTCTGTGAGAAAAGTCTGGAGCTGCAAAAGACCACCAGGTACTGGAGAAACAGAGCAATTATGCGCACGGCAAAGGGATTTGGAGGCCAGGCCGAAAGAGAGCATATGTGATGCTGTGAAGCTCATGTGTACGATTACCTCTTCTCTTACCCCACAGAAGAGCTTCTCACTGGTAAACCAAACCTCGGGGGTCCCCATGGGCACTCCCACTGTTAATGGTGAAAATGATAATGGCTCCCCTCCTCCCCCGACTGAGCTGAACCCCTGTGATGGGGAGCCTCTGAGATGAGAGGACAAGTGGTTTCACTCCTAGGGAGAGTTAGGAATTCAGAGAGGCTTTCTTAGAGGGGAGGGGTAGTGTGTGGCACACACAGGAAAACAAAGCAACTGTGCAAACTGCAGGGTAAGTGGGACTCACACTGTAGTTCCCAAGACCTGTCTGCTGGGGCCAGATGCCTCCTGAGGAAGCTGAGACTGGCTGTTGGAGCTGATGGAGAAAGGTATGATGATGGGGGGTGGTAGAACTGGAGTTGGTTGACTTTTAGGGAACTCGTGCAGGCAGGGTCCTGGAAAGCTTGTCAGAGTAAAGGCTCATTTTAGTCTTCTCCCTGGAAACGAAATGCCAACTGTGTGATGGGGCAGCATTTTTGGTCTCCTGTGGCATTTTAGACAGCTCTGGGCGGCACTGAGAGGGCTGTGGGCAGAGGCCACAGCCTGAAATCTTGTGTGTAGGAATGACTCATTGTGATCAGCCAAGCAGGGCCCTGGCCTGCAGGCTGCATGAAGGAGTGGAGACTGGTGCTCAGAGACATCTGACGAATGGTGCTGGGGCGAAAAACCATTACTTTCCTTCTCTTTTCCACTATAGAGAAAATCATTCTTCTTACTTCTTGGAGGGAGGAAATTCTGTGGAGCCTAAAATTAGGCTACAAGCAGTTTATCCCTTCCAGGGCATCCACTTCTGTGCCTGCTGCTGTCTTTGCCTTGCTCTTCCATTCTTTATGACAGCGCAGAACCAAAGAGTTTGCCTTTAGACTTATTCAATCTGGACTCTGAGTTGGTTTTTTCCATTGGCTAGATGTTTCTGGTTATTGAGTAAATTATTTATTTGTCAAATTAGTCACCCAGTAAAGCAGCACTTGCTTTCTAAGACTGATGACTCTAGTATGACAATAGTACCCAGAGGTTCCTGTTCCTGCCAAAACGAAGAATGGTTTAGAAGCTAAGGGAATGTGGCAAGTCCTATCAGCCTCACCTTCAAAACGTGTCCAGTATGTCTCCTTATCTCAGGTGCATGCCGGCTCCGTTACTCTTGGACACGCCTGCTTTGCCTGGATTGCAGTAATAGCACCCCCGCTGGCCTCCCAGGTCTACCCTTGATCTCCTCCAAGTCATTCTCCACTCAGAAGCCTTGTGGGCATTTCATTAGCTTTCTACTGTGGCTGTAGCAAGTTGTCACAAATTTAGCGGCTTAACACAACATAAATTTATTTCTGTACAGTTCTAGAAGTCAGAAGTCAGGAATCCTCTCCCCTGGGCTGAAATCAAGGTATTGGCAGGGCCGCATTCCTTCTAGAGACTCTAGGGGAGAATCTGTTTCTTTGCCTTTCCCAGCTTTAGAGGTTGCTTGCATTCCTAGACTCATGGTCTTGTATCACTTCAACCTTTGCTTCCTTTACCACATCTTCTTTTCTGAGTCTGACCCTCCTGCCTCCCTCTTACAGGGGTCCTTGTGATGACCTTGGGGCCACCTGGATAATCCAGGGTACTCTCCCCATCTCAAGATCTTTAACTTAATCACACGCATGTAATTGTCCTTTTTGCCATGTAAGGCAATACATTCACAGCTTCCAGGGATCCAGACATGGACATCTTGTGGGGGGGTAGGGGGTGGGCAGAATGCCACTCATCTCGCTAGGGTCCATCCATGACTTCCCATCACGTATAAAATCCACACTCCAACACATGGCTTGCAAGGCCCTGACCCTTCTCTAGCCATTTCTCTAACCTGTCTTTTCCTGGCCTTCTGCTCCTGTCACACTCAGACCCTTTTCTTTTGAGGGTCTTAGCAGTGGTTGCTCTCTCTAGCTAGATTGCTTCTTGTCCCAGCTCCTCACACAGCTGTGTGTTCCCTTACTTTGGGTCTTTGACCAGATGTCACATCCTCTGAGAGAGCCTTCCTGGGAAATGCTGTGTAAAGAAGCCCTCACCCTGCCCATTGATATCCCTGTACTTCATAATGCATGTCATGCTCTGTGGTCACTTATGTATTTTTTCTCTTTCTCACTAAAGTGCAAGCTCCATGGGAGCGGGAGCCATCCTGTTTTGTTTATCGATAGTAACACCAGTGCCTACCATGATGCCTGGTGAATACCTGGCACCCAACAGGTACCTTTCCATTGAAAAAGATAGCATGAGGATCTTAGGGAGAAGGTCAGCATAAAGCATCTCTTTCCCCTTTATACGCTATTGCCTTTTCCACCCAAATTTAATATACAAGCATCATAATTGTCCAAGATTGGCAGGTGTATGGCAGAAGAGTTTCCAGTTATGGAATCCACTATTTATTTAAAGGAAGGAATCTAACATCAATTGTGTGGATGTTGGTAGTTGAGCTAAGACCTTTTGTTACTTAACACTCAAATACCGCCTGTGTGTCAAGCTTTCTGGATCCCACTTAACAGAAGAAGAAACTGAAGGTCATGTGAAATAATTTGTGTAAATTTACAAAGCTAGTGACTAGTAGAATCTGAATACAGCTTGTCTGACACTATTTCCAAATCCAGTACCATTAACATTGTACATACCTGCATATTACGGACAGTGTAGACAATAGAAAAGAGCTTGGACTGTGGACCTAGACTTGAATTCTGATGCTACTTAGTAATTGTGTGTGTAGCCTTGAGTAAGTGCCTTAGCCTTGGTGAAATTCAGCTTCTCTATCTCTTATCATTGTTATCAGAGTAAATGAAATAAAATATGCCAAGTATTTGCACAACGCCTGGAAATAAAGTAAATGCTTAACACATGGTAGACCTAAAATGTTATTAATAGAAACCTTCTACTCTAACTTCTACTTAGAGGCATTTTTGCTTCTTTGCTTCCCTCTAATTTAAGAGAAGCTTGGGTGAGAAATGTGACAGAAGTGGCCCTGATCAGTAGACAGCCATAGTTTCGTCGTCACTTCTGCCTGTCACAAGTGTTCTCAAGCTCAAATTCACTGAAACAAGCTTCCCATCAGTAATGAGTATTTTGTAACACTCTCAAAATATTCAAGAAAGAATAAAAATTTATCAGTGTTGAAATGCTCTTCTTTGGTGCAACAGCTCATCTGGGACACTGGAGGCTGAAGAATGAGAAATCCTCCAAGTGGGTGAGAGAAAATGTTCTGAGACCCAGAAGCTTTGCTTCCTCTTGAGGTGGACTCCCTAGTGGAATATTTTCATAAAGCTACACTTTTCCTATCCCACCAGGAGGGTTAATAAAGTATATAACTTAAGATCTCCTGCTAATAACTTCTTTTCCAGATTACACTTCATGTTGCTGTGTTTAAAAGACAAATCTGTTAAAAATGTTAATATGAGTATGCCATACCCTTGTTAAAGCCTCCAATGAGTCCTTTCAGAATAAAGCCCAAAGCCTTTCATTGTTCAGTAAGTCTCTCTACCATCTCATTCCAGTCTACCTTTGAGAGCTCTCTTTCTTGGCGTTATTCCCCATTCCATTACCACTGCCTCAATTCACCCTCTGTTTTATGGAGAAGGTGCTGTTAGTTGCTCTTCATTCTCATTCTGGGAGTTAAATGCAAGGACATAGACGTGTTTATGTTCATAAGAGCACCATGAATGAAATCTGAATCCTTTACAGATCAGAAGATAGTTTCTAATGTGGTTTAGATCTCACTAGCCCAAGATTTGGATTAACCAAATCTAGGGGTAGAGTAAATATCTTTACAGGCAACTAGGATGGTGTAGAGAATGCCAGAAAAAGCAAAGAGCTTAAAAACCTGTATTTAAATGTCAGTTTATTTATTAATTACCAAATGGTCATTTTTCAACAAGAGTCAGCAATGATATCTCAGCTCTCCTGTGTAGAAGATGTCCTAAGAGGTATGTGTAAGCCCCAGATGTTTATGGTTCTTTCCTTTCATTTCAGTTCAGCCAGCATTTGTAAGGCACCTTAAAGGCAAGGACACATAGGAGTATGGAGATGGAATTAATTAATTATGACCTGGAGGTACTGAGAAGGTCTTATGAAGGCTGTATTTTGGCATCTGTAGATATTGGAGGGTAAGAGAGCCAAGCAGAATGGTATGAGAAGTGGCCCAGGAATTGGAGGAAAAGGGTGTTCCAGGGGAGCAGCAAGGGGGAGGGGCTGAATGGAGCAGAGTGACATTGAGAAATGCTTTGGTCTACGGGTGATAAGTGTGGAAGTTGGACCCTCATCATAGGGACTGTTAATGCCAGGATGAGAAGTTTGACTTTGTCCTATATATAGTAAGGAATTACTAAAACTTTTTGAACAGAGAAGTGACACAATCCCCCATTACTTATAATAAAATAAAATATAGAGAAGAGTTAGGTGCATGTTTAAGGTACAATAAGCATTTACTACCTGTGTTCCTGAAAGAACGCATTTCCTAATTTCTCTCTGAGAAAGTGCTGTAAGCTCAAAAGAGCATGTCCCTGAACAAATACAAGAAAAAAGGATTGTGTTATCTGAAAGGCTACATTTTGCCCTTTTATGTTTCAGAGTTTATAAGAATGTCAACAGAATATTTGCACATTGCTGAGATTCATAATTTAGATAGCTTATAAGAACCTGAACAAAGGAAAAACCTTTTGAAAAATGCAGCTGAGTTCTAGCCAAAAAAGTGACATTGTGGTAAATTTATCAGTTGATTTCAAAATTAGTGACTACGATTAAATTTAGGAAAGTCGTGTTTCATGGAGCTGCAGAAATACTATGACCTTTCCCATGTACACTGAGTTCTAGATCAACCAATTTGTAGCTGAGCAAGCTTGGAAAATACGCTTTGCGTTCTAAACCTTAGTTTTCTCATGTTTAAATGGGCATAATAATGTTAATACCTCAGTGGGTTGCTGAAATTAAAACTTTGTTGAGTATGTAAGAGTCCTATTTTGTTCATAATGTTTAATAAATATTTGCCATTTTCACTGTAATACTTTCTTCCCATTTTTAATAAAACATCAAGAAAAAAGAATCATCTTTCACATTTCACTTCCCTATTCTGTTGATTAAGTAAAGTTTTATAAGTAACAGTTTGTTCTCATTATTAAAAATCTCATATTTGCAAATTCACCTACTTGTTAAAATTTATACATAAAATCAAAGTCAATACTCATAGCACTTCATGATCATTCGTGGATGTGCTTAAAGTGCAAAAAATTTGAATTGTCTAGCCCATGTTCCCAGCTGAGGCTGAACAAAACAATGCCCTATCTTCTTTTTTCAGCTCTTATTCTATAAACAAGTGTCCTTTTCATGGGCTATTTAGTGCTATGTTTTGTACTTTTATGGGGTTTTTGTTGGTGATTTTGCTCTTTAAATGGCCTCCAATGGCAACGTTGAATTGCTGGCTAGTGTTCCTAAATGCAAGAAGGCTGTTATGTGGCTTATGGAAAAGATATAGGCAAACCTCATTTTATTGTGCTTCACTTTACTGCATTTCAAAGATACTGTGTTTCTTGCAAATTGAAGGTTTGTGGCAACTCTGCATTGAGCAAGTCTGCCAGCACCATTTTCTAACACATCTTTCTCTGTCACATTTTGGTAATTCTTGCAATATTTCAAACTGTTTCATTGTTACTATATTTATTATGGTCTTTGATCAGGGATCTTTGATATTACTATTGTAATTCTTTTGGGGCTCCATGAATTGCACCCACATAAGACAGTGAACTTAATAGATAAATATTGTGGTATGTCCCCACCCCCACCCCCATGTCTCTTTTCATTTCTTTGGGCCTCCCTATTCCCTGAGACACGACAATATTGAAATTAGGCCAGTTAACAAATCTACAATGGTTTCTAAGTGTTAAAGTGAAAGGAAGAGTCACACATCTCTCATTTTAAATCAAAAGTGAGAAATGATATAGCTTAGTAAGGAAGACATGTTGAAAGCCAAGATAGGCCAAAAGCTAGACCAAACAACAAACAGTTAACCAAGCTATGAATGCAAAGAAAAATTTACTGAAGGGAATCAAAAGTGCTACTCCAGTGAACACAGGAATGATAAGAAAGTGAAACAGTCTCATGCTGATATGGAGAAAGTTTTAGTGGTCTGAATAGAAGATCAAACCGGCCACAGTATTCCCTAATCCAGAGCCAGGCCCTAACTCTCTTCAATTCTTTAAAGGCTGAGAGAGGTGAGGAAGCTGCAGAAGAAAAGTTTGAAGCTAGCAGAGGTTAGTTCTTGAGGTTGGGTTCATGAGGTTGAAGGAAATAAGTTGTCTCCACAACATCAAAGTGCAAGGTGAAGTAGCAGTTGCTGATGTAGAAGCTGCAGGAAGTTATCCAGAAAGTCTCCCTAAATCATTCATGAAGGTGGCTACACTGAGAAATAGATGTTCAATGCAGATGAAACAGCCTTCTCTTGGAAGAAGATGCCATCTAGGACTTTCATAGCTGGAGAGGAGAAGTCAGTGTCTGGCTTCCAACTTCAAAGGACAAGCTGGCTGTCTTGTTAGGGGCTAATGCAGCTGGTGACTTACAGTCAGTGCTCATTTACCATTCTGAAAATCCTGGGACCCTTAAGAATTATGCTAAATCTACTCTGCTTGTGCTCTATAAATGGAATAACAAAGCCTGGATGAAAAGCATATCTGTTTACAATATGGTTTATTGAATATTTTAAGCCCACTGTTGAGACCTACTGCTCAGGAAAAAAGATTCCTTTCAAAATGTTACTGCTCTCTGACAGCACCTGGTTACCCAAGAGAGCTGATGGACGTGTACAGTGAGATTCATGGTGTTTCCATGTCTGCTAACACAACACTCATTCTGCAGACCATGAATCAAAGAATAATTTAGACTTTCAAGTCTTACTATTTAAGAAATATATTTCATAAGGCTATAAGTGCCATAGATAGTGATTCCTCTGAAGGATCTGGGAAAAGTCAGTTGAAAACCTTCTGGATAGGAGCCATCATTCTAAATGCCATTAAGAACATTTGTGATTCATGGAAAGAAGTCAAAATATCAACATTAACAGGAGCTTGGAATAAGTTGATTCCAACGCTCATGGATGACTTTGAGGGCTTCAAGACTTCACTGGAGGAAGTAACTGCACATGTGGTGGAAATAGCAGGAGACCTAGAATCAGAAGTAGAGCCTGAAGATGAGACTGAATTGCTGCACTCTCATGATAAAACTTTCACAGATGAGGGGTTGCTTCTTATGAATGAGCAAAGAAAGTGGTTTCTTGGAATGGAATCTACTCCTGGTGAAGATGATGTGAAGACTGTTGAAATAACAAAGGATTTATATTACATAAACCTAGTTGATACAGCAGTGTCAGAGTTTGAGAAGATTTGCTCCAATTCTGAAAGAAGTTCTACTATGGGTAAAATGCTATCGAATAGCATCTCATGCTGTAGAGAAATTGTTCATGAAAGAAAGAGTCAATTGATGTGGCAAACTTCATTGTTGCCTTATTTTAAGAAATTGCCATAGCCACCCCAACTTTCAGCAACCACCACCCTGACCAGTCAGCAGGGATTAACATATAGGCAGGATCCTTCACCAGCAAAAAGATTATGATTCACTAAAGGCTCAGATGATGGTTAGCAAATTTTAGCAATAAAGTATTTTTAAGGTATGCACATTTTTTAGGCATAATGCTACTGCACACCTAATAGATTATAGGATAGTGATTATAGGATAGTGTAAATACAACTTTTATATGCCCTGGGAAACCAAAGAAATTGTGGACTCTCTTTACTGGGATATTTGCTTTATCGTGGTAGTCTGGAGCTGAGCCCACAGTATGTCCAAGGCATGCCTATATCTGTTAGGTAAGTCTCCTTCAAGCAAGTTAGAGTGCTGTAGGCCATGAATTCAATGTTAATGACTCAACAATATATATTAAATACGATATATTTAAACAGAAACCCACATAGAACAAATTTATGTATTGAATGGTTGATGAAAATGTTACAACCAGTGGGCCTGCAGGAACCTAACCCTGTGTTTCCCCTAAGAGCAATGGTTCAATATTTACTAATTCAGTGTTTGCAGTGACTTCGTAGAATATAACTGCTGAGACTAATAAGAATAGACTGTATTTTTGAAATTTGTCTTTGTAACAGTTAATACAATAGGTGATGTGTTAGTTGTTTAATCAGTAAACACAAACTATAAGAATATGTACCTTTGCAAATGCAAAAGGATTGTTTACAATTTTTGACAGCTTTTTATTTCTTGGTAGTTTTATATGGCCCAATTCTAATAATTTCATTTGCTTATGCTTTTGTAGCCCTTTGCTATAGTCTCCTACATTTATACTATCAATTTTGTGAAAATCAATTAAAACAAAATTTCAAAGGCTAGTGTTTTCATCATTTTATTACTTGGATGTTTGCTTCAGACTGTTTATGAGTCTTAGGAATCCTCAATTATATTTTTGTTCATATTTAACTTCAGTTGGCTGAGCTTTTTGAGTAATGATCACAAGATAATGTGACTGTTGTGGTACTAATAGAAATCAAATGCATCTTTTAATTGTAGGGAGAATGACATTCTTAGTGAGCCAGGAAAGACTGTGCCTAGGTTCTTCTTATGAAAACCCAGACATAGAAGCCCAAGGGTTGTGTGTTCATAGATCAGCAGGAAAGTCTGGCTCCAAAACCATGTTGTAATATAGATTTCCTTTCATCTCAAGCAGTTTAGTATTTTAGAAAAGATCTGTAGATAAATTTTCTTTTTCAGAATTTGCTTTTGTTTCAACAGTGTTCCTTGAAAATAAGTTATTTTAATTCATCATTAGTTATTTTCTGGGCTTTATATCTTTTTAAATTTTTTCTTGGAAAATTTAAAGAATTTTTGGACATTACACTCTATATAATAGCCCACAATGTTCATAAAGACAATTGAAATGTTAATTAATAAGCTTTGCCATTTAAACTGTTGGCCTTTCACAGTCAATTAGAAAAATTTAAAAAACACATTATCTAAATCAATTAAGGCCTTGGTATTCATCGTATGTACAGCTCAGAGACTGAGATGCAAGAGGAAAATAATAGAATTTCTATTTTTAGATCTGTATCTACAAAATAATATTAAATTAAGCTTTATGAATATTCAACATATAGCTTGTCCCTGGCATCATCATGTAGCCTGTATTTCAGGCAGTTACAAGTTAGGAACCTCTACCCAAGGCTTTACCTCTGCAGGACAGAGTACGAATTCCACCCCGAGAGGAACTGACTGCACACTGTGGCCCTGTGTTCATTTTCGGCATTCTGCAATGTTAAGTTAGTATGTGGGTAAGGGGATTCAGAAATTATATTACATTATATTTTAAAAAATCTTTATAGTGCTTTCTAATGATGTGGAGCAGTGATCTTGAGAATCTTTCACTCATCACAGAGATTTGCTGGTTACGTTACAAGAACTTACATCAAATTTAAGATAAACTGTATACTGCTTTCTTTATTTCAAAAAAGAAAACCTCTCACTTACTGGATCTGCTGACCTTTTTGGGGGGATGACAAGTAACTCTCAGCAGTGTGTTACCTAGCAGATATTTGAAAAAACAAGCAAACTTGATTTGCCTCTTCATGGTAAAGGTCACTTTTTAATAATGGATGAGAAAGAAACTGTTTTTGAAAGAAACTCATGTGATGAAAAAAACATTTGGGTATTGTTTCTGTCATTAATGATTTAGTTGCCATAAACAGTAGGTTTCACCTATAAAAACTCATATCCCCACATTTAAGGAACTTGGAATTTAAAATTTTTCTGTATAAGATGTTCTGAATCTATTTGTTAAAAATAGTACAATGCAACACTGCCCAGTTAGTTTGCATGGATGATTGACTGACATCAGGGAAGATGGAAATTTACTAGCCAAATTTAAAGGAAAAAATTTTGCATAATTGATGGATGGAATTGAAAAAGGAGCACTATGACTTAGGAATTGCAGCCAATAAGGCACTTCTTCCATTTGGATTTCTTCTGTCTTTGTTAAAATGTGCATTTAAGTTCTGACACACTACAACTATGAATGAAAATAAACTGTATTCTGAGCTAGGCCTCTCAATTCCTGTTTCACAAAATGTTAAACCAAGATTTAAGAAAAATAAGATATATTAAATAAGTTGGTCTCAATATTTTTAAGAGAAAGCATAATGGGTCCTTTGACTTTTTAATAAGATGAATTTGTTTATTTTTGTTTTATCAATATAAATTTATATTTTTTGTGTAAGTTTAGTAATATCAATATATATTATCAGAGCAGCATATGAATGTAATTTATAAATAAAGTCCCATGTATGGGAGATATATGTTAAAATTGTTTCTGAAAGATTTATGTAATAAGGTCAGGGATCACTAATCTGAACTACCTAGTCAAAGAGTAGAAAATTAAAATAAATGAGAGAGATTGGATATACTTTTCCCTTCTTTTTTAAAAAAAAATTTTCCCAAAGAGAAGTGTTTAAGAAAAAACTCTATTGTTTGTATTTTTTTTAAATGAAAGACAATTTAATAATAGAAAATTAGGAAGGATGTTATTGCAAAAGAAAGGATAAACTACTAAGTTGGGAAAAAATTACTTATTAACAACTTCATACACTGTCCTTTAAAAACATTTTGCTGTTCACACTGAATACCACCACAGGGCAGTGCTGGTCCATATACCCTAATACCTTAACTCTGACAGTCTTCTTTCTTTCCAAATGTAATATGTTATGTCCCTTGTACTTTTGCTGTGTGTGTGTAATTCTTTATACTATATGAGTTTTGACCTTTCTTGTGACAGTTACCCTCCTTGTTCATGTCTTCCTGGGGATAGGACTCAGGTAAAGAACCCCTGGTCCTGTCCCTACTGAAACAATGACTTCACAGTGGCCGAAGAGTGAGCATTTTTGCATTTGCCATTTTAGTTTTGCTCTCTGGGTGCTTGTGGTCCACTCTGACCCCCTGACATTTGTAGTCTCATACAAATATACATTGGGCTCCTCTTCCCTCAGTATTTATTTTTCCCTAGCCACCAACTACTTCAAATTATAAAAGTCATTTAAATTCTAAGCCTACCTTCTGTGATACTAGACATTGTTGCATCTGTGGCTCCAATCTTATTGATCAAACTTTCTATTCCTATTTTCTTGATTATTATTGAAACTGTCAAGTTAACAGATTTTCAGAAACAACCCCTGAAATCTCATTATTAACTTCCAGGAGTGGGAGAGAATATTGGTGAAAATTCTGTGTCTAATTTTCCAACTAATTCTTTTCATTAGTCATTTGATGTCTATGTTAAAAGGAAAAAAGGCCCAACAAAACAAAACTGTACTGAAATCTCCACTAAGTTCTACAGTATGCGTAGTCGTTTCTCTGTCACCAGTGCCATCGCTTAGTCACAGGAAGTGAGGTACACTGAAAGAAACTTTAATGAAAACAAAATCTGTTAGTTATCCTAGTTTCATCACAAGGTCAACAAGGAAAAAATTTATTGTGCTTTCGTTTTTAGTTTGTGGCCTAAGCCTGTGCCCTTTGAGAAGTTATGTAACAGAGGTTATCAATTTATGTACATGTGCCAAGATTCTGAATACAGAAGATCATTCAGTGGGGGCAGTCAGGGTCAAATCTAGATTATTTTTGGTGTACTCCTTGTCCCCTAAATATACACTCTTTTTATTCTTTAGTCAACAGTTTCCTTCCTAATTTCTCTCCCACATCACTGTATGGTCAACAGGCTTGCTGAGGTGCCTCACGCAGGCATTAATTACCAGCAGGTAACTCCTCTTTCACCTCCTGCTCCCACTTAATAAGGAAATGAATCAATGGACACTTGGCATTCATCTTTAAAAGTTGTTGGCTTCTGGTATGCAGCAACAGCAAACTGATTAGATCCAGGAAGAGTATAACATTTTACTTAGTTTGGAAAAAATTCTCCAGGAAAAAAAAAAAGGACAAAGGGAGATTGAGATTATGCTTGATTACAGAAGCGCTGGCATTCTAAAGGACTCTCAGAAGAAGGTTCATAAAATAGAACAAGTGAAACAAAATAAGGGGGAGGGGGAGGTGAAACCAGCAGTGAGGTGGCATGTGAGGGGCTATCTCTCCTTCCCTTGTCTACAGGTGATGAACAAAGGCAAGGCTGTCTTTAGAAGGAGTGAGAGGTGCAATGTTTTCTCTCAAGGGAATAGAGCTAGACCTTGGAGATGGTCAGAAAATTGTGTCAGGCCACGACCTCAGGTGATGACGCAGATCTTTACAAGGCTTCTTGATGTTTGGCAGTCTGCAGAAGCTTATATATATCTTTTTTTAGAATAACATTTTTACATACATAAATCAAAATACATAGGATTGCAAAGAAAACCAATTATACTGAAATACCATTATCACAATATTACATAAAAATGTGTGATATGAGCATCTCCTTCTTTAATAACGTATTAAGCAATAGGGTCTGGTCATGGGACTAACTGCTACCTGAAATTTGAAATAGTTATGAATAGAAACTGTATTTTAATATATGGACAATAACAATAGCTGATAACAATATGACAACATATCTTTAATTTCTGTCATTAAAAATTGACAGAACAGTTAATTTTTTAGTGGTTTGTTCCCTTTATTGTAATTGAGGAATATTTTAAATCAGTTAGAGGTTAGTGAAAATAAAGATGTGACTTTTTTCCCATCCAAGATCAAGAACCTTTATAATCTATTCTTGGGGATCTCTGAATTCCGGGTGAAGAACTTCCATATCTAGGGCTGGAGAGGTTGCTCAAGGAACTGTAAGGAAGGGTGTTTACAGTGGGATAGAGGACAGAAGACTAGAGAAAATGGTGCAGGACAGCAATAAAAAGTTTGGAATAGCAGGTGAATCCCTAAAATAATTCTGAAATTGATTTTCTCTCCCTGATTCTTAGTGCCATCACCCAAATTCAGCCTCTTACCTCTGCCTGAATTAATGCAAGGCTTCCTAGCTCACTCTACCATCTAGTCTCCCAGCACGTGCCCAGAGTCCTAAGGAATAGCTTCATTTATCTTTCAGTCATGCTTTTGGGTGGTTCTTCATTGACACCCAAATAGGGTACAGCTCTTTATCGTGACTTTAAGATTTGTTAGCATTTGGCTTTGTTCCGTGTTTACCGCCTAAGCCTCCATTACCCTTCTCCATATACCCCATGATACAGTCAGATTGATCCACCATGGTTCCCTGGTTGAGTAGCAACATATTCCTGCCCAGCCTTTCCTTACACTGCTGCTTCAATCTCAGAATTTCTTCCCCACATTCTACGTGCAGAAATCTTACCCATGCCAGAAGTCTAAGTTCAGACACCACTCATTATGAGAGTAGGAACTTTGTCTTATTCAACTTGGCTTCTAGATAAATGATTAGCTGTGTCCCTTGCACACAAAAAGATGGTTAATAAGAGCATTTAAAATTAATGAACAGGAAGAGGACTAAACATGGGATATTGGGGAGGTACAAGATTTATATACTTTAAAATTCAGGATTGGATTCAAGGCAGAGTGATTCAGCAACAGGCCTAAAAGAGTGGGAGAAAGACTTCTAATATTTGAGTAGAAGAAAATAGGGAATTGATCAGTAGTGAACTGAAGGTTTATTTCTCGCTTTATTTGGATTCATCTTTTTTTTTCATTTTATTTGGCTCTATTACTTTATTTTGTTCCTGTCATCATCATCTCCCCACCAATGAAAAGTTCTTCCATATTATGAGTCCTTGCATACTGGCTAGGAACTATGGGGAATGGATATCAGCGTTGGGCTGGGAATCTAGAGAATTTCCTTTACAGTAGGGCTGTTTTTTAAAAGGTTCCTTCTGACCCAGTTTTGACCCAGGCTTTGCATTTGTTAAATGTTGCCAGCCTTAAACCTGTATGAGATTCTGGGCAGAAATTCTCACGCTAACCAACCCCAGCTCTCCAGCTCCCATAGCACTCATTACAGAACAAGGCAACCTCATGGCTGCTGATGATATCAGATCTGATGAATTCTCTGTTCCCTATAAATTATTCAAAAGCAATTTCAACTTACCAGAAATGAATTTCCCTTTCTATGAAAAAGGCAAGTTTTGGTCATTTTCACCTTAAAATAACCTAATGATACTCAAAACTAAATAGATGGATACAGAATATTTCTCAAGAAATTTGTCCTTTGAAGGCTAAACTGACCTAAATTCATATCTCTTTACCAGATTCAAATGCAGCTGGATATCTATTAGATGAAAGAGCTCGGGGAGAATTAATATTAAATTGACCTTGAGTTCTCTCAATTTCTGATGAAAAGTTTCAAGTTGCAAATGTTCCTCCTGTGCTTTCAGAGCACATTTTTCACAGCTGGAGCTGGCACTCCATTTACAAGCTTTTCACTGTAAAATTTCTTGGGTAGAATTTTGTGCAACTCATTCACTATTATAATTCCTTGCAGTATAACAGATAGATCTGACTACCACACACAATGTCAGTGAGTACACAGAGAGAACTGGGGGCCACAGCCCAGTTTACTCTGTCATTGTGTTTGGCCCAAGGAAACAGGAGATGGCAGTCCGGCTATGCAATATTTAGGACAAGCATGACTCAGTTTAAGTGGAAACATTATCTTAGTTCTGAGGTAAAAGGGTAGATCTGCAAGCAAATACCCTCCATGTAAATGATGATGACAGCTGTATCCCAGAGGGAAAAATGCAAATGCTATAGGTACTTCATGAATAATTTGCCTTAATTGTCCATTTTTAAGCTTGTACCTGAGAACTCCTTGTGAAGAACAAATACACAAACTTAGATTCTCCTTTTGCTGATTCGGCAGACATTTTACTAAAATAAGGAGATAAGTCTATTCTAAGGAAAAATAATGTATTCTGGATTCATAGAATAATTTCCACTCTGATGAAGCCTCTGACATTTTGGTTAAAGCATTTGAAGAGTGTGAACAGCGGTTGAACAGTCTTTAAGCAAGCATTGTCAGGCTTCTGAAACGTCTTCCCAAAGGCCCCTCTGCTACCACTACTGCTGCTGTTGCTGCTGGAAGAATTTGTGGGAGAGAGAAGTCATGTGCTTTCTCTTCAAATCATTGATGGTGAAAAATAAGAAAGAAATCAAATATTAAATGTATCAGGCTGTATCAGGCAACCAGATACTCCTGCTCCTTTTGTTTGCTTATTAGGTCTGGGTCACTGGAAGGGTTAGTAAAAACAAACCCAAAAGATCAAGACTCGGTACCTAATTACAGATGGGAGGAGGTTGGATAAGAAATTTAAATTTACTCTTGCTTTTTTGGCCATAGTTTTCTAAGTCGAATACAAATATACCAGTGGACATGAGGAACATACTCATTTTCTTCACCGTTCCAAGTGCATTTGTGTGTCCTCACTTTTGTGTACTGCAGGAGCTGGAATCACGTCCTCCTAATCCACAGTTTCACTAATGCAACTGTCTTCCTATTGTGTCCCTGAGAACAGGATGAGGTGAGAGTTCAGTTCTCTTGAGATTTAGAGAGAGCACATTATTGCCCACAGAACTACAACCTCCGTAGGAAAACTAATACTGTACCCTTGGAGAAAGCCTCATGTCCTTTGTTTACTCAGAGAGAAAGGTGCTCCTTTGTATATTATAGATTTAAAAAATCACAAATTACCAAAGACCTATGTTGTTTTTATAGCAAGAACTATTAAAGATCTCTTTAAAGCTCCCTAATGTTTTGCAGGACTTTGCCATGCATTAATCTTCCCTTTTTCTCTCAGAGCTGTTTTAGCCTCTTCCTACTTTGAAGAACTGAGCTTCTGCTAGGAGAAGGTAGAAGGCTATCTGAAGAACTAAGTAAAATGCAAAAATCCAAATTCTGCGGAGCATCAGTTCTCACCTTTAGCATGTATAACATTTGTGTATGTGTGTGTGTGTGTGTGTGTGTGTGTGTGTGTGTATGTACTTATTATAATCCATATATCTGAGCCCCATGCCATAAATTTAGACTTGGAAGAGCAGATTGATGCCTAGGGGAATCTGACAGGCACCTGAGTTATTGTAATTTGTGGTTTGCAGACCACATTTTGAGAAACACTGAGAGGGAGATAAGCAGGCTATTTTACAAGTTCTTTTAAGTACCTACATTTTGCATTTTGTGCCCTCAGTCTGTCCCTTTAGCAAGTCTTTTCTGCTTCCCTGTTATGCCCTCCTCCTCTCCTGGCATCTCCCCACAGACCGGTGCCACACTGCTGGACCCGACTGTCCACAGCTTCCACGCTAGGGAAAGAGCACACACCTGACGTGTTCCAGGATGATCCCTCTCCTCCCCTCATTTACACCTGAGTGCCTTCAGTACTTTTCTTTATACCAGGTAGCAAGGTTCTTTATACCAACAGGATGAACTACCCAGTACTTACTAAGGATATAGTGATTGATAGTAGCTTCACGCTCCCTGCTCCGGTCCTTGGTATTAGCTGTTTCCTCTGCTGAAATCATTCTCCCAGATCTTTGTTTTATCTTAAATACCATCTTCTCAGACAAGCATGCTTGATGAAGCCTTGATAATAGCCCACAACCCCATCTTCCCCCCAGCCACTCTCAAATCCAATGCTTACCAGTGTCTGAAATTATCTTGTTTCTTTTCTGTCTCCTCCCGCAGTAAAGCAAAACTTTGTGAGAGCTGTTGGCCTTGTCTTCCATTTCTACAGCTCTTTCTCTGGCACATAGTAAGTTTTCAGTAACTATTTTGCCCATAACTGAGTGGATGTGAATTTCTCCCTAGGATATCTTTTAAAAGTGAACATGGCATGATGGCCTTGAAATTCCTTGAAAATTATAGGTATTGGGGCAGCCAGGGAAGGAAGCCCTGGGAAGCTGGCTTTCTTCTAACTTACAACCTGAACATATCCTTGGCAAGTGAGATTTTGTTGTAGAAGAAAAAGCAGAAGGTGGTGGGAGAAAGTCAAGAAGGTGAAAGGTGTGGATTTCTTCTCACTTTAAATGTCCTTTTTAAAAAATTGGGATTTCTTAATACTGTATAAATGGTCCAACAGGATATCATTCTAAGAATGTGATCATCTCATAGCAGACAAGTCCTCCTGAGTATCCTTACACCTTCATAACCCAGAGCTAGCTACTTAGTGCTGTTGCATGGCCTTCTTAGGGGGCGTTACCCAAAGTTGAAGGCTGGTAACTAGTTTAAAACAGAAGGATTTCAGGTGAATATCAACCACCAGGTTTAAATGCTGGCTCTTCTCTTGTAAATGTTATAATCTTTAATCCTCATTTTCATATTTTGGAGAAGGAGGAGGTTGGTCTAAATTGTTTCTCAATCTCTTCCCGCCTTAACAAGAATTTTATGATTCAAACTACTATTCATGGTGGGGGCCTGGAAAGCCATCTATGAGTAAGATACGCCACCTACTGGGCATCTCTTAAATTACAAAGCAAAGTTCCAAATGAGATACTGAAACTTGGAGCTGAACTTATTGGAGATCTTATTAGAAACTTGGAAATCCTCTAGTATATTGACCACACGTATTGACTCATTCTTTGATTTCTGAGTGCCACAAGCATTCTTTCATTGAAGTGATATCTATGTGCTCCATTCCTGTGAACTCAGCAAACGATGCTTGCAGATCTTACTTAATAGTTCTTGTGTCCACCTCTCTTCTGTCCTGCACCCTTCTCTAAGGGCTGACACAGTGGGTTCTGGGGACAAGTGGGATGGGCAGTCAGAGAAGGCTGATGTGTGGAGTAGACGTGGATTAGATGGGTGAGGTCTGAGATGTGAACCTGGAAAACGGGTCAAGGACAGCGGTTTCCAGGGGCACGTTGTTTGCAGGTCGGCACAACACTGAGGGCAGAAGCACTGGGAAGGAATTCTGGAGTAGTGGAAGGTTAGAAATATGCTTTTTTAGCCAAGCAGACCTGAGTTTGAATAGGTACTTACTTATCAGCTACATGACCCCAGGCAAATTACTTAAATTAGGATAAAATGGGTCAAGAAGATGAAATTTAGTATATGAAACTATGTACCAGACCCTGTAATTATTAGTCTACATATGATACTTAATTTAATCCACATAGGAGCCATATTAGGTAGATGTTACCATGTCCCATTAAATTTTGGTGGCCTGTTGCATTTTTCATCCTATCTTCCTGGACAATCTGGGCATGATCACAAGAACCACACGTATAGCAGAAACAGATACCTAACCTGACTGCAGTGGGTTAGGGAGAAAAAATTCTCTTCCCAAGAATTTGCCTTAGAAAAGGAGAAGAGAAAAAGTTAGTCACAAGAACTGTGTGCCTTCAAGGGAGTTTCCTCTTTCCACCTTAGGATATCAAAGACAAATATGCTTTTAGATTGGGAAAAGGGGAGATTAAAGATATGGGCAAGGCAAGTCCAGACAGGGCTAGTCATAGCAAGGGAGGTCCACTCTCCCCCCAGGAGGCTAGTATCTAGCAGGCAGTTACTTCACAGAGGCATTTGACTCCACTGACTATTCTCACCCTTTGGAAACACATTCATCTTTGGGCTCTGGAAACATTTGATTCCTTTTCATGTTCTTTTTGCCTCATTGGCTGTTCCTGTTCAGCCTTTAATGCTGGATCCTCCTCCCTGTGCCAGACTTCTGACTAGCTCTGTTCTCATCCCAAAGACTTTGGCCTCAACTCTCTTTTCTTGTAATCTACATTCTTCCTAGGTGATCTCATGATATATAATGCCAAGTCTATATGCAGATAATTTACAACACAGCTGAATCTCTTACCAGATCTCTCCTCAGAGCTCCAGCATCCTGTTTTTTTCATAAGGTCACCTGGATATCTACAGGCATGGAACCTTTTTGGTAACAAGCAGGACCATGAGGTGCCATCAGAAATCAACTATATTGTTTCCTTCTACTGTCCATTCATACCTGTTCTGGGGATCTGATTCTCCTCTGCTTCTTGGGTCAATTCTAGGGCAAGTCCAAGAGCTACCTATTTTATGATAACTCTTTGTTTACTATAAGTCATAATATACAATTATTCTAAGGTTGGGGCTATAGAGATAGACTAACCTTCAAAGCCCATAATCTATTCTACCTCACCCCGCCTCCATTTAGTTTTAGTGCTTAACAGCCTTTAAAAGGCCATTGTTAACATCTTTGCCATTTTGGAAGAGAATATCATTCACTTTCCTTTCATAAAAGGAAATCAAAGATTAACAGCTCTCATTTCCAAAAGAGATTCAAGACACATGACTAAAATAACTAATCTTATTTCATGCTCCAAATTTTACTCTTTGTTCGAAATGAAGTCTCACACAATTGTGTGCCATTCAGTCCCTTGGACTCCTCCTCCAATATAGCAAAGTAAATATGCTGTGACAATCAGAACTCCTGAAATAGAGACAAGTATTTAAAATATAACACTGCTTTTTTCTTTGAGATCTGTAAAGCCCAGTGTGTGAAGTCTCCCTTCCCCCACATACACCCACATTTGGGTTCCTGCATATACAGATTCCCAGAAGAGAACAAAAACTGGTTTGTTCTGCTACAGTGTACAGAGAATGCTTCCATCAAAAAAAAAAAAAAAAAAAAAAAAAGAACCTGATTGAACATTCAGTCTTATCCTTCATAAAGTTCAATTTCTCTGCTGGCCCCTGTAAGCTAGATATACCTAACTTTTAGGATAGACGGCTTATAAGGTAAATGTATCTATCAGTTATTCCTCTTTTTCTTTATCTTCAGCCTCAGCAGCATTCACACTTAAACTGATACCTTACACCTAAAAAATAATAACAAAAACAACTCATGCCTCATATCTCCTTCCTTTTCCACTGTCATTGGAATGGTCCTTTTTTTTTTTTTTTTGGCAGACTAGTTCATTAATACCAATTCTTTTATTGAGAAAAATAGAAAAGGTGAAGTATATATAAATGCCTGTTTGAATACTTCAGAGAGCTTGCAAGGCAGTGAAGAATAATGGGGCTAAAATCCAGCAGAAGATGAACCCAACATTGGGGTCCCTTCCATCTGAGAGGGATGGGCAGTGGAGCAGAAATTTCAGCATGCTCATGAGTTCAGACCCCATCAAGGAGGAGGTCCTGATAAATCAGGCTCTGAGTTAGGATCTTGAAGAGTAACCTTGGGAATTAGAATGAGTGACAAAAAGACCAGCCTTCACAATGACTGTAGTTTGCTTTACAACCATTTTAGCACTGAATAGATTAAGATGACCTAGGATTAGTGCCCTTATCTTTCTAACAGAAACACAAATTGTAGAAAGAGCAGATGAAAGACACCTATAGGGGCTCCTGATAGAGGATGGACTTTAGGATGACTAGGACTGATATGATCAAAAAGTATAAGATGAGTTTAAGCATTTCAGGATAAACAGGAAACTATATAAATGATCAAGTGGACACCAGATCTGAAAATATTATTGAAATTAAGTACTTTCTGGAGTTTGTTATTAAACTACACAGCTGGAAGTATCTCAGAAGAATATATGCAGAATAAAGCACAAAGGAACAACTTCTACTGAGAAGTTAGCTAACGGTCTTATTGTTTCAATAGAAGCCAAAGAAAGCAAAAAAGATACACTTAATGTTCTGAAAGAAAACAACTACCCAACCTAGAATTCTATATCCAGGGAAAGTATTCTTAAAATATTAAGGAGGGATAAAGATATTTGCCAATGATAACTGGAAAATTCATCACCAGCAGACCTCCAATTAAATAGCATTCTTCTGGAAGACAGAAAACATTGCCAGGTTATATGTTTGAAATGTCAGAGGATTTGCAGTCTGTATAGAATTAAAATATATGACAACACAAACATATTACTTAAGACGTGGCTAAATTGGATGCCATCATTTCCATAAAATAGTATAAATACTAATTTATATTCAACTGTAGTAAGTCTAAATGCACGTAATATTTTTGGTAAGCACTAAAAGAACAGTGTAAGAACTAATAACTACCAAGTTAAGTGGGATCATAAATCTAGTTAATTGAAAGGAGGTAAGAAAGGAAAGGAATAGAAACAGAACAGAGAGACAAACTGAAAAAGCAAAAATAGCAACAGTAGATGTAAACCAAGTTATATCAGTAATTAAATTAACTGTAAATGGACTAAATACTCTTCACGTATCACACTATTTCTCTAGTCTCTTATAGGCAAGATTTTCAGTAGACTGGTCTGCAAGTGCCATTTACATTTTTCCAGTTCACAAAATGAGTTGTTTCTTTCTCAACTCACTCTGCGTAACCCAGACTTCTCTTGCCCAAGTTTCCAAGGACTTGCATAATGCCAGATACAGTAAGTGCTTCCTAACACTCATCATCGTGGGGCCTTTAAGCAACACCAGGAAACGCTATCACCCTCCTTCCTGAAACTTTTTTTTTTGTCTTGTTTTCCTGGGTTTTATTTCTATCTCTCAATCACCCTTCTCATTTCCTCCTACTCTGTCCACTCTCAGGGTCTGGGTTGGGGGCTCGCTTTTCATCTCATTTTGTATTCTCTCCCCTAGCAATCTTGTCGATTTCCATAGCTTTAAATACTATGCATGCTGTGCTCTGACATATATAGCGTACACAGTGCCCTAAATGTAGTTCAAGCTGGACTGCTGATTCCCCTTAACCTACACCCTTGTAACGTGCTCCTTTTTCAGTAAATTACACCTTATCCAACCAGTGACTCTCGTCAGAAACTTCAAAGTTATCTCTGACTGTTCCTTATCTCCCTTTTATCTACCACATTTAACCCATCACCAAATCCTTTTGACTTTAGCTTTTAAATATTTCTAGAGATCTTTCCCACTTGGCGTCATTCTTCCCACCCTGGTCAAGACCACTTGACCTAGACTCTCCTCTTGCCCAGACTATGGTACTAGCTTCCTAGCTGATATTTCCTTTCCACTCTTGCCTCCCTTCTTCTCCACATAAGAGAACAATCTTTTGAAATTCCCATTCTTTACAGAATTTTGGTGGCTTTCTGTTGTAGTTAGAAGAACACCCCGAAATCCATGTTATTGGCTCAGGGCCCTGAGCTGACAGCCTCCTGCCCACCTCTCTAGTCAGACCTCCTGCCCTCCCTGCCCTAACCCCTTGCACGCCGGTGCCTGAGCTTTCTCAGAGTTCCTCCAACTTGCCAGGTTGTGTCCAGCTCAGGAAGTTCATACACGTTATTTCTTGTGCCTGGAGAATGATCTATCCCAGCCTTCTTTTGGCTAGCTTTTATTCAGCCCTCAGGCCTCAGCTAAAACATTATGTCATCACGAGGAAATTCGTTACATACTCCCTCTTCTCCTAATGTATCTTAAACCCTCCATTTTACTCTTGTGGCAGTTGTGAACTTACTGCTCCTCAGCTCCAAATACATCCTTCAATATATGCTCTACAATAAAGGATGGAAATCCTTTCCACTGTTGATCTTTTACAGTAAGCACATTGTTTTCTCAGTAGAGGGCGCTAGAGGAACATTGCAAGAGGAAGGAGCACTCCTGCTCTTTTCAGCTGCTCAGAGTGGGTCTGCAGTATGTGTGTGGACACCTAGGGGTGCTCTGTCTTAGCCATTCACCTAGAACATGCTGTCCCTGGAGCCCTTGCTGCCCCAGTGTGGCCTGGTCATAACCTCCCTGTGACCAGATGAGTGCACTGTGCTCCAGCTCTCCTGCCCACACTAGTGTCCTGATTCCCTTGGCTCACTTTCCCTCCTCCATAGGTTTGTCTCCTACAATCCTCCCTGTGCCACCACCCTACAGACAGTCTTCCCAACAGGGATACCTTGTGCCCCAGTCTTCCCGCCTCACTGCCATCCCCACTCCTGGTATACAGCTGTGCACCACCTACTGGCTTCAGTTCATCTGCCGCCTTGTGCTGCAGAGGATTTCCCATTTGCCCTGTGACTGCAGACTAACCAGCTGTGGCCCAGCCAACCAGTGAACTGCTCTGACATCCAGTGGACTTGACTACATGTCCTGAGGAGATCTGAATCCCCAGCCTTGGAGAGGGGTCCCCTAAGTCCTTCCTGTGTACTCTCTTGGTAGCACGTTGAGTTTTCTTATAGCCTTTAGTCATTCCTTTATCATAGTGTAATAATGATTTATGTTAAACTTCACTTGTTTAAATCACTGTGTGATTGTATCTCTTGGTTGCATCCAGAGTGCTACAATCTCTTCTCCCTCCACCCCCATCATTTTACTTACAGTAGCAATCATAATTGCATATTTATTTGTGAATCTATTTCTTAATACCAGTCTCTTCTGTGGAACTGTAAGTACATACAGGGCAAGCACCATGTCTGGGTTTTTGTATTCTCAGAGCTTAGCGTAATGCCTGGCTCATAAAAAGCACCAAATAAATATTTGTTGCATGAATGAATACTGTATAGCTGAGTTCATTTTCTGCTAATGTATTCTGTTATGTTCTTATTATGCCCCCTTAGCTCTTCTCAGTCATTGCTATCTATTCTAAAGATCAGACATAATGTATTCTGGAATTTGTAGCACTACCAGGGATCTGATTTTGGCTCTTTATAAGCAAAATAAAGCTGTATTTTTATAGTCTACAATTTCCAAGTTAAAGTCTATTGTGGCAATGATGCTTACAACTGCAGTTACTCAGGATGGTTATTTTTTCTTAGCTGTGTCCAAACTTACTATAAGATCCACGTTTCTTTTCCAAAGAGGGCTAGAAGCAGTTAAAAAAAAATCTGTTTTAATTCTAACCACTCTACCTCTACATTTTTAATGTTTCACATAAATTCTACCCCAGGATTCATACACTCAAATCCCTACAGGGCCTAGTGAGTAATTTAAGTGACTGGGCTCAGTGTAAGGAAATGAGGAGTCATGGGGATTATGGCAAATTGGACAGCACATGCTTCACCTGAATGCATTTCATTAAAAAATTTATGAAAACATTGTGCAAGCCAAATATAACATCTGCAGGCAGCATCAGTCCCGTGATCGCCCCCTGGCAAGCCCAGACCTAAAACACTGCTCTAGGAAACATTCTGAATTTCAAGAACCAGGAGCATCTTAAAATATGGGGTGCTCAACATTAAGTTGCTTCGTGTATTTGTTTTGCTGAGGAAGGCCATTAAGGAAAAGCTAGCATCTACTATTGTCACTGTTTCACAAGAAGAAACAGATTTTATCACCAAGAGGTAGGAAGGACACAATCTCAGGATAAAGGACCATCTATTCCATGAAAGAAAAAATGGATTGTTTGCATTATTGCTTTTATTTTTGTCTTCTGATGATAGATAGGAAGAATTTTGCTGTGGGACTCATCCAGGTTACACATCAGTTCATTCAGAATTACCTTGAACGCTTGCAAAAGAACATATAGTTTCCAGGACCTCACTCAGGATGTAAGGGGAGAAGGAGGCAGTTTGTGTGTATACTTTGGAAAACTCTTCGGGGGCTTCTGAATTATACGCAGGTTGGAACCCCTGGTCTGTTCCACTTCAATACTTAGAATAGAGAAAACAAGGCTAGACCATCATTTCTCATCCTGATTACAGAGAATCCTATTTTCTTGCACTGGAGGGAGACAAAGTTTTTCCCAAGTAGCTGTACGGCTCACATTGCCATGGAAGGCAGACGTCTCTGAGTCTATGTCACAAATTAGTGATTCACAGTCTAGGAATAGGGGGTCTTCAAAATGATTTGGTATTCATTTTTAAAAATGTGTTGATTTCTTTATTGATACATACCAATATATCTATGTCTCTATCTATCTATGTCCCTATCTATCTATCTGTTATTCCAGAAAGGAATTGAGGTGGTTTTAGAGATACATAAAATACAAAAGAAAGCTTAAAATTAAGAAACTAGGGCAATATAAAATAAAGGCAGAAAAAATAAGATTGTGTAATGAATAAGGTAAACAACCCAAACTCCTGTTTTTAACGCTTCTTAGAGTTGGGTCCTGCGGGTGATTCAAGTGAAGCCAGAGCACAGAGGAAGCAGTGGACCCTCTGTTGAGCTGGACAGCTCTCACGCTCCCCAGAGGAGGGAGTTGCTACTCCGCTCCCTCCACCTGTTTCTGGAGAACTTTTCAAGACAAGCAGGAAATTGGGATTTCTATGTGAAATCTCTGAAATGCATGATGTTTGCATTTGACTTAAAAAATTCAGTAGCACATTGTACAGAGCTAAGAAAACACTTCTGCCGACAAGACATGGCCTGCAGGTTGGTTGTTTGGCCTTCATGCTAGAATCGCCTGAAGTCTTTCCCCAGATCTGCAGGCCCAGGCCCCATCCCAGACTTGCTGAGTGAGAAACATCTGGGAGGAGGCCTGGACCACACATTTTGAGAATATTCCCCAGAAGATTCCACCCTTCACCTACCACTAGAAATCACTGCTGTAATGAAATCTGGGAAATGAAACACAGCATCGCCGGTGTCCTCTCGAGCGCTCTGCTTCCGAAGCCTTGCCGGCACCAGTGCCTGTGACTCGAGAGCAGTGCCCAGGCCGGCGGTCTGGCGAGACGCTAGCTGTGCTCCGCCTTAGCCCTGCTTGATTTCTCTAGGGTACTATGTATACAGTTTGGTTCTTATTTTCTTGGCTTTGATAAGGAAGTTTTCACAGAGGATCTGAAAATAGGACTAAATGAGATAGAAACTTATGCCAGCCTTGATTTATGCGGCAGCAGAGAAAATAAATTACAATTCCCTGAGCCTCTGAAGAAGGAAAAGTTCTTTAGAAGTCACAGGAGAGAACACTTTCTGGAATCCTACAACATATGTGGTACCTTACAAGATAGTAATTTGATAATGGACTGACTGTACTTCCCAGGGCGTCTTGCTCTTTCCCACTCTAACCCTTCCCCTTCCCCTCGGTTTACCTTCTTATGCCTGTAATAGTGGAGGCAGCCATCATGCTTCAGCACAAACCACCGCTTCCTCCAACCCTTCAGGAACCCGGAGTGAGTCCTCTTATGTAGGTAGCCACGGCAGGTGGGCCAAGGGCTACTGGGACAGCGGCTGATGTCAGATCCCACCACCAGAGTCAAGATGTCTGGACCTAGAGGGATAAATTTGGGATAGTTCAGTGGCTGAAAATCTTACAATCAGCTGGAAGGACTGCTGCTTTTCAGAAGGATGGATGAAAAAGAGGCTATAGTTTTCATAAGTGGAATAAATGAAACAGAATTCTACAACTGGAATGGATGAGAATTCTTTAGTAATTCAACCCCTCATGTCAAAGGGGAAAATGAAAACTGGGGAGGTGAAGTGACTTCTTTGAGGACCCATAGCTCACACGGGGTTGAATCGGATGTGAGACGCAGGTGTCCTGACTTCTAAGGTGGAAGTCTTTCTGTTCAACCACATGGCCTTGTTGGGTCTGATCATGGACGACTCAAGTCTGCGCATCCCCACTGTCCATAATAACATCAAGCTAAATCTTTAACATGTTTTGATTCACATCCAAAGAAGGAGGGTAGGCGATGTTTGGCTTTGCTGTCTCACTTTTATTTAAGATAATTAGCTTCCTTGACCTGGCTTAGCTAAAGGGAGGATCTAAACCACTGCTAATACCTGTCACTAATACGATCTCTGATCAAAATCAGTTACGAACCTTTGAACCTGAAGTAGACAAATTCAAGGGGAGCTGAGACACAAATGTTTTCTATCCTTTTTTCTTTATCCCTTATCCTGTTTTCCTATCCAACTTAGTGCAGAGGATTTGACCCTGAGCTTCCAGGTGCCTGTCCTCTCTTTCTTAAGGTGCCTGAACTTCCTTAGGGCCTGGACTTCAGTGGTGCCCTCTTTCTTATAGAATCAGTATGGTACAGAGCTTGGGGGAAATTGCCTCTGTCCCCGATAACATGAGGTCACTGTTTACCAACTGTGCTTTGATGCTGCCAGCATGAACACAGACTTTCATCATATGCCTTCCTCTTGATGCCTCAGGAAAATTCTCTGAATGTCACTCACACAGGCAGCAACCCTGACATGCTTTGAAGACTGCAAATGGGGTATGACTTCATTTACAATTCCTCTGAGATGGAGGCCACATCCCTGAAGGGGGACATTTGGCCTTGGCAGGGCTGACTTCATCATGATGTCTGACATTGAGATTACCGATCTGTTTAGAGCTGTCTATGGAAATGGGGGTCAGAGAGGAGACTCCTCTTTTATAAATGACAAGCTCCAACCCAGGGGATCATTCCTGGCTGAGCCACATGGCCCTGAAAATAAAGATTTGTCCCAGAAAGGCTGACACAGTCTTAACTTTAACAGCATGCAAAGCACCTTGGTAATTAAATAACTCTTCATGTCAAGATAGTTCTTCATTGCCATGTAAATACATTTTAATTTATTGAACTGCCCTTAAGCTCCTGTCAAAAACACATCCAGAAAAATTAGAAGAAATGCTCCAGATTGACCAGCAACCCACAAATGTCTTTGTCTTTGGACTTCAGTCCCTAAAGAACTGCACTCCTGGACTAACATGCGTAGCTGACACATCTGCCCACTTACTTACGTACCGCTGCTGTGGGCTGTGCCTTGAGGTCGTTTTCCTCTTGCTTACACAGACTGCATGTGGGTTTCTCTGATACTGGTCAAGCTAAACTTGAGTTTCAGCTGGCCATAAACATAACTTGGTGCACCAAAAATTCTCCCTGGGGCAGGGATACAGATGGTCCCGCTACAGCGTGGTGTCATCATATTAGAGGGAAATTTGTCTCAGTAAGAGTTAGGACGTGGTCCCATTGTGTGGGGAGTTGCTGAGTTCCAAGCAGCTGCTGGGTGGTGCTGGTTTATATACTTTGTCAGTTCCAGTGGGGGCCAGGAAGGTCTGGGCCTGACATTAACAGAGACTTTAGATTTTTGATGTTACTGCCACATTAAGTTATTTATATAGGCGTTGTTGTGTGTGTGCGCTAAAAGAACCAAATGTTAAGTACAAGCCATTAAACTCTTCTGGTTCTGTTATTATTTATCTGTTAATTTACTGGGAGCCTAAAAAATATGCACATGTCCTAGTTCAGTGCTTCTCAAACTAAATGTAGATGCAAATCACCCATGAGTTTTGTTAAACTGCATATTCTCATTCAGTAGGTCTGGGATGAGGCCTGCGATTCCAGATATTTGTAACAAGCTCTCAGGTGATGTTGGACCACAGTGTAAGTGGCAATTCCCCAGGCTGTTCTCAGCTGCTCATTAGCACAGTCTGTCAACCAAACACCACGCTTCTTCCTTTCTTTGGCTGTGACTTAGTTTCCCCTGTGTGCTTTCATTTTCAACCCCCAAATTTTCTAACAACAGAAGCATTAGCTTCCCCCTTACGCCCCACCACTTACTTCTTTCTCTAAGTTTCTCCCTGGAGAAAGGAAGCATGTAACCATTGCTCTACTGGACACCCCAGAAATCTTCCTTGCTTTTGGGGGTGGGTGGGAGGAAGCATGAGGGGGGAACTAACAGCCAGAGGCGAGAGAGTTAAGAGAACTGTTCGTTTCATGAGATGAGAGTTTGAAAATCCGTGTCTTTGGCAAATAGAGCTCTTTGGTGATGACGTCCTTAAAAATAACAGCTCTCCAGGAAGTTCTTCTTCCTGAGCACTTTGGCCTGTAGTTGTGGAAGTAAGGAGTCATGGGTGAGGTTATTTACAGCTTCAGGAGAGAGAGAAGTGATTTCTCTTTCTAATTCACACTTTCTCCTTGGATCACTGTCTTCTTATTATGCCACCAATCTTAAACTGTGTCAGAGTCGCACCTCTGCTGTCAGACAAAGTCAACCACCCTCGAAGGCGCAGGGAGCAACGTGCAAGCCAGTGCCGTCCCTGAGGGCTGCGCGCTGCGGGGTCCGACTCCAGGGCACTGCTGTGCGTGTTTTTGGTGAAGCCTGCTCTGAGGGAAACAAAGGAGCCCTAACAGATCCAAAGGGCTTCCAGGTTGATTAAGCTTCATTGTTTTCCTTTCCTCTCTCTTCAGCATTTTTCCTTGCTGATTAAATCTTCTATTTGATGGTGCAAGTAGCCAAGTCCTCTAAAAGCCCAAACCAGAAAGTGAGGGACTTGATTAAATAAAAACTCACATGGAATTGTTATTGTTCCCCGTGTGTTACTGATGCTTCCTCAAGTCTCCTGTTCTGGTATTGCCATCAGCAAAAGTGAGGTGATTTGTCCAGGTGTGTGATCAGTATTTTTGAACAGATTATTATTTGATTATTTTAAATTTTATAATATTTTCTATTCTAATACATAACATATATTAATATGATATTCTATTATTATTAATTGTTAAATAGAATTATTATTTCAATAGAATTATTGAAAACTTGACCTTGTAACGTAGAGTGAATCCCCTGTCCAATGCCTGTCTAGGGAGACGTGATAGCACCTGCGCTGGAAGCTAACAGAACAGACTTTTAATCTTACAGCTGTAACCTTTTGGCCATGCCTACGCTGGCCTGTGTGCTGATGCGGGGCTGGCTGGGAAAGAACCACCAGGGAGACTTGATTAAAATTACAAATGTGCAGGCTACCACCGTGAATTCTGTATTTAAGAGTTTCTCAGATGAGTCTGACATACAGTTAGATTTAAAATTTAATGTTTTGAGAAAAGTGACTTGATGTTTGCATGTCTAAATCAGCAATGTAGCAGTCAGTAATAGAATAGGATTTTACCAAAGTTTCAAATACATGGGAGTAAAGCTGTACAGAGAAAATACATGGGAGTAAAACTGTGCAGTCAAAAAGCTATCAGTTAGACTTCTAAGAAGTTTCTATGCAAACAGATGCAAGAGTCGAGTGGAAACATGTAGTTTTTTAAACAAGCTCTTAATAGACACTTGGTAAATATGTATTTCAAGACCGCTCCACAGCATATGAACTTAACAAAAGGCACGATTATTGCTTTCTTCAGACAAGCTGGTGACTTCCTCTCCGAAAGAGAACCTCCAAAAGCTTGTTTCAAATTCTATACATTCCAGAAATACCTTGACCAATTTATAGGTGTGCTCACAAAATCAAACATGTCAAGCATTACATAAAAATTATATTATTTCTATTATTTCTTTCTCTTTTTGCTCCTCCCTTTTAGTTTCACGGTCATGTGTATTTTTATAGACCCAGTGCCTCTCAGGAATCCTGGTTAGTTTTTTGTTTTTGCCCTCTTTTACCATTACCGCCTATAAGTTTTAGAACGTGGTGTGGATGGAGCTAAAACTGTGGGGTGGTTCCCCGTTCAGGAGCCATTCATCTGTTGAACTCAGCTGAGCCCATTGAAACACTCAGGTCATTGTACACAATTGTCTTTAGAGTGCAGCCCCCTTTTGGTTTTTGTTTGTTGGTTGGTTTTACTTTATTTTCTCCTTGTATTCCTGATTCTCCTCCCACATTCTGCTCTCCACAGTAGGCACTCACAGAACATGTTTGATATAGGACTCTAAGTATACTCTTTATGTCTTTTTATTTTACATAAATGGTTTTTGCTAATATCTCATTCTGTGTATCCTTTTTTTTTAAAAACTCAAAACTCTGTTTTTAAGTATCTATCCACAGTGCTGGCTAAATGTACATCTCATATATTATTTCAAAAGTAAGGCATAGAAGTCCAGAGTATGCATCCATTACTGGTCTACTTAATCCATCCTGCTGGTAATGGTCAGCCAGACTGCCTCTAACTACTCCCCAGCACACAGCACGCTGCAGTGAACTTCGATGTATCTCCCTGTATATCTCCTCTCAGCAGTTTCTTTGGGCTGTATGCCCAGCAGTGTAATTGGTAGCACAAAGGATCTATAGGTACCTCACCAGATGCTTCCAGTGCTCTCTGAGAGCCTGCAGCCTAACAAGAGTGCAAGAGGATTCCTTACCAAAGCTGGCTATAATCTGATTTCTCCTTTTTCCCCCCTAATTGGGTGGACCTAAAGTGTCATCTTGTTGTTAATTTGCATTTCTCTGATTACTAACAAAGTTATTCTCCTATAATTTATTTTATTGACATTATATTTTTAAACTTAAAAATTTAGGTCATTAATACATCTGAATCACTGATACTGACCTTGGTATATGTTATAAAGTATAAGGCATACTATATGAAAGTATGAATCCATCGAAATCATAGCTCTCTATAAAAATGATGTACTAGAAATTGTATTTTTTCCCATTGTTTTGTGGTGTTACTTTTATCATATATCAAGTTTTAATAATTTTTAATGTACTTATGAACTTTCTAATTCATTCCATTCCACTGGTCTATTTCTGTGACAGAACACATTTCTATTTATTATTATTATGGTTTTGTTACATACCTTAATATCCCATATGAAAAGGTCCTTTGCCGTTGTTTGCTCTGTTTACAAATGATGTAGCTATTTATAGACATTTCTTATTCTACATATATTTGAGGAAAAGCCTAACAAGCTACTCAAATGGTTAAAATAGAATTTTATTGAAAATTTATTGAATTTTTAGATTAATTTTGGGAGAATTAAGATCTTCAGAGTCTTTCTACCTGTAAAGATGCTACATATCTCCAGTAATTTAGGTCTTCTTTTACATACTTTGGTTGAGTTGTAAACATTTTTTCATGAAGTTCTTGTGTGTTCTTTGTTAGAGTAATTCTTTTCTACCTTATAGTTTTGTTGCTATTGTTAACCAATAAGATATTGTTAATATTTTTGGTTATTGCTGTTGTAGGGGAACGTTGCTGATTTTTATAAAGCAATCTTGGTTTGAGCAGTCTCTCTAATTATTTCTAAGCATTGGTCTATTGATTTTGTAATAATCATATAATCTGAACATAATAATGGTTTTGTCTCTTTCCTTCCAGACCATATATCTTTATTTGTCTTTCTTGTGTTATTGGATAAGTCGGGACTTTTGATGTTATGTAAACAGAGGTTGTTAAAATTGGCATTTTCCTTCTCAGTCTCAAAAGAAATGTGTCCAAGGTTTCTCTGCTAAATGTTTTGCTGTGTTGTGTATATACTTTTATATACTCTTCTCTTTTCATGGTTAGTTTTGGTAGATAGCCTTTATCAAGTTACGAAAAGAAACTTCTATTTCTAGAGAAACGTATAATACATGATTTTTTTCTTCTGTCTAGTCATGTGACTTTTTCCTTTAATCCATTAGTGTGATGAATTGTGTTAAAATATTATCTTATAAGCCATCCTTATTTACGAATAAATCCTATTTGATTATGATGCATTATGCATAATTTAATAAACAACTTAATTCAGGTACCTATTATTTTTTTCTTAGGATTTATGCATCTACACTCTCATACATAAAATAGACATATTATTTTGTTTTTCATCCTAATCTGGTTCTGAAGTCAAGATATTTAGTAGCTTCAGAAAATGAGTTGAGAAGCATTCCCTCTGCTATTTTCTGAAAAAACTCTATAGAGTAGGGATTGTTTGTTCTCTGAAAGTTGGGTAAGTTTCATGTATAAAAGTGACTGGTATCCTGGACTTCTGAATGGGGAGTGGAAACGGGTGAGGTGGGGTGATCTCTTTGCTTGCTCTATAAATATTGTTTTATAGTCTATACAGATTTTCTATTTATTCCTGCACTAATTTTGGCACTTTAAATACTTTGAGGAAATGTTCTTATTTATCTGGTTTTCAAATTTATTGTAATACAGAATTAAAGGGTAGTATTTTATTATTTTTAAAACTTTAACTTTTTCCTTTTTCATTATTTCCTTTTTTACTCTCGTTTTATTTATTTGCATCTTTTTAATTTTTATTGTTTCTCAATTAAAAGCTGTGCTATAATCAGTTAGTCTTAGAGATGTGCAGGATATTAAGCCTGAGAAAGGAAGGATCAACTCCCTAATCCAGCTGGGTTCAAGGGCCACCCTCACATTTCCCAGTGACTCCGTAACAAGGGCTGCCAACTGTCTGGCTTTCAGTGGGGTGGGGTGGGTAATCGGCCACCCAGGGCCGTACAGCGGAGAAAAACAATAAGCAGTAGTCCCTCAGCCATTCCCTATACGAGGTGTTCAGCCTTCTTCTGCTGTTGGCTGTAGTTCCCAGTCCTCCAAAAACACACAGTTGCCAAACAACCTTGCTTCCCTGAAAATCTCTTACTGTCTTTATGTTAGCATCTCAGGTCTATAATTCACCTTTCTGCTTCTGAGGCATCTCCTCTGTTAGGTTTGAGAAGGACTGGCAAAGATACAGGAAGGTTCCTTGAGGGTCAAGGTCTTGGGATAAGAAGTCCACGCTGGCAAACAAGGAGTGATGCAACCCAGATAATAACAGCAGATAAAGCCATCTAAAATAACTGCCAGGGACAGCACAAGCTTGGGTGTTAAATTTAGCTCTTCTCTCAGTATCAGTGTTAGTTCATCATCTTTTAAAAATCCCCAAACTGTCCATTCGAGTTTTAGAGATGTTTTCTACCTTCCATTAACTTATTTGTGAGGCTGAATGGTTCAGTATTATAAAGAACAGTAAGCTTCTTGGTGAAAAATTAAAGAATTACTAGGAGTGCAAATATTACTAAAATCAGATTTTATTTCACTCAAAAATTGGAAAAATAACTTGAGAGAAACAACCTAGGAACAGCTAAATCCACATAGCAAGGGGCAATATTCCTTATTGAATGGGATACTACCAATTCAATCGTATAATCATTACTTTAACATATTGTCTCAATTTTTAATCTGCACTGGACATGGATAAATCTTAGTGTAGGACTTATAAGTAGTTGCTGTACATGCTGACAGTGTCCTTGGATTCCTGGTGCACCAAGTACATGACACGCAGCCAAATACTAAGCTAAATTCTACCTCAAAAGGTCCAGAATGCTTACTGGGACACAGCATTTGCTAGTGATTTTCTTGTCCTGGTCTGCACTTAGAGAAGTCTCTCGCTGTTGCTGACCCCCAGGCACGATGGCCTCATGGGAAATGGCAAGCGATATTTATTGCCCAGCAAGTCATACTTACGGCACTTGTGTCCCATCCCGAATGCACACATTTTAATACCTCACTGCCTGACGCTATACCTCAGGGGCACAGAGGTATGCAGGCAGCTTTTGGGAAGCCAGGAATAGGACACCTCACCCAATAATCCCATGATGGAGCACAGCAGTTACCAGCTGTATATTTTTTGGTCTGTGGGGAGATAAGGATTTGGAACACGGTGCCGAAGAAAGTAACTTGTTTTTCAGAAAGGAAGGTGGTATTAACCTTTCCACGAAGTTTAATGTGAGTGGATACAAGGGTCCGGGGCTTGTGTTGTTATTGTTCTCTTGGTGGTTCCATCTGTGTCCGAATGCTTTAAGGGCAGGCCTCAAGTGGCCCTAACAGAATTATAGACGCTTGAGGTTTGTGGTTCCTTTATTTCCTTCTGCCTCTTCTTTAACATTAAAACCCAGAGGCTCTTGATTCTAAAAACTGATGGGAAGAAAGAAAAGAATAAAGAAAGGAAGGGAGGAAGCGCAGAAGGAAGGAAGAGGCCAGAGAGAGAAAAGGAAGAAGAGAAAAAGAGACACAGTAAATGAATTCTTGTAATGAGACTATCATTAAAATGGTATTTTTCATGGCAAGAAGTTTAAGGAAATACTTTGTTAATAAACAGAGCACATTTTGCTTACGGCTGTTTTCTGGTTTCACTTTTGTGACTTGGGGCAGAGATGTGATTTAACTCCTATGAAAAATCATGTTGATGACAAGGCACACATGGGAGCCTTGGGAGAAATGTGAAATTATACCCATTCTGCGGCTGCCACCTCATGTTCGCACTCCCTGCTGTACTGCAGCTCTCTGCTTCTTCAGGTCATCTCTGGACTCTGTAGCTGGACCGCCTACCTTTCCTTGCAAGGTGCACAGCTTCTGCATGCTCCACACTGGTGACCTCTGTGCCGTTGACTGCCAGCACCACATCTCCAATCTGGAGCCCGGCTTCCTCAGCGGCGCTGTCTGCAAGTTGACAGACAACAAGGGTCTCATTGAGAAGGGGTCCCAAATTGAGTGCCCTGCTGTTTGTCCTCTTTTTAAAAGGCTCTTTCTCTAAAGAGCCTTTCTTTCCAACTTTAGACAATTGCCAGTGTCATTAATAAGAAGGAAAATGCTGTCCTCGCAGCCTCCCTTTCATTTCCAGGACGCGGTTTCTTTGCACATTCAGCTGGGCATCTGCGTGGCCTCTTTGCAACATAATAGCAAGGCTGCTCAGAAACTCAATCTATTCATCCACCAGAAGGTTGAACTGCTAGTTCTCATTCCTTCATTGCTGCTAGGTCTCTTTGTAACCCTGAGAAAATCACTTAACCTCAATATCTTCATCTATAAAGAGGGAGGTGGGGGCAGAGCTTCTCTGCAGGATTGTTGAGGGAACAAGTAATTGAAATACTTACGAAGTTGTGGCAAAAACAGATCTTGGAGTAGTCAGAGAAAAAAGAAATAAAGCGCTGCTTTTACTTTTATCATATAGGCTCCTTTCTGAGCCATCTCAGAAAGGAAACCAAAAATAGCCTTAAGCCTTAGGATTTAGGTTTCGGAAGGTGGGGAGGACCTCTCCAGAAGCATTAATTTTATCCTTGGTTTTGGGGCATCTGCATTTATTGTAACATACCTAACATTCTCTAGGGGTAAAAAAGGATGTAATAAGCCATTTCAAGTTTAATTCATTTAAAATAAAGTTTCCCATATATTTGACCAAGATTCTTTCTGCAGCAGTTTAAATCTATTTTTTTCTTTTCCACATCAGTTTAAGCCTGTTTCCTCTTTCTTAGATCTTAGTGCTGGGTGTGTGTTTATGGACTTACAGAGTAATTACACAGCAATATTACGCTGTCATTATGTAGAATGTCATAAACCTTCTCAAAGACTTTTAATCTTACAGCATGACTCAGTTGGTGCGGTAAATATTTTTAGTAATGACTAGTTTGTCTAGGTTTGTTTATAATAGTAGGGAAGGTCTTCTCCTCTTGGCTAGGCAATGGTTAATTAATGTAGGAAGTTTAAGTGAAGAGCGATATTTGATATATCTTTTCGTTTACATAAGATCATCCTTGTGTTGAATTAAATTCTCATGGTATGGTTGATCGTTTGAAAACATTTCCTCCATTGTCTTAAAGGACTCAAAAGACTTGATTATGGCAATGCTTCGGAATCAAATTCCAAAATGACAACATAGTAAGAAACAACTTCTCATCAATTTTTTGTATTCCCTCTGCTACCAAATATTATGTCTTATATGTAGTAGTCTTCCAATAAATACATGTTAAATGAATGAATGACCTAAAAATTATAACTTCAAGAAGCTTAGAATTCCACTACAGAAGAAAAGACATGCACAATTGAAAAAGGAAAGTAACTTTGCAATACGCTAAGTGACAAGTGTAAAATAACAAAGACAGTAGGTATTCTGAAAGTTCAGAAAAGGGAATTCTTACTCCCGTTTGGAGTGGTTAACAAATGCTTTCCAGAGAAGTGGAATTTGGGCTGACTTTGGTGAATAAACAGATTCTCCGTAGTGCGGAGTAATGAGGAAGGCAGGGTAAGAAAGACCACTGGGTGTTCACAGCCCAGTTCCTCTTCTGTCTGGGCTCACAATTGGACAGCTTTTCTCAGACTCTCTTGCAGTTTGTAGGCAGTATGATTGATGCTAGCCATTGGAATGTGGGTAGAAGTGTTGTGTTCCACTTCCAGGCCTGGCCCTTAAAAACATGAGAAGGGTGGACCACCCTTCTCACGCTTTTCCCATCTGCCTACCAGATACAGATGACTTCAAGGCCATATGGGATGATGCATTAAAGAAAAAATAAATCTGGATCTTGAAACATTACATGGGGCAAAGCCACCTTCCAATCAAGGACATCCACACTGGACTATATGCATGAGTAACAAGTGAGCTTTTATTGTCTTAAGCCATTAATATATTTCTGTTATCAAAACTAGCATAACCTCAAACAATCAGCAAACCAAGAAAGAAAATCTTCTGAGCAAAGGTGCACAAGCAAAAAGTTTTAAGACATGCCAAAAGTTAGTGAATCAGATCAACTGGAGCGAGATTGTGGGTGGGTACAGTGATCCTGGAGGATAAGGCTGGAAAGATGGTGTGTAAAGTGTCTTGAAACTGAAGATGGTGAATTTACATTTGATCCTTCAGTAATAGACAGCCATTAAAAGTTTGTGAGCAGAAAATAGATACCCAGTGGTTTTTAGAAGATCAATTTAGAATAGGGAGAGATTAAGTTAAGCATCCCAGCAAAGATATTATTATCATAATCAATGTGGGCTCTGGAAACAGGAACTGAAAATGAGTGGAGGCTATAAAATGTTGTCATAGGATCTGAAATACTTCATTGCACTTATTTGCATATCTACCTTTCTACCCCTAATGGACTATAAGCATCTCATGGGCAAGTAAAATTTCTTATTTATTAATTTACATATTTCCATGCCTACTATAATCTCTGGCACATGATAGGGGTATTAAAAATTTGGCTACATATATGTGTGTTTGTTTGTTTGTTTTATGTACTGAAATCACCACAAAAGAGAAAACTGAAAATGCTCACTGGGCTGATAGAAAAATATCTTTGAAACCTATGATATGAAGTTGACCTGAGAAATGGATTCATAATTTATAACCAAGGTGACAAGTATAAGGAGAGAAATACAGAGCACTGAAGACAAAATCTTGAATAATTGCTTTTAAGGAAAGAAGAGAAATGGAGAGCCAAATGAAACGTAAAGGAGGAGCAGATAGATCCTAGAAGCATGCGAGCAAGAGTGCAAGGTCAATGAAGAAGGCAAAGGATGAATTTCAAGATGGAGAAATGGCAACAGTTCTATAGGGACACCACAAAGTAACCCTAACAATGGCATCCTAAATCCTAGTCTGTTCAAAAAGTCAAGAAGAAAAAAGATGGAGGAAAAGTGATTAAATCTGGAGTAGGAAAAGTAAATGATAACTAAAGAATTTTAAGGAGTATGATGGAAGTGAAAGACAGACATTTGAGCTATTTGTGTGGATCAGTACATGCTGAATGACTGAACAGTCATAAACTACTATAATCAAAGGTATGAGTGCTTAATAACAGGTCTTTTCTCCCAAGTATACTTAGCCTTTAAACAACAATTTTTGGCTTAAAGGATCCACCAGTATGGAAGTAATTTGTTTTTTAACATCTTTATTGAATTAAAATTCATATACCATATAATTTCACCCATTTAAAGTGTATAATTAAATGTTTTTTAGTATATTCATAGAGTTGGCAACTATCACTGCAATATAATTTTAGAACATTTTTGTTACCCTAGGAAAAAAACTCATAACCAAGAGCAGTGACTCTATATTTCCCCCACTGTCTGAGCTCTAGGCAACCACTAATCTATTTTCTGCCCCATGAATTTGCCTATTGTGGAAATTTCATATAAATGAAATCACACGATATGTAGTCTTTTGTGTTTGGACAAACATCATTCACTTAGCAAAATATTTTCAAGATTCATCCACATTCATCCACTACATTCTTCTCACTTGCTGAATAAATATTTTATTGTAAGGATATATAGCACATTTTGTTTATCCATTCATCAGTGGATAATTATTTATGCTTCCTTTTTTTGGATAAAAAAATTCTGCTAAGAAAATTTGTGTACAGATTTTTTTGTGGACATATGTTTTCATTTGTCTTAGGTATACACCTAGGAGTGAAATTGCTGGGTCAAATGGTAACTCTATGTTTATTTAACTTTTTGTGGAATGGTCAGACTGTTTTCCAGTGTGGCTGTACCATTTTATATTCCCATCAGCGTTGAATCCCACCTGGATTTCTCCACTTTCTTGCCAGTATTTATTATTTTTGACCTTTTGATAATAACCATCCTAGTGTATATGGAGTGGTACTTCATTGTGGTTTTCATTTGCTTTCCTTGATGCCTACTGATGTTGAGTATCTTGTATGTGCTTATTGGCTATTTGTTTATCTTCTTTGGAGAAATGCCTACTCAAATCCTTTGCTCATTTAAAACCTGAGTTACTTATCTTTGTATTATTGAGTTATGAGAGTGAAAATTATTCTTGTTTGCAGAGGACTTACTTCTGTAGTGTGACCCTACTTGATAGTTTATTTAACTGCTTTTAGCTTTCTGGAGGGCATTTACCTTGTTCCTCCAATGTGAACTCATCTTACACATTTTCCCGTTGTCCACTGATTATGGTGACAGTTTGAGGCATTAGGACTTCTTGGAGGAGGGAGATACTTCCAGGTGACTCTGTAACGTATCACACAGACCGTTGCCTTGCTTGAGCCTGGTCTTGGGGGCAGATGGAAGTATACATCCTACATTGTACAGGAAGGACTGAGGTAGTAAGAAAACAAGACCATGCATTTCCAAGTTTATTTTCGCACTCGGATACTTGACTGCATAGTCCTGTATTTATTATAAAGAGTTAAATGCTGAGCTACTCCATCCTTTCATGCATATTTACATATAATGTAGAATCTGAAAACCTTATAATTAAAAAGGGGGCTTGTCCTTTTCATTTAGAAAAAAAATTGTACTGTCACAGTAGCATTTTAAATTCTAGAGCTTCCAGAAAGATGGGCCTGTCCCTAATTTCCTCTGTGGTTTGCCTATCCCTAAATGTATAGTTTTCCTTTCAAGTTTGCTTGGTATCAAAGTTGGAACATCTGCTTCTTTTGTTTATGCCAACAGATCTCACAAGCATTTAGACTTTCATAGAAAATGTTCATGCAAATGCCAGCCGGGTGTGGGCAATTAGTTATGTAAGCTACAAGCTAGCTCCCTCTCTGTATACTTATGGATAATCATTTCCCATCCCACCTACAGGTCTCCCTGCTTTATCTTTTTATCTTCAGTGTGTAATTAAGCCTCTCTAGTGCATCCAGCAACAATGTTCTGTGGTGTGAATGAGATTCTCAGAAAAGCTGAAAATATGTGTAATTTTAAATTCCCTCAACCCTTCATTTAGTGGATTTGACTAGACAATGGATTTCAGAGGTTGCTCTTCAGCACTGAGGAATACATTTAAAAAAAACCAGAAGTAGACTTAGCACACATGAATCCCTGCCAGGGCAGCACTTTCTGATGTTGAATACAATCCTGGGTTAACTATATATTGTACCATTTTTGCCACAGTAGAGATGCTTTCAGCTTTTCCTATTAACAAATCCTCAGGGCCTTGTAAATGCAGTGTCATTTGTAATGCAAACATTGTGGTTTGTTTCACATCTGAATGGATGAGATACAGTTAACTATCTCACTTGAACAGTTGTAATGGTATCAGAAATTAAAGACACATTTTATTAAGCTGCATTTAGTTATTTTATCTAGAAAGACAGGCATGTAAAGTGTGTCAACATTTTTTGGATATTTTGCAAAAATCTGCTAAACTTATAAATTCAGATCTGTTTGAGTTTTAAAGGGTAGTCATTTTTGTTGACCCTATGAATTATTTTATTTCTTTGTTAGAGATTTGTCTCATGAAGTCAGAGGTAGAAAGAGGAGAGTGAGAAAAAGGGAAAGAGGATAGGAACGAGAGAAAAGGGAGTGGCGGGGGAGAAAGTGGAGTGGGAAGGGGAAGGACATGGTAAATGCTGTCCCATGAATGAACATTTATCTTCTTAAAATTTGATATCTTTTAAAAATACTGTAAAAAATCAGAAGCCACTTGATGATAAAAAGTCAAAACTGTCTTTGTGTCTATATTGAAATAATTAAAGCTGTTTTTTGTTCTTAATTTGAAGGACAGTAGGGGGCAAAGGTTGACCCTGGACAGAATTTGCAATGTTTATCTTGTCACCTGAGTTCTGTCACCACGTTCCTCTTCCATTTTCCCCCCACTTGTCTGGGGTCCACTCTTAAATCCCCAAATCCCACCAACATTTGGGTAAACTCCCTCCCGTCCCCAATTAAGGGGATTGTCTGCTTAATAGTCACTTATATATTTCATTAACTGATTAAACTTTAATTGAAATTCAGTCACATCAAAGTGAACAACTTGGCCTTTTGCTTTTTCTATAATATTTTAGAACCTAATTGAAAAAATTTTCATCAAGAAAAACAAAAGCAAAACCAAAAATAGCTAGAATTTTAATTGGATTTACAGCTATAGATCAGTTGAAGGAAGAACTGACATGTTTAAATATTAATATTTACAAACACTATATACTTCTCCTGCTGTTAATTTAGATGTTCTTTAATTTCTCTCTGTATTTTGCTATTTTCAAAGTAGTATTCATCACACCTTTATTAGAATTACTCCTATCAATTTGCCTTTTTTTTTTTTTTTTTCCTTCCTGAAGGCCTTCTATCTCATACCCTCTACGGAGGTCTTAGATCTCCACTGCCCGATATACCTTTAAAAGAAACTACTGTGAGAATAGTAACTGAGTGAAAGCCTTCAACCGGCACACTTTTGGGTCGTCCTGCCTCAAGCTAAGGCTCCATTGTCCCCAAGAAGTCAGTACTCCCAGCCAGTGACTGAATTTGGAGGAGTAACTAGAACCAAGCTGTTTCTGGCCAGGGAGGGAGACTTCCCTAATGAGCACTTTTTGCTCTGGGTTTGTCTCAGAATATCTCATAGCTACACTGCAGTTTGAGGTTCTTCCAACCCAGTCCTGCTTCCTGCTCTTTCTTCTTTCACAGGTGCCACACCTGCATTGTGGGCTGAATGCTCTTCTGCTTACTCATGCTCTCTTTAGTCTGCCAAAGTCATTTCCACCAATCTTTCGCACATCTCCTTTGGATTGGGTCTCTATCTCTCAGACGACAGGAACTGAGAAAAAAAGAATTTCTTTTACTACCTTAGAGAAATTTGCATCTGTTATTAACTTACTAGTATTTTTCTAAGTCATGAGAAAGTAGAATGATTGGCTTTCAATTGGAGAAGGAAGAAAGGAGGAACAGGGAAAAATTAGAGGGCATTTGAAGGTGTAAAGGTGGGGTTTCTAATGAATAAAAAATAGAGGTTGGGACTAGTGAAGACAATCCATTCTTGCAAGCCTGGGGCTCAAGCTGAAAAAGGAGAGATAAGAATTCAGAAAATTTGGTTACTACACTAGACTGACTTGTAGTTCTGTGATTACTAGACTACACTGAACTTTTAATGACAAAACAACAGTGTTTTTGTCTAAGAGAGACTACAAAAAATTAGGATCCATCCCAGAATGCACACAGAACAGGAAAGAATGGGTCTTCAAGGTAAGCTTAATCGAGGGTATTAAGAAAAAGTTATTTTATATAATGCACCGGCTGGATCCTGCCCAGTCATAGTCAGATATCTGAGACGATGTCAGTTCAACTATATAGCTAAGAAGAGTTGATGCTATTTTTAATGTAGTGAGTATTTTTCTTAACAGTTGAAAATAAACTAGGTTAAAGCAAGTCATGAAAAGTTCAAAGGGAATTCTTTGATAAGAATAATAGGATTTCTAAAGAACGAGATAAGATGCAAGTAATAGTACATCAAGAGAAGACAGAACACCACCTTTGTGTACCCTGGGTGATGTTTCATTTGTTTGTTGTGACTACCGGGTGCAGAGTGTCACTGTGTCAGTATGACTTGAGGCTGCGAGGTGGTGGAGTTCCTTGAGGTCCTCTCACGTCTCCATCTCTTTTCCATTATTATTGGTACTTTGGGGAGGTAAAGAAGCGTTACTCCACCTAAGATCCAGAGTAGACCCTGGTTTCCTCGTAACTCAGCCAGGATACTGCCATTCCCCTTCCGTCTGGCTTACGTGAAACAGCTCACAGTGGTCCCCGAGGGACACAGAAACAAGAGGACATTTGAGGATGGAAACCAATCCCCTCTCTCTTTATGACACTGATGTGGGATGGGAAAACTAGAACTAAGATTGTTTGGGGTCCAAATGAAAAGCTGGTAATGCTAAGGAAGTCTGGGTCAAGGAGCTGCAAGAAATTGTGCCTTTGATTAAATACTGACCCACGAAACAAATCAAATACCTGTGCTGTCTCAGAACCTTCAACTTTTGTGAGTCAATCAATCCTCTTTATTGCTTAAACCATTTTGAGTCAAATTTCTTACTAGTTGTGACAGAGTCCTAACTCATATAAGTCACAGGGAAAAAACTCTGGCTCTAGAGGTAGAAATTCTAAGATCTGAATCCTGGAGTTGCCATGATACAGCTATATTAACTTAGGTGAGTTGTTTGGCCAGTTTGAGCCTTAATATATTTATCTGTTAAATGGAAATGATAATTTGCAGTTTCAGGTTCTGTTGTATAGATTACATGGGAGAACACATAAAGCACCCTGCTCATGCTGTGAATGTGCACTTCTTTCCCTCCTGCAGCATCACAGGCTTTTACACTTGAGGTGAATGTAGTTTCTATTTTGATATTATAAATAAGTAAGCAGATTTCTTTCGTTACAAACATCAGTGAGTGTGAAATAGATGTCTAGGTTACCTAGCACTCAGACACTCCCCTCATGCTTAATTCAAAGTAGGCTGAGCCCCTACAATTCAGAGTCCGTGCCATTAGTCACCTGGCACAAGTGATAGCCTGTGAGAAGCTGCTTCCTTAAGACAGGTCCTAAAACTGAAAAACCTTACTTCCATGCTACACTAGGAATATCTCACATTCTGTCTAGATACTCAACACTTACTTCCTGTATTCCCATGCACTGAGAATTGGTTAGAAAATTCTGATTGTATAAAAAGTAGATGGTTGTCTGTGCATACCGTTTCCGACCCACTGGTGTCACCTATGAGTGTGAAATGCTAGGCTAGGGGGCAACAATTTCATTGGCTGCTGCTGTCACCCCTCTGGCCTTCACCAGAGTGGAGTAGTCATCTATATCTTTACTGACAAGGGAGTATGTTCCCAGTGGAATCACAGCGAGTACAACAGAGGAGACACCTGAGTGCTGACCAGCGAAGAAAAATGAAATGTGACCCTGGGTGATAACGGTGACAGAGGGGGGATTAGGGTACCAGGGCAAAGCAGGAAGGAGTATAATTCTCCTGAGTGGTACACCTCACTTCCTCTCTGTCCACACTGCTCCAGACTTCAGGTACCTAGGGCTCTTGTAGTCATTCAGCAAACATTTGGGGGACATCTGCTCTGCTGCCTTTGGAACAGTGCATGAAGTACTGAGGATACAATAATGGATAAAATACAGTTTCGGACCTTGGAGAATTCACAGTCCAGTTGGGACTACAATATAATTCAGAAACCCTTAGTGGCCATGGGCCTCCTTCTGTGACAACCTCATCAGGCCTCCCCTAATGCACCATGCTGAGTGTGGATATATTTATCTTATATTCCTACTAACCTTAGTGTTCTGGATCTAAATTTTTTCAAAGCGTTGTTGTCAGATTATTCTCATGTTGTAGATCATGGAGCAAAGAATCTATTTTTCATTAGGCGTCCACTAACTATTAATTTGCTTGTTAGGAAATAGGAAATCTGAGAAGCCAGAAAGAAAATAATTTAGGGGGAATGGGACTCTTCCTGTAAACTATTAAATACTAATAAAGTGACAGCTCCCCGCTCGTAAGACCCTTCATATCTCCAAAGCTTGAGCCCCATTTCTGTAAGTACAGGTAGGACTCTTTGATGGGGACACCCTATGATTAGAGAAGTGTGCCTTCCATCAGGAAAGCATAGTTCTTTAGAAAATATTTGATCATGATGTGGGCACTTGTTAGTCATCAAGACTTTTTAATAAGACTGAGATTTAGAAAATTCTTCTAGTGCATATGTGTGTTTTACAGGAATATGATATTGGAAGTTATTTAGCATATTGTGCAAGGTTTGAGGTAGTTGTTTTCATCTGAATTTAAAATTCTATAGTGAGATAACTTACTAGCATCCACTTCGGTTACCACGATTGGTTTGGAGAACTGAATTCGGAATCCCCAGGGATAATCGCCAGTTCCTTTGACTAGCTTCACGGTTCGCTCACGAACTAAAGAAGAAGCAAAGAGGACATTCTTTAGAGTTAATCTTTAGATACTGCAAATACGATTATAAATGTAGCTAGTATTTATTGCTTGTTTATTACATGCCAGGCTTAATAAATACATTCTAAGTGCAAGTATTATCTAATTTTAATCTTCACATCAGCCTATAATTAATATTCCTTTTTTGGAGAGGAGAAAATTGAAGCATGGAGAGGTTAAATAACTCATCTGAGTTATATTATGAGTACAGGGCAGTGCTTGCTACCCCAAGGCAGCATGACTCCCAAAAGATATCTGACCCTTACAGGTCTGAGGCACTCAGATCCGTAAACAATGGAGCATTTATTACAAGGTTATAATATACATGGAAGTAAGAAAACAGAATCCTCAGCCATACATCTATGTCTTAAAAGAATCTAGGAAATCTAGAAAAAACAGGAATAGCTGGGCTTTGCATAAATTGTAACTGTAAGGTTACGCTGCATTGAAAGTGGAGAGTTCTAGAGGTTTCACAGTGAAAATTGAAGAATTTTAACATTTGCCTAATAATCCTTAATTAGTGTGGCCCAGCTGTTTCTCATCCTGCTTTTGTACGTATCTTCTCTCTTTTCCTCCTGTTGCCTTTATACTGTCTTTTCTGTATGTGTATGTATAGATGTGTGAGTTTGTGTGTATTTCTTCCTCATAGCTTCCTCTTGCTAACAAGTTTGGCTTATTCATAACTTCAGCTCACTCACAGGTTCTTTTGACTTTTCTCTACCTCAAGACATCTTAACTTCTGTGCCCACTAGCAAGGGCATTTTCCTGGGCTGAATTCCTGAAAGAGAGAACCTCACACGTCGAAACTTGTAACTCTTTAGGCTATTACTCTGTAGGGATGAGGAAAGAGCAGGATTCCAAGGCAGAAAACACATCTCTGCAAGAATTCTTTTTGTGGAAGGACAATTTACATAAAAGAAGATGTGGCCATGGTACATGTTTTGTCTTTTACGGTATATTTATATCTTGTTTGTTATTTAGAAAAAAAAGTATGCTTAAATCATGCTAGAGTACAAAACTGAAATAAAACATCTCACAGGCTTAAGTTACCTCTGAAAGATCACTTTTTAAGTGCTGACAACATTATCCAATGAAGAATTACAATAAAATCTTCAAAATATTGGGTATTTGGTTGTATTTAAGGTCAACTTCATGAGAGAGAACTACTAATGCAATACTGGGGAGAATTAATCTGTCCCCCAACATTTAGATTGGCATACTTTATGGGTGGAATTTTTTCTTCTATATGCTAATGAATATCTAAAAATGATAAAGAATAAATCATAATAAAGTATAATGATAAACTTCCTGAGATCCAGAAGTGAATTACTAGTAAAAAGTCAGGTATATTAATTATAAAATAAGAATGCTCATCTAGTAATAAGGGAAAGGCAAATTAACACCTTAAAATTATAATTTAATATAATTCCCTTTCATTAAAAATAGGAATACATTAGAACTTATGGGTAATGTACTTTGAAGCTTCTTTTCAATCCTTCTATATTTTCATATCTCAGTTCTCAATTCTCTGAAAGATTTAGGTCTTCCTCCAGGTTGGAGATCAAGGACATTTCTTCTTTGCAGGGTTGCACCCTCAAGGTTCACGTTCAAATGCTCATACTCAAAAAAAAAAAAAAAAAAAATTCTTATTGTAGGTAAAATATGGGTAAAATTAGAAGCAATTAGGAGGAAACTCTTAATTGTATTTTGAGTGGAAAGGACCTTAGCCCACTTCCCACTTGATGAGGAATCTCTTTCTTTGCCATTGCTGACAGATGGTCTGGGTGTGAGTCCCTGATATTTGGATAGATATTATTATTATATATTTACATACTATTTTGCATAGTTTGTAAAAAGATTTGCCATTATTTTATTAAATTTCTTCTCAGATATTCTGAGTTAAATCAATGTGGTTTTAAATTAAGTTTCCTAAAAGAAGTGACAAAGATAATAAAAGGCTAGGCAGTCTTTCTGGATGTTCTTGGATGTGACCATCTGCTTGGTCAGCTAAGGAGTATAAATATCTGATAAAAACATGGAAACAAGCAATCTGTCTTTAATAAATCCATTGTAGCCTAATAGCAGAAGTTATTCATTAATAAGCATTTACTGGAGGAAGATATAGCTCATGTGGTAGAGCACATGCTTAGCATGATGAGGTCCTGGGTTCAAAAATAAATAAACCCGATTACCTTCCCCACCCCCCGCCAAAATAAAATAATTAGATAATATGATAATAAATGAATAAAATATTTTTTTTTAAAAAACAACCATTTACTGAGTACCTACTATGTGCCCAAGAGTTTTCCTATGTACTAGGACTGTAGTGGTGAAGACAGACAAGAGACTTTTCCTCATGGACCTTACATCCTAGATACTGGCTACCCAAATTGGAAAACATTCAAAGAAAGAAAAGATAAAGTCTCTTCGTGTAGATTCCTGAAGGAATGTTTGTTATCCCAAAATGCCTGAAGAAAATACACTGTTTTTCTGCTGGTTGAAACAATATCAGGAAAAGCACACCAAAGTTGCTGTGAAGGCATTAGTGTATTCCAGCCCTAATTTGCTCTGCTCTGCTCCATTCTCTGCGCCTGGTAGGATCTCTGTCATTTGTTAACATGATTCCCTTTGGGCAGTCGTTTTACATGACTGTTTGGACTGCCACTTACTGGATCTCAGTATAATTTAAGAGACAGAACTGGGAAATTCAAGGGCAAATGAATATTTTAGCAGTCTGCAACAGGCTGGTAGCTTATCAGGGCAAAAAGAAAATCAGAAATCCTGTTTCTGACCTCTGCAGAAATAATTTCTAACAACCCCACTTGTCCAAACTTTTTGCTCCCTATGGGTCCCCCTCTTGATACTGTCTTCTGCTTTTGACAAATTAATCTCCCAACACATATTTGTTTAATGGAGTATTTTTACTGTGTTTATTCAAATCAAATCATGTTTGTATCTTGTTTTCGTGTTACATGAGACTGTTAAGACAGCTCTTGCTTTCAAGGCTGTGGTGGTGATGGTGTTTTGTTTTTTTTTGTTGTTGTTGTTGTTTTCCCAATCAGGCAAATTGAATGTCAACAATGTATGTGAAAGTATAAACAATTCAATAAAGTCTTTAAATGGTGAGCTCAACTGTAGTGCTCTCCTGTGGGAGAAGAGACAATCAAAATGTTTTGCAACTTGTTCCCCTCCCATCCTGAAGACAATTTTCTCATATTTTAAGATTTATAGTCCTGGTTTCCCTTGCTCCTGTCTAGTGGGTAATCTATGAGTGCTACACAGCTGCTGAAAAGCCACAATTGAATGTCATTGTCTTCTCAGAGACCGTGTGGGCACATCTTCAAGTAATTTATCCCTTCAAATAACACTTCCTTGGAATCATACTGTTAGATGTAAAAGTTCAAATGAAGGGTACTTATTTCCATACTATAACACTTCTCATATAATGAAAATACCCTAAAATTTTCTTGTAGTTCCAGCAACACACTTTTGTAGTGATGCCAAACTTTGTTTATCTATTTCTCCAAATTATAGAAGAGCATTTTCTAGGAGATTAAGGACTGAATTTTTTTAAAGTGTAAAATTTATTCTCACAAAATACATACAGATAGATATACATTAGTATTGCAATACATTTAAAATGTCATTAGGTTAACAAAGACATTTTTCAGTTTTAAAATTATTCATTTTCCTCCAACTCATCTTTCCTTCCAACCTCCATCTTCTATTGATCTCTCAAAAATCACATAGTTAAAAGCATGCATCTGGGATATGTAACGCTTGAAGTTTAAGTAACAGTAAGAAAGAACAACTAGCACATTCTTGAACTGAGGTTCAGTCCAATAAATAGTATCATAAAACTCACTTGCCACATTTAAACATACATTCTTTGTGTTTTTTCTGTGTATGCGTGTGTGTGTGTGTGTGTGTGTGTGTATACAAAATTTTTGGCAAAATTAAACAAATTTCATTTTGTAAAAAACTAAAGCAAATAATAGTGAATCAATGAAATGCTTATTCTTGGATGACCGTAAACAGTTGTGGAAGTAATGATAATTGCCTTTCTTGGGGGTTAGCCAAGATACTGTGAGGGAGGAATGATGTTTTTTTCATCTTACCTTTGCAGTTGTCTGCCACAAAGTCAATACATATTGGCCAATTTAGTAAGTATATTATGTAATAGCACTTGTTTATAATTTATATAAATATATATATATACACAGACATTTATTAATATATATTTAATATTCAGTCAAAAATTTTCATAAAAATTTAGAAAATAAGGGTAGGAGATAGAAATAGTCAAGGTGGATAGAAATAGTCAAGGTGGATAGAAATAGTAATTTTAATTTTCACGTTATAATTTTCACCATTATAATGTTCACATCTATAGTCTCATTTCATTTTTTATAACCCTGTAAGGTAGGCAGAGGTAATAAGTAACTTTTCCAAAGTCACATAGCTGGTAAATTACTGAATACTGAAATCCATGCCTCTTTGTTCATACATTCAGGAGCAGGCACTGTCCTTGGTGCTTTGAATACATCAGTGAACAAACAGAGATCCTAACCCTGAAAATCTTGCTTTCAGCCTGGTGTCTTTTTCCTATGCCATCCTATTACTCAAATAAAAGTTAACTATAGAAAATTTTCTTTTCAAAAAGTTTATTGCTAGATCCTCAGCATCTATTTTAATTTTTAAAAATTCCGCTCTGAATTCCTTAAGTCTTAGATTCAGGGTCTCATGTTTACTTCTCAATGAATGGTTAACTTCAATTAATTCATATTATGAAATAAATACATATAAACATTGTAAATATGCAATATACAAACCTTGTGTTGTCTTATGCATGTGTACAGGAATTCATTTAGATTTACAGCTTTTCCTCATTAAAATCCCCCAATGCTAAATTTCATATTTATAAGGAAAAATTAAGAAAGGCTATTTTGCTCTACAGATAAAACAAATGATGATCTTCTATAGAACGACAATTAATCTTGTCTGAATAAGTGGGATTTAGATAAAACTAAGCACATTTTGATGCCTGTACTGAAAATGTGAAGTATCTTTTTTGTAGAATCTATCATATTCATACCTGTCACTTCTCTCTGTGTATCTTTAGCTACTTCCCCCAATGCCTAGGCCATAGTAGGTATGGTGTTTGTTGAATGAATTGTTGTATAATTAATTTAAAACATTATTTTCAACCTGAATCTTTGCTTGCTTGAGTTAAATTGTTTACCATTCATCAAAGTCATTGATTTATACCAATAAAACAGGAGTTTTCAAAAGCTCTACACCTTAGATTTTGCAGCAAAGAAAGTTGTAATTCAGGTATAACTTTTTTTTTTAATCATTATGCTGTTGTTGTATTAGGGAAATAAATCACATAGTTAAAAACATGCATCTTTAGTAAACTAAATTTTAATCTCTTAAAAAATCATGAAGTTATTAGAATATTAATGCTATCTGCAAAAACACATGAAAATATTTTATTAAATGAAAGTATAACTATTAAATAACTACATTATCAAATATAAAGCAGGCTATAGAATCTTCTATTATCAAACTACATGATAATATGAAATGTATATTCCATATACGTTTAAAAACAGGACTGGACCTGTATGTAATGAAAAGACAACGCAGAAATAATAAGATGGTCATATTTCAGTGTTGGAACAGTAAATGATAATTTGTTACTTGTGTATACTCTCCAGTACATTTTTAAAAAATAGTACGTTTTAACTTTTAGAATGAAAAAGACTCTTGACTCTTCATACGTTAATCTTTACTCTAAATTTGGAGTTACTATTTTATTTTTGAGTGAGCACTTTAGACAGGCTTTATTTTAATAGTTTCAGATTCTTTCACGATAGTAAGAAGTATATATATGTACATATGTACACACACACATATATATGACACACACATACGCATACTTCTCTCCAAATACTCCACCCAGTGTGCAAGTTTGCCAGCTTCAGAGACTTGCCTAGTTATAGGTTCTCTAAGACATAGAAATTTTACCGTAATTGTAGGGTCCTTACCAGCTACTGGTCGGGGTTTTTTACTAAGACATCTGGGACTGTCCTCAGGATTCCCATCATCCCCTCGGAAAACCCATGCTGCTGAGTGGAAATTCTCCGTGTAGAATCCTTTTTCTTCAACACCAATTCGAAAGCCAAGATCCACAGAACAGCCATCTTCTGAGGTGACTGAGGAGTAGAAATAGTGATAATATGCATTATGTTCTGTCAGGAAAGCTGTGCGCATGCTGATGCCAAGGTGAGAAAGCAACCGAATGTGCTCAGGGCTGAAAGCTGTACTGTAAAGCAGAGTGTCTTTCTTGAAAACAAGTAACTAAGTTTGTTGGACAGTTCTCATAGAAAGAATTTATATAGTCCTGAAATATCATAAACAAAATAGGCATTGCTTGAGGGCCTATGCTGTGGGGGTCAGTATACTAGAGACGGCACTATGAATCCTTCTGTTGAGAAGTACAGAAAAAGATCATTGTTTTTGAGACTTATATATTGGTATTTAGGGGTCAAGATGAAGCCACATAAGGTTGAAATTAGCTTTAGAATCCCCTTCAAGGGATTTCAAAATTCCCAGCACGGGGGGAAAAATCACTATTGTCTCCTGTGCCTCAAAGAAGTTGCTTCAAAACATACATTCCTAGAAAACTCTCTATGCTGTTACATGTGGAATCAAACCTATAGGGAGGCAAGTAAAATTTCATCTGACAGTTTCATTCATAGCATTTTAGGGTTTTCTATGTATTTGGGGGTCTCTTGGATTGTATGGAAGTCTGTGCCAGTAAAAGAAACGAGAGTATATTTCTGTATTAGCTTCCAAGTATTTCTTTATGGCCCTGTTTAGGTAATTGAAACCTGAGTAAAGTCAAACTCAAGTCTTTCAGTTGTTCAGTCATTAAAGGGTGCAGAGTTAAGCAGAACCATTTGAAAACCAAAATGTACTTTGTAGAAAAGTCCTTTACTTGCCTTTCTCAAGTGTCATGAAGAGGGTAGGGTTTGAAGATCACCGAATCATCCTTAAACAACAACAACAAAGCACCTCTCTTAATTTCTTCTCATATACTACAGTTGCTCCCATGTATTTCTCTTAAAAAATTTTAAGTGAAACCTTTTTTGTACTGCCCGCATCATGTCCAGCAGTAACCACCTGGACTGCTGCTGAAGGTCAGTTATACAAAGCTCCTAAGAAGAAGCGTTCTTTTGCTTTCACTGATTTTCTCTGGAGACTCATTCCTAATGATTCTTGCCCTTGGCCCTACGTTCCCACCTCTGCTCTCTTGGTACTGGAAGAGCATAAATGTTAGCTGAGACACAGACAAATGCAACAATAGATTTCTAGCTCCAGTATTTGTTTAACTTGTGTAGAAATGGTCAGGGGTGGTATACTGAGAAAGCATGCAACAGCATAGTTTCTTGCAGATAGTCAAGAACAAACCTCAGATATATTTAAAGCCTGTTTTTGTAGTTTTTAGTTTATGTACCAAATACAGTTTTGTTAGTCACTCAATATAAATTCACATTACTTAAGTAGTTTCAGATGCATTTATCCATTTATTACTCACTTATTGAGTTGGATTAATTTAAAATAATTGTTCCTCTGTCATGAGCAAGATCCAATTTTAGACATAATGGGGATAGAAAGATGAATAAGATATGGGACTCATGATGAAAGAAGATAGTTCAGAGGAAGGAGAGCGATTCTGGCTGTAGGGAAGGGAAGGATTAAAGGAAGGTTATCAGACTGCACCTTGTAGGGTGGGCAGAATTTCTAAAGGATGATGGAGTTGTGGATAGGTGGGCAAACGTGACATGGACAAGTGGCCCACAGTAGGGAAGGAGGTACTAGAAAGACAGACCATGTTGACTGAATAACTACAATTTTCGTGTGTGAAAATAAAGGGGATGATAATGTGGGAATATTATGTAATGATAAAATTGGAATGTAAATGATATGAGAAAGTTACAGGACATCTTGTTTTTTGAAATAAAAATGATGAAAACTTTAGAATAGAATAGATTAACTCAGGATATAGAATACCTTCTTCCACATGTCATATTTCAAAATCCCTTAAGTATGTTTGCATTCATTTTTTGAATAAATTTGTGTGACATTTGACTTTAAATGGAGGAAAAGCTAACCATAAAAATTACAATAATTCATTGATTTCCTATGTATCCTTGGCCTTAAATATTCAGTTATACTTTAATATTTATAAATGTAACATATACAGATTCCTGGGCCCAAAGATTTATCTTTATTTTGTTTATTCCTGAGCAGTAGCTGTCCATGTTGGATATGTAATCATGCCTTATCATGTAAAGATATGAAGGTTGGCTTTTAAATTATAGTCATCTCTGTTTTTATCAGCCTGCATGAGACTGTTAAAACAGCTCACTTGTTTATAAACAGATTTGATTATGTGGATGAGCAGTTCTCTGTTCATTCAGTTACTAAGACAGAGCTAATCAACATATTCTTATATAAACTGAGACATAAATTTGTGTTAAAATCCAATGAAGCAGCAAGCCACACACCTGCTGCAGCTTTGAGCTGCTAGACTTTTCAATAGCTGCCCTTTTGGTACTTTGAGCCAAAGAGAAAACAAATCCAAATGATTCTGTCACCAAAATTTGGCTTGCTAGATGAGCCTTTTAATAAATGAAACTTTAGAAGAGAATGAGCCCTTAAATATGCTTGGTGTGACAGAAATTGCATGCTCACTTCTTTGCTCTTGAAAATTTTTTAAATTAAAAACAATTTATCTATTTGTTTTTAAATTGATGTATAGTTGCTTTGAAATTTTAAATACTTCCCTTTTGTTGACTTGAGAATCAAAAAAATAAAATATTCAGCTCAGTTCCAAGCGTCTTTAGATATTCTCATATCTCTTTCATTCTACTGTATTATTCAAAGATAACAGAAAAGTGCTATCTAATGAAGTGAGACCCTGTTTGGACATTTCCAGAGAGAGGTCATGGTCAGACATGACTAGTGCAACCAGAGGCAGTGTGTTGCAGTGTTCAAGAGCATGGACTCCTGCTCTGGCTGTCTGGGTTTGAAACCCAGCTCTACCACTAATTAGAGCTGAGTGACACTGGGTAAGTCACTTATCCTCTCCATGACTCAGATTCCTCATTTAGTAAAGTCAGGGTGAAAATACAGTACTTAACTCATTTATATTGTAAAGCCTGGCATAGTAAGCACAACGTGATTGTTGGCTCTTATTATTAGCCATCGGAGCTCTTTTCTTACGGAAATACATTTCCATAATAATTCTTGCAGCTGAATGAAGTAAGAGAAATGCTATCAAGTATCCTCACACAATTAGACCCAAATTCTTACAACATCTGTTTGTAATACAGAAGCCATTCGAGATTATAAAAATCAGAGCTCCACTTTGCAGCCCGTTCTGACTTCAGCGTACAGCCTCCAAGTTATTTACCTGGTATGCCTTAGTCAGCATTCCCCACAGCCTAGATGGATTGATCAACTGTGTCCACACACATAAATATGTCATTCCTAATGTCTTTTCCAGTTATTATGTAGGAAGTCAGAGATGAGTGAGATTAACAGGCTGAGAAACACCAGCTGTAATGATGCTCGATAAAGCTGTCAGATTTTAAGTCATGGATTAGTAGCATATCCTGACTCTATAAATGAGATAAAATTTAAACCACACATTAAACAATGCTAGCTCCAGCAGCTCTTACTGAATTGCAGTCCCTACTGAAAAGTTTCTGAAGAAATACAACATGCCTTCTGAATGTCTCTGACGTGGATAAACTGAAAAATAAAATGGTAGTTCAATTCCCTCGTGTCTAATCCGAAACAAATTTGTTAGTGTAAGTTCTCATTCAAAACGGAATTCACCCCAAAGGAAATAATCATTGTTTTAATTAAAATGACTATGTTATTTTGGCCTGAATTTGAATTTGTGTAAGTTATACAGCTGATTCCTGTGTTGTTTCATGTAGGTACTGCTAAATGTTTAACAAGTGACTCTCCAAATTGAAAAAAAAAAACAAACCAAAAAACCCTGATCGGTGGTGCTTGCCAGCTTCCATTGTATAAATAACCCCACCATGGCCAGTTTTAAGCTACTAACCTGATGTTACTGAATGGCTGTGTTAGAAAAAAATGTGCGCAGTTGGCTGTGGTAAATCACAGTGAGCTAATTCCGGCAGGCCTATAGTTGCTCCTTTTTCTCAAGAAATGCAGAGCAGACATGAGTGTGAAAGAGCACTGGTAGTGGAGGATTTGTCCACAAAACAAAGGATGAAATAGAGTTGGCCTGAAGGAGTCTAGGGAACTAAAAGACACAGTGAACTACTAGAAGAATCTGATCCTCCTGTATCAGAAGGAACTGAAGACTAGAGAAATGGTCCCTTTCTCTATGGCAAATGAAGATCATCTGTAGCTAGTCAAACTAAACAAAGTTTCCATTCAATCTGATTTTTTAGTAAGTGTAAGTTGTTCCAGGTAGCAGTGGAAACAGCAGTATTGCTGTATGTAACAGATTTTTATTATTATATGTTAAATTTTGTTTCTATTTATTTATTACCAAATTGTTCTTCCCTCAGCTTCCTCCTTCTTAGCCTTTAAGATGAGTGGCTTCTGATTACTATAATGTTACTTGATTGTTGAACACCTTGATAATTTTGGTTACATGGCTTTAGAGGTATGAACTGCAGTTGAATTTTCTGCAGTATAAAAGAGAGAAATTTCAAGGGTCCAAGGGAAAACCCAAAGAGGAGAAAATAGAACTTAGTGACTATGTGTATTATGTGAGGGATAGAAGGTCCTCATTGGGTGACTACAGGACAGCACAGGGGTCTTCAAAGTAGAGTATCTAGAGGAGATTTCAGGTTCTATGCTGTGGAGTATGTGATGGAAGCCCTCCCCTCTGTCTCTCCTTTGATGCCTTCAGAAGACCCTGTTTGTCTCACTGGTACTATGCCCTTTTATATAAGAGACTTGAGCATTCTGGGATTTTGGTATCCACAAGGGAAGGGTCCTGGAAACCGTCCCCCAAGGATACAGAGGGCTGTCCGCAAACTGTACTGCTTTTGTGTGAGTTCATTCTTTGGGGGACCTGGAAGAGTAGGGCCAGTGGTAGTTGTATCTGATTTACATATGTAACACAAACTTTGTATTCTTAGATGAAAAGAAATAAAAATTTAAAAGCCTGCAAGTTAATCCAACAAAAGGCAAAGAAAAACATGAGTGGCAGTCCCAGAATATTGCTGTCTAAGAAATCCAGTTTGGGGAAATCAACTTTGGTGAATTTTTGCCTGTTTATTTGCCTCAAGATTAGGAAAGATGTGAGAACATTGAGAACAAAACCCCTATCCTCTTTTACAGTTTGGGCAGTGAGGACCAAAACCATCCACTCCCACACATCTTACTGTCTAAATTAACGTGACCTTAGTCCACAGTCTTTAGTAACACATTTTACTCTCCAGAAGACTCCTGATCAGGCAGATAGATACCTTCATGGTTCATTACAGGAACTTCTCCTGCAACCATCAGCTCTTCAACAGAATGCACCAACAGATAGTTTATTTGAAACAATCTCTTTGAAACCCTCAAAATCCTGACCTTGCTATTTCCCTAAGTCCTAATCTTTTAAGTCGATTGTTACCCAGTCCTTATCAAGCTCTTGCATTGAAAGACCTGCCTTAAATCAAATTTCTAATTCGCAGTAAAATCAGGCTTTACCTTGCTCCCTGTGAGGCATTACCAAGCCTCTGTCCGGGGATACCCTCCCTTATCTCTGTAAGCAATAAACAGCTCCATCTTACCAACATGTAGTAAAAGTGGTACTTGATCATTGCTGTAATATCAGAACAGAGCACTGGTATGTCATAGGTTGTGGCATGAATTGATGACATACTCAAATGAGTAATTTGAGGAGAGTTTAATAAAAATCCTGTTTACAAACTGTGGACAGGACTTAAGGAAATCAGGTGTGATAGACCAGTCCATCTAAGACTGAAATAGTTTAAGTGGGGAAGCAGGTGCCAGTTACCAGACCCCAGAGCCATAGCAGGCAGTGTGGAAAGGACCACATTATAAGAGTGTGGCTTTAGGGGCACAAGCAGCCCTCACAACCATAGGGACAGATCTGAGGCACTAATACCAGGATTTCATTCTCCTCACTCCCTCCAGGCTTCTGCTGATCTTACCTCTTGGCCAAATCCCCAGGAAGCCAGTGCACAAATAATAGTCCACAGAGGTGAGACTACTGGGGCAGACAGTAAGGTAGAGAAGGGTGAGAAAGGAAGTCAGGGGCAAATGGAAGCTACTGCAGACGTGGATTCAAGTCCACTATTGGACGAAACACAGACCCAGTATGCTATTTTGATAGGAATGCTAGAAAACATGCTTATGGATAGGTCCAAATTTCTGCAAGGTCTTCTGTTTTATGAACTATGTGATGGGTTCAATTGCCCATATGTAGAAGCAGGGATTGCAGGTGAATTTTTCTTCATCATAAGGAGAGAGGTGTTTCAAAATCCAGAGGAAAATCAGGAAGGAAATGGGGGATGTGTGTATATGTGTAGTATGGTATGTGTCTTACGATCTATAGCTGTGTTTGAAAGCAAGAAGGGAATTCTCAGTACACCAATAACTGGGAAATACCTGAAATCCGGAATCATAGAATGAAATCACAGCAGAGGATGTATGTGAGACAGCTTTTTTTTTTTTCCTATTGAAATACATTTGACACATAACATTGTGTAAATTTCAGGTATACACATGTTGATTTGATACATTTATACACTGTAAAATGATTGTCATTGTAGTGACAGCCAGGGCCTCTATCACATTACATAATTATCCTTTCTTTTCAGTAGTGGTAATAATTAAATTCTAGTCTCCTAGCAAGTTTGATGGTTATAATACAATACTGTTGTCTATATGTACTATACTGTGCATTTTATCTCTAAGATTTATTTACTATGCATTGCAAGTTTGTACCCTTAAACAGCATCTGTCCTATCCCCCCACCCCCTATTCTACTGTTTTGATGAATTTGGCTTTTTTAGATTCTGCATATAAATGATATCATACAGTACTTGTCTTTCTCTGTCTGACTTATCTGTGAGGAAGTTTTGATGCAGAGTAGCGGGAGCATGACAGAGAGTGAGAACCCAGGAGCTAGAGAGGCCCCAGGTGCAAAAAACAGGGCAATCAGTTGGAGCAGTACAGCAGAAACAGCAAGTAGTTTGATGTCTACACTTTACTCACTTAGAAACTCCACCATGAGTCAAGTAGCAGCAATGATTTTACCTACCTCCAGAAGAAAAAAAGAATGTATCAAAAAGTTAAAGATTGAGGACAGAGGACACCCAGATGGGATATAGAATATCTCGTGCAGGGGTAAGTCATTTATTGTAACCTGAAGCATTCTTACTTATATTGAATACAGCAAAAACCATAATGGATCCTTTGCTACCTGCCCAGGTGCTCAGTTGGAGGCCTCAAGTGAACAGAGAATTTGAACCAAAGAATAAGCACCTAGTCGAAAATCACAAAGCATTTGAGAAAATCCAACATTATCAAAGAAAGATAACAAATTCAGCAAGTGTGAAATAGGTACTAAGGAGATAGTTGATAGAGCAATTAGATTAAAACTTTATACAATACCTTTAATGTTCTCAGAAATACAAGAAATAAAAATGTTCAGTAAAAAAGAACCATCTAGAGATCCTTGGAAATTAAAAACAGAGTTGTTGAAGTAATAACATTTTAAAAAAGGCTAAAGAGAGGAAGGATTTGAATGCAGGGTGAATTCTTGAGTTGAAAGATTGAGCTAAGGAATTTTCTCAGAATGGAGCACAAATTGACGAAGAGATGCAAAGTACAAAAGAAAAATTGAGACATCTGGAGGATAGATCCAGAATTTTAAATGTTTTTTTTAAAGTGGTGCCGTTACGAGACAATAGAGAGGAAAAAGAAAAGCAATATTTAGAGAAATTGTATCTGAGAATTAATGAGACCTGAAGAAAGATAAGAGTCACCAGCATGTCATAGCTTATGGGATGCCAAATGTGAAGATATATTTTAAGTATACACACTGAGATATGTACTAGAAAAAAATTTAGAATACCAAGAGTAAAGAGAAAACACTCTAAGAGCTAATAGAGACAAAAGTTGAATTAATGACAAAAGTTGTGAGAATGAGATCAAATTCAGACTTCTCTCCAGCACCACTGATTACTGGAAGATAGCCAATTTCTGTAGTCATTTGAACCTAGAATTATATACCAAAGTATCTTTCAGAACTAAGAGGCAAGTGAATACCTTTTCAGATACATAATGACTTAGTTTTTACTTCCCAAAGTATCTCTCTGAAAAAGTTATAAGGGGATTACTATAGTAAGAAGAAAAAGAAGACAAATCCTATTGGAAGTAATTGGTGCAAAAGCAGTGGTGAATAAACATTAATGAACTATATTAAGCGTTGATTTTTAAAAGTATTGATTCTAAAAAATCCAAATCAAATCCTAGAATATATCAATACAGTAACTGATAAGGGGAAGAAGAAATGGGAGTGGAAGAAAATGAACATTAAAACAAAATATGCAGCAGTGGGAATATTTTATTAGAAGTCTGATATAAGAAAAATATTCTCCAGGATGGTATTTCAAGAGTCTGTGAACAAGAGAGTGATAGTAAAGCAACCCTGTACAATAGTATATGTGTGAGCAAAAATTTAAGAAATCGGTGAAGGAGATTAAGAAGCACAAACATCTAGTTGCAAAATAAGCCATCTAGTTCTACAAGGATCAGGTCACTAGCCACTACGGTCACTGACCTTCAGTTACACCCTGAAAGGAATTCAGGATGAAAAACAGGATGACACATTCTGTGTTTTAGATAAATGGGCCCCGAAATAGTTAAGATGAAAATCTAAGGAATAATTTCAATGACCCAAGATTCTTGTTATCTTCTCATAGGTAAGTACTAAAATCATTAACTTGAGATATCTGTTCCTTGTGGCTAGCAGTAATCTTTTACCAAGATGTGTGCTTGACTACATGTATTTCCTAGGCAAAAAAAAAATCATATATATATACTGGCTCCTTCCCTACCTCTTTGGAGCAGTTCCCCAGAGCTATCTGAGAGCTGTCTCCCAGGCTGTAGTTCTCAGTAAGGGCTTCCAATAAAACTGGAACTCACAACTCTAACATTGTGTGTTTTAAAAATTTCAGTCCTCATACTAAATGTGGTATGTACTAATGCCTCTCCCACTTGTTTTTAACCCATATTTCCCTTCAGCCTTCCATTTTCAGTTTGCCACTGATTGTGGGACTAAGGTATGGAAGTTTAGAACGGGCCTCCCCAAGATGTGCTTCTTTGGCTTGTGGATTATTTTCAGCTAAAGGCAGTGAAGCCCTCTGGACTCAGGAGAATACTGCCCCTCTCTTAACCACCTAGAAGAGCTTACTTAGATTGGGGATTTTTCCCAGAAAAAGAGTTAATGCCAGAGGTAAATATTATCTAAGTGGCTTCATCTATACTGCAGGACAAACATATAATTACCAAATACCTGCTCTCCTTATCATCCCGTGAATGACCTTTCTGTCCTTGAAAGCCCCAGGCTCCCACCTCATTCCTTAGCTCAGGGTGGCATATGTACCTGATTTTACCTTTCTGCCTTTAAACTTCTCATGTATGTGAGGTCTCTGACCCTCTCATGTATGTGGAGTTCCTGTACCTATGAAATTAAATTTTTCTCCTATTAATCTATCTTATGCCAATTTAATTCTTAGGTGAGCCAAAAGAACCTAGAAGGGTAGAGGAAGGTTTTTCCCTCCCTGACAGAGGTATGGTGCTGATTCAATGACATCTTTTCAACAGCAGGAGAAATATCACTATCTCACTAAAGTACGCATCTTCTTAAAGACGATTCCTTGTTTCAGAAATGTTAAAACAAGAAGAAAATTGTTTCTTATGATCAAACATATTAATCTTATCTTTTGGCACTAAATGTATTTCTGTAAGCCAACTCAAAATTCTTTGAAATAAGAGACATTTAATTCAGTAAAGAACCTTATGGTTGGTTATCTCAGTTTCTGAAGAAAAAACTAGCTTTAGTAGGCAGTTGTGTGTTTTGAAGGAGGTAATTTACCACGTTGAGATTCCTTAGTGGGTAATAAAGAGTTGATTATTCTAAAAATATCTTTCATATAAAAGCATATAATCACCACATTGCTATGGTCAAACAATAGGGTTTATATTATGAAGATAAGAAGGAGGGGACTTGGTTAAGCTTCAGTAAGTTGTTGCCTTTGCTCTGGTTTTGAGAAAGAAGGCAATTGTCTACTCACTGGATCCTTCAGTGACGTTGCTGGTAAATGAACTTCCGCCTCCTGAGCTGCACCTTTTGCCGTCTTTGAATTGCTGCCTCCTCCTGGCCCACTGGTCTACTGCTTCTTCCTGGGAACCATCACTGGCCCTTGCACCTCTGGGAGCCAATTCCTGGGATAACTTTCGGAGGCTGTTTATTTCCAAATTCCAATCTAGATTAAACCATATTAAGTATGAAAGTGAGACAACATTTCAAGATAGAATTTCAAATATTCCAGCTTTTGAAACAGTCACTATAGACTAGAAGTAGAATAATTTCATTCAACTTTTATGATTCACTTTCTAAACTTGTATTAATCAAAAGAAAGAAAGAAAGAAAAAAAGCAGGAAAGAGCCATATGGATTGAAAATAGATTTATATGGGGGGAATCACTGTGCATTGCCTCAACTGGATTCAATTCAGTAGACATTCCTTGGGCACCAGCAGTATGCTTGATACATTATATTAGTTGTTCTGGGGAGGCACAGTGCAAATAAACTGTTAATTATGTCCCCTGAAATTTCAATAAGAAGGCAAGATATTGTTACCTGAATTGGTTAATTACAATCTATGATAAGTTTACTATTAAACTCAGGTTCTTTACAGTTTGACTTCTATCATGAGAATACAAATTTCATGATACTTTTCTTGCTGCATGTGTTGGTTCAAAATGAGGAAAAGGGGAAAAAAAGCCAAATTGCCTAAAAAGGCTTTGATAATTTTACATTTGAATAAATAACAACTTGAAATACTTAATATACTTCCAAACTGCGGCTTTCTGTCATCACAAGCCATGAGACTATATATTAATTAGAAGTAAGAAAATTACAGAGAAACTAGTTGAAATACAGTAAACATTAAGAAAATAACTGACAAAGTGAAATAAAAGAAAGCTCAAAGAACAGAGCACGTAATACCTAGAAAGTAATTTGATAGGCTAGAATCAGTTAGGATTCTTTTTGCTTTCACTTTTTGATACTATACAATAGGCAAGCAACATCACTTAGAAAGAAAGCAAATTTTATCCTTTATTTTTATTCGATTCCCAGGAGCAAGTAAGTTTTTAAGATTTGTCCTTTGCAAATTAAAATCTAATTTATCAGTATCACCATTGGTTCTCAAACTATTTAAATAATAGATGGAATATATCCATGAATAAATTATCCTCTTTATTTTTATATATAGTTATTATTAATCTGTTTACATAACAATTTAAACCTCACTTGTCAGGGCTAAAGATATGAGAAGGGAGAAGAGTCATCATCCAATTCCCTTGTATTTTCCATAACTGTGCTGATAGAGAGACTCCTATCTCTTCTCTAGGGATTAAGAGGGTGACAGAAAAATGATATGCATTCTATAATATTTACTGTTAACTTTCCATATACTAATTTCTATTGTGCTGGTTGCTAAGATGATAGCTATGAACAAGATGAGTTTTTTTGCCCTCTGAAATTTTATAGAGTGGCAGAGCTTTTGAAAATGCTACAGAGTTGGCCTCTAGCTAGTTTCTTCAATGCTCACTCTGGTTTCACTATTTGTTGAGATTAAGCGTCTAGGTTGACTCTGAAGGCATCCTTGAGAAGGAAAATATTCTATTGTCAAATATTTTACATTTGAAGAAATTGTTTTCTGAAATTGTTGGAGAAAAAAGAAGTCCTATGAACCTAGGAAAGTGGGTGTGATGGAAATATACCCCTATGACATGGCAAGAAAAGTTTTCCTCTAGAATCTTAAATACTCAAATGAGAAATTATGTGTCCTACAGTATGTTTCGTAATGTGATTTGCGAACCACTGTAATGTCCGCTGAAAGCAAAGCATCACTCCCATTGCCCTGCCTGGTATTTGTAGAATCTCAGGTTTGCAAAAATGTAGAAGGTAATTTTGTCCAAACATGTTCTATATGCATAAAACAATTCTACAAGATTTCTACCAAGCCGTCGTTCAGTCTCAGCTTGAACACTTCTCAGACTCAAACTGACTACTTGTTTACTACCTGAATCAGCATAATCCTTGAACACTTCAAGCTGATAGAATGTTTTTATTTGGTGAATTGAACCTGTATATCTCAGTAAGCTTCATTCACATTTATGCCTCTTCCTCATTCCATAAATACCCAATGGATGTTTATTGAACATCAGGCAGTTTGCTTGGTGCAGGAATGATGACACTCAAGCATCTTGAAAAACTCTGTTAAAATACACACTGTACATTTGTAGAGACAGTATGTTATTCCATTTAAAAAACACACTAATGTTTTATCAAACAAGAGTGTACGAGTAGAAAACAACCACCTTGAAAGCCAGGAGGAAGCCTGGGAATTGAAATAGAGACCAAGGAGAGGATGCTCTGGGTGGAGCCCTGCTAGCAGATAGCAGGAACATTGCAGCTGGACCCTGGACCCTGGACTTGCTAATTTACTGAGAGATGTTGAAATGGGTGTGAATGTGGAAAGTTCCCAATTTCATAAGAAGGCATTTCTTATCCCAAGAGTTGTATTCTGCTACAAAAAATGGACTAACTTTTTTATTCATCTTTTTATTCCTGGTGCTTGGCGCAGACCTTAGGACCACAAACTTTGTCAGAGCTGCAGTCCTCTGCATCTTTTGCCTCGGTGTGAGCTTTCATAATCACTCCTTCCTTAGGGACACAGGGAAATAAAATATCTCACATACGGCATGTAAGTTTTGTATCATATTGCATATAAAGGGCTGCTTAATTATGAGTATTTCTATGCCATGGAAAGTATTATTTAGTCCTTCTCATTATTTGTCATTCCCTCAGAGTAGCCTAGATTTGGTTTCCTCATTAAAATGTTTTATAATATAGAATTTCTGATTCTTTGGCAGAGATCCTAAAGATACACTTTAGTCAATTTATAGCTGAAGAATTGAGATCCTGAGAAACCCCTTTACCTGAGAATGTGCAGACCAGAACCCGGAATTTAGGCTTAAAAGGTTCAGATAGGTATGCTTTCCTTTATACCCCTGGCTTTTTAACTCTTTCCACATGCCCATCCCTGCTCCCTCTAATTTATCTAGCTCAGAGGTGGCAGACAGTTCAGGCTGTACTGTGCCTTAAAAGTCATATACTCTAGAGATTTATATAGATAAAAACCCCAGATCTCCAGCTATCTTGAAAAATTAGAAGGCATGGCTGTACGGGGCCTGCATTCTCATTCCCCCAAGAGCATGCTCCCTCTAGTCCACCAACACTCCATTATTTCTCACATGGGGCCTGCTTTACTCGTTTACATTAGCTGCCTGGCCCCTCCAGAGCGTGACCTCTAGTCTAGTTAATTCCCCAGCACAGACATGGTGGAAGGAACTACGTAAATACACTCAGCACTCATGTCAGGGACCCTTAATCTGAGGTACATGGGTAGACTTTGAGAAGCTGAAGGATCCTTTGAAAAAACAGAGGCATAAGTTTTTGCCTATATCAAATTTAAGATTTTCTGGTGAAACAGTTCAAAGATGTCCCAGTTCCTCAAAGCAATGTATATCCTGAAAAAAAATTACAAAATCCTGGTCTGAGATATCAGTACTATAATAACAACAGTATTGAATAAAGTATAAAAATACTCATAGCTCTAGGAGAGTCAAATCCATGCAAAGATTTATAGATTCAAATATCTTCTAATACCAACATTTTAATTTCTGAATTGTTTTCCTTTTTTGTGTGTGTTTTTGTTTTTGTATGTGAACACAGAGTTTTACACAAAGAAACCTGATAAAACTTCTAGAATTCATTCTTTCATTTAACAAATGTTCATCGAGTGCCTGCTCTACAGGCAGGCACTGTTCAGGTGCTCTCGGTACAGCAATGATCAAAATAGGAAAAAACCCATGCCCTCATGACTATATTTTGTTGGGAGAAGACAGAATAAGTAAACTAGTAAAATATACAGCACATTAGAAAGTGAAAATGCTGTGTGTAACAGTAAGACATGGAAAGGGAATAGCATATGCCTAGGCTGGAATGGACAGCTCAGACAGCAATTTAAAATTGAATGGTCTGAGGAGGCCTCCCTGAGAAGGTGCAATGCGAGCAAAACTCTAACGGGATGGGAGTGAAACGTGGACTTTTGGGGGAAGAGTAGTCCAGGTATTGGGAGCAGCCCAAACAAAGGGCCTGAGTGAGCTCTTGCTTGGCGTGTTCTAGCAACTCAAAGAAGTCAGTTTGTCTGGAACAGGACAATCTGGGGGAAGAGGAGTAAAAGGGGAAGGAGAAAGTTGTAGGAACAGACTTTTGATGAAACACAGTAACACAGGGAACCAGAATTGCCCACCAAGTGGAACAATTTCATGGTCTACTGAAGGGTAATAATCAGCTTTGGGAGGGTTCTGACTTGAATTATTGATCTTCTTGAGGAAATATTCTTGCTAGGAGAGGCAGTCCAGGGTGGAGCATGTCCACAGGGGATGGAGAGCCAACCTGGGAGTGATATCCATCCAGGCAAGCATGCGTCTGCTCTGGGAGACACAAGTGCTCTTACTACAGGTCTGCCTCTTGCAGACTTAAATAATTATGGGCTGAGGCAAATGTTAGGAGAAATGCCATTGATCCTGGTGTCTAGGGGTATCTAGGGATATGACTGGGAATCAGTCGTCATGACTGGTGGATCCTTGCCTTAGAGCGTTCTTGCTAAGCGGCTGACTGTATAGCTGTTGTGTTGTCTTAGGGCACTCAGTTCTCTGTAAAGTAAATTTCATATTTCATGCCAACACTTATATGCTTTTGTGTTTTATATCCACTTCTATATTTTATTAATTCTATTAAAAAATCAGGCATAGAATAACAACAAGGAAAAGATAGCATCTTGACTAAATTTCATCACTCCAAATGTCATTTCTGGACATATTAGGAATGTTACTGGTAGTTTGGGAGGAAGTTTTTACTTGTTCAAGATGTATTTTAATATACAGTGTGGAATAATGCTAACCTGAAACATCAAATATCTGGGGCTTACTGGAGAAAAACAAGAAGGGCCTTCTATGAAATGCCAAAAATGACACCTCGTGGATCCAAGGTTGAAAGCAGATGAGCAGTATTATGTATGTAGGGAAAGGGCTTCTATCTTAGCCCTCTCCAGGTCTAGAGAGTGTCTGGGTTCTATCAATGGTCTGACCAGGGCCAGCCAGTCCACAAGGGAGGTCAAAGGTCTGCTTGAGGTCAGAGTCCCCATGGATGGCTCAGTCAGGGTTAGCCATGGCTGTTTCTGTTTTCTGTCCTTTGTTTAATTACTATTCCACATGGCCTCCAACACATGTATGCCATGTATACCAAACCAACACAGCAAGGTTTAAAAACACATTTTTATCACAAACATACTCTTCCTATTCTTCTAAATATGCTGAGCTTGCAAGAAGGAAAGAAATGGTGGATTATTTAAGAGTGGCAAAAGGGTAACATTTCCTACAAAATTGCCTTGGCAATACATCAACCTTTTAAAGAGGAATTGATTTTTTTTTTTTTTTACTTTATATTAAACTGCAGCCTTGGTGATTTTGTTATGCACTATTTATGGGTGGAGTAGGTGATAATGGAAAGAAGCAGGCTGATATATGCTTACCCATATTCATCTAATTCTAAAATACTCAATATATCTTCAGCAATAAAGAAAAAATTCCAAGCAATAAAAAAGACTCCCCAAAGCTCAAACCTGTAAAAACAATGAAAGTTAAAGTTTCTGTATAGCCCTCTGTACCTTTCAAAGCTTTCTGCTTCTGAGGGGAGAGCATTATGTCTATTTGGTGATAGTAAGTTTCCTTTGGGTCATTTTTATCTCCTTCAGAATATGGCTTTGTTGATTCAGTCCTTTGGCACTCTGCTGGTTCCTGTTTAAAACTGGTTAGTCCAAAGTTGTTTTCATCTTGGTTACCATGTTGATCTGCATCATTGGTCAGTGTTTTCTCAATAAGAAACAGATTATCTGTAGCACACACTGCACAGTTGAACTCAGCACTGTTAGGAAAACCCATTTGAAAACAGACTTCCTCTTGATTCTCTTTTGATAGGTCTTCAAAATCTCTGTGGCATGCATTCTTTACCACAGACGTAATTATCTGGGATGTGTCTTTCTCAACATTTCCCAGAGAGCTGGGTGACTCGTTAGGGGTTGTAATTCCCATGGGATAGTTAGAATAAACTGTGCCTTCTTTATCATTCTGAATAATTAATCTTTGGTCTAACTCGCCAGTTACTAAGGTCATTACTGGTGCTTTTGTTTTGCTGGAGACTTCTGTCTCTGGATGACTTGCCTGGGACTCCGTGTGATCCCATTCTATTGTGCTGTGGCTACTACTGTTAAGTGGGCTGCCAGCAGAGAGGCTGTTGGAGGATGCAGGGCTGAGAGCTGGATGCTGTGGACTCCTCCTTTCCAACAGTTGCTGTGCTTTTGAATGAGAGTCACTTTGCAAAGTGGCTTTGGTAAAGTTTCTGTCAATCACATTAACATGCTCTTCCTCACAGTCTTTCAAAAATACAGCATGGTGATCAAAGGAAAATGTATCCTCAGGGGTTTCTTTAGGTTCTGAGTGTCTGGTGGCCCAGTGTGATGGGCTGAAAGAGATGGAAGACTTCAGAGCATTTTGAACAGAAGGGAAAGATAAAGAATTTGACTTCTTGTAGCAATCTGCAAGTGGAATTTTGCTGCCTCTGCAATAAATGTTGGCTGCTCTTTCTCCTTTGAGTTGCATGCTCAGAGATGATGAAGAACAAAAGTCAGAGTCTTGGCCATCTTGAACTAGAAAGATGTCAGCAGTGGTACTTGGCATATAATTTATTCCTTCTGTGCTGTGCTGTATATGTGAGTCTGATGTGGTATTTTCTGGCTTATCAAAGATGATTTTTCTTTCTCTATCCACATCTTTGGGATCCTCAAAAGGCATTTTACTTAGGTCTGTATCACTTAAACTTGTGATCTTCAGGGTATCACGCAAAGTAGGAAGAATGTTTTTGAGAAGAGTCTCAGCCTCAGAGAAGTGTTTCTTTCGGGGGGTATTCTTACTAATTATAAAGTCCTTCTGCTGAAATAGGGCAGCTTCTACCTCACAGTCATCTAAGACTGAAGATAGTGTGTCAGGCTTATTCTTCTCCCTCTCAGGGGTTGAACACAGAGAAGCCACAACTGTATCAAAATTCTCCTCCTTCTGGGCAGCAGACACAATAGGAGAGACATGCAAACAATCTGAACTCTGATGCTTGTTTTCAAGCTGCCGCTTTTCAGAGCACCTGGTATCAGACTCTGACGATGACTTGGGACATTCTTTAGTAGTTTGATTGGAGGAAATGTTTCTGTACTTAGCTATTTTCCCACTTCTTTTAGGATGAGTTACATTTATTAATACATTCTGTTTCTTACTCATGTATTTGACTTTAATTCCTTTCCCTACAATGCTCACTTTCAGTGAAGGGCTCTCCGCTTTGGCGATATTGCCTTCAGATTTAGATGGTGTCTCACGTTTTAGTTCTTCTACTGATATATTCTTGGATTTAGAAGAGTAGCTTCTAGAAGTGTAGCATCTCTGAATGTGTCTGACAGAGTAATACTGGTGACATTTCGAACATCTCTTTTTTGTGGGGCTCTGTGTTCCTGTTTTACAGAAAAGTCTATTCTTGATTTCTACTTGTACGTTGAAAGCTCCACATTTCACTTCTGAAATAATTTTGCCTTTTGCTCGTTTAAAGTCTAATGTGTCTGGGAAATCCTGAAGTGTAATCTTTCCTGATAATGATTCTTCACAGTCATTAAACATGACAGCTGGTAAGACTTTCACTGGCTGATGAGAAATGGACGAAGGAGGATCATCATTTTCCCTCTCCCTACTTGTTTTGCTGTCAGATGGAGGTCGTTTCTTATCTTCAGGGAGAAAAGGGGACTTCGGCTTTGTCATAGAAGCAGTTGTATGCTTACCTCCATTCTCCTTAGCAGGCTGAGGTTCACCTAAAGAAGAAGCAAAAAAAAAAAAAAAAAAAAAAAAGAGTTTTCTGTGTCCATTTAGACAGCAGATGTTCCAAATTCTAGGATGAAATTCAATGCATATCCTTTTTAAGTAATTTGAGTAACATTTTTTGTTCATTTCTAGTATGGCAAGGTATTTTCCACAAAATTCTATTTCTAGCATCTTATTTTAAATCCATTATCTTAGAATGCAGAATATCACCTGGTAGTTTTAGGAAGTAAGAACCTAATTAAGTTTTACTCTGAAACAGAGACTTCCAAAATGGATGAAATAAAAATTTCAGAGCGAATTTATACAAATACATTTTAAGAGACTTCTTGATAAAGAGCAAGTTGCCATGATCAGGTATTTGAGCATGGCATTATAAGGCTATTGGCTAAATCAAGCTTGATCTAATTTGAGATGGTACAACTAATAAAGATGTTGCCAGAGAGGATGGAAGAGACCTGAGTATAACTTCTAGACAGCCCTTTAAACAGGCCCAATAGTTTCCTTTGCTTGGGGCAAGGAGCTTTTTATAGGACAGAAAAGGTGTCCTAACATTGCCAGATCCTCTCATTTTTCAGGAGAAAACTATACTCTAGATTTACTATATTGTGAAATTTCCTAGTTTCTAGAGATTGGCTCACATTTTCAAAAACCCTCTATAGATGGAGGCCAATACATTTAGAAACTAGCTTTGACCCAACAACTGCCAGCGTGTAACCTTTACTCCTCTGCTTTATATGTTAGAATATTTTGCTTTAGAAATTTGTGAACCTGAGTATAAGGTACCAGATCTTGTGTAAAAATCAGTGGACAAAATACAAAGATTTCAAATTACATTTTAAACTATGTCTGAAAGAGAGTATTTCAAAAGGAAAAGAAAGAAGAATGGGGAACAAATAAATTATGAAGTTATACACCAGATGTCCACATGGATATTTTTAATAAATTGATTAAGCTAAAGTTGAAAAAGGATTACTTATAATTATTTTAAATATTCTTAATTGCGTATGATTTATATATTCATGTATTCTTAATATAAAATACTTACACAAATACTTAAAAAAGTGAAGAAATAAATTCTATTTAATCAGAAAAAGAAAAATATCTCACCAAAACTTGGCTAGAGGTGGCATAGAAGTATGGGGTACAGAAATATAATTGCTGTTTCAGAATCAAATAAAGAATCATACATTTAGGAATTACTACTTTTGAACTTCAGGGGAGGTATACAGACTTCTGATTTGACATACAGGTTCTCAAGCATACTGAAGTTCCTTGGAGAGACTAACTATTCCCAATTGTCTCTCTTGGAGTCTGAGAAAATGGCTTTTCTCACAGCAAGTACTGACAGTTTCCAGTGGGCCTGGTAACAACCTGAGAGCTGTCATGTGGAAGTCATGGGAGAAAGGACATGGAGACATAGTTCCCTAAAGCCCATTTACATACTTACATTCTCCTTTCCTGTTTAATACAGCATGTACACAACAGCAATATATAGACTGATAGCCTGCCTTCCAGAATTGTAGATTACAACTTATTCTTAAAATAACACCCTCATGCCAAGAACATTTCAGTTTATAGCCATTTTCAATTTTGTAATTTTACAGCTTATAGCCTCTTTCAACTGACTACTTTTCAATTTCTGCAAGTAGGAAGATAGAATTGAGACAGTTATGTATTAATGCATTGATAACAGATTCTAAGACTATGGGTTTTAATAACCTTTGATTATGTAAATATTTTTATTTAAAGTTTTACTATTCACAATTCACATAATTAATAATGCAGAAGTGTGTACATAATAACAGTTGAACAAATTTCTAAATCATTTTATAACATTTATATGCATTTATCTTCCTTCTTTCATAGATATCCCTGTGATAAAGGACAAGATACATAAGCTGAGTAGTTCATTTTACATGTACTTGTAAAACCAATAAATTGGACTTACATACTGTGGAATTCAAGATTTTCCATTTTTTATAGACTTTTCTTCTTTTCCTCCTCATTTGGGGGAGCAGAGGGTCTTCAGCTTTCACTGTTCTTTGAAAGCATAAAATTTGAAATTATTTTCCACTCAGAATTTAGGTTTAGTAAAATTATTGACTAACTCAGCTCATTGGCCAACTTGATAGCATGATATCATTCTCTGGTATCCCATAGTATTCTACTTTGAATACATTTTATTATCATAATCATATTCTCCTTTCCTGTGTAATTCCACCCCAACTATTTGGTGCATTGTTATATACTGTGTGAACATTCATATGTATATTCTTTTCAAATGTATAGACATTTAGGATGCAAGTTATAAAGTCATGTTCTGTTTAATAGATCATTTTTATATACCAATTTTTCTTAGCCTAATAGAAATACCTAATTATTTTGGTAAAGTTGACCCTAATTCAATATCATCAAATTTATGGTCCTGCTAAATTAAGTGGGGTAGAGAGATGGTTTGCCTTTTATTACATTTTCATTATATACACTATATGTAAATATTATAAGATTTAATATACTCTATACAGTCTTCGTAGAAGAATCAATTATTTGAAGAAGATCAAATTTATTATTTACCTTGATTATGAAATAAAGGATTATTTTCCCTGGCGATGTATTTAATAGAAAGTATTGGGGAGATACCTGGGCAAAAGGCAGCCTGGTAACTTTCCAGGTACCACCTCAAGCAGGCACCAGCCTGGAGCTAAGCTGGATTCAATTGCTTTACTTTCAGAGGATTAAACTGTCTGCAAAGATGCAAAGAGAAACAGCTTCCCACTGAGGCAGTTTGTTTTCAGTGTGCTTGGGCAGCTGTGCTTTTGGACACCTCAGCAGAGAAGCTCAGCTTTTATCTGTTTTACCTGTAACTCATATAAAATCTGGCTGCTCTGTGGCCAGTTTTGGCAAAAAATTTATTTAAATTCCTCTTAACTCATCTCTCTCCTGAAAATCCACTACATCACAATATGTATTGATTTCAAATCCTTTTTCTTCCAGAAAACTCTCGAAGTCTTACAACATTATGGAGATTCTTTTTCCTTAGGCTACCTTTCTTACATAGAGCAATTGACACTCGTTTTCTGTCTTCCAATTATCCTTTCTATTCTCTCCCCCAATAGGCACAATTAAGTTTCTCTGGCTGACTAAGCAAGTAATAATCCTTTCTTCTCAGAAGGCCAATGTGGAGATGGGATTGGGGAGAGGATTACAAACACGTAATTAATATCTGTCTTTTTTTTAACCCCTGTCTTACACACATTGGATTTTCTAATTAAAAAAAAAATGCTTCAAAAGCACTTGACTAGGGTATTGACATTTACTCTATGATCCCCTATAGTTTGAACAGCAAAATGCAGCCTGCTGCACTGTGTTTAGTGGAAGATCTGGGATGTGGTCTGGCTCTGCTGTGTGCTTGGCAGGTTATGTAATTTCCATGAGGCTGAGTTTCCCTCAAGTCTAAGACTAAAATGATAATAAATTTCACCTTGCAGAGTTGTCCTGAAGAAACACAACTGAAAATATTTTACACATGCTTCCGGTAAATGGCATCTATTATTCTTTACCTTCTATTAGAGTGTATATACACATCTATTAGAATATACATGTAATTACACTTGAGCAATGCCTGACATTGGGAGACTATCACAGGAGTGCTTAGACAAAGCTGATCAAACCATAAACTCTTTTTGAGCTAGAGTATCTAAAAGAAGTTTTCAAGATTACCTCATCCAAAGTTCTCATTTTATAGGAGAAAAACTGATACCCAGAGAGTTCTTGCTTCTTGTATCACGATAATAATGGCAAGTTCATGACTAGAACCTAGGCTTTTGGGAATTTGGCAGACTCTTTCTTTGAGTGACATATGGTAGATGTCCTGGAATTATTTCTGATCATAAAGAGCAAATTTTATAATCAGTTTGTACTTCAGCTCTGAAATGGCACAACGACTTTGTTTCAGGAAATTGAAAGAACTGTTAATACGTGCCTAGTATCTAGCTCAGTGTTTGGCACATAATCAGTGCCTAATAAACATGCAAGAAGGAATGAATTGATGGGCAGCCCCAATCTGTATCTAATTATGTTTTTAATAATAGGCCCTCTTCTATTTCTAAATGTATTCTTTCCTTTTACTCTGTATTAATTTGTTGATAGTAAATAAAAGTTCTATTTTATATATATGTATACACACATATATATTCTATTTTATATGTATATGTGTGTATATATATATATATTCCAGATTTTAAATGTGTATATAATATATATTATAAATGTATATAAATAGATATATATTTTAAAAATACGGACAATTGCAATAGCTTCCTAATTGCCTTTCTTTCTCCTCTATTTATATTCTTTGATTATTTACATAGCAGCCTGATTTTAAAAATATATAAATTAAATCATGTTATCCCCCTTGTTTAAAACACTCTAATGGCCTCTCATTCTACTTTGAAAAAATTCTAAGCAGTTTAGTATTTTTTTTACACATAAATATGAAGTATAATTTTATCCACAAATAAAATATATCACCACTAGACCCTGGATTTACATTAAGGTTTTCATTCCACTGCAGATTTCCAGGGCTTATATTTTTCATAAATGTTTATTTGTTCTGTGCAAAATTGGCAATAAAGCTCAGGAAAGTTACCGTGATTGCTATTATATATCAACTGAATCCTATCACATTTGAGACCTTTATATTGGATTTTGTAGGTCTTTTTTTAACTGGGCTTTGACTCATTACTGTAATTCACAAAAGAATGAGGAAAAATGTAAACAGGAAATACGAACAATATCTTTCTACTGCAGAATTACACAATGAGACCATTATTCTGAGAAAATTTTTAAGACAGTAAAGATTTTTTTAAAAGGTATCGTTAGAAAATTTTTTACTGGTGCCATTTTTTGGTCAAATTACTTAAAAATTCTCTATTATATTACTAAAGCTGAAACGTTTTCCTTGTAACACACAAAGGGAATGTTCTATTGCCAGTAAGAAGAGAAAGATTCATAAAAAGGTAGATTATGATCACTATTAAAATTCTAGGAGACGATGAAATAAATTCAGGAGGTTAAAGGCTTAACTTCCAGTGGGAGCATATCATCTAATATTCTTTTTAATGCCCATTGGCACCAGTTGTCTGTAGAATTTGAAAGAAATCTTAATGTATTTCTTATAACTTCATTTTCTTGATTTGAACAGAAAGCCTATGTTATCTCTACTAAGTATTTAAAGGAAATTTATATATGTAAAACAAATTATGAGAAGTTCATGTTAAAAATACTTACAGAAAAGAAAATTCCAAAATTTGCATTTACTTTTGCAAGTATGTTGAAAGTATGCAAACTTGTCTTCTACTGTCATTCTTGATTTTGAACAGCATGGATTTTAAACTATATTCTTTTGTCCTTAAATTTTTAAAAATTATGTGTGAGCATAAGAAGAATAATATTGGAAAACAGCTGCTTCAATAATGCCTATAAACAAATTCAGACTTGCAGTCAATTTCTATGGGTCTGCAAAAATGAAATTTTATAAACTTGGTTGTTGGCCAGTAATTCTTAATAAATACTATGGTTTCCTAGTGTCTTGAAACTGAACAGTTTTAGCTAAGATCATTTATGGGTGTCTCTCAGCGCTATTGTTGAGTAATAGTTGTTCTTCACACCTTTGCTTTCTTACCACTGCAGAAGGGGTTGATGAGTAAATGTATTTGGATCTATATTTATATACATTGAATATTTGAATCTATTGGGATATTATATTAGATAAAATACTAGAACTTATTGGGTTAAAATTTTAAAATAGAAATAGCCAAATCTCATATCCAGTGAAACCAATTTTGCCTTTCCCCAAGCACCATACATTGAGTAGGTTGTTGAAGCTCACAGGGAATAGTCATGTCTGTCTGCAAAAGAGACTCTTGGTGATCATTGGAGCATAAATCTGTTAAGGTCTTGAGTTCAGAAGAACAGATTTTTTTTAAAAAGCCTCAATATTAAAATAATTGTCTTTAAGGATAAGCTTTGTCGGAATGCCATCACCCTATTTGACGCATAATTGGGCAAACATAACATAACTAATGGAGGAGGGTACTCTTTGGAGAGCAAGAAGGTCACCCTATACAAATGAAATCACAGTCTCTGCAGAAATGAGATGTAGGCAGAAAACAGCACAGTGGAATTATTATTATTACTAGTATTATTGATGTTTTAAAAAACTGGGTAAGGAAATATTTATCTTAGTAAACCAAAAGAAAATTGAGCTCAGTATTGAATAAAGCTTGATCCATTAAGTAATACCAGTAAAGGAAGGGAAGGATGAACTAAAAATGAAAATCCCTTACACTTTCAAAAGTATCTACCCTTTGAAAAGAGTTAAGTGTGAGATCATCTACTCAACTCCCTCGTTCTTGTCAGAAGTGAAGAGATGCAGTAAACTGCCCGAGGAAACATAGTGTTGAGATGCTGCTTCACTTCTGTCTTCACATGGCAAAAGGCTGAAAGTGAAGAATTTTTTTATTTAAAATTTTTGAAAGATTTTTATTGCTTTACTGTGTTCAAGGTAGAGGATCTTCCTGACATGCATCAGGAACTTTTTCTCTCTCACTTCCTTATGGAATGAGCCTGGTGAAAGGAGTTAGATTATGACTGAGAAAGCCCAGTGTACTTCCCACAGAGACAGACTGAAGAATTTGGCACTCTGTCCGATGGGCTCAAGGTTCTGAGCTGGACTTAATGTAAAAAAGTACATATAATGTAAACTTCAAGAAGTTTACAGTTTAACACAAGAATTCTCAGACTTAAGAGTGCTTAAGAATCCCTGAGCAACTTGCTAAAAATGTAGATTTTGGGCCCCTTTAGAAATTCAGATTCTGACGTGGGGCCCAGGAATATGTATTTTTAATAAGCAGTCACCCACACTCCCACCCCCTTACACACACACACCTGACGCAGAAACCCCATTGAATGAGATACAACTGGATAGGTAGAATGGAGCCTAATTCAGAAAATCTTTAATAACCTTAGGATTTTCGATTAGGGCAGTCCTGAGGAAATTTGCAATGAATTCAGTTTCATTTCATTCCACCTCATTCTCCTCCTCTCCCAGTTGGTACACATTAAGGCTTAATTTTTCAATTTTTTTTTTGTTTTGGTTTAAGCACAGATTCTTTTCCTTTCTTCTGTATCAGTAAGCGTTCTAGGAAGAAAACGCCTTGAGAGATCACTTTCTAATTTTTCTCAGCGCAGTGTAGAGAGGCGCTACCCAAATTGTGTCCCAAATCAATTATAGGTGTTAACTCCCTCATATCCTTCTTTCATCTTTCTCTAACTATGACTTGTGATAAAAATCTGATTAGTCAAATTAGCAGGCCAGGGCTACCAGAGTTAAGACAATGTTATGCATTTTTAATTGCTTATCTCCCCTGTGTTCACATTTGGTTTCTCAGAGTCAAAGGTGTTCTATATTTTGGGCTTGACTTTGCCTGTAAGAAGTAAAAGTGGTTGGTGAGTACACAGGGGGTTACTGTGAAGTGGAAGTGTTCAGAAGGAGGGTACTTGGCAGGGTGGATGAGGCACCTAGACCCTGGTCTTCCTATTTATGATGGCGCACCCATCAGCTCATCTTCCTCAGAGCTCAGTATTTGTAGGGCATGGTTCTTTATGAAGCACCACTAGTGAGAGTATCTCCTCGGGAATTAACCACATCCCTGGCTGCTTTTGACTTGAGCCAACAGAGCTTCAGAGGAAATATACTTTTGGGTCCAGCAAAGGTAAATAAAATACCCCAGTGTAGGCAGCCTTCGGTTACTCCAGTCTGCTGAGGAATCACTAGAGATGTGAGCCAAAATGTTAAGACCCACAAGGGCAATGATCTTACTTGTCTTACACTTCACCGTGTCCCTATTATATGTGTGTGGGAAAACACTGAAGGTAATAAATATTTGTTGGATGAACGAACGAGTACCACTTGCTCTGTTGTTTCCCAACTTCAGTAATCTGTATACTACCTTTGTGATTTTTACTGCTTTCATGGAATATGTGCTATTATTTGTGTAATAATTTTTTATCTATTAAATTTTTAACTTTAGCTTCATATTAGACAACAGTATATGTGAAATTATGGGTTGTACTTAACACACAGTAAAACAGAAACAAATAACTAATAAAAAGAAGATATTTTCATCTTGCACCACCCAAAACCATTTTGCATATCAGCAATGGTATGTGTCTCTCACTTTAGAAGGTGTAATCATATTTTATGTGCTGTTATCATGACAGTATTAGACCAGAAATCCCTGAAGAAGTGTACTTTGCTTTGCTTCATCTCCTCTTTGGTTTTAGAATTACTATTAGAGGACAAGTTTAGCTAATCCCATGTGCAGAATGATGCATGAATTAAATATTGCCCTATTCAACGACAATTAGAACCCTCCCTACTCTAAATTTTTTCAGTTATTAGATCTGAGAAATCTATAATTATGGTTTTCTCCTACTCTGACCTTGACCAGCATAGGAACTTTCAGAATCTATCTTAAGAAACCCATTTCCATGTACTCAGTCCCATGTGACAATTCACATTATTCCTCTTTTGTCTAATTATTTATACTGTCTGCATTATATTATATTTCAAATAATAAAAAATTTACTAAACAAGTGTACTTCCATTAAGATGAAGAAGGAGTGAAAATAAAGCACATGTGCATTTAAATATATCATTAGACACTTTGAAAAACTTAACAAAAGAATAGGCACCGAAGGCTAACTGAATAAATCTCAGGGACTATTTTTTTCTGCTAAAGACTTTCCCTTACTTACTAATTAAATGAAAAATGTCTTTGAGTTTTCTAAAGAGAAGTGTTGTGTCCCTTTTGACTTATTGAAGTGCAGCCACACTACTTCAATGACTGTTCCAGAAGAGCTGTGGTTTTCTGAAGACTTAGTAATTGCTGATTTACCAACTCTTGATGGGTTTAAGTGACACTCTCTTAATTTTGAAGCATTCAATCTGAAAACTCAATTTAAAGTAGTGTTTGAATGTATGTCTTGATCTCCATACAGAAACCTTTGTGTGTAGTTCCCCCTAAACATGAAATCCCTGTGATTCTTTCAATGAAGTTGCATCTTATTCCTCAGGGGCAAATGTCATCAAGTCTGTGACACTAGGGAGTTTTTGATTGCTCAAAACAGAAAATGTGTAACATCTTCATTCCTTTCCAGGAGCCAAGGAAAACTCATATATAACCACACTTTGAAATTCTACAGAGTGAGAAAAATTTCGAGTATATACTTAAAATAAAAATGGCTGTAGGTTAATTCTACTTTTTTGAATCATTCAGAAGAAAATAATGAACAGTGTTTTCAAATGTTTCAGTGGAAATGTTATCATCATCAGCTATTTATTAAGAGCCAACTGTTATTTTTAGCAATATTTAGGATATTTTGGGCAATGTTAAACCTTATTACTGGTTTAGAATTCATAATTCAAGATAACTTGAATTACCTTGAAATTACTTGTATTACCTCTGAAAAAATAATTTGATAAGAATATTACTGTAAGTAAGATATATGGACTTTAAAAAGACTTTAATCAAAATATTTAGAGGATATATCTTCTCCAAAAATTTTAGAATCAACATTTTAAAACATTTTCTATGCTCAGTTTACTTACTCACTAAAATAAATAAATTTTTGTAGCTTAATACAAACTAATGCATGTTTTTCAAGCAGTAAAAAGGCTTTTATTTTAAAATGTCCTATGCGTGACATTTTTTGAAGACCTTCCTTTTACATAGCTTGAGCTACTGATTAAGCTGAGGTTTTGCCCACTGTCGTAAAAAAGTGTGTAACTGGCAGTCTGGCCAGTGGTGAGGGAATGCAAAATTATGTTTAGAATTAATCTGCCAGGTTAATTTAATCACTTTATGGTTGGGTTTATATTGGGCAGATAATCAGTGCTAACATTCCATCCCATCTCTTAAATTCACTGAGGTCTGGGCAGTCTCATGAGATAAGAGTAACTGCATTTTAGGTAGTGAGTTTTTATCTTCACAGGTCAGATCACATACAGAATTTTTTTCTGCAAATTTTTTTTTTAATATTTTTACAAAAATAATCAAGAACACTCTATGAAAGAGTCATCATAGATAATGAGACAGTTGAGAATTTGACCCATCAGAGTTAAACTCCTGGTGTGTCATTTTAAAGACATTTGAAAACTTGGTTGTTCGATGATTTTCCCCCTGAAGAGAGGATAATAAGACTATTTTATGAACATCCTGACTGTAATTTCATCACGTGTCTACTACAGATTTCTTTGAAAAGTTAAATAACTTCACATAACAGGGAGGGAATACAGTATCTTTTAAAAAAAGTAGAAAATAGAAGCTTACTTTTCAGTTTACTTTCCAAATAAGTAATTTTAGGATACTTAGTCAACATTATGGTAATCTGATACTTGAATAAAAGAACTAATGTTTAAATTCTGAGAGAAGAAAAGGAGATAAAAAAACTGTCTAATATTTACATTCTGAGAATGAGGAAGTTAAGGAGGACAGGCTGAATTCTTGTTCCACAGAGGAATCTTTGATTATAAATATACATTGCCATAAAATCTTGGAACATGTTACTTAAAGGTCAACTGACAGTGAAGTTGCAAATACTTTATTTTGCAAAGTTTAATTTGAGATTATTTATACCAAAGATATAAGCCAGAATAATTTGCCTATGAAATTGGTCTAAATTTCAGAGTAGATGCAGTTGTTGTTACAGGAAAATTTTTAATCCTTAATGTCTTCTTTCTTGAGATCAGATCACAATATTCTGGGTGATATAATGTATTCCCCAACAATTAAATATAAACATTTATATAATAGAAAAATTAAGTATAAAATTAATCAAGAAAAATTCTACTAACCAAACCAGATGAGAAAATCATTTTGTTGATTAGTACATTTAATGCTGCAGCTGAAACAAAGCAGAATATAGGAATTCAAAACAAGGACTGCTGCTTTGAAATGAAACTGACCCTCACTGAATTCAGAATGAATTTCAATTATGTTTAACAGCCTGGCTTTTCAGTTACATTTTCCTTGCTTTCCAAATGGACAATTTATTTCAAATTACCAAATTAGGGTATCGATAGTGGCTATTGAAATGTGCATATGATGTCTTTCTTAGCATAAACAAAAGAGTCCTAAACATACTGTCTATTTAGAATTTTTTTGGGGGGGGTATATCCATCCTCTCTATTTGGTAACAAAGTAAATTACAAACAGCTGTTGGATTTTTTGTGATGAAAGAAATATGGTGTTGAATTATCTTTATATATAACATTCAAATAGTTTTCCTTTTGCCTTTATCGTTTCTCAAGCAACTAATTTACTACAGCAAGAATTAAAATAGAGAACACTTCATTTAAAATGGAAAAAAACCAAAAAAAGTAAAAAGAACGTATAATCAGCTCACCTGGATAAAGCCTTCATAAATTCTTCAACTGTAAAGGAGACATGGATAAAATTCAAATATGTATTTTGAAAGGCAAGAAAATGAAGTAAAGATCTGAGTACCTTGTCTTGCTCTACTTGGGATATATCTGGGTTGTCTAAATCTAAAATCTGATTAGCATACTTAATCTTATGCAGTGTCAGGAGTGATCTGCTATCCTTTAATCTAGTCTATTATTATCTGTCTTAACCATTCCTAACAGTCTGTTTATTTTCAAATATATTTTTAGTGAACAATGCTGCACTGTGTGCTTTTGTGGCTTAGGAGCCTGGATAGGAGCATTATGAAACACAGCTATGATGTTCTCATGGTGCAGATGAAATGGAAGAAACCCAAACAAAAATGAAAACTTAAATGCGCTAGTTGGGCTTGTTACATGGGTGGGATTAATTATCAAGTAATTCATTTATCTTTGTGTGGTAGGTACAGGGGCAGAAGCAGTTTGGTACATGGTATGGGGGAGGCTGTAGACTTTGATTAAGATTTAAATTTGAATCCCATTTTCATATCCTGTGTAGACCTTGGGGAAGTCATCTGACTTCTCTTAGACACAGTGTGCTCATTTGTAAAACTGGGGAAATAATACAGGCCCTGACTTAGAATTTTTGAAATTCTATGAAATGTATCAATGAAAACATAGTTTAGAATCTTTAAATAAATGAAACATTTCTATTTAAACTAGTAGCGTATGATAGTGATCATAATTCTTCAGGTGATCCTTAATAAATATTAATACCTGATAAAAATTTAGAAGGTTTGTCTTGTGGTTTTTTGCAAGAACATAAATTATGGTGTATATAAAGGGCTGGAAGAAAGGGAAGTGATGAGAGTTGAAACTGCAGAGGTAAATTACTATGCTAAGAAAATAGGACTTTATCCTTTGTCCAAAGGGGAGTCTTTTACAGGAATTTTAAATAAGGGAAGGACTAGAAAAGATTGCCTCTTAGCAAAATCTCCTTGGCTATAATGTAAAGAATGGATTGGGAATAAAATCTGAAATAGGAAGGGAAATAAAAGGGACAGAGTTTGGAGACTGAGGGGTAGGGTAGGGTGAGGGATAAAGTAGACACATTAAGGATAACAATATCCAAAGTTCCATGTTGGGTAATTGCAAGACTATTGAAATAGGTATACAGAAGCAGGAACATGCTTGGGAAAAAAGATAATTTAATTTTATACATATATTTGGGAGGCTCTGAGATATCCACGTAGGTATGTCTGATAGACAGCTGAAGATAGAAATTTGGGAACCAGGTAAGTAGTGAAGGTCCTGCAGAAATGTGCAGAGTAACAAGAGTAGAAGGCCCATCTGAAAAATGACCAGAACTTAAAAAATTGAAAGAAAAAAAACAGGACTGGATGTGCTTTTGACAATGCAGCATTATTAGGAAAGTTCTGTAAGATAGCTCTAGTAAGTGGACAAATAAAAGGATTTGGGGTGAAATACTTGGACTCAAGCTTTGGCTCGAGGCAAACCAGAAGCAGCTGCAAAGGGGTTAGAAAAGGAGGGCAGAAGACTTTAGTGCAAATGAGGGGTGCTCGATAAGGGGGCCAAAAGCTTCGGAGCTTTGACACCACAGGGGCTGAAGAGAGGCACAGAGACACAGCGTATTTTGAGGAGACAGGAATACTAATGTTGCCAAGAGCTTGAATCTTCAAAAAGAGTCTCATCAGTCAGAAGAGATCTAGCAAGGAGTTGTTTGTGAACATACACTTAGTACTGAAAATGATTTTTCCCCTACACTGTATCCTGTCCTTCTCCTTCCCAGGACACTCAAGTAGAATTCAAAACAGCTTCTGAAAAAAGGTGTGCATTTTATTATTATATCCCATAAATTTTCAAATAATTTATTTGCCCAAAGGAGAAATGAGCAAAAGGAAAGTTACTTGAGTAATTAGATGGCATGGGGAAAATGGGTAATCAGCCTGAATTCTTCTTTTATTTGGGAAAATTTTTTCAACTATTAAATGAACATTTAGTCATGTTGATGGGGCTAAGAGGCAAATTCTATCTTCACTGAAGGATATCCACATACATGGTACTCACTGGTGGAAGTAGCACTTTTAACTTAGCTTTATTCCTTCAAGAATACTACATTTCTTTTATTGCTAAGCAGACATTGCTATCCATTGGACAACAGATATTTCTCCTTTCACAAATCCCATTGTAATGATGCTCTACAGAAGGCGGGGGGGGGGGGGTGGCTGTGGAATTTTAAAACAGATCTTTTTTTTTTTTTCTTTTTTTAAGCCTTTTTCGTAATGGATACATTTTTCTTTCTAACTAGAAGTCTGATAAGAGACAAACTACAGCATAAAGAATGAAAACATGCCTGGCTTTCCATTCCTAGGCTCATGCGAACTGTACCAGACCAGCCCCTTGTCTCACCCCTAATGGATTAGGAGCTTTCTTTTAATCACTTAACTTGTGAGGTAGTTTCATTTTTAGTAATGTGGAAGTTCCACCCAGCAGTAGAAATTGAAAGTGGTACTCGTATCTATTTTAGAACAGAGTTAGTGGACAAGTGATCTAGTCTGAAGTTTATTTTTGTTTACTTTTTATCCTGCTCATTTTACTCTAGCCTGAAATTGCACTCGTATTTGGAGCAGTGTGATGTTTTGAACATCTCAGAGGAGTAACTTATAAATATTTATTACTGCTTTCAGATAGCAGTGAGTGCAAGTCATCTCCATCAGTGGGGTAAAAACGATTTAAAATGCCATTTATTCAAGCTTTGCTGCTAAGAGTTACTTTGCGTTTTTTGCTGAGTTTACTTGTGTTTATGAAACAAGTTTGAGTGCTCTAGTGCCAAATAGTTTGGGGGATTTGGAACTCCAAAGAAAAGATGCCCCAGCAATGTGTGCAAATTCAAATCTCAGGAGCCATGTTGGCCTTGACTATTATCTGCTCTGCGTTGTCATAGTGAGGTCTTCGGGGGAATCTAGCCATGAAGGGGAAGCCAGTAGGAACTCTGTGTGTTCTGGGAGGCACTGTGAAGGATGACAGGAGAAAATACGGCTATATCTGTGTGAACCTCAAACTTTTCATGACTGTAGAGGTATATAATAATGACTATTTTTTGAAAAATACTCTTATTTTATACAAATTACTAGGTTTGTCATACTGACCTCTTTATTTCCCAGCCTTTTCATTAATCTTCATGAATAATAAGCATAGTTTTCATTCTCTTATGATATATTTAATCACATAAATGCTTTGTTTTGTTTTATACATGAGAAGGGCACATAATTCTCCTTATTTAGTACATGTAACATTAGTACTAATAAATGATAAATTTAATTAAAATTCAAATTTCAGAACTTTGTAAAAGTTATTTTTTGCCTATTATTTCCAATATATTTCTAAGAATTATTTATGGATCCCTATTTATAAACTCCTAAGAAAACAACTCTTTGGTTAGCTTTTCTCATAATACTAATAATGCTTATACAGGACTTGGTATATAGAGTATTGACAATTATTATTTCATTTTATCCTTAAACAACCCTATGAAGTGCGTATCTCCAGTTGGCTAAGAGGAGTTAAATTTCTTTAGATCTCTAGATCTTTTACATTTGTAGACAGACACTCCTAGTTTTACACTTTGGATTACTTTACTTTGGATTCCTAGATATTTTTTTTCTGCTAGAGAAAACTGTCTCTTTTAAGCACAGCATGTAAATTTCACCCATCATCCACTAGTCGCAGCCTGCGCACACACATTGAGAACCAGACAACTTGTTCTCATCCCTAATTAAATTCACATTGTGGAAATTTTATTCTAAATAATTAATTGATTTGTTTTATAGAACAGTTTCATCTAGTATTTTGTTATATACACAATAGCAACACAATTCTAAGAGCAGCTGTCTACTGTTGTTATATGAGACTTAATTGAGTTTATTTGACCTATTAACAAGCTTACACTTTCTCCTTCCATCTCATAGTCTCACTCTGTTGTTCCGTTCTATTCTGTCTGCATCTATGTCCCTAACCTTATCTTTGAAAGAGTTACTCAAATCATTTTTCCAGCTAGATGAAATATAGTAAATAGTAAAGTAGTGAAAAATTAAAAATGCAAGGATTGGTAGTATTAGACAAATAAAAAAGTCATTAGACTAATATATAACTTTAAATCTGAAGATGAAAAATTACTGCCCTATATATGTGTGTGTATATGTATATATAGTATATATATGTCCATGTGTTATGTATGTATACACATATGTATGACCCAAAGCTACAAGATTAGAAAGATTAAAAAGATTTAAATAAAAAAACTTAAGTCTTCCAAATGTGACAACTTTTAAAAAGGCTTTTGTATTTTTTGTTTACAATATTATTAATTCTAAACAGGAGAAGATGACTGAAATTTGGCTTTTTCCATTTTTCGGAAGACATTTATCAAAATATATTAAAAAACCACACATAACACACACAACAGAAAATATACGATAAATATTTTAATGTTACCTTCAGTTTTATTAGATACAATCATGGCACTTGAACCTCTACCATTTCTTGGTTATTCCTTCTGCATACATGTAGCTATCCACCTCTCAGAGGTTAGCAATTTAAGAATGATTATTAAAACAATAATTTACTTAGATACTGATTTTCCCTGAGTACTGGATTAAATATCCAAAGTTAAATCTATAACTACATTTTGTTGATACTTTATATTTTATCCTAAAATACTGGCTATCCTAACATTATGGAAACTTGGAATTTTATGATGTAATCTTAGAATCTGTAAGTATTAAAAGTACATTTGGGGTAATACTGAACATAGAGTCATTATGCTTTATAATAATCACGGCACATTCTTTTCTATATACTTAGGTAGTTCAAATTTTATTATGTATCTAAATGTCCTATGTAAGTCTTAATTTTGTCTAAAGTCCTGATACCAATAAGCCTTCATCGATTACTAAGAAAATCATTGTTCATTGGTAAAGTTTTGTCTAAGAAAGTAATTTAAATGAATTTTAGTATCTAAAAGTTTAATTAACAGTATTTAGTAAATTAAATTTATTCTTATCATCCTCTATTTTAATTTATTCACTAAATACTTTTAGTAATAGTTTCTACTTTCTGTTAGAGGGAGAATCCTGCACTAGGTTATACAGTATTAGACTGTTGTAATTAAGTTACTTAATTATGATTAATTGTATTAACAATTGTAAGTAGTTGTAATTGTGTAACTTTCTCCAATTAATTAATTAATTGATTCACCTTTAATGGGTAAGTTAATTAAATTCACCTTTCAGGATTTCCTTTTATCTATTAAAAAAAAAAAAGGGCAGTGGACTACATATATTGTCTTTAAGGTCTCTTCTAGTTCTAACATACAGTAGTAAAGAGCCAAACTATATACATTTATACAGTACTTTTTAAAACAATTTCAAAACAGCCTTATAAAATATGACAGTTCTCTGTTGTGAAATTGTGAACTACTACAACTTACTTTCTCTAGAGTGTTATTGATTCAGTTCTAAGACATACTTACTGTATAAATGCTTTTTAGAATGTGTTGAAATAAGGTAAAAAGCCAGGACGTATTTAAGAAATATTATTAATAATGGTTATATAATTTTTGCTAATGAAGATACATCCCTTATCACAAAATGACATAAACCAATGTTTTTATCACATACGTATATCTATCTGGGATTTTATATAATATCTGACCTTTGAGGAGAATTCCTTTCAAATATGTTTAAGTTGAGTGAAAAAGCAGAGGATCTTGATTCGCCCGAAGAACAACTTTTGAGTATAGCTAACAAATAGATACGTTAATTAATTTTACGTTTAAGAAGGGGGTCCCAGACATAGTGATACATTTTCACTTAAGTTCTCCTTCCCTAAGGCCATGGTATACTGATCACTAGTAGAGTTGTTAAAATAAAAAATTATTTAACACTGATCAAAACAAGACAAGTAGCAACACGGTAAGAGTGCCACTGCTAGAACAATGGAACCAGGAGAAAAAGTGGATTAAAATGGGAAGAAGAGCAAAAATCAGCTACTGACCACCAAAAGGACCTTTATGACAATGAAAACATTAAAAATCAAGCTCAAAATTCATAAAATAATTCTGTCTCATTTCTCAGAAAAGACCTTTAGTGAATGGTTTAATGCTTACAAGAGGCAATGGAATTTAGGTTTATTTACATTTTTAGAATATACTTCTTTACAACATGATTTCTCTTAATAGAAATATGTTTTTGTGAGATAAAATTGTGAAAAAAATTTCAAAGGTTACTAAGATTTAACAAAAGCTGAGGCAGTGTTGTAATTTATAAAAATGTGAATTTTGTGGTTAACATGGAAGGTACCCTTTGAAAATACTTCAAAAACCCAGTATGATATTGTGAACTGTGACATTCTAAAAAGCACTGAACATTTCTAATCTCACTTGAGGAATAAATGGGATTAGAAATCAATTAGACATAGTCAAAGTCCAGTTATTTGATTTAGAGATTGGGGTTCATTCCAATCCAGTGTTTGATTAATTGATGTGCAATAGCTCGGCTTGGTGGCACAAAGAATGCCTGCTGCTTCCCCTTGGTCAGAACATCCACAACCTAAAATACACCATAATAAAATGTATTAGGATTTCAAAACTGTCATACTTAAATTTCTATGCTTATGTAATTCAACTAAAATGTAATGACTTTTACAGTGAATAACAACAGTAGAAAGTAACAACATCCATATTCAACCTGCAAAATTTAGTTTAGTATTTTTAGTTGCTTCAATGAGTTAGTGACTCAATTTTTTAAATATTCCAGAAAGACATTTTCCCTTACGAAAATAATGTCATGAAAAAGCAAAGTATATGCTACAAACTTATTTTCAAAGTGGAGTTAGCTTTTAGAACAGATTCCCTTCTATAAAATTTGAGAAAAGCCTAATTTCTACTTCTTGAGATTGAGCATAAAATAAAATTAATTTTATGTACACAAAGTCACAAAGGATTTCAGGTCTTCACTACTGTAGTGTATCAATCTGTTTTCTGCACAAAGACTTTGGGTCATGCAAAACACAGACAAGTAATTTATTTTTCATTATATTACTTAAGTATGAGTTTTAAAAAGTTCTGTGGATGTATCTTTGTTACACAGTTTCGTCAGTCTTGTCAAGTACATTTAAAACGAATAAGAACTTTTCAAAGCACTTTTACTGGTATTTTTTGAGTTAACTTGTTTCAATGCTATAAACTAAAATGTTAAATGTGTAATAATAATATTCCTGCTTCTCATCTCTGAAATAATGTTTACCCACTTTAAGGCCATTGAAAGGCATCATTAATCTCAAGGAATGGCATTTGAAATGAGAAAATGGCACAGAATCATCATTACTAGAAGAATTTTACAGGATGTTAGCATAGGACACATCAATTACATTGTAACCCATGAATGATGAGAAGGCCATAGCTATTCATTCAACTTGTTGATAACATGTATCCTTGCTGCACGCCCAAACCAATACAGTCAGAGAACAATCAATAGAAGAAGGAAATTAAATTGAACTTTACCTGTTCTCTAGTGAACCAGCGGGCATCCTCTATTTCATTCTTGTCAACTTTAATTTCTGTTGACACTGCCACAGCTAAGCAACCAATCATTAATGAGGAGGGCATTGGCCATGGCTGACAAGAGACATACTGAACATGGCCAACTTTGACTCCACTTTCCTCTTCTACTTCTCTCCGAACAGCATCTTCTATTGTTTCCCCTAATCAAATGGGGCAAAAGAACAAGGAGCTGATGAACATGCCCTGGACATTTGTGCTCTGAATGGTTCAAACATTTGGAAATCACTTTGGACAGAAACTCAGTTCAAAGAATCAGAAAGCAGAAACCTTAAAACTAGACTGGAATTCAAGAAAACATTATTTCGTAAAGCATATGACCACATACAGAATCAAAATCCCAAGAAACTTTTCATTCTTTAAAGGTCTAAATTTGTTACATTTAAAAAATTATTAACATCTACAACTATCCAGCACCAACTATTGGCTAAATACTATGCAAACACATTAAATATTATCTTGTTTAATGTATCTAGCCTTTTCCTCAGTAAAATCTTGAAACTTTTTTTCTTATGTTTCAAAGAGTTATTGCAGATAAGTCTTTTCTAAAGAGTTAAAAAAAAATGACTAAAAGTTTAAAAACAGCATAAGATGAAACTCAATATTTTTTCTTTCTAAATTATTATTTTCTTCTTGGTAGTTGTAGATACAGCTATGATAATGTAATGCCTCTAAATGTACTTTGTATTTCTGATTTGTTGAAACTGAGAATTAGAATAGACGGAATAGTTTCTAAGTTAAGTGTTTCTGGATGTTTAGAAATATTTTGCTATTAAATAGAGTTTTTTATTTCAAATAGATTGGTAAATTTCCTGTATTAAAATTAACTTATGTTCATAAAAATATAGTGAAAAATAACTCATGGAGTAGCATAAGATATTTACAAGACTATAACTAAAGACTAGCATATAATACATATTTTAAAAACCCTAAAATCAGTAAGAAAAAAGGATAAAAATAAAACAAAAATAGGCAAAGAATATAAACATGTAAAATCCAGAGAAAAAGAAATTGAATGCCTAATAGACATTTGAAAAAGATGCTCCATCAGGAGAGAAATCTAAATTAAAAATACAATGATATACCATTTCATTCTCCTCAAAATGGCAAATAAAAATTCTGAAATTCCTAACTTGGTGAAGATACAGAACATTTCAGATACAGTATATTTCATGTACTTCCACAGGGAGTGTAAATTGGCAGGAACATTTCAGAGACTAACTTGGCAACATGTGGAAAAGGTTAAGATGCTCATATTCTATGAGATAGCAATTCATCTCTCAGATATATACCCTATGGAGGCTTTTGCTACTCCCTGCAAGTGTGTACAAGAAATTCTTTAAGAATGTTCACTGCAGTGTTGTTTGTAATAGCAAGAGCTTTGAAATAAACTAAATGTCCAATAGCAGAATGGATAAATGAATTGCAGAATATTCATAAACGGAATGCTACACAGCAGTTGAAAAAAATGACCTAGAGCTACTAGAGGCAGCATGCTAATTAAGAGTCTGGACTCAGAGCCAAACTGCCCAGGTTTGAGTCCCTGCCCTATCACCTACTGGCTCTTTGATCTCGGGCAAGTTATCCAGCCCCTGTACTTTAGTGCCCCATCTGTAAAGCTGCTGAAATAGTACTTTATAAGGTTATATGTACTTTATAAGGTTGTATGAGGACCATATAATTTAATATACAGAAAGCATTCAGAACAGAGTGTGGCACTACAGATGTTTAGTACTATTACTACCTATTAATATGGATTAATATTGGAAGTTGAGATTAAATGTGTTAGTTAGACATATTTGTTCATTTATTCCACAAATACTTAACTGAACTCCTACTACATGTGAGACATATGCTCTAAGGGTTTGGGATACAGCAATGAATAAAACAAAGTCCTTGCCTTTATGGAACTTACTTTCTGGTACTAGGAAATAGTAAGTAAATAAATAGATAAATATAACAGGTTCAGTGGCGATGAGCAGGGTGAAATCAAGCTGAAGAACAGGGACTGTGAATGCAAGGCACGAGGCTAAGCAACGTACTTTCAGCTACCATGGAAGGCCTCTTTGAAGAGGTGACAGTTGAGTCTAGCGCAGAAGGAAGTGAGGTGTAAAGCACACAGATACAGACACCTTGGGTAAGAGCAATGCATGAGAGGTGTGTGAAAGAGCAAATACTGAATTTTTAACACAGACAGAATTACTCCACTAGTAAAAACAAAAAAAAATTATTTAAAATATACAGAAAATATTTTTAGATAGCCTAGTTTTATAACATGATAATTTATCAGAGATTATTTTTCAAATGTTGTCTAAAATTTTTATTTGGAAATTATAAATTAAATGAAAATTACTGTAAAAAATACTAAGAAAAGATTTACCAGGTTCAATAAATCCAGCAAGGCAAGTAAACATGCCTGGGGGAAATCTTTTCTGCCTGCCTAAAAGACATTTGGTCCCATCTGGATGAATAACTTGCATGATTACTACTGGATCTGTTAAAAACAAAGCAAAATAAAACAAATCAGGTGTATAAATGACAGGAAAAAATAATTTAGACTCATTGTGTAAAGCCATTGTCTAGTAGGATAATAAAAAACATCTCCTGTAAGAAACAGTTTTGTCTAGTTACAAGAGATTGTTTCTTTTTGCCTGAAGACAGAGTCTTTGAGGGAAATTGCATAGAATACTGTCGGTAAGCTACAGAAAGACCGTTTTTGTCTCCCTTCTCATCTCAATAGCAACATTTCTGGTGTGTTTCTGGTATGCTAGACTTATTCTTATTTTTTAATTAGAAAAGAGTTCGAGTAGGTAATACATGGCAAGGAGAAAATTCAAATTTTAGCAGAGTAAATGTAGTGAATTACCTTCCTCCTTCCATTCCAATCCTTAACAAAATGCTTTTAAAAGCTAATGTGGCTCTATGATTAAGTTTAAGCCATTAAAAAATAAAAACTAATTTAAATAATAGTTCATCTCTCCAGAAGTTGCTAATTCAGTGAATCCGCCTCACTGGATCATGACTGAGAACCAGTAATCAAATGTGAAAGGATCCTGAGCAGCAAACACATAGGTCACTAAGCCATGCACTTTATCCCTAGGAGACTTCCTCAGGTGTTGCTGAGTATCTTTTTTTTCACAGTTTTAAAGGGCTGGGTTATCAGACTTCCAAACCCACAGCCAACTCAAAGCAGCAATTAGGGGGAGAGAAGGTACAGGCAGACACCAGCAGTAATGAGGAGCCAGCTCTAGGCTGTCCTGGCTTTGGTGATGCCACAAACAGGCACTGGGTTGTTGGGGCTTTTTTTTTTTTTTTTTTTTTTCCTCCTTCTTTTTCTCCATTAAGTGGACCCAGATGGTAGGCTTTGGAAATCATATATCTCAACACATGAAAATCATACTGATTAGCCCAGAGTTTAGAAATGGCTAGTTATGTAGAATGTCCTTTACCTAAAAGTCATCAAAGTATGTAATATTTTAATATTTATAGTCTTAATGGTTAAAGTAAACATGCTTTTAATAAAAAGTAAACCCCTCAGCAACTCAAAATCGTATCTTTCCAGAATGTCTTACTCCCTAAGATTTCCAGATGGCTGAGATTTCACTGTAAAAGACTTACCAACTCTTGGGTATGATGTATTGTGCACACCGTGAAGGCTAGGACAGCCTTCTTTTAAGCATACTCTTTTATAGCCACCTTCTTCAATTTTAGTTGCACTTCCACAGGTTGGGCAGAACTTATATCGACTGTGCCAGGCAAGAATAGATCTTGCTTGAGCTACAACACCTATATAAGAGAAGCAGAAAAAGTTTGAATCCTGTGACAAATTGTAAAGAAATTAATATATAAGTAAAACGTTCCTAAGTCATAATAAAGCCATCATTACACTGTACTTTCTGAACAGCTGTGCAATCAAGGGTTTTAGTATTCCTACTTTTATGATGTGTATCTTTCTTTTAAAGTATCCGATTTAATTCGACAGATGACAAATGAAAATTAGACTTACCATTAATTCGGACTAATAAAATATAACTCTCACGTAAGATAGATGTGTTAACATTAGTATGCACTGTATAGTAGTATACACTGTATTAGCTTAGGCTTTTATTATAGGTGATTTAAAAATTTTGGATCCACATGATTCTAGTGTATAGTGACTTTACAAGTAGTGACTTTACAATAGTGACTTTTATAAAAATTCATTACAAAGACAGTTCCTAACTGAGACTCAGACTATAAAGGAAATAATACTAGAAAACTATAGGAACTCATCTCTGCTTTCCTTGGTGACTAAGACAATACCAGTGTGTCACTGTAGAACACACCCTTTTACAACTAGAAACTATACAAAATATTTTAAAAAAGATTGTGTTTACAACTTTACTGATTAACTTTGTTTATGAAAAAAATGCCTAATATACTTTATCTATAGCCTTTACCCTGTTACTTCAAAAAAGATTTAGTATGACCTGACCAAAAATACCATATTTGGGGCAGTAAGAGTAGAAATGCTGCATTTCAAATGCCTAACAAACATGCTCTCCCCTAAAATACATTACTTGGTCTAAGGATTTTGAAATAGATAAAATAACCATAAACAGCAATAACAATGTTCTAAGCTTGGAAAAATGAAAGTAATAAACCATAAATAAAACCAAATGTAAAAAAAAGAATACAAAAAAAAGGTAACACTGAAATTCAGTGAACCATAGGCAACATTAAGTATTTGCCTGCTATATTAGTTTGTAATATATAATTTACCTTAAGTTATTGCCATTATTTCAGTATCATTACATTAAGAAAAGCTAACATTTACTGAGTATTTACTGTGTGCCAAGCACCACGCAAAGATCTTTACATACATAATCTTATTTAATGTTTAGAGCAACACTATAATGTAGATACTATTACTATCCTCATTTTTGGGAAGAGGAAACTGAGGCAGACACAGGTTAAGTATCAGTGTAAGGTTACACAGCAGTTGAATAAAAGTGCCTTAGTTACCTTACTAGTTTTTTTTTTAAAATATCCTTTTGATCTTAAAATTATATATACAGTTTCAAAGAAAAGATACATTTTCTTTTAAAAAGTGCAGTGGTTTTTCTACAGATTTGGAGAATAAAACATAGCACTTGTGATTTGCGGAAGGGTGTCTAAGCAGTCTCTGAAGAGCTTACAGCATCACCTAAGGGAAGGTGGACGCTGACAAGTGGTCCCTTCCTCACCTCCAATTAACTCTTCAACTACCATAGTATGCCTTCCATTCCTTCTACTCCACTGACACTCCTCTTGTCAAATTCATCAACAGCTTTACATTATGAAACCAAAGATCCTTTAAAAAAAAACCCTTTGCCTTCATCTTATTCAGATTCTCATTAGCATTCAATATATTTGATGTCTACCTCGAAGAAATACTTGGCTCTTTTGGTTTCCATGAGCACATTCTCCTGTTTTTTCTTACCTTACTGCCACTTCATCAACATCATCCTTGATGGATCCTCTCATTCCATCTGACCTCTGTATTTTGGGGGATTCAGGTAAATGATTCTGAGGTTCTCTTTCATGCTTGCTCTCAACTCTCTAAATAATCTCAGTAGTTTCCTGAGATTTAAAAACCTCATTTGTGTTGATGACTCCCATAGGGTAACTTTCCAGTTCCTCTCATCTTTGTTCCAGATTCTATTTTCCTTCCCTGAAACTTAACATTCCCAAAACTAAACTTTATTTACTTCAAGTCTGTCCTGCATCCCTTGCTCTACCCATCGCACTAACAAGGAATAGTATCACTATCTACTAAATTACTAAAGCCTCAAACCTTGCAGTCATTCTTGATCTTTTCCTTCATTATTATGCTCTCCACACCCAGTCCATTAGCCAGTACTGCTGATTTTCCCTCCAGAATATATCTTGAATGTACCCCTTTTCCTCCACTATTACCCCCCTAACAACTCAGGCCGTGGTCCAGGGAACTATCATCTCCCTCTCATTAATAACAATCTCAACCTACTGATCAAGCCCTATCAGTTCGGTCTCCAGAACATCTCAAACTCTCCCTTTTTCTCTACTCCACTAATCCAAGCCACTGCAGTCTCTTACCTTGCCTACTGTAATCTCCAGTCCCCTCTTAACAAAACTAACTTCCATACTTAGTTGCCTATAAATTATCATCTACAAAGCAGGCAGAGTGAGGGTTTTTTTTTTTCCTGTCATTTTGTTTTTTAAACATAGGCCAGGTCACAACATTTAAATGGAATTTAGAATAAAACTCCTCATTCCTTACCATGGTATATAAGACCCGACATGAACCAGCATAACCAGCAACAGAAAACAAAGCAAAAGAGTCAAGGTCTTGGCCGTCATGCTCAGTGTATACCAGGTGCTCAATACTCATTCATTGAAAAACTAAATGAAACCAGCATGCATTAGGGTTAATTCTGGGGAAACTAATCTTGGCTGATGAAAACTGCCACACCCTCCTAGGAGAGCAGTCCCCTGGGGTGAGAACTTTAGGACGTTTCTAACGAAGACAGCCTAATTTCATTGCTTACTGGGAAAATGTGCCTCTTACAAACTGTAGATTCATACAATTCTAATCCATTTCCAAAAACCAGATTGTTACCAATACAAGTAAACACTGTTCACTTCTTACCAGCTTCTTTTTCTTTCAATTGCAGAAGAGCTGGCATTGGAGGATGAAGAAAGTAACAGTTTTCATGTCTTTGCTTAAAGTCTTCGGCGGCAACAGGGTCTATACCTAAAGCAAACCAGGCAACCAATCCATCATCTTCTTCTCTTGAGACTCCCCCAGCATAATTAAATAACTCTTTTTTCATTTCAAGTTCTACTCCAAGGAAAATCAAGGTGATCTTCTCAGGCTGAGCCAAATAATCCTTTACATCTGTGTAGTTCAGCTGACAGAGCCTGACTTCTGGCTGCTGGAAACTTTCTTTATTGCCACCTAGAGTAACCAAGGGATTTAAATCTGAGAAAAGGATATAAACTGTGGCTGGATGGCTTTCTTTTGCTAATAGCCAGTCAAAATTATTTCTTTTTTCACTTTTCCGGTCCAGTAGTGTCCTGCTAAAATAATTTTCACATTCTTCCACTTCAGTGGTTAGGAACCAAGGCTTCTTCCCACCTTTAGCATTAGCTAGTAAGTTAGCTATATGCTTATAACCCCAAAACTTAGCAATATCCAGTGCAGTCTGCCTTGATTTATTGACAATGGATCTGTCGCACCTACAGATAGAAGCAAAAAATGAAATAGGAAATAGAATTTTCTTCAGTACTTATTACAATAAAATATTCCCAGGTGTACATGATAGCCTCTCTGTTTAATAATTACATATTTTTTTTTCCTTTTAGCACATAACAGACTAATGGAAAGTTAAAAGAAATAATCATAAATGATTAAAAGTTAGACATAGTAGATATTTAAAATTCCTGGAAGATTATTTATAAAATAAAAAAGAGTAAGGTTCACATGCTGTAAGGAGAGACTACATTTTTACAACGAGTTTTTAGTAGTCATAGTGTGTAGATTTGTGTTTTGCATTTGAAAGAAAAAATTAGACTGACTCATAAGTTTCTTTGTATTAAGTATGAAGAGTTAATTCCTCAATAACAATTAAGTTTTTAATTAGATATTATGCAATAACAAGACTGTTCAATGAGTAATTTACAAGCCCAATGATGTAAATATGGCTGTAAGAAAAATTTAAAAGAAAAAAAGTAACCCCCAAATTAAACCAGACATCCCTTCACGTGGTATAGCATAAAACATTTACCCTTTCTCAAGTAGAAATTGGACAACATCTGGGTGCCCATTTCTTGCAGCATACATTAAAGCAGTCCAGCCATTTTCAGAAGTTTCATTGAGAAGAGATGGAGAATGACTGAGTATCACTGTTAACCTGGCAATATCTCCTTCTGCAGCTGAATAGTGAAATTGGGAAATTATTTCTTGCTTTGGACTTCTTTGTACAGAAGACATTTTATCTTAAAAAAGGAAAATAAGAAAAAAAACTATTTGCAATTGCTTTTTTGTATCAATGATTAAACATTATCAGAGTGCTGATATAATATTAGTTATGGTTTCTAAAACAATATACTCTAAAAAATTAGTAGTTAACTGTTATCATAGCATACATTTCAAAACTGTTATCAGTTGAGAATTTTAAATAAAATTCAACATGAGGGGATGTATAAAATAACATATACAGAACTTTGGCAATATAGTTGAACAGGGTGACATCATTAGTAGGGGATGTCAAGTGATAGATATTACAAAGAGGAAAAATAGACCAGAGGGACAACTTGGATTAGGGCATGAGGGGAGTTAAAGCAGACAGAAATAAAGGCAGGTGTTTTTAGCAGATGACAAGTAGAATTCTCTCAGATTCTGTGGTACCAGAAACAGGTCTGTCCTCTCAGGGAAATTATGATCCTATAGTTAATTATTCAAAAGCTAAGTTTTATAAGAAAACAATTTATTGCTTTAACTTGCACTGTTAATTCTGCAATCCAACAGGGACTGACTTTTGCTCATGGTGTGAGGTAGGGGTCAAGATACATTTTTATCCAGTGGATAATCCATTTGACTCAGCATTATTCTTAAAATTACCATCTTTGTCCCCCTGCATTGCAGTATTATCCTTGTCATAAATCAGATAACCGTGTATTTTGGATCTGTTACTGGACACTGTTCTGTTGATCCTTGAATCACAGAAGCTTTTTAAACAATTAACTTTGCCTGCTTTGGCATTCTGTTGTTTCAGTAAGAAAAAAGATGTAGAAAATAATTGTTCTATACCTTTAATAAATGTTGCCTAATCATGGATTGAATGTGATAGGGCACAAACTGGGTTACTTTTTTGTGGAAATGGTTCATATTTCAGTTGTCTATAAACTTCTCAAAGTACTTTTTTTTAAGGTATGATTTTTTTCTATGAAATGATACTAAGAAAAGATTTGGGATTCTAACTAGGCTTCTACCATTCTAAGCATAAGATATTGAGGCTAAAAAGAAAGGTTAGAATCCGTAATTTCTGACAGCAGTTGTCTCTAGGGTTCTAACACTGCAATTTGGATGATCAACTTGTAGTAGGAGTAGCATAACCAAATCTAAGGGAAAAAATGGGTTAGAGGTTAACTTTCTTTTTTTGTGTCTGTTCACCTTTCCTGTTTATATCTTTCTGCTGCCTGTAAATAGGTCAAAACTACGCACAGGAATGGAAACAAAATGCCGAAAATCTGTATTCAACTTTAATTAGGAGGAATGACTTCTCAATTAGATAACAAGTTTTTATTACTTTTGATTTATTCTATAACTTACCTCACCATTCTCTTTATATTAAGATATCTGAATGCTTTAAACACATTATGAATAACAAAAGCTACAACTTTTCAGGATTTTATTTTGCAATGCTGTACACTGACCCATTTACAGTCTCCCTTCGAAGTTGCCTTTTCCTTACATTTATAAAATTAAAATCATATCATACAGGTTCTTCACCTAGGTTTACTTTAAGTAATATTTAAGTCATGGCCACTTCTTCACTTTCTCCACAGGTCACTCACTCTGGGTTGACTGCAAAACTGGCCTCCAAAAGTATAGTAACATTCACCACCCCCAATTCAATGCTTATGCATACAGTATTCTCAGGAGAAAAGAAGTGGAAAAATGTGCATTTTCTGCCTTAGCTTTCTCGGCAGAAAAGCCATCTCAAAACAGAACCATTACTCATTCCAGAAGAGCACACAAAGTCTAAAGTCCAGTTCTACAGCTTGGTTTACTTTTTCATTTCTCATTGTCAGGTTCTCCTCAAGGTAAGGATAAGGATGTGAAGGCAGGATGAGGTGCTTCAGTGAGCTCAGTGTTGCCCTCGCTTTGCAAGAAGGCCATGAACTATCCTGAGAGGTCTTTTTAAGGAATTTTAGGTTTAAAAGGTCTCAGATTTTAACCAAACCAATATCCACTTTTACCGATGGGTAACCTGGGGCCTACGACTGGCCAAAGGTCACATGGCTCAAGAGACGGGGCAGACCTCAAATACAGCTCTGTCACTTAAGTCATTACTATTTAACGACCATTATTCAACGAACTCCACTTCCTTGCGCATTCAAGAGGGCCACATAGCCGATTCAAGCGCCACCCATTCATGGTCTCTCCAACCTCTCCGAACAAATGCCTTGAGAGTTTATTTTCTTGCCACTACTGTGAGAGTTCTCTTTTTAAACGTGAAACCAGATCCGAAGCAGCACTTCTTCCCCACCTCAAAGACTGGGCTGGAAACACCACCATGGGCAGGCCCGGCTGCGGCCCCTGTCCCATCCCGGGAGCCCGGACTGCAAGGCCAAGGCTCCCGCTCCTGCACCTGCACCCCGGAGCGAGGCTGCGCCGCACCGCCCGGCAGGGCCAGCCGAGACGGCGCGGAGAGCCGAGAGCGCGGAGAACTCGTTACCAGCCCCAGAAAGCGCACTGGGGCCGACCTACTCGCCGCTGCTGCTACTAACCCAAAGACGACCAGAGCAGAGGAAACCAGGATGTAGTCGAAGGACCGGGAAAACCCCGCAGTCACTCTTCTGGGTGCGGGATGGAGCCTTTCGGTCTTCCGGCGAGGGCTCGGTTTCCTCGCACGGCTTTATGGGAGATGTAGTTTAAACGTCGCAGTGTGAGATTCGAGAAGGCTGAGGGCTTGCGGGTGGAGGCGTTGGGGAGCCAGGGCAGAAGGTCGTAGCTGCGAGTATCGGCTTCCTGGCGGTGAGTGAAGAGTTGTTTTATTATTTTTGTCTTTTTTTTTTTCCGTGTGGGACCGAGATGTGTAGAGCGAAGAAAAACTCTAGGTCTGCGGAAACGGTCTTTTAAGTTTTCCAGAATTTCACACCCAATCTCCACGAGCATCTTTAGGATATAGTCCAATGCGTTGGAGTGTTCAAAGCATCCTTTCATATTAAATAAACCTGGAATATTGGCTGGACTAAGTCATTCCAGTATATGACCTTAAACAAGTTGTTGGCTTCTGAACCTCAGTCTCCTCGTATGAGAAATGGTACCATGTAATGATGCCTGCCTCGTTCAGTAGTCCTTTGAAAAGTATGAGTCAATCCGCCACAACACCACCTTGGATTGTTGTGACGTGTAAATAGGGGAATGTATGAAAAGCCCTCTGTACAGTGCGAAGTTTACATCTTGTACATACAATGCAATTATTGTTGTTGTTGTTGATTTAATTTCCCGCACTTTCACGCTCCAAAACCTACAGAAGTTATGTGAGTACGAAATTACAAAGCTCAGCCTTGGTAATTTTCTAACTCCCAGAGCAGGAATTTTTTTCTTTACTCAGTTGCCTCCTTGGCGTTAAGTAACAGTTAAGGAATCTCAAGGTTGACCATCCATTGCTTCCTGCCCGGATTTTAGGCATTGGAAGTTCCTTATTTTCTCAGTGAAATTATTACAAACTCACTGATACTGCACTTTTGTAACTACTTTTTCTAATTTTGTTCTGTGTATCTTTCTGTGAGTAGTTGTCTTCAGTCTTTAATAATTTCAACAACGAGACAGAAGATCAGAAATACTAAATTTAGTTAACTCACCTGGAATACCCAATCTTTGTATTCAAACATATCTTAAAATAAGTACATTAGTTAAGGAACGCACCTTTATTAATAAACAGTGTAACCAATTATTAATATATAATCTTTCTCTTAGTCCTTTGGATTCTTTTAAAGTAAATTCCAGGCACCATATTATTTTGTTGATAGGTATCTAAGAATAAGCATTTTGGAAGTATGGGTATATCTCTAAAATATAAATGGCTTTTAAAAAGAACTGAACTGCAGTATGATTTGTACACCTAAACTTTTAACAATATTGTAATGTCATAAAAGAGACAGTGAATATCTAATTGCAGAAAATTTCATCCTGTGTTTTACAGTCAATATTCTCAAATTAAGACCTAAACAGTCTCCACATTACATTTAAAAATTTTCAATCTATAGGTTGTAGTTGCCCTTTAACTTTTTATTACAGTTTATTTGTTAAAGAATGATCACCTGCTCTGTAGAATTCTGCACATTCTGAATTTTGCAAATTGCATGGACACCTGTGATGTCCTTTCCCCTGGTTTGTATATGTGTGTGTGTGTGTGTGTGTGTGTGTGTAAACTGGTAGTTAAATCTACAGAATTATTCATATTGAGGGGGTCCCCCCGAAAAGACTTCATAGGTGCTATTATTTACTTCTTATTGCATTACACCGAGAGGCATACACTGTCTGGTTATCTTTCTGTCATGTTTTATTTGGTTATTGGGTTTAGATGTTGTCAACCTGATAAAGTTTATGATAAACAACATAAATTTTCCTGCTACCTTTTCCACTAATAGTTCTAGCATAGAGATGATTACTCTCTATGTCTGTTATTTTACTAGGAGTTGCAGAATTCTTGTTTGATCATTCACTCTAGGTTTACTAACAGAAATTCTTTTATATTAAAGAACTTTACCTCATTAGTATTTGTACAGTTTTTATGGGAAGAGTAGGATAAAAGTATGATTTTCTCCTTTATTTTCTACTTTTCAGAATGAGTTAGTTCCCTTGTGTCCTTCCAGTTTTTAAGTATATTTTCCAACTCATGGGTGTTAAAATGTTTAATATATTTCTATAATATTTATTATTTTAATGCTCAAGTTGTTTCTTCTTTGGCCAGTGGGAGCTCCCTCAGGTAGGCTCCTGAGTTCTTTTGACCAGGCTACTGTAGTGTTTGATAGTTTACTTCCTTTTGGGCATAACAAAATGTTTTAGACTCATCTTGTAAATATTTTGCACAGATCTGTAGTCAGCCCTTTTTCCAAGGAGCATTGGTTCCTTTTAGTAAGAAATGGTATTTAGATATCACAGCCTTTGTACTTGGTGGAGTGCTCATTGCTAACAGGTTACTGAATATTTCTCTGCATGTAATCCTCTTTAAGGGAAGTTGAACAGATCCAGATCGTATCTAATAGGAGTTTATGTTCCTAGGACAATAATGGTACCAAATTAGATATTAATGCCATAATGTTTTCATTTTAGTAATTTCCCATTTAGAAATGTAAAGGTTACTCAGTACCTAGGAGAAAAAATTAAAATTTTTTAGCCTAGCATTTGATACCTTCCTTATTATGGACCCAGCGTATATTTTTAGCCATAATTTCCCAACAATATTCTATACAAACTGTCTCTCTGATCCTGCCAAACTGGCTTATAACTGGCCTTCTTTATTACCTCAGTACTTTTGCTCATAGCACTTTTCTTAGCTTAAATGTTTTTCCTTAACCAAATCCAATCCATTTCTCAAAGCCTAGCTCAAATCCATCTTCTCTTGGTTCTTCTAGATCGTTCCTGTGCATATGATTATCAGTTTACCACCAGCATCACCTTGCTTTTGACACTTCAGTGTATGCTGGCCCTTGCTAACAACTGTGTTTCTTTGCCTGAGGGCTTTTCCTTGTCATCAGAGCCCACTTTGTCCTGCTGCTCAGCAGATCAGCAGTGCCAGATAATTAATACTGCCTGGGAGCAGCCCTCAGGTAATGACTGAGATGAGCAAGTATATAAATACTTCAGCCTTTCTCACTCTTTCACTGCACTGACCACTCTGTTCTAGACTGGCTGCCAGATTCCCCCAGTGGGATTAGGTTCTTTTTATCTACAGTGGACACTTGATTAATGACCAACCCTTTATTGCCTGCCTGCCTTCCTTTCCCTTTCTCACTTCCTTCTTCCCCTACCATTGTTTCTTCTCAGATAACCAATTGCATGTGAATCCTTGTCTCAGTATTTGCTTCTGGGCAAAACTAAGACAAAGATTTTTCCTCCTTTCAATTTATAACCTCTGTTATATAGTAGTTAGTTTCCTCTGCATAACTTGAGAGAATCTTTAACCATCACTAAATAAATAAATCACTATCACCACTCATTATGGGTCATACTACTTTTTCTCATGTATATTAGAATCAGTGTTAATGAAAATCAGTGCATGGAATTTGGATTGATTGCTTTTGAGTCAAATAATTTGGAGTTGTAATTTGAAACCACTGCTTTTTCTCTGGTTATCCATAGCATCACTTAAGAAAATGGTTTATTCCTTACTATTAGCAGACCTCTAAGACCTCATGAATGCTTTTCAGTTTTAGTTGGTCTGGAGAATTACTCTCTACCTTTTTTTGGATACATAGATAGTTTTTTTAAACAGGCTGTTGAATATGGTTCCCTGTGCTATACGGTAGGTCCTTGTTGTTTATCTGCTTTATGTATAGCTTAATAGTATATAGTATATATCTTAATACTAAGATATAGTATATATCTTAACCCCAAACTCCTAATTTACCCCTCCCCTCCACCCCTTTGCCCTTTGGTAACCATAGTTTGTTTTCTATGTCTGTGAGTCTATTTACAGTTTGTAAATAAGTTCATTTCTTTCATTATTTTTAGATTCCACATATAAGTGATATCATGATATCTGTCTTTGTCTGACTTCACTTAAAATAATATATATATATACATATATATATATATACATAATGATAATATACACACACACACATACACACATGCCACATTTTCTTTATCCATTCATCTGTGAATGCTTCCATGTCTTGGCTATTGTAAACAGTGCTGCTATGAACATTGGGGTGCATGTATCTTTTTGATTTAGGGTTTTTCCCCAGATATATGCCTAGGAGTGGGATTGCTGGATCATATGATAAGTCTATTTTTAGTCTTTTGAGGAATCTGCATACTGTTTTCAATAATGGCTACACCAAACTACATTCCCACCAAGAGGGTAGGAGGGTTCCCTTTTCTCCACACCCTCTCCAGCATTTATCATTTGTGGACTTTTGAATGATGGCCATTTTGACTGGTGTGAGGTGACACCTCATTGTACTTTTGATTTGCATTTCTCTGATATTTAGAGATATTGAGCATTTTTTTCATGTGCCTATTGCCCATTTATATGTCTTCATTGGAGAATTGCCTGTTTAGGTCTTCTGCCTGCTTTTGGATTAGGTGTTTTGTTTTTTTTTTTCATCTGATTAAGTTGTATGATCTGTTTATATGTTCTGGAAATTAAGCCTTGACAGTCTCATCTTTTGCAAATATTGTCTCCCATTCCATAGGTTGTCTTTTTGTTCTGTTTATGGTTTCCTTTGCTGTGCAAATCTTATAAGTTTAATTATGTTGAGTGCACATATACTTAAAATTGTTATATCTTTTCCTTGGATTGATCCCTTGTTCATTACGTAGTGTCCTGTTTGGTCTCTTTTAGCAGTCTTTATTTTAAAGTCATTTTATCTGATGGAAGTATTGCTACTCGAGCTTCCTTTTGATTTCCATTTGCATGGAATACTTCTTTACATCCCCTCTCTTTCCATCTGTATGTGTCTCCAGATCTGAAGTGAGTCTTTTGTAGGCAGCGTACATTAGGGTTCTGTTTTTGTATCCATTCAGCCAGTCTGTGTCCTTTGGTTGGAGCATTTAATCCATTTACATTTAAGGTAATGATTGATATGTATGTTCTCCTTGCTGTTTTGTTAATTGTTTTGGATTTGGTTTTGTAGGTCTTTTTTTTTTTTTTTCTTTTTCTCTCTTGTTCTCGTCTCGTGATTTTCTTCTTTTTGTATCTACATGATTGCTTTAAGTTGCTGATCTCTTAATTTCAAATACCCTGCATTTGTAGGTTACTCCCCCTGTGATTACTGTTTTTTATATCATATTTTATGTTTAATTGTTTTGGGTAGCCCTTAACTGCTTATTGTGAATACAGATGACTTTACTACCTTTGTCTTTTAACCTTTCTACTAGTTTGTGTGTGAATAATTTCCTACTTTTACTATGTGTTTGCCTTTACCAGTAAGCTTTTCCACTTTGTAATTTTCTTGTTTGTAGTTGTGGCCTTTTCCTCTCTGCCTAGAGAAGTTCCCTTATCATTTGTTTTAAAGCTGGTTTGGTGGTGTTGAATTCTTTTAGCTTTTGCTTATCTGTAAAGCTTTTGATTAATCCATCAAATCTGAAAAAGCGCCTTAGTGTGTGGAGTATTCTTGGTTGTAGTATGTTCCCTTTCATCACTTTAAATATATCGTGCCACTGCTTTCTGGCCTGTAGAGTTTCTGCTGAGCAACCAGCTGATATTCTTATGGAAGTCCCTTTGTATGTTATTTGCTGCTTTTCCCGTGTTGCTCTTAATTTTATCTCTTATCTTTAATTTTTGTCATTTTAATTACAGTGTGTCTTGCTGTGTTCCTCTTAGGTTTCATCCTGGATGAGGCTCTCTGTGCTTCCTACACTTGGGTGACTGTTTCCTGTCTCACATTAGGGAACTTTTCAGCTATTATCACTACAAACATTTGAAAATATTTGAAGACCTAGACTATTTCTTAAGACAGGAATATGCCAACTGTATCCTGCAAATTTAGTGAAAATCTGTCCAGTCATTTTCTTTTCAACTAGATATAAAGTTTATTTTATGGACAACATATAAATAAACTTCTACATTCACAATTTTACTCGGTGATTAATCTTATATTGCCTGGAGATCTGTCTTACTCTTGCCACACATTGCGTTTAAACTTTTGTATTAATACTTTATATATTTTTGCCTAGTTTCTCTAATAAATTATAATTTTTTAAGTGAAGAGAGTCTGATTTTTTAAAAAAATTTTCTGCAGTAATAACTGCTTTTCTTTCACATGTAAGGCACTTAATAAAAGTCGGTGGTTGAAAATGATGAGATACGCTGGGAACTGTCTTTTAACTGTGCACAATTTAGAGGTGAATCCAGTAAAAGTGAGGGCATCTTGAGCTCTCCATAAGGTCCTTGATATAAAATAATATCACGTATAACTACAGACAGGAATCTAATTTACATACATTATACAGAAATTCTATATCCTTGAATATACCAAATTTGCTCTGGACTTTAGGCTAGCTGTTTCCTCTTTTTAAAATACTCCTTTCTTAGATTTTCTAATTGTAGGCTCCTTCTTGCCATTCATGGGTTGCTCAGATGTAACCTTGGTAGAGGGCTGCCCTGATCACTCAGTTTACAGTAGCTCTCCTACCTTTATTTTCTTATTTTTTCTGGTATTCTTGTTTTTGATATTCTTGGTTTCTCTTGTGTATTTATTGTTTGTGTCTGTTAGAATGTAAACTACTACATGAGAAGGTCCTCATTTATCTCATTTACTACTGTTTTCCTAAGACCTGGAATTTTGATTGGCAGTAAGAAACTTTCAGTTAATGCTTCTTGATGTTGTATAAATGGTTGCTTTCACGTTAAGTCAAATATATTTTTGATGTTGCTACCATACCTTGGTAATTAGAACTTCTCAAATAATATTAAACTGGCATACATCTGAGTTTCTGTGGTTCATTTGTGTGTTTATGGAATTTAGTCAGGAAAATAATATCTGATTGTTCCCTTCAAGGAGCTCATTGCCTAATGAAGTAAAACACATGATAAACTATCATGTGTTCTATGATAGGGTGAAGACAAATTGGAGAGCACATTATGGGCACCCAGTATACATGTACATGTCTGGGTTAGAAAAGCTACAATGGAGACTGAAATAAGACCTTACCCAAGTCTTATTCTTCTCTCCTTCCAGACAGTCTGGGAAGAGGATATGGCCCAGGCTCCTTACAGCTAGACATGGCCTTGTGATTAGTTCTAGCCAATGCACTGTGGATAGAAGTGGTGCCCGTTACAAGACAGTACATTGCCCTCCTGATCTTTATTACCCTGTTATGGCAGTCTGGGTATGGCACATTAAGATGATCAAGTCACAGGGCTGTAGCACTGGTATTCACCCTAGGGAGAGGGCCCCATGGAGAGCTAGCTGCCAGACTTGCTGTGGACTTGGTATAAGCAAGAAATAAATCTTTGTGGTGTGAGCCCCTGAGATTTCAGAGTTAAGTTGCTACCTTACCATAACAAGTCTATTCTGAGTAATACAGAAAACAGGAGGTGAGCTGTGAACTGTTTTGAAGGGCTGGGGACAATGAAAATGCACAATCCGTTTGTCAGGGATTCTTCCTTTCCTCCTTGCCTGGGTAGAACCTGGACCCTTAGACGAGCAGTTGCAAACTTACAGATAACCGTATGTTAGTAGTCCAGATTTTAAAGAGGTATTAGAGTCCACTAAGTGTCAGACATGTCAGAAAAACACACCGTAAAATCCCGATACTCAAAGGTCTCGGCAGGCAGAGCGCAGACAGCACTCTGTCAGCAGTCCCCAGTCGTCTGATTTAAGGCCTGTTGTACTCACTCTGCTTTTGCAAATACGTTTCTTCTTACTGAAAATGACAGCATGTAATAGCAGTTGGCAGAGATGACCAAAACAAAGCACTTTACCCTTTGCAGTGTGTACATCCAGAAATGCCTTTAATCTTTAAATGCACTCATTTATGGTTTTTATGGGACCCAAGTCACTCTTGTTGAGCTTAATGGTAATTTCATCCGTCTTACGATTTTCAAAAACAATTTGCAGAGTTTTTCACTCTTAAAAGTATACAGAAATGACGGTATTTTTCAGAAAAACATCAATTTAGTTTATGTATTTTATAAAAAATTCTCAAACAGCAGTTTGTTCTTATTTACAAAGTCTCTCTCCCTTTTTGCTATGTGAGTTGTGTTTTATGAAGCAACAACCACGATGTGAGGAGGAGTTTCGCCTGATCAGAGGCAGAATTAACATTGCTTGAAAGAGCAGCCTTCTTTCTGTATACTCAAGTTAATTGATGCAGTAGTTTAATCATTGAGCTGCTGCTCACATTTCATGCTTAAGTCACTTAAGCTTGATTTTATTTTGCTTTTTTAGAATGTCTAAGCTGATGAGATTTTAAATGGATTTGTAGCATTTAAAAATGTCTTCAAAACTGATTGCAGCATGACATTCGTCAGGTTCCGTACTCACTTTTAGTTATTTTGAAGCTATCAAATGAAAAAAAATCTAAATTTAATATTCTTCAACAGGTTTTTCCATCACCATACTAAAGCCCAGAGGAGCTTGCGCTCTCTCTCTTTCTCTCTCTCTGTCTATTTTTTTAGTTTTAGTCTTCTATTTTTCCTTAGGGTATTTTTGACCCCAGATACTTTTTCCTTTAGATTTGACTGAGCTGTGATCATGGCTCTGACCTCTAGCCTTGAAAGAAGAGGAGTTATGCCTCTCAGGAGCGATGCCTCAGGCACTTTGCAGATCGGCTGGCAGGGATTATTTCCCAGACTGTGAAGTGATGACCTTCTAAAGAGAGTGAATGTCTGCAGTGCACGTAAATCCCTTCAGCCGTGATTGAGAGCCTTAGGTTTGTTACCTGCTCTATGAATCAGAGTCCATTCTATCTCTATGGAAGATGGGTAATTTAGTGCTATATTTAAAGCCACATGTTATGTGCTCACATGTCAGTTAATTCACTGCTGGAGGTGAATATATTCTGTTTTTAGCCCCATACAGAGTTAGTTCAGAAGTAAATCTGGAATTCTGGAATGAAAAACTGGGATGACTTTATGATTAGAGGGCACCTTACCTGTTATTTCTAAACAAAGTGCCCCAGCAGTGCTCTGTCATCTGTCCCCAGCTTGTCTGATTTCAATCTCCCAAGGAGGATTTCTATTGCCTCCTAAGCTATCATTACAACAATAATATAGTGCTGATTGCTTCAATATTCTCAGAATATATTAAGAGGAGGAATGAAATTTAAAATGATTAATAAACACTTTTTGACTCTGTGGGATGTCATTTTGTTCTTATTCTCTGAACTGAACTGTCAATCTTAATCCAGTAAATTTCCAGACTTTTTATTTCAAAAAGGTTTTTTATACAAATTTAGGATAGAAAGCTGATTTTCAACATTATATTGGTGATTTTTAACATTAATGATTAATGTTAAAAATACTTTATATATATAAAGTTCTTGTGAAAAATACTTGCGAATTCACTTATTGCCACTATACTGTCTAGCCAGTTCCTATACAAATATGACTGATAGAATTGTGGGAAAGCTAGAGTAATTTAAGAGAGAAGCTATGTCACTGAAGGCTATGTGAAATACTTAGAAAGCCAGGATCCAGAACTATTACAAAATGCCACTAGGGATATCTCGTAATATTCCGTTTTGTCCCAGTTAAAAAATTATCTGGCATGGGTAAAAACATTTCCAGTTTAAATCATTGGGAACTTTACTGGCAACAGAACCATCGCGTGATACTTCTTAGGTAGGACCAGGCACTTTGATGTAAAATAAAATTTGACCATTAATTCATTCATTCAAAAGTAGATAAGGAGTTGTTAAAATGTTGATGAAGAATAGTACTTAATGAAGATCAGTTACACAAAATGTAGCTAACTTTGTTAAATCCATCTTCAAACTCCAGAGGATAAAGCTTAATTTACCTGAGTTATATCTTATCATTCATTTTCTTTTGTTTGGCTTCTGGTTTTCTTAGCAAATGAAATCTGTGATATATTTGGATACAGATTTATTTAAAAGCCCCTGGCCTATGAAATCTGGTAAAGCTGAGAGAGAAAACAGAAACACAATGCTAGCTTTGTTCCATCACCAATAGGATAGCGTGGGATAATCAGATACTGATCTTAGCATCTTAGCTTTATGTCCGCTGTTATCTTTCACCCTCACCTTTGCCTTCCCCCTCCTTCCTTCCCTCTCTCCCATCTTTTGTCATCAAGGATTTAATTTAGCTTACGTGAAAAAAACTGGAGTGGTATAGCTAGGACAGTGACTATGTTGCTTTTCAGATGTTGGTCCTAGTTGTGAAAGCAGAATAAAATTTCATCTCTGAGTTTTGATGACCTCAAATAGGATAATAGTACATTATAACTTGATTTGTAAGCCTGCTTTTGGAAGAATGTATAAATCATCTTTGTAGAATTGTGTAGCACCAAAATGTAATGGTTGATGTAAGTCAATCCAACTTATAGTTTATACTTTTTTTTCTTATAAGCAGCCTCTGCCTCCTCCTTGGCATTCCCACTGTGCTGCCATCATTGTTTAAGATCTCACTGGGATTGCTACAGAGGCTTCACAACTGCTTTTGTTGTCTCAGATCTCTTCTTCTAATTTACCTCCTAGAATACAGCTGAAGGAGTGGTCTTTTAAAGTCTGGTTGTTCTTTATTTGCTTAAAGTAGTTCATTACTGTGCATCACCTTTAGGACAATATAGAATATGAGGTTCTTTCTTTTTATTTAATTGTGGTATCATTAATTACATTTTTTCAAGGACTTATATCTAGTATATATTTATTTACAAATTATGCACATGTGCAAGGTTTACAATTCTAAAATATTGTATACAGTATATAACATGTAGAAAAACAGAATTTTGAAAAATGGAGGTGGTACGAATAATTGTAAAAGAAGTTCTCATTTTTTCTTCCTGTATTCTTATATTTGTCTTTTGTTCCCAACTTTGGAGAATTCCCCTACTCCCCTATTTTCTACCTACCCTAGACCCATAAGTAAATAATTACAGAGACTGTGGCATGTCAGATCCTTCTATTTCTTCTGTTAGAAATACCTGCCTCACTTTACCTCCTTGATCACACAGCCTTTTCTTGAGTAATTCTTAACTGTATTTTCAAAACTAAGTTCATTTGTCACCATCTCATGGCAAGCACATTATATCCCCTTGTCTGCTTCCAGAGCACTCTAAATACATCTTTTTCATTGTATTTTACAGTACAGATATTTCTTTTTTTCTAACATTCAAAATATTAGGAGCTCCTTTGGGGAGCAGCTACTTCATAGTGCATCATTAGAGGCAACCATAATGCCTGGCATGTGTTATGCCCTCAGTAGAAGTTACATGAACTCATGAATGAACCAGGAAAGAAGAAAGGAAAAAAGAGAGAGAGAGCAGGAGAGAGGGAGGGAGGGATGAATTAATGGATGTGTTCAAGATAAAACAGTCTGTTACTGGTAAAAGGAGAATTTTAATCTACTTCTATTGTTTCTTGATGGTTAGTTGGTAAATATTTAGGGAAGGTATTTTGCATTATTTTGGGAGAGAAATTCTGTTTATTATATATCAGTATCAAATATAAATATTGCTATGTAAATGCTCTCTGTTTTTCTTCAGGTCCTAAATAGTCACCTGGTAACTTTTTTCTATTGAAATCTTTGTTTTTGTCCTTTTCAAAAAAAAAATATTCTGTTTTATGTAATGCCATGGAACTAGCACAGGTATGTAAGATACTGAAGTGCTTAAAGTTCCTTTTGAAATGGTACGGGGATAGAGAGAATCATAGAAAGCAGGTTATGGATAAAGATAATGTATTTTGATGATATTCAAATTCATTCAGCAAAGACTAAATAAGTCAGAGCAGATTTGCTGGTTCATCAGTTGTGCTTCTTCTGAATCCTTATTAGTAAACTGTAACACATTTTACAAAGACCCATCATTTCCCACAGGGCACAGCTCTAGGTTAAGCCCAAAAAGCAACTTTCATTATAGATGGTTCATTGAAATAGAGTGAAGCAATTACAGTATCTCTTTGAAGAGGTATATTGGCCAAAGACTCTATTTTGGACCAGTGCATTATACTGGATTAGTTATTTAATACTTTGACTATTATTGAAACTTGGAAATGTATGTAGATGCCCTCTTGGGCTCATTGATACTGTTAGAAAAGCAACAGATGTATTCTGGGAAAAAAAAGGTTTATGGCCCTGACCAGCCTTCTTAAAAGCTAAAATGTAGTAATTTCCCAGTCGTTGTTTGTTTCATGAAGTTTACAGTACTAAAGAAAGTTATTTTGAGTAATCATTTTTCTGACACATTGATAAAACCAGATTCCTTTTCTGTTGATAAATTGTCTTTGAGAAAATTTAGATGTAAAAATATATGGGCTTTTCTTTTATATTTAATCTGTCTGAATTTTCTTATTTGAAAAATTAGAGTAAAATGCATAAGATCTACTTTTTCATAAAGGACCAGTCATAAAAATCCTGGCTCATTTTAGGCAAATTAGTTCTTCTAAAGAGTCAAATAGTCTCCTTGGAAATGGTTGACTCTTTTCTCCTGAAAGTAATGGATTTTTGTCACCTTTCTCTGATACTGGGGATAGGGTATTTTCTTTTTTATTACTTTACATTTAAAAGCTCTGAGTTATTTGAATATGTCAAATATAAGTCATTTAGGTTAAACTGAATCTTGTGACTCTTTCTTGAAGGTTTTGAATATAATTTAAATTTGGAAAAAAATATTTTTTCCAGCTAGTGAGTGATTTCTCAAATCACAAGTTCAAATTTTTCTGTTTAAATTGTATTTCTTCTGTATACAAGTAATAGCTTGCAAGAAATTGTCGTTAGCATTCAAATCTCAGTGTAAGGTGTGTTGCTTTCACTGGTGTTTGCAGAGTTGTTACACATTTACACAGGTCATTCCATGGGACCTTTTACTTTTGTCATCTTTACATATTCATTCTTAAAAAGATGCAATATGTATTGCTATATATACAATTTGGGGTGTATTCTTGTGGAAGACTGTGCTGTATCAAAGATCTGTTCTAGATGTAATTGATGTTATTTTTAGTATTATAGCTACTATACATTTTGGTCTTGGTCTTAGCTTTTCCATCTTTACCTTTTCATTGCTAGAGACAGTCTAGTTCACAAATTAAAATTTCTCAGCCCCATTAATGAAATAAAAATGGTTTTTTCAAAGTTGGTTCATCAATAACAATGAAAGAAAGAAATTGTAGCAGTGGAAGTAATGGATTTAGGTGAACAACAGTTATATTAATTGTTGGATCACATGATTTCTGCCAGTATGAAACTTCAATAATTCAAGTGAATGGGATTATTTAAAAGACATTCTTGATGTGTACTAATGAAATAATAGTTTATTATTTTCTTGCCACTACTACATTTCATTTCTTTCCTAAAATCTTTTTGCTTCACTTGTATAGGTAAGATAGTATTTGGTTGAAGTGGAAGATAATACTGCCTGCTTGGGTTCAAAATCTGACTCTGTTGCTTATTAGCTGTGACTTTGGGCTATTTAATCTGTGTCTCCGTTATCATAGCTGAATAATGGATTGATTAATAGTAACTTCCTCATTAAAGTGAAAAGCTTAAGAAATACTGGCATATGTAATTTAAAACACATTGGGGTTATTTCTTTATCTCTTTTTTTTTTTTTTTTGTTAAGGACATTAAAGTATTTCTGTTCTTGAAATGGAGAGTGTTTATCAAATGACCACCTAGAATTAAAATGTGAATTGTACGAGAAAATTCTCTCATTAATACAGTTTATTATTAAATGGTGGAGTTAGTGGAGAAGTAGAAGGAGTCTCCAACACTGCTTGATTCTTCAACAACTTAATCTTCATGCTAAGGTTTATGGACACTGTATGTAACTATCTATTCTGCTTCTTTTATTGTGATCATGTGGCCTTTCCTTTAGGTTAATCAAGGAGTTATAGAATAATTTGGTTCCTACTCTATGCAGTTGGCAGAGATTGCGCTCCTCATTTTTCTAAGCCTTTCTACTGGCTTACAGAGGTTGACTGACTTCCCTAAGGTCACACAGCTCATCTTAGTGACGGAATGTATAGAATTAGCTTCATTTACAGTGTTATACTTATTAACTATTTCCAGTTATCACAACTTTATTAAATAAGGTGCATTTTTTCAGAAAAATATACTTAAAGCAGAATTAATATTCGGATCATATAAGACTCAAGGCCATTGGTGTTATAAAATGATGAAGAAAGTGAGAGTGGTGTTAATAATTGTTTTTGGTTTGTACTGTTTGGAAGAATCAGAATCCTTGGAATCAAGTTTTCATAATTATAGAAGAAGAATATAAAATTTGTTAAGGACTTTTTCTCAAGTGATATTACTGTTTTGAAAGTCTTATGATATTTAGTTTTTAGTTAATAAGTATGTACACTAAAATTAGAATATTTCTGAAATATATTTTAAGAAGATATGTATCTTTTTGATAAATCTGTTGACAATTTTTAAAAACATGAATGAAGTAAATATTTTCTTTGATAGGTATTTTGCATAAAGGGCCTTAAAATCATCAACACTGTGAAAACTTAAAATCTAAAAGGACTTATTTCAAATACAAGCTTTTAGCAATATTTAAATGAACTTCAGAATTAAACATTTACTTTCTTACTCATTGCCTTTATTTATAATGAAAATCTGTTTGAGACGTACACCATCAGCTTTTCCGGGTTATACTGTGGTACCAATCAACTCCTAAATTTCAGTGACTTAAAATAGGTTTATTTCTTCTTCATGTTATATGTCTGTTGCAGGTTGACATGTAACACATCCTTACATTATTGTAATACAGCCTCACATTGTTTTTTCCTCTGTGATTAGAGAGGGAAAAAAAGCTTGGTGGAACTGCAAGATGGCATTAAAGTTTCTGCTTAGCAATGGCACAGGTTCCTTGGGCTTACTTTGGATTGGCCAAAGCAAGTCACATGGCCAAGCTTGAAATTGTGATGGCAGGAATTAACATTTCTTACATAGGTAGAGTCACTAGAGAGGGAACTTACAAAGAAGAGTGAATATTTTGAATAAATAATACAATAGGAACCATTGTAGTTCCTCAGTATGGGCTTTGCTCAAGATAAATATTGCAGTTTTCTGTAGTGGGTGCTTATCTTTAAATTTGTATTTCGTGGGCAATTATCTACATCTTTCAGTTTTTAGAATTTTTGGCTGGGTTCTAATTTTTTTGTTGTAGTTGTTATAACAAAAATGTCTTTGATAAGATCTACTGTTAAAGCAACTTTCAAACAAACAAACAAAAATGTCTGTGAATTTTCTGTGCCAACAACTTGTTGAACTCAAGGCTTTTGGCTTCAAGAAACAGAATCATTTTGTGCTCAATGGCAGCCCCATAGCTGTTAAATTTACATGTTGCCACTTCAGAGAACATCACAGACTGAACTATCTTTCTGAATCTCAGTTCTTAACTTCCAGAAGAAAGAAACATTGTCCTGTGGGCTATGCCTGTCTAGGGCTAAGGATTTTAAATCTCTGTGGTTGAGGGAAGTGGATGGGGGAATCCGCAGAGAGAGATTCCAACAGGCAACCCCAAAGCTGTCTATTATTCAAATGTTAGATTTCTTAGTAAAAAAAATAAGCAGCTTTAAAATGAATTTTCTTTATTTTTAATAATAAAATCGTCACGCCTATGTTTTAAAGAAATTCTCATTTTGGTTTTTAAATTTTTGATAGAAAAGGAAAATGGAAGCACAGTGATAAAGCTTTAAAATCAACTAACAGGACAGTTTTGAAGCTGTTAAACTGTAAAAGAAAAAAGTATCGGATGTACTCATGTTCTTTTACATGCTTTGTTCCTGTTTTACCCAAGAGGCAGTGTTAGGTCGCTGCTGTAGCTGCACGACTTGCTGTCTCCCACAGGACCAAGGTTGCTGTACATCATGTTACTCTAGAATGAGGGAAAAAAACCCAGAAAGCCTCAGTATTATTTTTAAAAAGTATTTCTGCTTTTCTCAGACTTTAAAATCCATATTAAGTTTGTCTACTATAAGTTGAGTGTTCTGTTACATTCATTGAAGTTTAACTGCACTGGTAAAACAGATTAAAAATATCAATGTATTGTATTTTCTTCTCCAACTTTTTATTCAGAAAAGCAAAATTTAGAATGTCCATTTATTAGAAATTTTGGTTTCTTTGTAAATCTAAGAAAAGTAGAAAAATGATATTCTATATATCCTTCAACTGGATTCACCAATTTTTGCCACATTTGCTTTTATCTTTGTACATGTATGCTTATTTCTTCCTTTATTTATTAGACATATTTTTCTCAAAAGGAAATCACTTAATTCTTCTTATTGCTTTCATTTTTTTTGTACTGCATTTCCTCTCTTTTGTCGCATAATTAATGCTCTTGTAAAAAATATACTTCAATATGATAGATGTGTACTAGACTTACCACAGTGATCAGTTTGTAATGCATATAAATGTTGAAATCACTATGCTGTACACCTGAAACTAACTTAATGTAGTTAATGTATTTCAGCTATAATGTAGTTGATTAATGTATTTCAACTATACTTCAATAAAAAATTTTAAAAATAAATATACTTTAATCAAATGTGACTAACCAAAAAGGCTCAAGGTCCTTTTCAGTCATGTCTTATGCTCCTCTTTTATTGTAAGAGACTTTTTACAGTGTAAATGTAACTTAGTTGTCAGAAAAAAAAAAACTTCATTAGTGATGTTCACACAGATTGTCTTTAAAATCTGTTTTGATGCTTTTTTTCCAGACCAATTTGTCCTATCCTATTTATTTTCATTTCAATTTAGATATGCTGGAAAATGATTTAGAGTCAACAGCAGGTGGCAGCACTAGCAAAGGTTGTGACTTTTGGTAGATGATCAGCTCAGAAAGGAATGTATCTTTCAAATCTGCATGAGTAATACAATTAGTAAGAAATCTTTAGAGACCTACATTTATAGCCACTTTTATTTCGAGAATTACTTTAGAAATCAGTTAAAAATTGTAAGATGAATATGTTTGAAAATAATTGTTTAGAGGCTGAATTTTGTTTTAATTGTGGGACCGAATCAGTAAGAAAAGCCAGCTTCTTTTTTTCCTTGAATTTCGTTTATAGAAACAAGAAAAAAAACAAAAACCAAAAAACAGAATACTTAGAATGGGAAGTTTAGGTAGTTTGAATCCTGTTAAAATTTTCAGGAAAACTGTCACAGAAACATTGCTTATTTCTGTTGAGGAAAAGATAATTTTTGAAAATTTGTGGCAAACTTCAAGAAAGCTTTTATACAGCTAAAGTACTCTGGTTCAACAGGGTAACAAATTATAGAAAGCTCAAATTGCTCTGGGCATTTGTGGAAATAATTTAAAATATCCTCTTTAGTTATGGTTTGTTTCATAGACCATAATTGTGTTGTATTTTTCTTCTTTCATTTTAAAGAAAAGGAACCTGGAAAATAAAATAACTTGCTTTCATTGAAGTATTCTGTTTGGTTTCTTCACAGGTTTTGTGTCATTTTGCTAGAAACAATAAAGGCTTTTGAGGATGATATATCTTGGATTTTAATAGATCTATGTGTTTGAATAACTTACATATTGCTTATTTAAACATTCATATGTTTAAATGCCCATGTGTCTCTTAGACATTAGCTAACAGCAGTTTAGTTGATTTCTGTTATTAATCTAATTTAATTTATTAAGAACTTAAAGTACTTAAAATTAGAATAGCATTGAGAAATCATGTTGTTGAATGGGGTCATTGCTCAGGTGAAGAAACTGAGGCCCAAGAAAAGTTTCATTGAAACAGATTTAATGGTATGCAAAGACCTTGTTACATTGGTTCTTGCTTCAGGAATGACTCAGTTGCAAATTATTGTTTTATTTACTTACGTTCTCTTAGACTCCAGCATTTTTTTTTTAAACAGGGGCAGGTGTGTGTGTGTGTGTGTGTGTGTGTGTGTGTGTGTGTGAGAGAGAGAGAGAGAGAGAGAGAGAGAGAGAGAGAGAGAGAGAGAGAGAGAGAGAGAGAGAGAAATTTACTAGGTCCTGTGTTTTATTTTGAAACAGATGATTTTAACAAATGTTCTATCCCCTCCAAGAAGCACTTATTTTAGCCACTTAATTAACTGAATAGTTGACTTCATGCTCCCATTTGCTTGATGGGTAATTAAAATTAGACGGGTCTTTCTAAACCTTAAGTTTCAGTGCTTTTTGAGCTATACCCTGTGTATATTTTAAGACTGATACTTTAAGACTGTATTTTAAGACTGATAAGGGGAAAAAATAACAAAATATTTAACTTTCGTTAAGATAAACAGTAAGTCATCAGGAGATCTGAGCAGGACAGAAGGGTTCTTGGGCATAATCACTGATTTCCCCAGGAGCAGCTTTTTCCATGAAAAAAACAAAATAGAATCAAACTTAAAATTTCCTTCCAGCACTACCTTAGAATTAGGAAATGAGGTGGAAACATTCTATACATGATATGTGGGCTAAATCATTTTGAAATGGAAGCACATTACCTATTCTCAATAAAATACTAGTAATTTATTGAAGTTATTAGTTAATTCAAACATACAATTTTTGTACTCTAGAAATTTTGTTATGATTAAATTCTTAATCACTACCCCTTTAAAAGCTAGTATTTACATACGATAGCTTTTTTTTAAGGTTAGGCAAATTGTGGTTTCATGAAAATTCTCAGGTCAAGTGCACAGCCAACTGAAAATGCCTTAAAAATAGAACTTTATCAAGTTTGGCCTGTGATAATCTATGTTTTAAATTACAGCACAACTCATTCCAAATCAATATAATGAATCGATTTGTAAACGTTTCAGGCAGGACTGCTTTCTTTGGATTTTTGTCTATTGAATGTGCAATGCAGTTAAAGGATCTTTTTTTTTTTTTCTGCGTAATTAAGTCTATATTCTAGGCCTTTCATTAAGTTTACACTGGTCTAAAAAGACAGAAATGTATGTTAAGGCAAAATTATGCACATTCATTATTCTTGGTCTTATAAATATTGAAGCATTTTTTTCTCTTTTGGTGAGAAATAGAAGAGACAATAAAACTGAATGCTCTGCACTTTAGTTCCTATTTCTTAGAATATTTTATTTCTGAAAAAAACTTTGAACTTACTGCTCTTAAATGCCTAAATTGCCTGAATACACAGTAAAATTCTTTATTTTTATAGCTATGGTTATGTTTAAATTATGGTTTATAAGAAAGAGTGAAAAGGATCAAGGTAGTGGATTAAATTTGGGAAATCTGGAAATATTTTGAGTAAACGTATAAGAGGAAAGAGCTGTAGTGAATGATCAATTTAACTAACGTATATTGAGCACGTAACAGTGCCTTCTACGTGCCAAGCACTGGGTTAGTCTTTATAGGTATCTTTCTGGGTTTGTCACCCTGTAGGTACCTTTCAGTTTCCCAACAATCTGCAAGGTGTTCTACATGTAATTTACATTTACACGTAAGGAAACAACAAAATTAAGATATTGAGCCTAGGATTGAAACACAGGTTTCCATAATGATGTTTTGGATTCCAAAAGCATCCTGTTGCTTCAGCACCTACTAGTTTTCAGATACTCAGGGATGTAAAGATGAATCAAGTCAGTTCCTGGTTGCTTATACTGGTGAATTTAATTGTTTTATGTCTTTAAATATACAATTAAATTATCAGACTTTTGTAGGATAGGATGCATTTGAACGTAAGTATTTGCAATGCCCATTAACAAAGCATATTGAGTTTTTTAGAAAGATAGAAATAAAGTAGATTCCAATTGTCAGTGATGGTTATTGTGAAAGAGTGCATTCAAGAGGAGGTATGTGTAGTGTTTGCTTGGCAATATCATATCATAGTTTTCAATGTTTATGACATATTAACAATGTGTTTTAGACAACATACATGGGTGCATTTTAAGAGAGATGACTTGTGGGTTTTTAGATTCTTGGAAAGTAGATGGTAGATAAAGAAATTTTTACAACTGGCAATAACCTTGATGTTCTGAAGTATATATTTGCTGTCAGCACATCTGATACACTGAATTACACATAGGAAAACCATGGATTGATACCTTGCCAGCATTGGTGATCTTTTAAGTGCTGTTATTTACTGTGAGAGATAATTACAGTTTTTTCAGATAGACCACCCCAAGTTTTATTTTTAAATTTCATTTGTAACTTGGGAATTATCTGATAGAAGCTTTAAATATTTGGAGCATTGTCCTATATGCTATCTGACTTCATCTTGGTGAAATTGTATTTTCTGTCTCCTCAAATGTTATTCAGATATGGAATTTCTTGCACTTTTGGTTAGTACTCTTTTGTGTCCTTAATAACAGTAGTTGTATTTGGAAACCTAAGTTACTGATTTATAGATATTTGTATAGGTTCTGACATACTTTTCTGACGAAAGTATGAATGTAATATAAGTCAGGAATTTAAAATCCAGAGTGCTCAGATTATACTTCTCTTCAAGTTGAAAATATCTTAAAATGTATAGCCCGTCACCCTGGAGAGAAAAAATATATGGCAATGCAGCAATTCTTCTCAACACTTGAGAAGTAGTTCCTCTGCCATTTGTATAGTTTTAAGGTTGGTATTTTTGTTTTGTTTTGTTTTGTTTTAACCACAAGGCAAGTATTCTTATCACTGGCAGCGGCATGAACTCAGAAATAAAGCTTGCCATTAAAACTTTTCACATTTTTTCTGAATATTTTCTAGACATGAAACTGTAACCTATAGAAAGAAGGAGATTTTAAGTCAGGAAAGGAACAAGCAGTCTTTATTTTTATTATGGTTATCAAGTTAAATATAATAGAAAGGTACCAATCGATCTTTATTTTTTTTTCAAAGATTGGTAGGTTAAAGGAATTTAATGTTTTCAAGACAATACAAGTAAATTGAGCTATAAAGTATGTTTAATCTTGTTATTGCTACTTCTTAATGAAAGACAGTCACATTTATGCTGCTCTCTTTTAGGATACTGAAGTAAGTTAGAAGTCCTATCCATGCTTTGTATAAACAGGTCTAAGCAGATTCTTAGTTGATTTCATCATGTCAGTATCAGAATATAAGAACTGTGATATCTAATGATGGCCTTACCATTGAATTGCTTTGTGCCTAGGAGGCAGAATCTTAAATTCTTATTAGCTTGTTAATATGTCAGACATAATTGGAAAGTATGAAGTGTTTCCTAATTATTATCCTAGTAACCTCAACTCTATATACTTCTGTTTTCTCAAAAGTACGAGCTTCAATTAATATTTGGGATTATGAAATTATAGGTTTAAATGTGTAAAGTGTGTAAATGTCATTATTCTAATAAAAATTCAAATTTACAGGATGAAGAAACCTTTGAATAGCCTTGAATAAGTTGCTCCCAATAAAGCAAATCCTGAAATGACCATAAGAGGGTGCAAAGGCATTGTGGAAATGTGCACACCCAGTTCCTAGAATGAGAAGCCACTGAGAGAAGTGTGTCTTTGTGAAATATTTAGCTTTTCAGAAAACATTCACAGCTTCCAGAGCATTTCGATGAACATGAGTCTATGCTCATTTGAGTGTAATCTTACTTTTCTTGACTTCTTTTCAGTGAACAAATTGTCACTGTGTTGGTTCTTGAAAAGCTTTAATCAGTAAAGCAGCGTTAGGATTAGGGTATAATTACAATTGCTACTGTTGAAACAACTAAATCTAGGGTGTTTTAAGTCATAGATTATCATTTTAGAGAAATCTAACTCCTAAGGTTTACACTTACCTGTAAGGATGGCCTTTAGATTAGGGAAAGGAAATTAATTCTTAGAATAAGACGCTTTGGAAAAATTTGAGGAAGAAAGACAAAAATGCCATTAAATGTCTTCTAAATACAGAACACAAAGTTTCTATTTATTTGTTAATTGGGGTCTTAGAATTATGTTCTGTTTTAGATGGTATGATTTTATGAAACATGTATGTAGGCAGACTGTAATGGATTATTTGGTCCTTTTCAAATTTTAAGAAGCAAACCCAACTAAACAAAACAACTAACCTGAAAGTAACTTTAAATATTAATAGATTAATTGACAGAAGGAACAAGCAAGGTGCCTCTTACAGAGCAGTTTTTTCCATAAAGTTTCATTACATAGTCTTAGTTGCGCATTTAGATGAGATCAAATTTTTTTCAAAATGAAATCTTTGTTTTGTGACAACTTAAGATGAAATTGAGAACTGTATTCCCTATTAATTGTGAGAGGACATAAAAATAAATGATTGTTGGTCATTTACTTTTAAGGCTATGTATGAAAGATCTGCTTTAGAAATAATCTCTTTGGTGATTTCATGCTAGCTTTTCAAAATAAAATCAACTTTTGAAGTGAAATCTCACAGGAGATGTTGAGTCAGTGGAAACATTTTTTGTTGTAGGATATCATCTACTAAGAAGATATGCCCCAGAGCTCACAGCATTCCTCATTTTTTCACCATCAGAATCTTGGAGCCAAGGGAAGCCCTTAAAAATTGCCATTTTCCTGTCTTTTCAGTGACCGTCTTCCACAAGAGCTGAATTAAGGGAAGATCTAGTAATATGGTTCTTTACATCGCTGCATACGTAGGAATCAGATTCTTGAAACTTTCTTATCTGGTTAGTTATAGATTATAGCCCTATATCTCTCATAGTAGCGATATCTCTGTTCATACCTCTGCAAATTTTGATTACAGGCAAATTGTTATAAAGAATTCTTGAGGTGAAAAAGTAACAATTATTGAATATCATGGACAAGTGTTAGAAATTATCATTGAGATTCTGGGGCTGATCCAGCCTTCCAGTTTCTAATTGAGATGGGGGAAGGTGGTAATTTAGAGAAGAAAATGAGTACTCTTCCTGAACTCTAAAAATATGTTTCAATAACGATTGGGAAGGTCTATTAAGATTTATACAAACTCAGGAATTAACAAAAGATAAAGTAAACCTCAGTTGTATAAATAAAATTAGCCAATAAGATTCTAGATACAGGCAGTTATACTTTGAATATAAAAGAACACAAAGATAAGTGAATCCAGATTTCATACCTGAAGGAGAGAGAGCTCTGAGCATATTGTGAGGGGTGGTAATTAGTCATCTCAAAAAGGCTGAAAGGACAGAAGAAACAAATATTTTAGCTCTAGTCCATTTATTCAACATTCAGTTACTATATGCCAGGCAAAGGTCAACCTGTTGCTATTTTAAGACCAATGAGTTCTTAGTACTTGAAATTCTAAAGAAGATTTATCTTTTCCTTAGATTCTTTGTCTACTCAGAAGACATCAGATATCCTTGTTCTTTTAATAAACATTCTAATCACCCTGCAGTGATTTCTGGATGCTACAGGCTTGGGTATAACTGAGTTATGAAATGGCAGTTAGGTCTTCTAATTTATTGTTGATATGGGTCTTTTGTGGCTCATTATGCTAAACTGGTATTCTTCGTAGTAGTCAATTAATTTTGTAGCTCAACTGGACAGAATGAGTGCTGCTTTGACATTTAATGTCAGGAAGGCAGAGAGTTATGCATAAAAAAAGAAAATCACCACACTGGAAATAAAGAGTGTATAAAAGGAATTATTTTATATTATGAGTATAGTTAATGTTTTGTTTTGCTTTTATTCCTTACCCACAAGGCATTAGGTACAGCAAAGGTTTTTTGTTTTTTTTTTAATCCACTTCTCAACATGTAGTAAGGACCCCAGGCCATCCTTCAAAGACATTTTGATATTTATATTCTTTAAAGGTCTCAAGGGAAGAAAAATCTTTAAGCTACCTTGGTGACCCATCTTAGTGTGGAGAAGCCTTCATACAGCTATACAAGAAGGAATGAAGAAAACTCCAGTTTGGCATAAAAATCACCATTTATAGTGGATTACTCTGAGAATGAGGGAGGGGCACATTTCTTCTCTTTCCTTATGGAGAAGATGAATGACCTCTCACAGTCTTAACTTTCCCGTGTGTTCTGAAATCATCTTGATCCTATGAATGTTAAGTGAAAGGAGATCAAGAACAGCTGTCAGGCGATGTGTGTAATTATGGGAAAGTGAGAGGTGGGGAAAACTCCTAAATATCCTCTTCTTCCACTTTTTTTTTTTTTTTAATTCATAACATTCTGTTTGACTTTGCTCTGGTTACATCTATTTCTCCCAGCTCATTTTCTCGCAAGCTCCTGTCAGTGAACACAAGCTCAGGTCATGACAAGTCATGACATTCAGGTGCAGAACTCTCTGAGACTCTGACAGAAAGGAGAAGATTAAAAAAAAAAAATCTGACTTAAAGTGAATGAGGCTGAGCTAGGCCTAAAATCTGAAGTGTTTGTTTATCACAACCCTAACTTGAAAGTTGATGCCCTGGGGTTAGGACCGGCGGGTAGTGGGTGAAGAGTTTATATTTCAAAGAAGACACATGGAAAATAGATTTCTGGCCTTGTCTGTAACATTAAAGGCCAGTTCTGTTAGATCTCAGGGATAATTTGTGTTCCCCTGGCCACACACCATAGTTTGGAACTTTGAAGAATACAAGAAAAAGCAACCAAAGCAGGAGTTATATTTTAATAAGATGGTAATTTTGGACTACTCTCTCCGAAGATGGTCTATTCAAAAGTTTTGTGGATATGATGTTGTTTTAATGAAAGCAATATGAGAAATGCATCCTATTCCTACATAATCAAGCTGTGATAATGTTTCCATTGGCTGTTACATCGGTGTTCTGTGATATGCTCTGGTTCCAGATAAAATTCAAGGTGTGGACTATACAGACTATGAAGTCCAAAATTATCTCGATCTTGCTTACTTTATTCTCCCCAAATGTGATACATTATACATTTAGGCATTTGGGCATTCTTGCTGAAAGTTTTAAGATTACATTGATGGGAACTGGAGAGTAAAGCTTGTTTAAGATGCATGCATCCTTCCTCAGGAAATTATCTTTTGTTGGTGGGGGAAGGAGTTTACTGTAAATAAAGATTTGTAAATAGCATCTCTTGACATTTGAGAGAGGACGTTTTATTTCAAAATTTTTAATCTTTAAATTATTTAAAATAACTGATTACTTTTAAATCTCAAATACTGTTTTACATGTATAATCTTGTACTTAAGTTGTATGGAGTTAAATTCATGTTATAAAATAATGCAATTCTGACTTAGGGCTAGAGGCGTAATTTAGACTGAATCTTCGTGTCCTCTCGGAATTCGTTATGTTGAAGCCCCAGCCCTGAATGTGATTATATTTGGAGGTGGGACCTTTGGGAAGTAATTAGATTTAGATGAGGTCATGAGGATGGAGTCCTTATGAGGCATTAGTGTCCTATAAGAGGAAGAGAGACCAGAGCCTTTTCTCTCTCTTTGCCATGTGAGACCTCAGCGAGAAGGCAGCCTTCTACAAGCCAGAAGGAGGGCTCTCACCTGGAACCACGTTGACCAGCAACTCGATTTTTGACTTCTCAGTCTCCATCACTTTGAGAAATAGATGTCTGTTATTTAAGCCACCAAATTTATGGTATTTTGTTATAGCAGCCTAAATTGACTAAGACAGGATGGGAATATCAAAATGATTCTAAGATGTAAAATACTACTCCATTACCTTCTTTTATGGAATGTACATTGTTCTTTTTTTATGACTGAGTGATGTTCCATTGTATTTATGTACCACAACTTCTTTATCTAATCATCCGTCAATGGACATTTAGGTTGCTTCCATGTCTTGGCTATTGTAAATAATGCTGCTATGAACACTGGGGTGCATGTGTCTTTTCAAATTAGAGTTTCTCCTGGATATACGCCTAGGAGTAGAATTGCTGGATCATATGGAAAGTCTATTTTCAGTTTTTTAAGGACTCTCCAAACTGTTTTCCATAATGGCTGCTGCAAACTATATTCCTACCAACAGTGTAGGAGGATTCCGTTTTCTCCACACCATCCCCAGTATTTATCATCTGTGGACTTTTTAATGATGGCCATTCTGGCTGGTGTGAGGTGATAGATATCTCATTGTAGTTTTGATTTGCATTTCTCTAATAATTAGCAATATTGAGAATTTTTTTATATGCTTGTTGGCCATTTGTCTGTCTTCACTGGAGAAATGTTTGTTTAGGTCTTCTGCCCATTTTTTGATTGGGTTGTTTGGCTTTTTGTTATTGAGTTGTATGAGCTATTTGTATAGTCTGGAAATTAAGCCCTTGTCAGTTGCATCATTTGCATATATTTTCTCCTATTCTGTAGGTTGTGCTTTTGTTTTATTTATGGTTTGCTTTGCTGTGTGAAAGTTCATAAGTTTAGTTAGGTCCCATTTGTTTATTTTTGCTTTTATTTCTATAGCTTTGGTAGACTGCCCTAGGGGAACATTGATATGATTTTTATCAGAAATGTTTTACCTATGTTCTCTTCTAGGAAGTTTATGGTGTCTTGTCTTATGCTTAAGTCTTTAAGCCATTCTGAGTTTATTTTTGTATATGGTGTGAAGGAGTGCTCTAACTTCATTGATTTACATGCAGCTGTCCAGCTTTCCCAGCACCACTTGCTGAAGAGACTGTCTTTTCTCCATTGTATATTCATGCCTTCTTTGTCAAAGATCAATTGACTATAGGTGTGTAGGTTTATTTCTGGGTTCTCTGTTTTGTTACATTGATCCATGTGTCTGTTTTTGTGCCAATATAATGTTATTTTTATTACTGTAGCTTTGTAGTATTGTCTGAAGTCTGGGAATATTCCTCCAGCTTCATTCTTTTTCTTCAGTATTGCTTTGGCAATTCTGGGTCTTTTGTGAATCCATGTAAATTTTAGGATCATTTGTTCTAGTTCTGTGAAAAATGTACTGGGTAATTGGATAGGGATCACATTAAATCAATAGATTGCTTTGGGTAGTATGGCCATTTTAACAATAGTATTTCTTCCAATCCCAGAGCATGGGATGTTTTCCATTTCTTTAAATCATCTTTAATTTCCTTAATCAATGTTTTGTAGTTCTCTGCCTATAAGTCTTTTACCTCCTAAGTATTTTACTTATATTTTGATGCCATTTCAAAGGGTTTTTTTTTCTTTTCTTTTCTGATATTTCATTGTTAGTGTAAAGAAATACAACAGATTTCTTTGTGTTAAACTTGTATCCTGCCACCATGCTAAATTCATTTATCAGCTCTAGTATTTTTGTGTGGAGTTTTTAGGATTTTCTATATACAGTATCATGTCATCTGCATTTAGTGACATTTGTACCTCTTCTATTCCAAACGGAGTCCTCCTTTTATTTCTTCTTCTTGCCTGATTGCTATGACTAGGACTTCCAATACTGCGTTGAATAGAAGGCGCCTTGTGAGAGTGGGCATGCTTGTTCCAATTTTTAGCAAGAAGGCTTTCAGTTTTTTACCATTGAGTACTATGTTGGCCGTGGGTTTATCATAAACAGCTTGTATTATGCTGAGATATGTTCCCTCTATACCCACTTTGCTAAGAGTTTTTATCATGAGTAAATGTTGGATTTTATCAAATGCTTTTTCTGCATCTGTTGAGATGATCATGTGATTTTTGTCCTTTCTTTTTGTTGATGTGGTGTATCACATTGATTGATTTGCATATGTGGAACCATCTTTGTTTATAAAAAAATTGTGTAAAGTACAGAGAGTTCCCATGCACCTTACTGACCCCAACTGTTTCTCCTTTTACTGATATCTTGCATTTTTGTGCTACAGTTGTTTTAATTGAAGAGCCATAATTAATATATTATTGTTAGCTAAAATCCATAGTTCATATTAAGGTTCACCATTTGTTTTGTAAAAATTCATTGTTTTTGACCAACATACAGTGACATGTGCCTACCATTGGCATATCATACAGGATAGTTTCACTGCCCTAAAAATTCTACTATGCTGATTTATCCCTCTCTCCTCCCTCCCCTCTGGCAATCACTGATCTTGCATCCCTCTCTATATGCTAAATCTGACCATGAAAGTCTAATATTTTAACACACTATTTTATAATTTATATATTTAAACTATTAATATCAAAATTAAGTTGTTTTTATTATAAAATCCTAGAGAGTTGGTGTTTTTTTCTTTTTTTAAATATGAAATCATTTTGGGGATTTGAAGGAAACTAAGGACCCTCATTTATGTTCATTGACATCCACCCTATCACATAGTTTCATGTAAAATTTCCCTGGTTTCATTGGTACTCTGAAGCTATGCTAAAGACCCCAGTGCTAAAGAGAGAACAGGGTCTGTGTAGTTCTTTGTACCATGTGGAGTAAAGGACTAACTAAATTTCTTTCACTGTTAACTAAAATTAATGTGCAAAAACTGAAAACTTAACAGCATCCTCCTGTCTGGGGGGAATGGTTGTAAAGAAACAGAATTCACTTTTATAACAAATTCCCTGAATGTATTTTTCTCTAATGTGTTGGGATTTCTCTACCAGAGATTTGAGGTTTTAAGATTGCCTAACTCGTAAATTGTAAAAAGTCGTTCTCATTCTGTGTCTGTGAAAGCTATTTCAATCTATGTTGTTTCTCAGTTGCAGTTTTTTTTTGTCGTTTTCAGTTTCACTGTTCTAATTCCTTTAACCTATTCAGTTTTTCTTATAAATTATTTTTTCTCCAAATATGAGATTATGTTTCTAAAAAGAAAAATATTTGCTGCACGATACCCGAATTCATAGAAATAATAGGACTACAGACTGAAGAAAACCCTTCGGTAATAATGCTAGTTTCTCTTGCTTGCCCCTCTCTTCGCTGTGACCCCACCCAGCTCCACAGTAGATTAGTGAGAGGTCCGCAGCTCCAGTGCCCCTCCTACAGCCATGATCCACTTTCTGGAATTTGCAAAGGAGGCCTGAGAGCTCCATGGACTTCTGGATTTTGTCAAAACCTCCAAGTTCTATGTATTCCTGGTGAGTCAGCTCCCCTTGCGCACCCCCACCCACCAAACAGGCTTAAGAGAAGGAAGCCCAGGAGCTCAGGCTCCTTGCTGTTCAGACAGTCACTCTTTGAATCACCTTATCACTTCAACTACCCTAGACAATAACCCCCCCCATGCTATATTTGGAAGCTTACCCTTCTGAAAAGAAGCATCAAGGCAAATCCCCTTATTCTTTACACTTCTGTTTTTCCAAGTCATCTTCAGAAGCCCCCCAATCTCAAGTTCACAGATTGTCACCTGGCTCATAAAAACTCCATAAACCTCAAAAGTCTCCCAATTTGATCACATCGTTTGCTTCCACCCCATAATTTACACTCTCATTGTGCCCTTACAGTTTATCATCAGAATCTAAAATCCTTGGTACCTTGAACTTTCTCCTCATTATTGTCTTCACTTCACTCTTTTTCTTTAACTGAAACCTGGTCATCCTTCAGGACATAGATTCTCTTTTAGTTCTCCCTACTGGTGGCTATTTTTATAGCTCATATCTGTATGTAATGGACCTTGGAGATGAGATAGGTGTCCTCCTTCTGTTTCATCATTCCTTCTAGACCACTCTGTCTCCTTCTTCCCTCCAAAAGACAAGACCCCCTGGAGTCTTGGTAATGTGCAAACCTCCCCCTGCATTCATTGAAGATACGAGCATCTAGATCACTGTCATCATTCTTGATGACTTCAACATCAATATGGGCTATCACCCTCAACACATCTGAGCTCCTTGACCTCACTTTCCCTGACCACACTGTAGTCCTGTTCTAGTCTTTGTCATTACCAGTGACTTCATGCATTCCACTCTTTGAACAGCTGTATTAGTTTTATATTGCTGCTGTAATGATCTTAGTGATTTAAACAGCACAGTTGTTTTATCTCATAATTCTTGTGGTAAGAGGTCTGAAATGGGTCTTATACACTAAAATAAAGGTATCAGCAGAATAGTATTCCTTTTGGAGGCTCTTGGGGAGAATGTTTTCTTTCCTCTTTTTTTTTTTAACATTTTTTATTGATTTATAATCATTTTACAGTGTTGTATCAAATTCCAGTGTAGAGCACAATGTTTCAGTTATACATGAACATATGTATATTCATTGTCACACTTTTTTCTCCATGAGCTACCATAAGATCTTGTATGTATTTCCCTGTGCTATACAGTATAATCTTGTTTATCTATTCTACAATTTTGAAATCCCAGTCTATCCCTTCCCACCCTCTGCCCCCTTGGCAACCACAAGTTTGTATTCTATGTCTATGAATCTATTTCTATTTTGTATTTATGCTTTGTTTGTTTGTTTGTTTGTTTGTTTTAGATTCCACATATGAGCGACCTCATATGGTATTTTTCTTTCTCTTTCTGGCTTACTTCACTTAGAATGACATTCTCCAGGAGCATCCATATTGCTGCAAATGGCGTTATGTTGTCGGTTTTTATGGCTGAGTAGTATTCCATTGTATAAATATACCACATCTTCTTTATCCAGTCATCCGTTGATGGACATTTAGGCTGTCTCCATGTCTTGGCTATTGTAAACAGTGCTACTATGAACATTGGGGTGCAGGCGTCATTTTGAAGTAGGGTTCCTTCTGGATATATGCCCAGGAGTGGGATTCCTGGGTCATACGGTAAGTCTATTCCTAGTCTTTTGAGGAATCTCCATACTGTTTTCCACAGTGGCTGGACCAAACTGCATTCCCACCAGCAGTGTAGGAGGGTTCCTTTTCTCCACAGCCTCTCCAGCATTTGTTATTTGTGGATTTTCGAATGATGGCCATTCTGACTGGTGTGAGGTGATACCTCATTGTAGTTTTGATTTGCATTTCTCTGATAATGAGTGATATTGAGCATTTTTTCATGTGCCTGTTGATCATTTGTATGTCTTCCTTGGAGAATTGCTTGTTTAGGTCTTTTGCCCATTTTTGGATTGGGTTGTTTGGTTGTTTCTTATTAAGTTGTATGAGCTGCTTATATATTCTGGAGATCAAGCCTTTGTCGGTTTCATTTGCAAAAATTTTCTCCCATTCTGTAGGTTTTTTGTTTTACTTACGGTTTCCTTTGCTGTGCAGAAGCTTGTAAGTTTCATTAGGTCTCATTTGTGTATTCTTGCTTTTATTTCTATTGCTTGAGTAGACTGTTCTAGGAGAACATTTTTGAGATGTATGTCAGATAATGTTTTGCCTATATTTTCTTCTAGGAGGTTTATTGTATGTTATCTTATGTTTAAGTCTTTGATCCATTCTGAGTTTATTTTTGTGTATGATGTAAGGGAGTGTTCTAGCTTCATTGCTTTACATGCTGCTGTCCAGTTTTCCCAACACCATTTGCTGAAGAGACTGTCTTTATTCCATTGTATATTCTTGCCTCCTTTGTCGAAGATTGGTTGACCAAAAGTTTGTGGGTTCATTTCTGGGCTCTCTATTCTGTTCCATTGGTCTACATGTCTGTTTTTTTTACCAATACCATGCTGTCTTGATGACTGTAGCTCTATAATATTGTCTGAAGTCTGGGAGAGAAAATTCCTCCAGCCTCTTTCTTTCTCTTCAGTAATGCTTTGGCAATTCTAGGTCTTTGATGGTTCCATATAAATTTTATTATGATTTGTTCTAGTTCTGTGAAATATGTTCTGAGTAACTTGATAAGGTTTGCATTAAATCTGTAGATTGCCTTGGGCAGTGTGAGCATTTTAACAATATTGATTCTTCCAATCCAAGAGCATGGGATATCTTTCCATTTTTTAAAGTCTTCTTTAATTTCCTTCATCAATGGCTTATAGTTTTCTGTGTATAATTCTTTCACCTCCTTGGTTAGATTTATTCCTAGATATTTTATTACTTTGGGTGCTATTTTAAAGGGGATTGTTTTTTTACTTTCTTTTTCTGTTGATTCATTATTAGTGCAAAGAAATGCAACTAATTTTTGAACGTCAATCTTGTAACCTGCTACCTTGCTGAATTCTTCGATCAGCTCTAGTAGTTTTTGTGTGGACTTTTTAGGGTTTTCTATATATAGTAACATGTCGTTGGCATATAGTGACAGTTTTACCTCTTCTTTTCCAATTTAGATCCCTTTTATTTCTCTCTCTTGCCTGACTGCTGTGGCTAGGACTTCCAGGACTGTGTTGAATAGGAGTGGTGTTAGTGGGCATCCTTGTCCCAGATTTTAGTGGGAAGTTTTTGAGTTTTTCACCATTGAGTACTATGCTGGCTGTAGGTTTGTCATATATAGCTTTTATTATGTTGAGATATGTTCCCTCTATACCCACTTTGGTGAGAGTTTTTATCATAAATTGGTGTTGAATTTTATCAAATGCTTTTTCTGCATCTATTGAGATGATCATGTGGTTTTTGTCCTTTCTCTTGTTGATGTGATGTATTACATTGATTGATTTGCATATGTTGAAGCACCCTTGTGTCCCTGGGATGAACCCCACTTGGTCATGATGTATAATCTGTTTTATGTGCTGTTGGATTCTATTTGCTGATATTTTGGTGAGGATTTTGGCGTCTATGTTCATCAGTGATATTGGCCTATAATTCTTTTTTGGTAGTGTCTTTGCCTGGTTTTGGTATCAGGATGATGATGGCTTCATAGAATGAGTTTGGGAGTATTCCCTCCTTTTCAATCTTCAGGAATAATTTAAGAAGGACTGGTATGAGTTCTTCTTTGTATGTTTTCTTGCCTCTTGCAGCTTCTGGAGGTTACCTACTTTCCTTGGCTTGTGACCCCTTCCTTTTTTTTCAAAGCCAGAAGCATGGCATCTTCAAATCTCTTTCTGATTTTGTCCCTCTGTTTCTATCATCACATATCCTTTCTCTGTCTCTGATTCTTCTGCCTTCCCCTTATAAGGACCTTTGTGATTATATTGAGCCTACTTGAATAGTCCATGAGACTCTCCCCACTTTATGATCTTTAACTTAATCCCATCTACAAAGACCCTTTTGCCATATAAAGTAACATATTCATAGGTTCAGGGAATTAGGATGTGGACATCTTTTGTGGGCCATTATGCTCTACCAAATCAACTAGCTTATATTTCCAAGTCACTTACTGATTCCGTCTCAAACATTATTTGATTACATTTGGATCTGATCCATTTAGTGTACTACTTATTCATTGCCCATTACTCTTTTAATGAACTCACTTTTCCCATCCAGTTTATATTCTATGATCCTTTTCTACAATTAATCCCTTCCAGACATGCTCAACACCTCCCTTCCTCCTCCCTATCCCTGCTTTCTGTAGCATTCATCAGGCTGTGTCCCTGGTTAAACCCAACCAACTCTCTGCCTACTTACTTTACATCTGTACCTGAGCAGCAAAATATGGCTGACACATGTTCAGGCAGATCTTTATTCCCCCCTTTCTCCTGTTTCCTTCCATGTGTAGAGGCTGTAATAACATACCTGTCTTGTGTCTATCCTCTCATTCACTTTGCACTAGAGGAAATTTGACTTTATCTACTTGGGTAATTGGAAGAGAAAATTGAAAGAACTTACCTTGTCCTCCTTGGGATCTGGCTGCATGCAGGAAGTATGGATTCCCTCTGCTTTGTGCTATGCTGCTATACGAGAGGTCTGACACTGTGAGGGAGCATGCAGTTTACCAACAGTGACTGGGTTGGCAGGTCAATCTAATTGTAAATTTTTATGTTAGGAAGTCCGTTTGCCTACAGATAGCAGACACATTTTCCACATTCAGTGTTACCAGTAATAAAAATTTCATTTGGCTTTTTATTTGCCCTTTCTTCATCTTTTTTCTCAATTAAAATAGAACTTGAGTATATTGTTTATTGAATGCACCAAACTCTGACCATTCTACCAAAAATTGCCCTTTTCACTCTCTTTGCCCTGTTTTGTTTTTTACATAATAATTATCAATACCTAATATGATGTGTTTATTTGCTCTCTGTTTCCTCTTCTAAGTGTAAGCAGGAGGGTAAGACATTTGTTTTAGCCATATTCCTAGTGCCAGGAACAGTGCTTGGCTCACAATGTATATTTATTAAATGATTGTTGAAGGAAAGGCTGTGAGAACATTTTAAGTATCATCTGAAGATTCAATTTAGAATCTTATTCTAATTTGCTGTATTACATATTTTTATTTTGCTTTATTACAAACATGCTAACTCTTGGTTATCCAGAGCAGAGTTAATTGATAGAGATTAAATGTGGTAAAAAGTCATCATAGTTCATGTTAAAAATTAAAATAATTAAAAATTCTGATATATTTCACAAAAGCTTCTGTCCACTAGAAAGAGTCTGTTGTCAGTGAAAGTATGTAATAACTGACATCTGTCAACTTTATCAGACATGTATCAGATTGTATCTTGGGATACAACTTCAACTTGGGAACACTCTTCCCTCTTGTCAATCAGAAGTGTATGATAATAATTTGAATGCTGGAATCCAAGCTAAAAAGCAAGAGTGGCTAAATAAATTATAAAATAGATAAAAAAAGATAATGTTCTGTCTTCACAGCATGTTATAGGGGAACAAATAAATTTTTGATTGAAAAAATTTTTCTTTTTCATTTTGAGTTCAAGTGGATTGAAAAAGCAAAAGCATAGGAGAAAGCCATGATGAAATTTGGTTCCATTAACAATGGTTAGAGAAATACTGCTAAACAAGAAAAAAGTTTATTTGAAGTTTCAGAATGAATGATGTAACATATATCTGCTATTCCTCTTTTCTGGTAACAGACCCAGGTTTTCCTTTCATGAGTTTTTCCTCTACCACTCGCAGTCTATGTAGTTCAGATGTGTTTCTTCAGAGGATGTCACAAGGATCAAGCTTGAATGATCACTGTATTCCATATCCTTGGCCACAGCTGATGAGCTCATGACCCAAGCTGTCTTGGTCAATGTGAATGCCAGTTGGAACTCTTGGAACAAAGTTTTAGCTGAAGTTAATCGGATTGGTAGTATATAAAACTGTGACTGCCAGTGGCCATTTTGCTAGAGGCAGGCTAAGTCAATGAAAATCAGTTCTATAAAAACTGATTTTCTGAAATTAAATTCCCAAATGAAAATTCACTGTAAGACAAATCTACCAATGTACCAAAATCTTACATGTTTTAACTATTTGCAAAGATTACTGCAATTTATATTTACTAATGCTTTTAAAAGCTTTTGAAGTTTCTTAGTTTTTATTTTTCTTTATATGAACCTTTTAAAGAATGTTATAGTTGGCCAGTTCTAAAGATAATAGGGTGATGTATTTTTCTCAAAATATATATATTTCATATTTAGAACGCAGTATTTTATCATCAATAGTCAATAGCATTTTATGTGAATTTTTTCAATTTCAGTTTATTCCAAATATGTTTAATTTTTTTGTATCAACAGCATTTTAGCACTGTTAAGATATTGCTGGCAATTTTCCACATGGCATTTAAACCTTAGCTTATTTCTAAAAAGTGGTAGTAAAATTAATATTTGGTGTGATTTTCCTCTTGCCTTCTAGTTAATTTTATACTTTAATCATATCATATTTTGGATTTTTAGCCAATTTCTATTTTGATTCTTCAGTTTTTCTGCTTTTGTCTTATGACAAATATGATGTAGTAATTTTAAGGTATATTACAGTAATAATAGTGATTGCTTCTGGTCATCCTAACATTACTTGGAATAATTTAATTGTTTTAGGTGAATTCTCTCAGGAAATTATTTTCAAGTTCATATATCTAATTGCTTATTGTGAGAAAGCAGAATACCTTTTTACTTCTTTTGGATGATTTTTTATGTCACGTTCCCTCTACTTTAAGGCATTTTCGGCTTTCTTGTACCAATTCCTCAGATGGCAAATAGCTTACTTTACTTCTAGCAGTTGTTTACACAATTGTCATTAGATAAATTTATTTTTACAGAAACTGATTTTGGGTGAAATGACGTGAAATTCTCTTTCTACCACAGAGGACTAACTCACTAAAAAAAAATTTAATGCAGAGCTGAGCAACAGAGACAGACTGCTGACAACATCATTTGAACACCTGGATCCTACTGTGCTAAAAAATAGAGGTTGGAGATTGGGTTTCCAGGGATGCAAACTGTGAGCTAGAGATTAGCATATAGGAAGTGAAGTATATTGGGGTAAACACCTGGGGAAGAGAAGTGAAGAAGCTGACTGGGCAGAGGGAGAAGGTGGGCTGTGATGCAGCCTCCACAAGGACTGCAGACAATCCCGCCCTTTCTGGTGACTGGAATGCTCGTTCTGGCTCAGCCATTTTCCTGGCCGCAAGGTACCTGGGAAACTGGATTGTAACCAGAAGATTGCATGGGAAACATGAAATGAGAACAAAAGGAAGGAGAAACTGTATTCAGCCCGCAATAAAGCCATAGGAATCTCTTGCAGAGTGGAGGACTTCTCTCTCGTAACTGTTCATGTCTCTTAAATGTAATTGTCTTTGCTGTGGAATGTGTTTGACACATCATAGAGCCAGCTTTACCCGTGAAAACTCCACATCTCCAATTCTGTTATTTAGAGTAACTTTTCATAATAAAATTTAATCTCTTTTATTTTCTAGTTCGTCTGGAAGGTCCTCACCAGAGCCCTTCATGACTTCTAGTTTCCATGTAACTCGTATTGCCTTTGACATTACAGCTAAACTTATATTATCTCATAAAGACAGATGAGTATATAAACATTTCCATTGCACAGGAATTAGCTATTTGGGGGTGTTATGTCTTCAAGTAGGGCTTGTAGTTGTATCCCATATTCAGTGGGACCTATTTTCACTTGCCTTGAAGCCCAAGTCTGCATGGTATTAGACATCAGGACACTTCCATTTGTCTCTGGAAGTTTTGAAGAATATAGGTCTCTATAATAGGTTTCTGAATGAGATACAGAGAAATTTTATGAAGTGTATCACAGGAGAAACTTCCAAAAATTCTCTGGATACATCTCTCCAACTGCCTAAACTTTTGCATACATTTAACTGTTGTTTATTGAGTGGTTATTCAGTGCCAGACACAATGCTAGGTGCTGAGAAACAGTAGTAAACAAAACAGAAGTGTTATTTGGAGTTTATTAGAATTGTGGAAAAGAAGAGATAAACAAGTAAACAAGATAAATAAGATGATTTAAAAGTGATAAGTGCTACGTAGAAAACATCGTGGGTAATGCATAGAGAGTGGAAAGAAGAAACTGCTTCAGATGGTGTGATCACAAAAGGCCTCCATGGGTGGCATTTGGGCTGCAAAACTGAATGGTGAGAGAGCTGGCTATGTAAAGGTCACAGGTAAGAGAATTCCAGGCAAAAGAAATAAATAAGAGCTGATGGTGGAAGGTAGGTAGGAGCCTAATCATATATGGACTTACAGATATAATAATAGGACACTTTGATTTTTATTTTTAGTTGTGGTTGTATTCTGATGGAGAATTTTAAAGAAAGAGAACAATGTAATCTGATTCAAGATTTAAAATGATCACTCTGGATTTTAGAGACATTAGCTATGGTGGTAGTCCAGGAGAAACATGGTGGTGGCTTGAGTTCATGGGCTGTTGGAGAAGACGGTGAGAGGTGGTAGAATTAAGATATATTTTGAAGATGCCACTGTGGGACTTGCTGATAATTGACATAAAGCCAAGGAAAGTTGTAGTGAGGGAAAGAGAGGAATCAGGGTGATAAACTTCCTTTCTTTAAGCAGTCTCCGTATGAGGTGATGGTCTCCCTTTGCTTCCTCCATGCCTGCCCCTGCCATGTTTAGTAATGGACTCCCTTCCAGGTGCTTTCTTCAGAGACACTCTCAGGAAAGGAAAGTCCATGTTTTGCTCTGACTGCCTTGCCTACGGGAAGCAGGCCTACTGAAGTGCTAATGACTGTGTTCGTCTTGGAAACAGTGCTCTGCTTACCTGCCTTTGTTCTTGCTGTGACTCCTTGTTGTACATTGAATGTTTGTGCCCACGCGATGTGATGGTGTTCAGAGACGAGGCTTCTGAGAGGCGATTACATCAGGAGGGCTGCTCCCTCATGAGGACACAGAGATTAGATGGTCATCTGTGAACCAGGGAGCATGCTGTCTCCAGACTCAAAACCTCGTGGCAGCTGCATCGTGGGCTTCTCAGCCTCCAGAACTGTGAAAAGTGTTTGTTGTTGAGCTACTCAGCCTGTGGCATTTTTATTACAGCAGCGCTAAATGGACAGATACCCTTACTCTAAATTGTTTAACCTGCCTTTCCTGCCTCCCCCAGCCCTCTCCAGACTGTAGAATGACACTTTCATCCTTCAAATATTAACTCCTCTCTTTAGTTTTCCCCACGAGACTAGTGGAATTAATTATTCTGTGTTTCGATACCTTTTTGTACCTATGTCTAATATTTTATTAGAGCATTTTCCACATTATATTTTGTCTCTCCTTTTAGAATGTGAGCTGTTCAAAGGCAAGATAAATGTCTTTTTTCATCCTTCTATTCCTAGCACAGAACCTGGCACATTATAGGTTCTGATTAAATGTTTGATCGATTGAAAGCACTGAATTACTTCTTGTTCTGTTTCAGTTAATTTTATTTGTAACCACTTCCTGAAGTAATCTAAAAAATCGTATGGAGTAGCATCTTCCTGCTTTTTCTTACTGGAACAGTTATTTTATGTGTTTACTGTTTATTTAAAGGGATATTTTAAAATTTGCATTATATATATTTCTAGTCTAAATGTTTTTGGTCTACTAGATCCAAAATATGACTTAGAAACTTAAACTTTGTTTACTGTGGGAAAACAGGTAAATGTTAGTGGACTTCTAGCCTTTCCCCGAGTCCTACTAATAGTACTTCTTGAGTGCTTCATCCTTATGAAACTTGTGAACAGTACATAGCAGTGCTGCCATGAGAACTCCCTTTTAGGGTGGAAGACTGTGTAACAGCCCGGCTTCTTTTGAGGAGCATCTTGCTTCTGAAAAAGCAGCTGATCCTCTGTTGCCTTAATTCTGCAGGTAGAATTGCTGATGGTGAGAGTGATGTCATGTGTGAAGGGTGATTTTAGATTTTAGATTTAGATTCATCTCCTGTAGACATGTGTGTTTCTTCTAATTTTGGAAGATACATCTTTTCTTGCTTTTAAGTAAAAGGACTAGAGGAGAAAAAAACATTCTGATGATTCACATTAAAAAGAGGAAGGCATTAGTGTGTGTCATATTTTGGCAGGAAGGGAAAGAAGGGTTAATTATACGCCATTCATATGTTTCCCTGCATGATCATTGTGCTAACATTAAGTTGAACTGGGAGAATGCATTAGTTGATAGAAAATGTTTTAAAAGTAATAAATTGCTAGCAGGGCCAAATAAGCTTTTTTATGTGCTAATCATTGAAGGAAAACCAAAATAATTATATTTTTGACCAAGAACAGAACTGAAAATTGTGCCACTATCACTAGCATCTAAAGAAATGTGTGTAAATTGGACTTTGTGATTCTATTTGAGTTCTAAGCACTTTACCGTAGATATTCATTGGAAAAAACATGGCATTAGCTCATCTTAAAATAAAAATCTCTTAACAAAATTCCTCTCCAGCCTGCTTTCTTTGTTTCTCTTTGCAGTGAAAGCCCTTAAAAGAGTTTCCTGAACTTCCAGTCCCCAATTCCTCTCTTTGTACCTCTCTTACACTCACTTCTCAGGCTTTTGACACTCTGCCTCCCTCCAAAATTGCTCTCATCAAGGTCAACAAAGACTCTCAGGCTGCTAAATTCAGTTCTCAGTCCTCATCTAACTTGTTCTATTAGCAACATTTTACACAGTTGATAATTCCTTTTTTCCTGAAAACTCTTTCTTCACTTAGCTCCCAGGATACCACATGCTGCCGGATTTCTTTCTACATTACTACCACGTCTTCTCTGTCTTCTTTTTGCTGTGTCTTGTTTCTTTTGACCTTTTAATGTTACTTTGGCTCAGGGCTCAGACCCTGAACCTCTTCTCTTTATCTCCTTGTTATGTTGGTGATCTCATCTGCTTAGTGGCTTAAATCTCATCCATGTGCTGACAATTGCCAAATTTATATCTTCAGCCCAGACCGATCCCAGAATCATATATCCAGCTAACTATTTGACAGTTCCATTTAGATGTCGAATAGACACTTCAAAATTAATATGTCCAAGAAAGGATTCCTAATCTTTTCATTCCCCAAATTTGCTTCAATTATAGCCTCTTCCATATCAGTTAATGACAACTTCCACTTCCTAATTGCTCAGCCCAAAAACCTTTGAGTCATCTTTGACTCTTTTCATTTATGCATAATTTATAGCCAATCTATCAGAATGTATATTGACTCTACCTTAAAAATAAATCTAGGATTTTGCCACTGCTCCCAATCTCTTTTACCACTAACTGGGTCGGACCTACCAACATCCCTCATTGGGATTGTTGTGATAGTTTCCTAACTGATCTCTCATGCTCTATCCCTGCCCCATTCAAATAACATTTTGAATAGTCTTCTTAAAATGTAGCCCTGATCGTTTCATCCTTCAACTCAAAACCCACCAAGAGCCTTCTGCTCTTTTCAGAGACAAAGCGAAAGGCCTTATAATGTATTGTGTAGGAATTTGGCTACTTTAACACAATACCAGAGACTGAATGTTTTAAACAGCAGCCATTTATTTCTCACAGCTCTGGAAGCTGAGAAGTCCAAGATTAGGTGCTGGCAGATTTGGTTCTTGATGAGCGCCCTCTCCCTCACTAGCTGACTGCTACCTTCTTGCTGTATCCTCTCACGGCAGAGAGAAGCAGCTCTGATTACCTTTCCTTCTTCTAATAAGGGCACTGGCTCCATCATGGGGGCTCTGCCTTCAGGACCTCATCTGAACCCAATCACCTCCCAAAGGCCCCACCTCCAAATATCATCAGATTGGGGCTTAGGGTTTCAATATATGAATTTTGAAGGGACACAAACATTCAGCCTATAATAGCTTATAAAAATCTACTGGCCCCCTTTTAGTTCTCAGGCCTCCCCTGCCTGGCTTTCCTGGCTGTGGAAATTTTCACAGCCATGGCTGTTGCTAACTTCAACCTGTGTCCTGCAGCGTAATAAGAACTGAGGCTCAGGTGGGAGCAATGTGTCAAATAGGATATGTGGGGCCAGGAGAAAAGAAAGCTCTGCAGTCTTGAACAATGTAAGAAGTGTAAGATCTTAGTGGCAGGCATGGAGCTGAGTTCCAGACAAAGCAGAAATCTCAGTGATGGAGACGGGACAGGAGAAAAGGATTCCTGGAAGGAAATCAGAACTCTTTAGTTGTCTCAGCTGAAGCTAAAGAGTCAGTTATTACATTTGGTATTCGAGAAATCAATTACTGTAGACGTTCAGGCAGAGAGAAAAGAGTCTCGGTGCTACTGTGAACAGCCGTCTGCAGGCTGCCTTGATGATAAGCTTTGCACCTATGAGTTTATGGTGCAAAATTGGTTCCTGCAACTGAACTTATAGTTGAAAATTTAGTGTTATAAATGCTGAAAATTTGAGTGATTCTAGGAAGGGTAAGAGCAGATATTTTTACAATTGTTACCCGGTAAGTAACCCCGAAATGCTTTGTTAATAAAATAAAAAATGAATAGGCAGATAGGATTAATTCAAGCATTTAAACAATCTTATTTAAATACACTTGGTCATATCTTGATAGTAATCTGAACATGAATTTTATTTTCATAATGTCTACTTGCTGTTAAATTTATGTGGTCCAGTTTTTGGATATGAACTGTACACATGAAGATATCTTGGGATACAAAGTAAATACATTATTTGTAATTCAAGCCATGTAATTCATAGTAACTTAAAAATAAACAAATTTTAAAAAGTCAAAGTAGCGTTATTTTGAGAGACATAGTATGTACTATCCTTTTGTGCCCAGAACTAACACTGACTTTGCATAAGGTGACCAGAATGTCCATATTTTCAAAGTCCACATGATGAGTAAGTTTCTTCAAAATGCAGAGAACAAAGGTTTTAATATGCAACCCCATATACTTGATTTCCTAGGTCAGGGAATTGGAATTTGCTTCTCAATTGATCAAATAGGAAAAGTCAGAGTTATATACCTGCTAATTTTGTATTGGAATAGACATTTGTTTCCAGAGGGAGTCATTGCCCATAGCCTCTTTGGGTGGGATTCAGTGCCCAGCAGTACGGCTCTTTATTTGCTGGAGTGAGTGACGGTCAGAGTTATATTCATTCGCCTTTGCGTTGTTGTATCCAGCTGTGTTCTCCTGTTGGTGACCTGAAAAGTTTTTGACTCTCAGCTTGCTCCCTAAAGATGCTGTGGCTGGTGTTACTTTCTTATTATCGAGTTTCTCAAAATTACCCTCTCTCTCAGTCCAGAGGCCCCTGTGAGTGTTTTCATGAGTTACTGAGAGATGAGGTGTTTTTGACTTTATGTTACAGTGAGTCAAAACAAGAATCTTAAGGAGATCACATTGTAATTTCTATCCCAGTCAGTGCCATATTGGGGCAACTCAGTGGCAGGATAATCTTTTGAGTTTTTGGTATATTTCTTTCCTTGTATTTTTTTCCTTTTTCTTTCATACACGCAAAAGATTGGGTGTTTCCTTTGCTCAGATAAGGTTTATGGAATAGTATAAATATAAAAATAATAGCTTAGAATTTATTGAATCTCTTTTATATGTTGGAAACTTTACTGAACACTTTATAGATGGGAACTCCTTTGATTCTCACAGAACTTGTGGGAAGCCTTTTTTTTTTTTTAACAGACTTTATTTTCTAAATCAGTTTTAGGTTCATAACAATATTGAACATAAGGTACAGAGATTTTCCTTGTACTCCCTCCCCTGACACATGCACAGTTTCATCAGCATCCCCCATCAGAGAGGTACATTAGTTACAATTGAGTGCCTACACTGACACATCATTATCATCCAGAGTCCATCATTTACATTAGGGTTCAACCTTGGTGTTGTACGTTCTGTGAGTTTTGTCACATGCATAATGACCTACATTCACCATTGCAGTGTTATGCAATGCCCTAAAAATCCTTTGTGCTCTGCCTGTTCATGCCTCCAGCACCTAATCCCTGGCAACCACTGATCCTTTTACTGACTCTATACTTTGACCTTTTCTAGAATGTCATATATTTGGAATCATATAGTATGTAGCTTTTTCAGATTGGCTTGTTACACTTAGTAATATGCATTTAAGATGCTTCAGTGTCTTTTTATGGCTTGACAGCTCATTTCTGTTTAGTGCTGAATAATATTCCATTGTCTTGATGTACTATAGCTTATTTATCCCATTCACTACTGAGGAACATCTTATTGCTTCCAACTTATGGCAATTATGAATAAATCTGCTATAAACATCTATGTGCAAGTTTCCATGTAGACATAAGTTTTCAACTCCCTTGAGTAAATACTAAGGAGCGTGATTGCTGAATTGTATGGTAGGAGCATGGTTAGTTTTGTAAGATCCTGCCAAGCTGTCCTCCATGGTGGCCGTATCATTTTACATTCCCACCAGCACTGAATAAAAGTTCCTGTTGCTCCACATCCTCACCAGCATTTGGTGATGTCAGTGTTCTGAGTATTGGCCATTATGATAAGCTGCTGCTTTTTGTAAATAAATTTAATTAGAAGACTACCATGCCCAGTTGTTTAAATATTGTCTACTGCTTTTGCACTACCAATGGTAGAATTGAGTAGTTATAACAGACTTTATGGCCCACAGATCTTAAAATATTTGCTATCTGGCCCTTTACAAAAAGTGTTTGCTGACCCCCTGTACTGTGGAGTTGCTGTCACGATATCTACTTTAGGTATGGCTTTTTTACATCAAGGTGATATTCATAAAATATTTTCCTATTTCCTACGACTGTATTAAATCCCTTGTATTATCTTGAGTTGTAGGTAAAGCTAATTCTTGAACATACTCTTAAGGCTTAATATCACTTATAAAAATCATGCTTTGCTTTGATTTATAGGCATATATTTTTTGTTTCCTAGATTTAATTATTTTCCTAAATGAAGTTATTTCCTTAAGTACATGAATTTGCTAAAGGTTTATTTTTATTGTATGTTGTAGAAGTATAACATTTTCTTTTAGCATTCTCTACTGCTCTCCTCTTCTTTTCTAACAAGCAGTTATTCCATTTTTCCCCCTGACCCCAGTTTCACCGATTCACCCTCCCATGTAGCAATTTAAAATAGTGCCAAGGGAAGATGCTTGTCCCTGTCTTGAATCTGTCAAGCTGCTAACTGGTTTCTTCTCAGGTCATTGCTGAAGATGAAGCAGGTTTTCAACAAATGTGTTTCAGGGACTATTTGGCTAGTTTTTCATCATCATTTTTAGCTACAAGAATACCTGACCAAGAGGAAGTAATAATTTTGCCCTTTGTGCTCTAAATATTATTTTGCCAAATTGCCATCTTCACACATATTAGTAGCATGTTTGTTTGGCACCAGCAACAAGGCCTACAGAATAATTTATGATCTAAATTCAGCTCATAATAGTAGAATTTGCTGCTGGTGCTTAGAAACTAATTCAGAAATCACTGTCTGTAACGTAATAATTTAGCATTGTTTTTGAACCATGTTGTGGAACCTGAGAGTATTAATTAAGAATTATAGCATAAGGCCAGATAGAATCTGGTGACGTTTCATACTGCAACAAAACAACCAGTCATCAAAGTGTTTTAAACATAATAAACATTTTCATATTTTCAGATAAAGTTGTGAGTGGTACTATTTAATGTACTTTGAGGGCTTGAATCACACCAGCACTACACATTATTCTACAGTTTGGATATTCTAATAAACGATATGTCCTTTCGTATGAGTTTTTAATGATTAACAAAAATATTTTACCAATTTAGAAGCAATTGGATGTATTTAACATTGGAATAAGATTTAAAGGCGAAAATTTTATAAATTAGGTCAAGAGTGGTGATTTTTAAAAGTTGGATTGAGTTAAAAAAATTGCTAAACAACTGAAAATATATCAGAGTGAATAAGTGAAGATTCATGGGATTTTTTTTTCAATATGGTCTTCCTTCGATACAGTGCAACTCTGAAAGCTGAGCTCAAAAACTTTCTCCCCAAGTAGCTACCAGAAAATCTCTACTGGAAGTGATAATGCCGATGAGAATGGTCATTAACATTTTACAGCACTTTCCAGTCTGTGATGCCCTTTCTGAAAGCAAAGTTCATTTGACTTTCACAATGTCTCTATAAAATATCTTCATTTCCTGAACTCTTTTATAATTGCCTATACTTCTATCAGTGGTTCTTTATAGGAATATATGTCCAAGATGGTTGGGATTCTAATTCAGGAAGCAGGACTTGGCCCTGTCTCCTTTTCTGAGTTTCCTGATTCTAACATGTGCCACCAAGATCAACATGAAACATTTTATATGCTGTTTTGCTTATATTTGTGTTCAAGTTTGGTTTTCTCAGGTAGGCAACAATTATTAAATGGCTTATAAGGCTAATCAAAATAAAACATCTATAAAATAAGAATCTTAGAAATTAAAACTTGACATTAAAATTTTATAAAAAATGTCCATTTGTCCAGAATTTAATTCCATTCAGTTAATTTGACAACTCTCTTAAAAGTATTATGTGTTAAATACACAAAGTAAGCAAAAGCTTTCATGGTGAGTAAAAGCATGGTCTTTGTCCTTAAAGAGCCGGTAGTGTGTGGAGTGGGATAAAACAAAACAGAGTGTCATCACAAAAAGAAATTCTCGAGTTAACTGCAAGATACTAGTCACCGTAAAGAGGCCAAAGAATAAAGAATGAAGTAGAATACACCTGATGCCCGCCATTCAATGTTCTTTTGGTGCCTTTTGAAGAAGTATGTGCTCTCCCTCTCTTCCAGTGTGTTTGGTCTGTCTTTTGTGGGAGAGAACCAGACGTAAATATGGAAAATTAAAAGGGCGTCCAAAGAAAGTGCAGATTGCAAGTAAAGGGGAGGCCTGAAGCAAGTTTAAGTAGCCATTTGGGGGTTAAAAAACTAGAAGAACAAAATGGTAGAAAAGTGGAGAAAACTGGGTATTGATTCTGGATGTCAGAACTGCATGGTCTTTCCCAGGTTTCTGTGTACCCCCAGGAAGTATTCGCAGGCAATATTCTAGGTGCATATAGAGAGGCTGTGGCAGATGGACAACTTGGAAATAACTACAGAATGTTGTAGGGTGCTGTGGTTATTGGGATACATAATAAATGCAAAGTTGCTTATCTATGTAGAGAAAGAAATTCATGGCATGCAAACTGTACTTCATTGTCAAAGTTCTCTCTCTCTTTTTAACATTTAATTCAGGAGGGGTAGTTACTGTACAGCTATGGATCATGGTGGATCACTAAGAATTATATGATGAGATTGTTGACTTTTACCATCTAACAGAAGCTTGTCATGCAGGTGTTTTTTTGTTTTTTGTTTTTTTTTCCCTAGTGAAGAAATCTCTGTCACCTTTGCTAAAACGTGGATTTACTGTATGGCATTGTTCTCTTAGGCTTTGACTGTATGAAGCTACATGTATTTTTGATCCTAACAGGAACCTGTTTTTGTTATTATCTTTCTGGATAAGTGGCTCCCTTTACTTTCACTTATGGCCTGAGGTGGACTGGGCCAAAGAGACCATATTAGACTTGTGTTCTTTAGAGGCAAGTGCAGTTTATAAGGAAGGCAGAATCATAGCTTGATGAAGAATGTCTAGATAGGCAATATGCTTTTGAAAATGCCCAGCCTTTCCACTGCATGTAACAGACATCAGGATCCATCCTTTTAGTTAATAATTAGTGAGTGTTTGTTATAGGCCACGTAGCAGTTTAGATGTTTGCATTACAGTGATGAGGAAGCTGCCAGGATTCCAAATTAACAAGTAAATCTGTACATAAACAAGGTGATGATAGTTTCCAAAAGAAAAGAAAACAAAACAAAGTGATGGGATAAAAAGTGATGTGGTCAGAGTTAGGTGGTAACTAAGGTGGTTTGGTCAGGGAAAGCCTCTCTGAGGAGGGGACATTTAAGAACTGAATGGCAAGGACAATGGCTTGTGAAGATCTAGGGGTCTGAATGTTCCAAACATATGGAGCCAAACACAGCAAATCAGCAGGTGGATAGAAGGGGCAAGGCTGTGCGTGGAAAGACACTTGTTGGCCATTTCTGTATGTTGACTCTGTAGACATGTCCCCGTAAGCTGTCTTTGACAAAGTCCATGAGCCATTAAACAAGTCTTCTTGACAGTCCTACAGCTGTCTCTCTAAAATGTGACCCTTAATTCTGAAAACAATTTCTCAGCTGTAAAAGGCCAGATAAGTGATTAATATAGTTTTTACATTTATACCCTTTTTATTTGCTAGAAGAAAAAAAAAAAAAACTTCAGTGGCAAGTGAGGGCACTGCTTAGAAAATCTTTTAAAGCTCTAATCTACATAATAATCCAAGGAAGGAATAAAGACCACTGCTTACTCGGCACTTTCTAGTAGTCAGCCTGAAAATTCAGAATCCCTGTAGCAGGTGTTATATATTTTTTTTTAACATTTTTTATTGATTTATAATCATTTTACAATGTTGTGTCAAATTCCAATGTTCAGCACAATTTTTCAGTTATTCATGGACATATACACACTCATTGTCTCATTTTTTTCTCTGTGAGTTATCATAACATTTTGTGTATATTTCCCTGTGCTGTACAGTGTAGTCTTTTCTACAATTTTGAAATCCCAGTCTATCCCCTCCCACCCTCCACCCCCCTGGCAACCACAAGTCTGTATTCTCTGTCTGTGAGTCTATTTCTGTCCTTTATTTACGCTTTGTATTTGTTTGTTTGTTTGTTTTTGTTTTTTAGATTCCACATATGAGCGATCTCATATGGTATTTTTCTTTCTCTTTCTGGCTTACTTCACTTAGAATGACATTCTCCAGGAGCATCCATGTTGCTGCAAATGGCATTATGTTGTCGGTTTTCATGGCTGAGTAGTATTCCATTGTATAAATATACCACCTCTTCTTTATCCAGTCACCTGTTGATGGACATTTAGGCTGTTTCCATGTTTTGGCTATTGTAAATAGTGCTGCTATGAACATTGGGGTGCAGGTGTCATCCTGAAGTAGATTTCCTTCTGGATACAAGCCCAGGAGTAGGATTCCTGGGTCATATGGCAAGTCCATTCCTAGTGTTTTGAGGAATCTCTACAAGCAGGTGTTATATTTACACTTCCTCCTTTGCACTATTTGGCAGTTAGGTGAGGAGCATAAACATTTTTAACTTATCCTACACAAATTCTGAGCATAGCCTTATAGATGAGAAGCCTTTAAGGTACAAAAGTCCAAATCTAGGTCTTGTGGTTTATACTGATGAATTAGGTACTGACCAGGAATTGAAGTATTATATAGAAATATTTATTAATCCAGTCATAATTAATCACAAATTCTTAATTTAAAAAAACCTTGAGTTACTAGCTGTGAGACACCTTGCCAGACTTATATGCAGATATGATTTAAGTATATGTAATTTCATACACACCTATATTTTACACGCCAAAATGATTTTTACTTAGTTCTTTCCACTTTGCAAAGCAGTATTACTCCAGTTTGACAGATGAGGAAACTGAAGCTTAAAACCTCTTAAATAAATTAAACATGTTTATAATGCAAAACTAGGATTTAAAGCTGTTTCTAATTCCAAAGCCCATACTTTTTTACAATGTCATGCTAAATTTGGAAATTTTGATTAAAATGAAAACTTTTGTTTATTTGTTTTATTTGTGGTTTCTGCTACTAGATGACAGGTATAAATAAGTTACCAGGGGAAATTTTTATTTAACCTACTTAGACAACAAGCAACTTTCTAGACTTCTGGAAGTATTTGGTCACATAAAACTGACACCCCCCCCCAAAGCAAAACAACTTTATGTTATATAAAATTATGTTTTATATTATTGAAGCAGAATTACCAAGTAATTACTGGAAATATTTTGTTAATCTTGTATAATTATTGTGGGCTGTAAAGTTAATGAATGTTTATGAGCACTCACAATATTTCAGGATACATTGTGCAAAATTCTTTATAATTGTTGTCTCCTTTAATCTTGTCGCATTTTATACAGAAGGAATCTGAAATACAGTGAATTTAAGTACCTGGTGCAAATGGGAGAGCTGGGATTCATGATTCCTAAGCGCCAACCTGTCATACTACTCTCACCTCCAGTACCTTTATGGTTTGAAAGTATTAACATTTCTTTATATATAAACAAAATAATTATGATCTTTCACTCTTTCGGATGGTAATTCTTTTTTTCCCTGGTTCTAAGTAGTGAGATTTATCCTGGGTATGATAAAATCTAGATTCTTCTTTTATGTATGTAAACTTTGATAAACCTTATATATCCTTTTTGACTCTTTTCCTGGGAAATTTTGAAAGATTTCAGGGTTTACTGTCATTTATAGTTAACTGAAGTGTATTATGTGGAAACTTTGAACATTAAATGCCTTTCTTATTACTTATCATCCAACCTGCTATTGTACTGAAGCAAGGCGTTAGCAGCTGGGGGAAATAGAACCAGTGGTTGTTTGTCAAAGATAAATTCCTGTACAAGGACTTGCAGTTCAGAATGAACTTTGTCCCTAATACTTCTGATTGATTTATAAGCGGCAGGGCTTCCCATTTGTAATGCAACAGAGTAAATCCTCTGGTGGGGATGGTGGTAGCCACAGTTTTGAAACTTTGTGACATAACTTGTCACTATGAGTTAAACTTTCAAAATTATTCATTTTCATTTCTACTACTGGAAATGTTTTACTTTAATTAAAAACTTTCAGTCTCCAGCAGGCCTCATGTGCGTAGATTTGCCAATCCAGACACTCAGTTCATGGCTTTAAATTGTGTCCGCTATTGCAACTTGTATTCTCAGCAAGTAGATCAGTGTTCATCAAGAAAGCTAGCCACTAAATGTGACTGCTGTGGTATAACTCCAACAGCATGTTGTAGCAGTGGTAGGTCAGCATGTCATATTCAGGTACAGGTAGCATGTTAAAAAGAAATTTTCCCATCACGTCCTATGAGCTAAGAAATCAGTGATTTTTTAGGAGAAAATATTTGAAAAAGAAACGAAGCCATAGAGATCAATCCTGTTTTTTTTTAAATTGTTTTTATTTTCAACTAAAATGGGTGCCTGTTGTATGGAAAATATTTTCAATTGAATAATTTCAACTTTCAATCACTTGTTGAAGTGGTAAATAGGAAACTATGTTTCACTGTCGATACATATCTTGCACATATGATGGAAAATTACTGAATAGAAGCAGTCACATTTCAGAGTCTCAGACCTGTTAGAAAGTGAGAGAAGTTTCTCTCTGTGGAATTGTTATTGTGAAAAAACAGGCTAGCTTGTAACACTGGGGTGCTTGATTTTAAGTCCAAGTGTATATTGGGCCTTCAACAAGGTGTGGAACTGTAATAGGATGTGGTGATTTGATATAAGGTAGTTCATAAGTCTAATCCTTAAAAGCCCATGAAATTCTACTGAGAATTCTCTGCTCTGATTTTTCTCAGGTAAGAAATACGTAGGGGCCATTGTTAGACACTCTGAGTTGTTAAATAAAATAAATAGGAAACAAACTATATGTGAACATTTCCTGAGCATCTCTACTATGGTATATCTTTGGCATATTTAAATTTTTGGTCAAAAAAGAAAAAAATCTATCATAGATATATTGATACCCATGATAACTTTGGGACAGTATAAACCATTTTAAATTATCTTGGAATATAGCTGTTCTATTCATATTGTTTTCAGAAATGAGATGAGAATAAGACCAATTATAATAAGTCCCAAGACTCCTGGGGTTTTCTTTTCACTGGATAAGATTTGGGGAAATCCCAGTTTATCTGACTTAATGTCTCTGAGAGAGCAATTTCTTGCTGACAACTAGTTCTGATACAGCTTTTTTGTTGCTTTACAAAATTCTCAGTGTTTCACAGTCTGAATTACTGCCTTGCTGACATGTAATTGAAAATCTGTAGTGATCACAACGTATGTCCTAGGCATGCTTACTTTGGCAGGCCCATTCCTTATCGTATCAAATTATAGTTCTCATGCACTTATTTGAATGTATCACATTAAACTCACTTTTTGATATAAAATTTTAAGATAATTTTAATTTAAAAGAAAGTAATTTTTTGGGTGCACATTATTTAAATATATATTTAAAAATTTTTAGAGCCAGTGGTATTTAATTTGGGTGGGGGTTTGCTTGGAAAGGTCACAGATCTTAGGTTTTGTGTTTGTGATACCTAATGTAAAAAAAATGCCCCCGATTGTGCAAACCTGGTCTCAACCATTGCAATTCTATACAGAGTCTAGGACAGCCAGTACAAAGCTAATTTCATGGTTCTTATGGCAAAGTTAATAAGTGTTTGCTTCCACTTTTGTAAGAAGTAATGTTGAAATGCTTGGGCTTCTTGAAACAAAATGCTGTTACCTTAAGGATAGTGTAACTGACAGAATCAGTGTTGTAAATCCCAGGTGAAACTGATACTTAATAGAGAATAAGTATTACTTGGATGTCAGTTTTTCAATATAATGTATAAAATGATCCTTGATTAATGTCACAGGTGCACACACATACACTCATATGTATGGATAACCTTTTTAACATTACCATGTTATATACCTTTGTACAAAGGAGATGGAAGCCCTCCCTACTCCCGCCTACACTGTAGACATTGCAGATTAAAAAAAACAAAAAGGTTGAACCTTGTGGATCAAAGATGAGGCAGGAGATATAGAACGGATTAAAGTTTAAAATGAAGATAAATTCCTGAAAGCAAACAAAGGCATAAGAAAATGCAAAAAGCTTTCAAGGTTAAATAGAGTGATAATCTCAAAAGCCAAATGAATTTAAAGTTCTATTCTGTTTCATCACAACCTTTCACAAATAAGACCTTAAAGAGATACCTAGGTAAATATGATGAGCTGCTGCAGTGGCTCACCGCAGGAATACCGTGTCTATCATCTAAGTGCCTCTTTCTTATAATTTTTATCCTATGTAAAAAGAAAACCTCAGTTTGAGATCATTGTAATGAATTATTGATCTTTGGGCCATCTCAATACAGTGTGTATTTCATTTTCAACTCAAATTGTTGGCTCTGTCAAATGTCAGCACCATTTGTTAATTAGAAAAATAATGTTTAAGTTACCTGAAACTGGTTAATGCCCCAGTGGAGAGTTCTGTGCCAGTATGGCTGAATTCTATATTTAATGTCTCTATAGAACAGCTAGTTTTTTACTGTGGCATTTGCTAAAGATTTTCTTCCTCTTCCCATTAATCTTTCCCTGTGTGAAGGCTTATAGGTCACTCATGACCTGGTCACTCAGAGACTTGCCGCCCAGCAGTTGACCAGTATGTGTCCTTTGTTTTATATTCTGGATGATCTGATGGGTCATCGGGTTAGTGCCCAACTGTATTAGAAATAATAGCTATAAGTGAAATCATGGTGAGCCTTTAAAAGCCCATAAAATGGGTGAAAAGCCAGTTGATCACATGTAATGTTTAGGAAATACCCTGGCAGAAGTTGGGTTGTGTGAAAAATGACAAGTGCACATACTACAGTCTTGGCTACTGACTCATGTTCAGTATTGATGCTGAGTATTTCTTGTTTTCAGCAATGCTAAATTTGATTTTTTGAAAGCTGGGATAATTGAGAAGGGGATTACAATAAGGATAGTACACAATGTCTTCATTTGTCTGCTAACTTTTCTTTACCGGGTCACACAGCTCTACTAGTTTCAAAAAGAATGTGTGTATTGTACCAGCATAGTTTAACTATTTTCTAGTAGAAAGTACACCATGTGGGAAATTTATAGTTTAAGAATATTACAGATACGATAGATACCATATCCAAAGTTAGAGTTTGTAAAAATTAGAATGAGTCATCTGGTTATTCCAGAGCTGAGAAAATGACTTTTGTTTCCAGGTGGAATGTAGAGGTATTAACATGGAGAATGAAGGAAAATAATTGATGTTACAATGACAGTGAAAGTTCAGGGCAGCAGAAATTCAAGGAAGACAGGCTTTTAAGGCATCTCATTATCTGTGAGGAATAGCTAAACCTTGAAAGTAAAACATTGAAGTGAAAAATTAAATCAGGAGGTGGTATATGTAGATAGATATGAGTCTCACCATTTTATATTTTTGATATGAGGATTGAGCCAGAGAGTTGCTAGGAAGTGGTGACTACTAACTGGTGGTGGAATACCATGGGAAAGTGTCCGAAAAACCCACGCTAGTCATGCTCTGAGGAAAACTCAGGAGAGGCAGTGCGTGTGGGGAGAGGGGAAGGAGAGCTCAGATTAGATTGTAATGACGGTAGTGACGCTGAATTATGGATCAATTAGAAGGGGCAAGGTTTGGGCCTATGAGATTCTGGGTAATTTACAGCAGTGTTCTCAGAGTGCCACTTGGCTGCCTAGAGGTACTTGAGATGATTTTAGAAGGTACATGGACACAGCATTATAAAACACTGAGCCGCATAGAAAGAGAAGCGCTCTTTGCAATATTTTTCCTAATTAGAATAAGGAATAAAAGATAAAACCTCAACGTGGCGTTAATGTGTCTTAAATAGCTCACTAACACTTGCTGGTCTCCCTATTTAATAACTGGAAAACAGGCTTTGGCAAGCAGCTGCATATAGCTAGATGTTTATGACATTTTTTTAGTGGCAAATGCTGTTGACTTTTTATTTACAACAGAGGTAGAAAGGTTTTTTAATGTATATTAAGTGAAAATAATGATACCATTTAAACTAAAATATTAAGTATGTAAGAGTCTCGGTGTTATGGAGGTAAGATACAAGACAGGACTGCAGCATGCAAATGAGGGTAATTTGGCCAACATTAGTGTAGAGAGATGCTTCTGGCCCTGTTTCATTTATGAGAGATTCTGGAGATGTTTCACCAAGCAGCATAAGCCAGAGCTTTCCTGTGTACTTCTACATCATTGGAGGTCAGAACTCTGTACACTGGGAAGGGATGCAGAACTTCCCTTGTTTAACACTAGGGAAAACAATCAAATGGTTCAAGTGGAGACTTGGATAGACCTCTCTAGAAATAAAAAGAAAACAGTACTGTTTTCACCCCTGACACTCATGCTTTGTACAGATTAGCTTCCGATAGTAATGTTTATAGTAAGAAAATGGAGAAAATAATGGCTTTTCTGTTGACTTTTTTTTTTTAACATATGCAGTTTATTTTACAGGTTGGGTATTTGAAAATAAAACATATTTGGTAACAACTAGTTGAAGAAAAATATAGCTAAAATTTGGATCCTGAAAGAAAAATTATATATTCTCTAATCTTCAATCTATTATGACATAAATACTTGTCAAAAATATTCCATTGAGGGCACAGTGATTCTGAATGGCCTGGGTTGGTATCTAAGAATCCAGAAATGGGATGTATTAGTTTCCTTACTCTGACTCTTATTTGCACTTTTCTTACTGGACCAGAGTTATCTAAGAAATTAACACTCAGCAAGTTATATGATGTTTCAGCAAGCAGCTAACCCATAAATTTTAGAGGTAGCCACTTAAGTGGACAGTGAATGTAAATGGATTATTTTATGGAGACTTGGAGGACTCTAATAACTTTCTGTAAAGATTCTTTGATATATTAAGAGAGCTTTTTGCACAGCTGATTTATTTAGTGCATGCTCTTTACCCTCTGCACCATGGGCATTTAAAAAAAGTGCTTTGTGTGCTAACTAAATCTAGACGTGGCTGTGTTGAGTTTGGTATGGAAAAAAAGCTGAGTTGGATGACAAGCATATAATCTTCAAAGGAAATATTTCTGTATCCATTGGGCTCTGCTGGTAACAGATTGGTTCAAAGCAGATCTCAACAATTTATAAGATAGTGTTGGCTATTTTCATGTCCATCTCCAGCCATAAAATTGCTTTCGCTTCTATGTACTTGGGTTTTATTCTCCCTAAACATTCTTTACCCAATTTGCTCTATACTACAATTACTGGTCTATGCGTCTGTCTTTTTTGGTAAGTTTTTAAACTCTGCATCTGATATATCTTATTCAGCTCCTAAGACAGTATCTTACTGGTAATAGCCTTTCAATGAATGGTTTTTGAATTAAATCTTGAGAACTGGCTAGTCTGAGTCAGGAAATGAGCAGACTGCCAAGAGCCTGAGATGGCATTCCAGTTTTACCAGTGCCTAGAGTCAAATATAAGAAGGGAGTCAGTACATTTTAAATATTTAATTTTGGTGTTGGTATCCCAGTACTGTTTTCAGAGAAATGATTTTAGAGGCGACTTAAAAAGAATTACGGATTGCAGTAGTGGAAAGAAAACTGTACAGAAATCCAGGAATCTAGATTTCATCTCGTTTCTGTTGGTAGTTATTTTTTAAGAGAGGTAATGAGGATTGAACCCAGGACCTTGGACATGCTAAGCATGCACTCTGCCACTGAACTATACCCTCCCCTCATTTCTACTGGTATTTATATAATGTTAGCCTGACTAGCAAGATTTCCTGAGCTTGTTTGCTCATTAATAAATATGAAGGTGTTTGGACTTGATGTTTCCAAAACTCCTTCCAGTTTAAAATTTTTATGACTGTTATTCCATTTGTTCTTAATGGGAGGACATTTAAAAATACAAGTTAATATATGAACATTTAGGGAGATATTGCATAATCTATATATAGTAGATTATACTTGATTAAAGTTGAAAAGCATTAAGGTCTTACTGAGACCACTATAAAAACAATCTGTTGATCTGTATAAACCTTATTTAAATAAGTGAAAATAAGATGCCCGCTTATTTTACAGAATTTAACATTTTTATCTGCTTAGCAAAAGCCGAAGCCAGATGATTTATCAGGTGAAGTTACTAAACCAGATATTAGTACAACTGAATAGAATGCCATACAAATTTAATGGATGTATCATTTCCCCAAAAGACAGTTTAGGTAATTCTTGGTGACTTCTTTGGATACATTTTGCTTCTGTTTGGATGACTGCTGAATAGTTGAGTTGTTCTTCTGGAGTTCTCTCCTTGACTCAGGTTCCAAGGGAAATTGACATTTAAATCTGGATGACTGGAAAGAGGAAATGACCCATTCCACTGGGTTGTCTTTGAAATCCTGGATTAAAAGAGATTACCCTGGATCTCTGCTAGTTCTGAATCGCATCACATGACTAAATCTTTTTGCTCCAAATACCCAACAACTATAACCCTCTTCTTTCCATTCTGTCAAGTTCTCAAATGATAACACTTAATTGCTATCTCTCATTCTTTAGGCCTCATTCACGCTCCAACCCACTGCAGTCTGATTTCTACCTTGCCACTTCAATGAGACTGCTTTGGCAAAGGATAACAACTTCAGAATTGTTAAGTCCAGTGGATATTTTTATCCTTTTTTTTACTCTATTGTTTCAGGCAATACTGCTACATTCTCCTTCTCCAAATTTTCTTTAAACAAGTACACTTCCTTTGCTCTGTGTCATCATTCTTACCTTGTTTTCCTTTCTCACCTCCTGGTCCTTCTTATTCTAGACTTCCTATGTTTTGAACTTTTACCTTTCTCACATACTCGGACTCGGAAGATCCTGGGAACTCTACTTTCAAAAGGTAGCTAAAATCCTACCATTTTTTATTACCACTCTAAACTACCATTATTCTCTCATGAATTAATGGTGTGGCCTCCTAAAAAGGGAAAAACACAACCTCTGCTTTTTCCCCTTGCGCCATAGTAGATTCCATAGACAGCAGCCAGAGTAAGTTTATTGAAACATAAATCATATCACTTTTCAGTCTAAACTGCTGCTGGATTTTAATATTATTTAGAGTAAAAGTCCATATAGTGAAGTCTGTATGATGACCCTTAAGATTACCTGATCTGATCCCTGTTCCTCAAAGAATTCAAACACACTCTTAACTCAAGGCCTTTGCATGTGCTATTTCTTCTTCCTGTAAAGCTCTATCCGGAGCTATTCATATAACTCACCTTCTTACTTTAGATCTCTGCTCAGAAGTCACCTGAAAAGTGAAACACTTCCTGACCATGTTATATAAAACAACAATGCTCTCTCTCCTCCTTACCTTATTTGATTTTTCTCCATTGTGCTTATTTCCATCTTGCTAAACTGCATTGATGGCTACCAAATATTTAGTCTTGACTTTTCTTGTAAACTTCCTGTTAAATATTTCTACTGAGTTGTCCCACAGATACCTTGACTGCAAATGTCCAAAACTCAAGCCCATTTTATGCTTCATAAATACCCAACTGCTTGTAACCTGAACAAAACCTTTGGCATCATGCTCCTATGCAGTTACTCATGTTATTTTCCCACCTGTAGCACTCTTCTTTGCCTGCTAATTCCTACTTATGCTGTGAGAGCAGATCTCAGTTCCCCTGTAACCTTTATTAATGTGATTCCTACCCTTACCGTGGTTAATTATTCCCCGTTTCCATAAAACCTAAAACTTACCTTTAACCATTGTAGGTATGGAATTGTAGCAATATGATCCCTTTAATTATCTCTCTCCCTAAATAAGCTACAATCTCCTTAAGGACAGAGGTTGTGTTCTATGTATATTTCTTTCCTAGCACCTTAATATTGCCAACATAGAAGGCACTCAGTAAATGTTTGCAAAACTGATCATAGCCAGTGTTCCTCAGGGAAAGACACAATGTTAAGGAGCCTACTAACCAAATAAGGCAGAAGAGAGTAGAAATAGGAAGAAAGGAACTTTGTGACCTAGCTAATTCTTTACCAAGATTAATCTTTATACAAAGCCAAAAAATTGAGGGCTTGGGCACTGGAGGTTAGGCATACTGGTGGAATAGGATTGACATGAAAGTTCTACCTTTGGCCACAGATGCATTTGAAGAGAAGAAAGATAACAGAGGTAGAGCAGCAGAGCCTTACTCTCTAGGCAGTTTCCCAGCACAGTGCTAAGTGGCTGGCCCAGGTTTTTTCCTACTGGGTGGTAGCAGAGGGATAAATTATACAGCTGAATTCTTAGACCTAGAGGCACCTTGATAACAGAAGGAAAATAAGAGAACAGTGTCATGTCCAGAGAAACCTCTTGAATCAACAGTGTAAATAACAAACTTCAGTATATTTTCAATATAGAGATGATTAGATAATAGATATCCTTTGATGCATGGCTGTTTTCTTATCCTTTTCTGCATAATGACAAATAAAATGATGTTGAATCGAGGCTTAGAGTAGATAATTCAGTGGTTAATGTTTCCACAGCTATTAATTACAAGGTCAGAATAGAAACAGACTTCTGACTCCAAATATTTGCTTTTTGTTTAATATCTTGCTTCTTCAGAAAGAAATGAATCCAAAAACATGTATTCAAGTCCTATTAGTCACTTAACATTTTTAGGATTCAGTTTCCTGATCCCTTGAAATGAGTGTAATATTTATTCTGCCTAGCTTTTAGGGTTGTAATGAGGCTCCAATGAAAACTAGAAAAGTGCTATATGGGGATTTTTAAGATCACCATAAAAAGAAGGGACTATCTTGTTGGTATGTATTAAACCAGGTTCATTGAAAATGATAGTATTTGATGTATGGTGTGTTAAAATGACAACAATATTTAATTTATCCAAATTAATGTTATTGTGTTGTTATTGCTTCCAGAACAACTAATATGCCTGATAAATTGTTTATGACTAAGTTGGAGCCTTTCTTTAAGATAGTGTCCTCAGGTCCACACTCAAAAGTCAGTTACAGATAAGCACATGTTCTCTGCTTCTGCTGATCTTATGCTTCCTGAATGGATTTCAAGAAAAGAATCTTGTTATGTTGATTTCCTCTTTGTAGCAGGCCATTGTTTAGTCAGCTTGGAATGTATACATAATTGAAGGAATTAATAATATCTGTTAAAGGAAATATGTACATCTTTATAATAAGTACTTTGCAAAAGATTTGTTGAGGAAAAATATTTTAAAGTTCTAACTAGTATATTCAATGAATAGTTCATGTGGTCATTCATTCATTCATTTCATAATTATGTATTGAGTGCCTATAAAGTGCAGTATCCTAGACACTAGGGAATATCAGTGAACAAAATAGATAGAGATTCCAGCTTCTGAGGCGCTTGTGTTAGCAGGGGAAGACAGACATTAAACAATAAATATAATAAATGAGTATATTATGTAGTGTGCTAGAAGGTGAAAATTACTATAGGGAAAAAAGTAGGGCAGAGTAACAGGGATCCAGAGGCTCAACTTACTCATTCAACTAATTAATGAATATTTATTAAGTACAACTGTAAACAGGGTAATATCTAATTCATACTGTGGCAGCAGTACTGAAAGAAATCCAAAGTCTGGCTTGAAAAAAAATAAGCAAATGTGGTGAGGATGTGGGGAAATGAGGCTAGCTAAATGATTACTAGTGAGTATGTGAATTATTCCATCTTGCAAGTAACATAATCTGACTTTGTCTATTAAATTGAAAATGCAGATATTTCACCCACTTCTGTGACTCCATCCTACAAGAGGGAAAGTATCAGAGGATAGCATTGTATAAGGGTGTTTATTCCAGCACTATTTGTTACTGCAAAAGAAGAGAAGGAAAGGAGGTGATTGGGTAGAAGAAGCTTCAGACCACAGCACAGCTAAAACAGAAGATGAACAAGCAACCGAATGTTACCAAACATTTAATGATAACCAAATCCATGAAATTTCATGGATAATAGCAGAAAAAAATAGAATTAAATAATAAATAAGATTTTAAAGGAAGTATAATTGATATCCTTAAAGAAATAAAATAAGCTAATGCAACCATGAAATAATAACAGTCTTGGAGAAAAACAAATTAACCAATTAGAGATCATCAAAATAAAAAAAGCTCAGTAAGTAGGCTGAATAATAGAATAATCATAGATGAAGATTTAATTAGACATTAAGACGATTGAACAAAGGTGTTCACCTAGGATTCAGAAGAAAAGATAAAAAGATAAATAGCATGAAAGGATTCATGCAGGTTTAAAAATTGCTATATCCATTTAAAAGATTTCCAAGAGGAGAAAACGTTCTATGACAGTACTTTTATACCTGAATACTCTCAAACACTGTTTATTATTAATTAAAAGTTTTTAGTAAATTGAATTGGTTAAAAATTGTGAATGGTATTTAATTCATGTTTATAAGACAACTAGTAAGGTTGAGTGTCATTCTATATAGAGTAGATAATACATATATATATATATTTTTTTTCCCAATATGTATTCATGACCTTTGACTGTTTTTTCCTATTAAATTATTGCTTTTTCTTTTGATATATAAACCTTCTTTGTATGTAAGGGGTAATAATCCTTTGCCAGTTTTGTGAGCTTCAAATATATTATCTTAGTCTGCCATTAAAAATTAGTTATGAAGTATTTTGTCTTTGAGAAGATTTTTTTCCCCATTTATTCAAAATATTAATATTTTCTTTTTTGTTTTCTGGATCTTATGACTATCTTAGGAAGTATTCCCTTTGCCTAACCCCCCAACCAATATTTTATTTAACTCCTTATTGTTTTCATTTTCAGTTTTCAATCTTAGATCAATTTGAAATTTCCGTTTGGTTACCATATAACCATATAATCAATTCTTTTCTCATATTAGACATGTGTGTGCATGTGTATATGAGTATGAAGATGTGAATTATCTATTTAGTTCCACTGATGTCTTTATTTCTCTCCTGGTACCAGACTATTTTAGTTACCAATGGTTTATATTTATAACTGGTGGAGAAAGTGGTCCTCTATTATTCTTTTCCAAACTTATCATTGCTATTCTCCTATATTTGCTCTCTCTAGAAAAACTTCTGAATCTATTTTTCAGGTTTATATATGAATTATGCCTTTTGTGTAAAATAAAACACACATATATAAAACCATATATGTACCTTAATGAATTAATGTAATATGAATACTTTTCTAGCCACTACCTGAGTTAGGAAACAGAATTTTGCCTATACAGTTCATTCGTGTGCCCTGTTCCAATCTTAATTGGCCCCATAGTAACCACTACCTTGATTTTTATACTAGTCACTCCTTTGAGTTTCTTTATTAATTTGTCACCCAAGTGTGCATCCCTGAACTGTCTTGCACCTTGTTTGCGTATTGGCCTACCTTTTATGTCTTTTAGTATACAGTTTCTCTCTGTATCTATTTTTAATTTGGAATTCATTTTTTGAAGAATTAGATCATTTAACCTGTAGAATTTCCCAGTCTGGGTTGGTAATTTCATGCTTATTGCTGTTGCTTTTCAGCATATTCCTCTGCCCTCTGACTTACTGCAAATTGGCAGCTAGTTCCAAATCCTTGATGGATTAGATCTCTTTGCAAACCTGTTGTTGGTTTTTCATCAGGAACAAATAATGTATGATTTTCTCTCAGTTCCAACCCCCTTCAACTTCTCTCTCTCTCTTACTCACACTTTCTCCCTTTCTGTATCTCTTCTGTTATAATACTAGCAGCCATTCATCCTAATACCTTGTGAAATGGTGATTTTCTGAATTTACTATTTTATGTTTATTTATCAGAGTGAAAAATTTTGTGAAGAGATGCTGTTTCTTATCTGTTATGTCAGTACCCAGTGGTACAATTCATATAAGGAAGACAGTATAGATTAAAAAATAGTAATTATTTTTCTTAATTTACCAGCTTCCAGGATATTGAATTGATTTCCCAATCATCTTCTGGAGACCCATTGGCTTTTTTCCTCTATCATTATAGACTCATATATTTAAATGTTTTTTTTTTCATTTTTCAGTTTTATTAGGTAGAATTGTTACAGTTTGACTGCACATATACAATATACTGCATATAAATGCATATACACAATAGACTGCACATATTTTTTAAAATTTACATATATGTACTGTTTATTGTTTCTAAGAGCATTTAGACCTTTAGCTTTTTAAACTTCCATAGTTATCAAAGCAATAAAGCCAACCACAAAATAAGAATTAATTAAAGAAAATACATACACACCGCTATTAACAGCAGCATTATTTATAAATACCAAGATATGGAAGCATCCTAAGTGCACATCAATAGATGAATGGATAAAGAAGATGCAGCATATACATGTAATGGAATACAAGAAGGATATTTTGCCATTTGTGGGCCTTCATTCTTTTTTTTTTTTTTTTTTCACTTCAAAAACCAGAATTTTATAACTGGCATAAACATTTCCATTGCGTCAAAAACAACAAAATACCTAGAAATAAGCTTAACCAAGGGTGTTAACTACACTACAAAAACTGTAAAACATTGATAAGGGAAATTGAAGATGATACAATAAAAAGGAAAGATACCTTGTGCTCTTGGATTGGAAGAATCAACATTATCAGAATGGCTGTACTACCCAAAGCAATTTACAGATCCAGTGCAACCTATGTCAAAATTCTAAAGATACTCTTCACAGAACTAGAACAAACAGTACCTCCTCTAAAAATAAATGAATGAATGAACCTAATTACCTCCCCCCTCAAAAAAAAAACAATTAAAAAATCAGATAATAAAAGTTTTCCCTTATAAATGACTTCATGATAGTCTATTTAATCCCACTAAGAAGTGGGAAGAGAAAAAACCCAATTCATTAGTTCCTTTAACATTTGTTGTAAACTAAGCTTTTGATTTCTCCATCAAATCTGAAAGAGAGCCTTGCTGGGTAGAGGTACTGGGGATTGAACCCCAGACCTTGTGCATGCTAAGCATGCACTCTGCCACTTGTGCTATACCATCCCTTCTGGCCTATAGAGTTTCTACTGTATACTCAGCTAAGTAACCTTAAGGGAATTCCCTTGTATATTATTTGTTGGTTTTCTCTTGCTAATTTTAGTGTTTTCTCCTTATCCTTAATTTTTGTCAATTTGATTACTGTGTGCCTTGGTGTGTTCCTCTTTGCGTTGACCTGTGTGGAACTGTCTGTGCTGATTTAAATGTGTTTTAATCTGTTTCAGTCTGTTGGCATTATTACCTTATTGAAGCTTGTTTGTCTCATTTTTAGCTAGTGAGAGGCTCTTCTATTTGGCTCACGAGTGTTTTGACAAACTCTATTAGCTTTTCATTTCTTAATTTTTTTATTGAAGCATAGTCAGTTACAGTGTGTTAATTTCTGATGTACAGAATAATGTCCCAGTCATGCATATATATACATAAATTCATTTTCATAATTTTTTCATTAAAGGTTATTACAAAATATTGAATATAGTTACCAGTGCTATACAGAATAAATTTGTTTTTTAATCTATTTTTACATATAGTGATTAACATTTCCAAATCTCAAACTCTCAGATTTATCCCTTCCCACCCTCTTTCCTCCAGTAACTATAAGATTGTTTACTATGTCTGTGAGTCTGTTTCTGTTTTTTAGATGAGTTCATTGGTATTCTCTTTTTTTTTTTTTTTTTTTTTTTGATTCCACATATGTGTGATATCATATGGTATTTTTCTTTCTCTTTCTGGCTTACTTCGCTTAGAGTGATGATATCCAGGTCCATCCATGTTGCTGCAAATGGGATTATTTTATTCTTTTTTACGGCTGAGTGGTATTCCATTATATAAATATACCACACCTTCTTTATCTCATCATCTGTAGATGGACATTTAAGTTGCTTCCATGTCTTAGCTGTTGTATATAGTGCTACTATGAACATTGGGGTGCATATATCTTTTCGAATTAGAGTTCCCTATAGATACAGACCCAGGAGTGGGATTGCTGGGTGTAAGTCTATTTTTAGTTTTTTGAGGAATCTCCATACTGTTTTCCATAATGGCTGCACCAAACTACATTCCCACCAACAGTATAGGAGAGTTCCTTTGTCTCCACACCCTCTCCAGCATTTATTGTTTATGGACTTCTGAATGGTACCCATTCTGACTGGTGTGAGGTGATACTTCATTGTAGTTTTGATTTGCATTTCTCTGATAATTAGTGATACTGAGCATTTTTTCATGTGCCTATTGACCATTTGTATGTCTTCATTGGAGAATTGCTTATTTAGGTCTTCTGCCCATTTTTGGATTGGGTTGTTTATTTTTTTGTTACTAAGTTGTATGAGTTGTTTATATATTCTGGAAATTAAACCTTTGTCAGTAGCATCATTTGCAAATATTTTCTCCCATTCCATAGGTGGTTTTGTTTTGCTTATGGTTTCCTTTGCTGTTTAAAAGCTTATAAGTTTAATTAGGTCCCATTTGTTTATTTTTGCTTTTATTTCTATTTCCTGAGTAGACTGTCCTAGGGGAACATTGCTAAGATTTGTGTCAGAGAGTGTTTTGCCTGTGTTTTCTTCTAGGAGGTTTATAGTCAGACTCTGTTAGTTTTTGCTTGCTTACTTTCTACCTTACTATCTAGTTTGACAAGATTTTCTGGGCTTATCTTACATACTTCCTGTCTCAGTCCTAGAATCAAACTTTTCCCCAGGAGATCAAACTGGATTCTTTAGTGGAAAGTTAAATTTCAAAATTAAAATCTGGGTGTTAGGGATGATTATTTATCTTGGGCTGGTCATTTTTCTAGGCATTTAAATAAATTTAATTATGTAGGCAGAGGTAAGAAGTACACAGAACTATATATCTTTAAATATATACATATCCAAAAATAACATACTTCTTGAGTTTGTATTGATATTTTTAAATCAATAAGTACTACAGGGTTTTTGTTTAACCTCTCCTCAAGGACATAGGGAATGATAGAACTAGAATTATGCTATAATATCTTATTTTCTTTATGCTGAATTATACATACAATGGCCTCAGAATAACAATACTAATATGACTACTATCAGTATGGTTATGGAACACAGTTATCTGTGATTTTTGAATATGCTATCCTCTTTCCTTGCCCATTTTTTTGGGGGTTGAACTATATCTGTAAGGTCTGAGTATATAGCAGTTACAAACTGTATTTTTTTCCTTTTGAATTTATTCATCTACTTTTAGTTTTAAATGTAATTGTAAACATAATGCTCACCATTAATTGCTTATGGTGGTATTTCTCTAGTTATTTTGGTTGTCAGAATTTTTTTCCCTAGTAAATTCCTAAGGAAGTGCTCATGAGAACATTCCTGAATTCTTGAATGTTGATAATAGTTTATCTTATGCTCTTTATATTTGAAAGTCAGTTTTCTGGATGTGAAATCCTTGACACACATTCTGTCATTAAGATTCTCAAATATATTGTTCCATTTTTTTCTTGAATAAAGTATTGCTGTCAAAGTCTGTTGATAATTTAATTTAATTTTCCTTGTAAAATTAAAATTTTTTTTAAAGTGCGCAAATATTATTTCTTTTGAAGTCCAGTAATTTTACTGGAGTGTACTTTAACGATAGTAGTTCTGAGTCTAAATTGTCAGGTACATGTGTGCTTTAACATGTAGCTTTGAATCTGTAATTCAAGAAAGTTTTCTTGAATATTAAGTTTTAGTATTTGTTTTGTTCTCTTGCCTTGGTGTTTTATTTCAGGAACTCCTGTGATCTGTATGTTGGATTGCCTTTCAAAGACAACATCTTCAGTATTTTATCTGTTCAATATTTGTCCCTTCCTTTCTTCTAAACCATTTCTCTTTTTTCTTTTTCAAAAATTTTTAAGGCACAATTTACATAAAGTAAAATTTACCCATTTTAGTGTACAGTCCTCTGGATTTTAAGAAATGCATAAATTTTATAAATGTCACCACAATCAAGATATGGAAACAGTTCTCACATTCACATTCCCCAAATTCCACTGTACTCCTTTGTAGCTGAAATTTTCTCCCACACCAAACCCTGGCAACCACTGGTTTATTTACTGTCTCTATAGTTTTGCATTTACAAGGATGTCATACAAATGGAATCATATAGTATGTAGTCTTCTAAATCTGAGTTCTTTCACTGAATGAAATACATTTAAAATGCATACATGCTGTTGCACTTATTATAGGTTTTTCTTTTATTGCTAATTGCTGAGTAATGTGCCAGCATTTTATTGCTAATTGCTGAGTAATGTTCCAGCATGTGTAGTACCAGTACCATAGTTTGCTTCTTCATTCTTCAGATGAGAGATGTTTAGATTATTTCTAGTTTTAGGTAACTATGTATAAAGCTGCTATAACAATATATGTATGAGGTTTTTGTGTAAATCAAGTTTTTTTTTATTTTACTTGAGTAAATATGTAGGAGTAGAATTGCTGGTCGATATGGTGAGTGTATGTTGAGAAAGGCATCTGCAGCTGGAAGGAATGAAACTGATGTGAGGAGAGAGGAAGAGCTGAGTAATCCAATGGTGTTAAGTTCTTGATCTCATTTTTTCCCTAAGATCCAGATACTTCTTTGTTTTTCCCATAACTTGTTTGTCCCGTTATTCTTTGAGTTTCATAAAACAAACTAATGTCCTTTGGAAAATCTGCTTTTGTCCCTTTAGGCAGTTCCATGTAGATCTCTGACACGTACAACCAAAGACTTACATTAGAGCAGCCTTTTATTTTATAGCCTTGGAGGGAGTTAGCCACTGTGCTAAATCCTTAACATGCATCTTATAATTTGTGCTCTGGGATTATCCAGTCTGGTACATTGGTTGCAATGAAAATTTAACTTATTGTTATGGAAAAGAGAGAAGGAAAAATGAAAATAAATAACCTTATGTGGAACTAATGTATTTACTAAAAGGTTATAAACATACTGTCAAGCATTGCCAATGCATTTCTTGTTTTTGGGAAATAACACATTTTATTACAAATGACTTTATTGCTTAGTACAGGCATTTTAATGTTGACAGGTAAAGTGCAACTCTACTTTGCACAAAAGAACAAGTCAAATTGCTGTGAATTCACACATGCATATGTAGATTACTTCTTTGGTTGTATATATTAATAAATAAAATATTCATGAACTGAGGCCTTAAAATGAGAGATTTAACACCATGATGGCAAAAGCACTTTGCTATATTCATTAGTTCTAACAATATTCAGCTTTCTGGTTTCCTTTGGAACAGATTTTTTAAAATACAAATGGTATAAATGACCCCTATAAATGGCCATGACCTTTGTTGACTAATTTAAGATATTTTGTTATTCATTCCAATTTGGGATTAATGCTCTCTTATCTTGAATTGTTTTGTAAGAACACATATCATAGGTACTATATGAATGTTTCAGTTGCTGTGTGCTGCTGGAGTTGAAAAGAGGGAGAGAGAGGTCAATTTCTGAGCTGGAGGTTAAGAGAAGGCTTTGTGGAGAAGGTGGTACTAGAATGGTGCCATGTAAGTTATTTGTGTTAAGAGTCCACTGACACTAATAGGAATACGTTTATAAAATTAATATGCTTGTAAAGTACTGGACTAGTTTTCAGGTAAAAGATTCACCTTTAAAAAAGTAAATTTATTTTAGTATTTTGTATTTTTAGTATTTAGTATTTTTAGTATTACATAGTATTTTGAACATATAGTTGAAATCAGTAAATCCATATGACTGGATTCGTGACTAATTATTAAATGAAAATCATGCTCTTTTTGATTCTATTTCCTGCCATTTTACTTGGAGAGGGCAACTTCTAGATGAAAATCATTCTATTATCTAACTCATGATGGAATGTTTTTATTACATTTAGCCAAAATTTTACATCACATCTTTATTTGTAGTTGATTGACCTGAGTTCCAGCAAGAGAGTTTTTTAAAAATTTTCATGAACTCCTGGAAAAATAATAGATTATTAAAAAATGAACATTATTTATTCACCAGAGATCAAAAGAATCAATGTGGTCACTCAGTAAAATATACTTTTAGATTTAAAAATGACTCAAATGGCTTTTTAGAGTAATAAAACAATGCTGAGTGCAATAGAAGTACACTTCAAAACAGGAAAAATCATCATGGCATTTAGAAGCAATATAAAAAATAATATATAACCTATTTATAATTGATTACAACAGGACCTCTGACATTTCTGTGTACTGAGTGGCTTGTTCATAGAGCCACTGCTAAGCAGAGAAGTGTTGCTGATTATTTATGAAACATTTAAGGAATAATGATTCATATGTGGCATAAATTCTAAATTAATCTCTTGAGTACCTGCATGCTACACAGCATTATCAGCCTGATGTGCTGATTCACAGGGATCACTGTAGAAACTTGTGAACAGAAGTTTTCTAAATGTTTTGAAGATGTTGAAAGATTTGATTGCCTTAATAAATAAGAAACCACACTTACTAACAGTAGTCGTACGTGCTTTAATAAATGTGGTATTTATATATGGTACTATGTTAAGTATCGCACAAACAAGTTTAATCCACTATGCAGATTGTATTTAGAAATGCAATAGACCACATGCTTTGACCTGATTGTGCAGTCATTGATTGATTCCCTCGATATTTAGATACATCAGTAAAACATATGATGGCCCCAGACTCTGGGCAGTTCAACCTCTTCCACTTTACCCAGCACACAATATAAATATCAATTTTTATATATGCTATGCCAAAAAAGGTTGCGAAACCCTGAAAGCAGCATTTATTGAGCAGCAATTATGTGGAAGATATTGGCCTAAGAAATAAAGGGTTTTTAAAACAAACAACAAGAAATTTTATGCTTTTAAAAGTGTTTAAAATCTAACATAAAAGAGATATGTAATGAATAAAATGTTACAAACTCAAATTTGTTGTTTCTGTTTGAATGAACTTAACATGTATTCCAAGCCCTTATTTCCTCTATGATGGAAAACAGTCTTGCCAAATCAAGGTAGCTTACAGTTTAAATTGTATCTTTTGGATCAGTTCAGGCAACTTCAAGGTTCTTTTCCCACTGCTCTTCCCTGGGATGATCTAGGTTTGGGGTGCTCCCATGTCTTCCTGACATTGGAGGGAGAGAATACTGTCTGAGGTCCCTGTCTGTTGTGTTCACTGCTGTAATAACTTGCCATCTGTTTTCTCAGTATCTGTGAAGTGCAGTAATTATTTTGGAAAGTTTATTTATTCTGTGCTGTGTGTCTCCCCCATTCCTCATCCCCTTAACCTTTAGGGATGTCATATCTTAATTTTCACCTTTCTTTTGTACCTCATTTGGGCAGAAAAGTCTTTTTGTATTCTCTCCCTATCTTTCAGGATTCAAGAAAGAGTAGTGGAGTGGTCATGAATTTCAAGATGTTTCTCTGTCTGGACCTGCCCTGCTGTAATTTATACTTAAAACCACTGGCTCTTTGTTAAGCATCACACTGCTAGGCTGCCTGTCTCCAAAATCTGGACAAGAAGTAGAGCTTTTTCTGCCTTCATATTCTCATAATAGTTTGATGTTCTCTATAGGCTCCACTTCTCTGACTTCAGGTCTCCAGTGATTAAAGGAAGAGCCGGGAAAGCAGTTCAACAGGTAGCATGTAGATACCCCCCTACCCCCACCCCCATTCTCTCCAGGCTCTTTCCCATCCCATACATGCACATACAAAGATTCTTGACAATATGTAAACGTATTGCTCCTTCCACTCTAATGTGGCTTATAATCTAAACTGGTAATTTTCAAAATTTTCTGATAGAAGCCCTTTGTGAGAAATACATTTTCTTATCATCACCAGCTATCATACACTTACTTTATTCTTACAAATTGCAGTACATTCTATTCTACTTCATTAAGGGGAAGGAAAAAAAAAAAAAGACTAATGCTAGTTTAGACTCAGGAAATTGATTTCTTGACCTATCTGTGAGCCTTGACCAACAGTTTGAAAAGCATTGCTGTAAACCTTAGCTCTGAGTCACTCCTTACTCCTGATAAGCAAATCCAAGCCAGACTTTTAGAATTCTAGTAGATATCTTCCCTTTTGGAGTGGCTGGGTCTTACAAATGGAAAGGGTTTTGACCTTCAGACCAATATCTATGCTGTGTGTTTAAAAAATCCATTTGAATTATTTGTTTTGATCTATATCTCACTCTTCACCTTTGACAATGAATATCTGTGGGTATATGGCCAGAGAACAGTAAGAAAAATGAGGGGAAGAATTTAGAGATTTTATCCTGGTACATATAAATCAGAACAGAGAATCACAGAATTTTAAAATGCCACAGAAACTTAGAAAGATTAATTTTTCCAACCAAACTGTTCATGAAGACACTGATGTTCAGGGGCATCATTTGTCTTGTCCAAGGTCACAGAACTTGTTAGAGCCAAAGCTTGAACCCTTGGCTCTTGGCTGTCATGTCACCATTCTTTCCACTTACCACTCTTTAGTCTTTTCTTAAAATTATAAAGTTGGTCCAGTGAAAGTACATATAAAGTATAACATGGAGTAGAAACTCATTCTCACTAGGTACTTAATAACTGCTAGCTCCTTTTTTCTCTTCCTGACCATCATGAGCCTGAGCTTGAAGTATTCACTGTGTCTGATGCATTTCCTAATTTTCTATATTCTAATTTTTTTCCTTCATACTTAAGGTGCTTGGGGGAAGAGTAGAGAATACTGCCTACACTATTAAGCCTTGTTATTAGGGAAGCTGGTAACTCATGTGCCCTAAGACACCCTTGCGGGGATTAAACTGATCCTCACTTGCTCTTTGGCTGATTTACTCAGTAATGTAGAACCATCTTCCATTTCAACTCTTTTTAGAGAAAACATATTTCATACACTGACATAAAGATATCTAGACAGTTCTGATGATCTTCATCAGGAATCAGCCAAAAGAGGTTTACTTTTAAAATATGTATCTTAAAAAAGCACACCAACAACCCTTTTAGAAAGTGATTTATCAATATGTCAAAGATCTTTGAAATACATCCCAATGGTTATCTCAGAGTTATGTCTAATAACAAAATTCTATATTGGATACAACTTAAATATCAGCAGTTAGTAAGATGATTAAGTAGGTTATAGTAATAAATCCATTTTAAATAAAAATGATTGTACAAAATGTATTATTTGCAAAGTGACTTCTTATGCAACTCTGAAATGTGATATTGATGATGTGTCCGTGATGATGGGTAATGTTTGCATTTTAAAAGGTTTTATAAAGGACATATAAAATTGCATCCTTAGTATGAGATTAACTGTATAAAAACAATTATATAGAAAAAGATTAGAAAGGAAGAAATAAGATAGAATAATGATTGTCTCTGGGAGATAGAGTTAATATCCCTCCATTTTTCTTTTTCCCATCTGCATCTTAATTTTTTCTTCAATTATCATGCATTACAAATACTCAGAAAAATAAAAAATGAATAATTTAGAAGAAATATTTTACAAATATGTATTATCAATTAAAAATGTTGGAAGCAGGAAAAAATCTATCTCAGGTTTTAAGCTTTTAAGGTTTTTAGTCTGCGTTTGATTATATTGTTCAAAGAAGCTTCATGAGTTGAGGCATTAGCACAGTTTCTCAACATGGGGTATCCTGGGATATAGCAACGGTGCCTACGGCCACTGTTAGTAATGTGCAATATAAAAGCATAAGATGTTGAATGGAAAGGACATCAACCTTTAAACAATAGGTGGAGTTACCATTTAGCATTTTGAGTGGGCCAGAGTGTTTGTTCATCTCCAGCTGCTGTTTGTAATTTAGGACTTGTTATTAGATCCAGAATCGAGGAACAAGTTGAAAAGAGAAGAAGAAATGGATAGCTCCTGCACCTCCTCTCTGAGGAAGTTACCTGCAATCAATCCTCCTAGAATGAGCAGCAGCTACAAATGGGTCTGCTTTCTTGAATTCACTGACTGTACCCACAGTCAGCGCTGCAGTAGTTGAAGCAATCTTCCTTTCAAGATATTGATTTCCTATGGAATTGTCATTTGAAATGATGGATTTACAGTTGGGTTGGGACCTGGAGGAAAGATGATGGTGTTTGTGTTGCAGGCATGAATCTTGACAGGCTTTGTCCTCCATACAAAGGGCAAAAGGAAAGGAAAGAAATTATTAGGGCCGAGAGAAAGATTAAGGAAAATAATCATTTTCCAGTTTTACAGGCCAATTTCTGATACTTAAGACAAGGTTATTTACAGATCCATCATTTCACAATAGTTGATTTTTTTTTTTATTGTTCCTAAAGCAGAGTGGTAAGACTTATGCTTATGTACTTTGCAACAGAAATGTGGAAAGTTTTACTTTTTTGGCTAGAGTTCATTGGTAGTAATTTTCTGTTTCTCAGAGGAGATCTGAAGGTCGACCTTTGTAAGTCTCAAGTGATAACAGTCCTTTCTTCGTAGGTCAGATTTCCTGGAGCCCTGCATCCTTCCATTTAAGACGGACCTGATTCTGGATTGTTTCCTTCCATCCTAAGATACTGGACCTTAATCCCTTCTTCTCATCTTTCCTTCTGTTACCTTTTACGTAATAAGAATTTCATGTAATACAGATTTTTTTTTCTTTAAGATATTATTGCCATTTTCTGCCACACTTTGAGGCAAATTATTTTATCCTTTTTTTCTTCTTTTTTCATTTGTTTTTCCTTTATACTCTATCTTTTACTTCAGAAACAACCCAAATTCACTGGTTTGGGGCTCATTAATCAGACTGATTGTTTGCTTGACATGAATTCCTTTCCTGTTATTCTAGATAGGCCCAAAGGTTTTCTTATATCCTTTTGTTGTCTTGGTTTTCAGAGAATAGTCCATGATGCAAAGTGTGTACACGAGATTATATACTCATGTATTAAAGTGTGTGATATAAAAAACATTAAGTTGATATGATAATTAATGAATACTTATCAGTGAATATAATGTTTTTCATAAATTTTATAACAAAAATTTGACTTTGTTATCAGAGTATATTTTTTAAATCATTTTCTACAGAAATTTTTCTCTAAAAATCGTTCATTTCTCTACCTACAACAGGTAAAATAAACTAAATTAAATCACTTGTGGGTGATAGAATATTATTAGCATGTAGTGTGTAAGAGGTACTGTTAAGAGTTTTAGGATCATTGGGTCATTATCTCCTTAGGCTAAATGACCACTGAGATTCTTACATTTAGAATATATATAGGGTTTTTTTTTTTTTAGTTGGAGTATAGTTGACTTACAATGTTGTGCTAATTTCTGGTGTACAGCATATACATAGTAATTTTTGATGTTACATTTTAATCAGCTGACTTTTCTGTGTCTTAAACATGTACTTTTCCCTTTTCTCTAATTTTCCGCTTTTAATCTACTGTGGATTGGAAAAATCATATCTATACTTAACAGAATTCCATCTGAAGTTGGAATAAGTAGTCACTAGGTAATATTTAAAAACACAAATTTTGTACACCACTTTTAACCTCTATTTTTGCTGCCTTGAGTGCTTTCATAAATCATTTTATTTCCTGATTCTCACTGGGATTACAGAGATTTGAAGTTGTTGGGCAAATGTGATGTTGAAATATTTGACTATTTCTAAGCAATGCCCATGTTAATTCAACTATCAAAATATTATGAGGATTGAATGTATCCTATATTTAAGCATTTGATACATGATTAGTCACATTGTATGTGTGTGTATGTGAGAGAGAGAGACAGAGAGACCATGAGAGTGAGAGAGCAAGAGAGAGAGACAGGGAGATCATCTTCTAGGAAAGAATTGACCAAAAGAGGTAGCTTAAAACTTGGTTAGTAGCCATTTCTAGCACATTTCACTAATCTGAATCACGTTCTTCAGTGCTGTTGTCAGACAAACAATTCTCACCTTCATCTTTGTTTTATTTAGGAGATTCCCTACCTTTCTTTTATTTGGAGAATATATTTAGTTTGGAAGACGTACTGGGATGTATGTTATGTGGATGAATATAAAGTGAAATAGAGCATAAAAACATCCAACTGGAGCTGTGATTCTTCTGATTCCAGTATTCAGTTGAATTTCTAGAACACTAAGAAAAATTTATTTGGCAGATGCTTGCTCATGATAACCTGTTATCATAGCAATGTCTTATTATTGAATAATTAAAACAGCACTTTCAAACTGGAGTAATCCCTCCAATTTGGGAATAAACACACACTAGGATTTAAGTGTCCCTTTTAGACTTCAGTCAGTAAAACCTTAATTAATCAGAAGTCAATACATTAGGAATATAAATCAGATAGGTTTCAATAGTAAAATGATTTCTATTCTATAATAATAAAATAAGATAGCCTACTTTTTTTTTTTAAAGGTTGTTTGATAACAGGTCACTTTTTTAAAAATGCTTTTTGGGAAACTCTTCGGTAGCCAGGGTTTATCCTTCTATTTCTGGTAGAGTATTAATTGACATTTTATTGTAACAGTAATTTTAAGGGAGAAATTTTTATTTCTGCAGGGCATTAGGCCTGTGTGCATCCTTTACATTCTTACAAATCAAATTGTGATTAGACATACTGACAAAAATGTGTTTGATATGCATTTTCTATATAAGTAGAAAGATTTTTATATTAGTCTTTTTTCATACAGTGCATTATTAATGGGAAATCAATGTCATTTGAAAAGCCATTTTACTTAGATCATTACATTTGTTTTAACAAAGTAAGTAGATTCTATTCGGTATTCAGTGAAACAGGCTGAATTTTGTTGGTGGGTATTTATGGTGAATATGTGCCATGTCTCACTCACCTTTGTTTAGACAAACATGCATTTCTGACATTTATCTATCTTATTTACCAGTCACTGCTATTTATATTAGTGGGCAATGCAGTTTCCTATTTAACTTTGGTGTGAACACTATGTGAGTATAATTTTGAGCTCAGCCACCTGTTTACACATTCTGTTGTGTGTCAAACAAAATCCTTTCTAGAGTAGGTATTTCAAGGGAGTGAAACCTTTGGCAATCCTAAACCTAAAACAGACAAGTTAGATTTTTAAAAAACTGTTACCCTGCAAAAATTCCTAAGGATACATCTTGGTAGGTAGTGTAACTGAGATGCTATGGAGTATGAATGAAGGAGTAGCAGGACCATTGTTGATAACACTAGGATCTAAGCTCTTAGCTTATAAATATTGAAAATGTGTTAACGTGTATTGTTCGGTCATGAACTCAGGGGTAGTGAAATAAATAAAGGAGGCACTGAATACATGATAAATGAAGATGCCACAACTCTGATGTTATATTGATGATATGCTTTCATATAGATTTTATTTTTACATGGACAGTATTCTTTCTTGTCAAATTTTTGGAAAGGAACTGTGAAATCTTCTAGTACACAGCTTTGTCAAACTTAACAGTTCACAGAAAAATCTCATAGCAAGCTTTTCAGTGAGTGTGGTGCACTAGGGATTCTGGAGATCAAAGTTTAGTCCTGTTACCTGTGTTATTTCCCAGCTTAGCACCAGGAATCCATTCTGGACATTGATTTCAATGAACTACTAGATGAGTGTCATTTCAGTGAGTGATCTGAAACTGGATGAACACCCCCTCTCCCCCAGGCAAATGCTCTGTCTTGTATACAGCAATAAAAGATGCATGAATAAAAAAAAAAGATGCATGAATATAGTAATTTACTTTGAGAAGTTGAAATCTTTGAAGTGGCAGCTCTGGTATAAAATAAGGAGTCATCTTTCTTTGAATTAGGAGTAACCTGAAACTATAAAGGAAGTGAAATTCTAGTGAGCAAAACTAATTAAGAATATATATTTGCCAGTGAAAAACTTACATTTGTTTCTGATATCTTTTTTTTTTTTAGGTTGGCTGAGGGAAAAACTATTAGATTAAACTTTTGGTGATGGAATGAGAGTTTTGATCAAGGTTTTGTCCTCCTGTCATTGAAAAGAGTTCTCTGAGTATGAGTTTCTAATAATATGAATAATCAGAAATTTGGAAAAGAAAAGACTAGTCTTGCAGGATGTCAGGAAAGGGCATGAGCAAGCATTAAACAAAAAGAATACACCCAAAAAAGACCCCTAATGGGATGAATACTCAGCTTGTCACAAAAATACTTAATGATGGAATAAAGATAAATTTGTCAGTTTCTCATATGTTGAATATTCATCATATAGTCTATGCAGCTGTATCTTAGAATGCCATTTTCTTTTTTAAAAACATAAAGCAGATTACTCTGAGTTTATTGTTAGGAACTGCATTGTATACCTTACATGCTTAAGTGAACTATTATAAGATAGAACTTTAAATGGTATTTTGTTATTCTCAGTACTTTTTTTTTTCTTACAGTGTGATCAGATTTATGGTACATAGGTTAGGTAGTGTTTTTTTTTTTTTTTTTTTTTTGGTAATAGGGAAAAGATTATATGAAAATGGGTGTTTTCCTAGTTGCTACTTAGGCATTCTGATTGATATTTATTCAGAGTTATATAAAACTAGCACTATATTTAAAGCACATATGCACATACATGTATATTGAGATATGAACATTGCCCTTGATTATTGGTAAAGGAAGTTATGTTAATTATTTCTCTAGTAGATTTCACAGGTTAATGCCAAATCTAATCATATCCTCTTAGACTCAGCAAGACATGTGATTCAAATTTTATGAAGCTATAACTTGGAAGTAATATTTATAATAGCTTATTGAAGTTTATAGTCCTATATCTCAAACTACTTAAAAACCATTTTAAACTTTTAAAGTAATTCTTTAAAATACACACACACACACATATATATATATATATATATATATATATATATATATATATATATATATATATATATAATTATAATATCTAATTCTAGAAGTGAATTTAAGATGGAACACATAAAACTTAAGTGTGAGAGCCCCTACTTGTGTAGGACACTTTCAGTCTTAGCGTTTTCTCCTCTCGGAATGTGGAAAGGAGCACAGATATGTTTTAGGTGGAGGTCCTCCTGGGACTGTGATTGGGTCTGGGTCACCAGCGTCTCCAAGTCTACTCACTTCCTTGGTGAAAAACCTCACCCTGGTGTTCTTATTGTTCATTTGGACCCTATCTTTGACTCCCAAGGAGAAAATGTGAGCAAATAATATTCTCTCCTTGCTGGATGGGAGGGCTCTAAAAGTCTTGATTTGTGGCCAGTTGTTCCTTCCCCCAACCAGGACCAGCTCACAAGGAGAAGGGAGAATCTAGCCAAATCCATGGGATGAGGCAGATCTTTTGAGATCAGAGTGCTAAGATTCTTCAAGAGTTTGCCCACAGCGAGGATAAAACACCGTAAAACTATGGTTTTATAATAAACATAAAGCAGTATAGTAATTGTAAAACATCGTAAAAAAACCCCCATAAAACTCCCTATGCTGAAGCTTTGAAAAACACCCTTCTAAGCTATCAATAACACAAAATGAATTTTCATCAATCATGCTAGAGGAAAGACTAGATTATCTTTTTATTCAAAACGATATTCAAATCATTGCATAATGAAGCAATCAGAATGAATCAAAAAATGTAGGGAAAAATTGTTAGAGGTATCATAGAAGTGGTAACTAATAATAATAAAAGTGCTATGTTATTTTTCTGGATTTTATTATCGTCATAGTATTTGTCAACTTTTTGTAACTATAATTTGTTATGAATCCTTTTCTTATTCTAAATATGTACTTACTTTCACATCTACTTTTGTATTCATAATTTTATATTATTTTCTAAAAATTAGGTCTCCAGGCTGTACAAAACCTGGATTTCCCCCCCTGCCTGGTACATGGTAGCTATTTAGTGCATGTTTATTTTATTCTCCTCTGGATCCGTTAAATTTCCATTGGATATATGAGTAATGATAACTTTATCTACTAATATTTGCCACATAAAAATACAGTTTCTGTCAACTGTTTTTCACTTACGTACCCTGCCATTTATAGTGGGTTGAATGATGGCCCCCAAAAGATAAATCCACATCCTAATTCGTGAAATTTGTAAAATTTCCAAATTGTATTTGGAAAATGTTTTTTTGCAACTGTAATTAAATTGAGGACCTTGAGGTTAGAAGTTAATCCTCAATTTTCCAGGTAGGTCCTAAATCCAATGACAAGAGACACACAGAGAAGACAGACAGAAGAGGAGAAGGCAATGTGACTGGGAAGGCAGACTGCAGATGCAGACCATGGAAGAGGGGTGATAGGTGCACAAGCTAAGGAATGCCAATAGCCACCAAAAGTTGGAAGAGGCAAGGGATGCCGTGTCGCCTAGAACCTTCAGAAAAACAGTGGCCATACTGGCACTTCGGTTCTGGACTTCTAGTCCACAGAACTCTGAAAGAGTAAACTTCTCTCGTTTTAAAGTCACCCAGTTTGTAGTCATTTGTTACGGCAGCCACACCACAGAAAACTAACACCCCTCTCATTTTGTCACATACATTTTCTAATGTTATTAGCAATGCACATTTTATTGTAGTGAAAACAATGACCAGAAATTAGGTAAAGGTGGGGCTGAGAGAGAGAAACAGAAGAAAAAATTTTGAAGACAGAGCAGAATCAGAAATTTATGGAGGTGGCCCTCAGTTTTCAAGGGGAATTGGTTCTAGGACCTCTGTGTATACCAAAATCTGCAGGTGCTCACGTTCCTTATATAAAGTGTTGTAGTATTTACATACCTCCTATGCTTACCTTCCCCTATACTTTAAGTCATGTCTAGATTATTTAATGCAGTGTAAATACTATGTAAATAGTTGTGGGACATGTAGCAAATTCAAGTTTTGCTTTGGAACTTTCTGAAAAAATTTGATTGAATCCACAATTGTTTGAATCCAAGGATATGGAACCCAAGGATTCGGAAGGTGGACTGTATTCATGAAACAGACAATTCAGGCCATGTTTTTTTCCTCTTCCTGTTGCATTCTTTTGATATTGCCATTTATTTTTTTCTATCCATATGGAGGGTTGGTTAAGGAATAGAGCTTATTAACCCTTTTGTTGTGAATTAGAAAACAGACATGAATCACTATTGCAATTACAGGACCAAAGGCATAGAAGAAGTTAAGAAAAGGCAGTTACGAATCTTTTGAAACTTTTCAGCTCCACAAGAAGGCAGACTGTGTTTTTGCCATATGAACAATCACCTAAAATCTTTCTTTTTCTTACATACAGGCTCAAAAGTATTTCATTACAACAGGAGATTGTGAATTTTCTTTTTGTCCTAGGTGCGATCTATTAGTACTACAGTTTACCTGAGTATATGAAGTTTTTTTTTTCTTTTACACTGTTAAGTTTACTAAACTAACTAAAGTATGTTTTTACTTCTTTAGTTGTACAAATGTTTTAATGTAAATATAAGTAAGATGTAAATACTCATAAATGAATAGGTAAACATTCTTTTCACTAAATAGGGACAGTGATCTAACTTAAGAATTGAAGTGATATGACTGCTAGAAAAAAGATGTCAGTCATTTAAATGCATCTTAGGAAATATACTGAGCTAACATATATAGAAAGATTATTTCAATTTCATCCCAGAAAGTAATTCAACCATTTATATTTAACAATAGCTTCCTATTTTGTTGTTTCTGTATATTGAATTCTCATATATCATCTTTGGAGGGTATAGTCATTTTTCTTAAAAATTGGTGAGGAAGTCATGAATTTTATCCATTGAAAATCAGACTCATTTTTCGTTGCCAGAATAGAGACTATGTTCAATGTTATATTTAAAAAATCAGATTAAGTGAAAAGGACTGCTTTCCCTATCTTGTTTTGTGTTAGAGGACATTTTTTTCTAAGAGAAATTTAATGTATTTTATCAACATGGGCCCAGAATCTGTTGGTAGTCTCTGTCCTTTATAAAGACAGGTAGGAGATAAGAGGTTCTCCTCTTTTAGATTAATCCCTCCTTTTGCCCCTTCCCAATCTATTCTCTTCAAATAGAATTCAAATCTATTTATAAAAAATATAAATTGCTTTTCACTGTCCTCAACGTAAGTGTGAGCTGTGTAATTCATAAACAAACACTTTTCAGTTAAATGACTCCATCTCCTGTTACTTCTTCCCTTCTCCATCCTCCATCATTTTATATTCCATTAGACTAAATTATTAAGACATAGTATTCTATGTCTCTGTACATTTTTGCAAGTTTGGAGGGGTTCTAAGTGAGATGCAAGCATAACGTAATTTGTCTGGAAATCTGATGGGGTGGGTACTTTTACTATGCATTGAGAGGAATTTTAGGAGAACTTGTCTAGGGGAAGAAAAAGGGTGAGTATGTTGTGAAACATGAACCTTGGCCACAGAAGGACAGAGTCAACCTTGAGTTTAACATGTTGCCCATCACTTGTTTAGCTTCCTGTTGGGCACATGTCTGAATCCAATGGAGACTGAGTAGGAGAGCAATGTAAAAAAAAAAAAAAATCATAAAGTACACGTTCCCTGAAATCTATGTAGAAAATTGTGAATCTTTTCCCTGAATGGACAAAATAGAACTCCTACTGAGCTTTGCTGTAGAAGTGCCTAAAGCTTTGATTATATGAAGGTCCAGTGGTGTCCCCTGGGGAAATGTGGTTCCTTGTGGCTTGATACTCTCTTCATCTGTTGATGCCAAAGAGATGCCATTTTTTTTCATAAATCTGTGTAAGATACTCTGTTGGATCTCAGAAATACCTGGTTGTGATGGTGTTGGACTTGGTAGGAATTGAACATTCTGAATTAATAGATGGAGAAAAGTTTCTAGGAAATTGGGACTCTTACTATACATGTGACCTCATATCAGTCAAGGTCCAGTCAGAAGACAGAAACCACACTAATATTCTGAATAGGGAAAATATAATGATTATTAAATATGTAAAAGGGATAAAAGGAAATTTGAAGGTGTAACAGAGGTAGCAACTGCAAAAGATAGCTACCATCCGTATGATTATAGGGTAAGTGAATCAGCAAGGAATTTAGGAATTTAGAGGAAGACCTCTGTAAGGCTGAGATTATGACCTCAGGCAGAAGGACGTGACTGCTGACAGCGATACACTATCTGCTACTGGGGTGAAGAACTCTTGCCTTCCTCACAAAACCCTGAAGCCAGCTTGCAGGTGATGAGAATGCTGTGGGGAACACTGTGCCCCCCACATTATCTCAGTCTTCTCTCTGCCACTTCTAAACAGAAAACAAGAGAGCAGAAAGAAGCCATTGCGCTGTGGAAGAGCAGTGTGGTCCTCCTCAGCTCTTGGGAAGGAAGCAATCCCATCAGCAGGTTTTACCAGGAACTATAGCCGTGAAACAGAAAGAGTCCATATTTTGTTCTCATGCTGCCCTGGAGAGAGGACCAAAGCAGGTATCATTTTGTGATTCTAACTGGGCATAATTAGATCTCTTTTTGGAAGAGGCCTGGAATTCAAGGACTAGGAGATTCGTTTTCAAAAATAGAAACTAATCATCTCAAATCACATCACTAACCAAATCATACTATAATAAACAATGAAAAGCATTTGTGCCTAAATTCAGGCTACTGTACTATTGAAATGTTGCTTTATCTCATTTATAAATTAGGGTCTATAGCCATCAACTAATTTAGAGGAGATTATCTTGAGACAAAGACAAAGAGGTAGATGTTTGGAGAACGTGGACTCAAAGGTACATTTTTCAGGGAACACCCGAATACTCTAAAGAAGAGCTTTCTTCCTTATCACACGATTATATATCTCTTTATTCTTACTAAGTTAGACATTTCAGAACATAATTTTGCTCAATCTTTATACAACTGAAAGCCCATGAAACAAAAGAATACCATACTCAATTATAACATTAGGCTCCAATTGAATAACTTTGGGATCATATAAATTTATTGGATTTTGTTTTTAATTTATTTTATTTCTCTTTTAAAGTCTTCAGAGATCTCATATCCTTTCAAGATTCTAGTGTCTTTCCTGCCCATACACACTCACTCTCACCTCTGTGGGCAGTAGATTTCTGGAACACACGTGGAGGTCAGTAGAAGATTGATTCCAGTCCAGTCTTCATTGAGAGAAAGTTCTGAGGAGCTCTTATACATGGGTTTTGTTTTGTTTTGTTTTGTTTCTGGTTATTCAGATCAGATGTCACTTCTCTCACAGAGGCTTTCCCAGCCACCTCTCTCAAGCTCCATATAGATTTGGCCATGATCTCCTCTGGGCTACCATAGTATTTTGCATATGCTTCTGTTCCCGCAGTTGTACACTGTCTCCCTATTAAGAGTATCTTGTGAGTGATGGTTTTCTAAGTTCCTAAAACAGTGCCTGGCACATATTAGGTACTTAATAAATTGTTAAACGAATGAATGCGCTGAATGCAACTTTAAGGCCAGGACTGTTTCTTCAAACATTACCAGAATTAGAAAGTAGATGTTTCTCCTTTTCAGTACTCATTGTCTGCTTTAGTTCTTATTCCCCTTCTCAGATACTCCTACCTTGATTTTCTGTTCTCGGTAGGCAACTATATCCTGGAGCTCTTTTTTTTCCCCCCTTTTTCTATCTCCCTCTTATGCCCTGATCAATAGAGTCTTGCTAAATGAATGACTCTTACCTGATCTACTAATTTATTATATTAATGGCCAGAAATGACTAAAATATGTTCCACTAATATTTAAATTTAATACTATGAAATTTCACTAGGAATTGAGTCCTTGAACTAAAAAAATCTAACTTTATTATGGTGGGATTTTAGTCCCTGTCGCAGGCTTGCAGATCAGGTTTTTGATGAGGGGGTATTTTTCAGGTGTCCTCCCAAATCACATCTCCTAACTTCCTATAGTTTCAATCCTTCCAAAATTGCTTCCAAATAAGTAAATTGTTTTGGGCTCCAAGGGTACTCCACGATAGCTGATGGCTCTCTGAGGAGAGCACCAGATGCTCCTAACTCACTTCACTACCCGCATCTACACATGAGAATCCTCACATTTATCATGGAATATCACTGAACAGGAAAAGATCAGTGGTGATGGTTGCTGGGAAAGCCAGGCCAAAGCAGTCACCAGGAAAGATCTGCTTTTTATGTTCCTTTTTGTTTTGCATTATAATAACCCACCAAAAAAAAAAAAAAAGTCAAACTACAGTGAAGGAGAGAATCTTGGCATAATAGCATTGTAAACTGAGAATTACTGGTTTTATGCAGAATTCAGCTTTGTGCACTAAAAGAAATAATTGGTCCAGGAGAACCCTAGAGAGCCCTAGGGGCCTGAAGCGGTTATTACATCCCGTTAAACAATAGTGCAGTTAACTAACTTACAGTAGTACAGTTAACTAACTTATTAATTAGTGTGTGTTTAATTATTTATCAAACTTTGATTAAATTTAACAAATCAAACATAATCTTTTATAATACTCAGCCCAAGTGAATGGAAGAGAACTTATCAAATGAATAGGACATGAGAATGACCACCCAGGGTGGTAAGCATCCCCGTAGGCACCCCTCACTGTTGGGGTCTCCTGGCCCTCAGTCACTGCATCGCTCTGGTGAGGACCAAACTGAACCTCCATGTCCTGTTAGACTTGAGATCTCACTGATCAGACTTCTTTCCTCATCAGTACTTTTTTTGTGTCCTCAGCTTCCCTGTTTTTATCTAGATTCCAATAACCAGGTTCCTGAAAAACTTTTTGAGTATTTGACTATAATTTTTCTGTTTTAATGGCATACAAACATTTCCCTCTTAGAAATTACCTGACTCAATCTTAACATTCTACACACGAGGCGATTGGAGAAGTTAAGTGACTTTCTGTTTACATAGTGTGCTAAGACCAGAAAGCCAGGTCAGGACCTTTGTCTGCCTCTTGGTCCATTGACTCTTCCTTTACATCATGCATTTTCTGACTAAAACTCAGAAAAGTGGCTCACTCAGTATCTGAGCATGCAAAAAAGGCTGAGGTGCTCTTGGAAATCCTTAGAGCTTACTTCCCTGGCAAAGGGAAAAATGAAGCTAATTCTGATTGCTTATTTTTAAGTATTTACTAAATGGATTCTTGGTTTTCTGCATTGAAATTGTAAAACCATAATGAGAACTATACCGCACAACATGGCATATTATATATTTATTTGAAAAAGGAAACAGTGGAATTATTTACAAAGCACGTCATAACTGTATTCTCTGAAATGCACTTTGGAAGTGATGTTAAAATTTGAGAGCATTTAAACATTTTTTCAACAAATATTAAATAAGAGCCAACAAAGTATCAGCCACGTGTTGAGTACTTAGGATGCAGTGACAACAGTATGGACATGACTCCTGCCTTTATCGTGCTTACTGTCTAGTGGGGGCTGTAGATTAGTAAATGGGTAAGTAAGATAGAGTGTGAAAATGAGCATACTGGGTGATATACAAGGCATGTGAGTACTTAGCGAGGGCATCTCATCTAGACATGGGCTATCTGAGAAGTTTTGCCAGTAGAAGTGACATTTAAGCTAAGAAGTCAAGGATGAAGACAAGTTGACCCAGTAAAAATAGCAGCTGGACGAGGATGGACAAGTGTTGCAGATAGAGGGAGCAGCAAGTGGAATGGTTCCAAATTAAAAGAAGAAATGATTTCTCAGGGACTGAGAGAAGTTCAGAATTGCTGATATATGCCTCCTACAAACTTTCCTGTAGCCATTTCAGTGGTAAGCATACAAGGTTATTTTTCTCAGGACACACTTTTTTTTTAGCAAATGAGTACTTTGTCTAGACCTAGACATTTAGGAAACAACTTTTGTTCCTTTTTGTTTTCTGAAGAAGGGGCAGGATACTAATCTCCAGCATATTGGTTTTTTTGCTTATTATCTCCACCCAATGTCTGTTTATGCGTGTGGGTGTATTGCCCCCAGGAGGAGATAACGTGTTACCACATAAATCGACAAATGATAGGAAATGGATGCCTTCTTTTGTCTGCATTGTGATTGTGTCACTTCTAACTTGGAATGCAGACACTGTGTTCAAAAGCCTTGTGTGACTGGTCATATATGATTGTTAACATATTTCCAACTCCTGGCTCTCTTCAACTTTATTTTGTATAGCTTATTTCTTGTTTATGTAGCGTACCTCAAAATCCTGCTTTAAAGCATGGAAGTTTCTGAGAATTCTGCCACAGTGGACAATTTAGTTGACAACTGAGGGAAAAAAAGACACTTAGGAAATAATTATAACTAACTCGTGCCTATTCAACGCAAACTGGTGATGAGAAATTGTCCTGTTTATGTTTCCCTGCCCTGAAACCTCTTGTTCCCTTCTGAAACAGCTGATGCTTACATATTAGGTCATTCAATGTTAAAGTGATTATGAAGATTCCTAATGTACAAATATTTCTAATATATAATAATTATTGGCCATCAGCATCATCATTTTTAACAATATTAACAGCTAGCGTTTGTGTCATGTTACTATATATCAGATTCTGTGCTAAGTGTTTCAAGTTCATTTTTTGGTTTAATATGTATTGACGCTCCTATGAGGCAGACATTATCATTTTCTCTATCTTACAGTTAAAGAAATTGAGGCATAGAGAGGTGATGTACTTTGCCCAAAGTCATAGCACAAATATGTGGGGAGAAGGGATTTAAATCTAAGCTCTCTGACTTCAAAGCTCCCTTGTGTACCAGATAGGCTGTATCGCTGAAGGTAGTGGTGTCGTAAAACTTTGCAAAAAGGGTGAACTAGCAGCATGCCCGAGAAACCAGTAGAGTACGGCATTAATTTAAAGGATACGTTTCTTTGGCATGATGGACTGTCTTCTTGTGTGTATTTTCAGGATATTTATTAGGTTAAAATTAACTTGCAGTTCTTGTGGATGCTAATAAGCTACACTGTTTACCTTTAAGCTGAACTTTACAAATGATATTGTACCTTTATAACCTTGACATTTATTAGGGTTTGAAAAGTGCTGTTCATTCCTTAAAAAAAAAAAAAAGTAATCTACTCCTAGTGTGTTAAAAAAAAATCAGTGCTATGTGTGTGAATTGTTTGAGTGCTTATTTATTGAATACCAAGCACTTTTGTATTGCTTTCTTTTATTTTTATAGCTTTCCAAGAGAGATAGGGTGGGTATTATTGCCTTCATTGTATGGATAAGGAAACTGATTCTCAGTGAGTGATGGATGAAGCAGAACTAAAACACGGAACTCTGTAGTGTTCCCTACATGCTGCTTCTCTACCAACAATTCAGAAGAATAGGTTGAGGAAATTTCATAGGGAATAATATATAAGGAGATAAAATCAGCTCCCCGCAGGGTAAGCTAGAATGTGACACTGTCCCTGGACTGCTTAACATTACCAAATATGACTTGGTTGATAACCTCACTGCAGACGATGAAATCCCTGATTATTGCAGCTCATAAGTGTGGCATATGGCTTTTTTGCGGACCCCTACTTTTGTGGCAGCGTGAGATGGGGGTGCTTCATGGAGTTCAGTTCTCCCCTTCATCTACACTGATTCACCGTGCAGGGAGGACAGTTGTTAGTAGAGTGGCTTTATAAACTCTCAGAAAAACTTGGGAAACTCCTTCATTTTTTTAATAGAGGAAACGTATTGAGTGTCTTGGCAAGGATTTAAAAGAGTTCTTTTAGAAAATGAAGCTGAGGTAATTTTTTTTTTAGAACCCATTGTAACTAGGAGAAAAATCCATTCCACTAGCTTGCAGATGTACTGAAATTCTTGCTAAAATTTGTATTAAAAAGTCAACTGTGTTTTAGAAAATTTAGCTCTTGGCCAGAGTTGTCCATATTCCATTATAGACAGAAGAATGAGGCTAGTGGGAAAATGATTGAGTTGAAAGTGTAAATTTTGGTAAATAAAGGACAAAAACTGGAATCAAAGACATACTGAAGTTAGTCTTGGTAACAGCACCAAGTCACCAAAAATACCAGCCTAAGGCAGCTGTCGGAAGGGGTAAGTGTGCACGGAGATATGAGGGCAAGTAGGGTCAAATAAAATTGGCAAAAACATTAGCCAATTAGATGTCACCTTAATGGTATCTTTTTATTAAAATACTATTAACATAACTTTACAGTGATCGTACATTAGGAGAATTTTGTGATCTTCAAAATGTTGTGATGTGTTGCGATAAAAAGTCTTTTTCCTTCAATTGAAGAAATACTTCATCGTCAGGCAACTTCTGGGGAAGAAAATTGCTAATTGTCTTGGCCAAAACATCTAGCTGATGCTGACCAGGAGGCACTACAAGCCTGACTACTTGAGGGAAGAAAAATGACATAGGGGCTGATAGGCTGATTTAAGATTCCTTTAAAAAGAGAGATTGAGGTCCACCCTGGGCAAAGACTTCATGACTCTGGTGAGGAGGTCCAGTCTCTCTCTTGCAGAGATGTGGGTCTTAATCAAATCTGCTACAACTGGATTTAGCTCAACTCTGGTTCATGTAGTTACCTTTAGCGATACATCATGGGTCTGCCCCAGATTAGCTCTGTGACCTTGGTCTAATACATACCCTCAATGGGTCTTTTTCTGTATAGCACAATCAATACACTTTCTGTTCTCTTCCAGTCTTACAGGGGTGCCTGTGAACAAGTAACATAGTAAATGTGAAGTTGTTTAGAGTTTCTCAACGGAAAGACACATTGTGTACTGGAAATTATTGCTATTGTTAATGTAATGATTATTGTTAGCAGTGCATTGGGATCTATTAGTCAAGATCTGAGCAGCTCTCAGCTAAAGACCAACATAGCTCTGCTTACATGTTATGAAGTTTCTACTGGAATAGATACAAGGTTCAATAAATTTTTAGATACAGGTATAGATACAGGTATAATAAATTTTTTTTCCTATAAGAGGCATTGAATAATAGTTTTATTTAGGATCCATGGCAACATTTTCTTAGATTTTTGTTGTTGTTGGAATTGGAAGGTACTCAGGCACCAGATAAAAGTCTGTTCTGTTACATGAAATTTACTCAATTCAGTGATGACTGACAGGCTTTAGTTTTTTATTCTGTTCCCTTCGTACACCCTCTCTCCTTCTAGGCTCCTTCACATACAACTATGAAATAATTATAAAAGCAGTGCATTGAACAGTCTCAACTCAGCAACATGCAAACATGTTGTGTTCAGTTTTTTCCAATATCTTGTTAACCTTATTTTCTGTTCTACCCACTAATAAGGCTGGGGAGTAGAGGAGCTTGATCTTTACAGTAGAAATATCTCAATACATTCAGATAATTTTGGGGAGGTCACATTCAGTATTTATTATGGTCAGTGTCTACTTTCAGTGGAGGGGTAGTGAGTGGCCTGCATTCTCTTCCATCTGTGCTTACTGAAGCCTGGAGTATGGATAAAGACCTATTGCTTATGTGAGGGACTGAATACTTTTTGTGAAGAATTTTGGGCACCTCTATGATTGGCCATTGCCTCTTGTCCATCTAACACTGGATGCCTACTAATATTTGGTGCAGCTCGTCTCTAAATGCTGGCTCTGGTGTGACACTTGAGATGGGCCTTGGTGCCTAGGAGGAACATTCTCTGTGAAGCCTCTTAACTTCAAAAATTCTATGGAGACAGTGTCACCTCTTCTATCTCAAAACCCATAATGGATAGTCCTCTTTGTGGGTTCCTGCAGTGACCACCTAGCCTTGCCTGAGATCACGTCTTCAGCCTTCTCGAGCTCAGGGAGAAATTGAAGGAAGCCGTCTTTGCCCTGTTGCCATTCCCGGTTGTTTTCAGGTCCTAGTACTCAGCAGACAGTCTGCTGTATAATGGTATATTGAGCTGTCCATGAGATGTCTACCTACTCACACAAAGAAGAGAAGGAAAAGGAGAAGGAGAAAGCACTCTACAAATCCCCCTTCTGTTTTTCTCTCCATGGTGGATGCCACTTCTATTCTCCAACTAGGATTTTTTTTTTTTTTAATTGGAAGATTTTGGGTTTCATTGGAAACTCCTAAGGCTAGATAATTAGCATAAGGACTCCTCTACTTCACATCCTTACATGACCCTTCAGTGGATCTGAATCTTATAGGTATGAGTTTTGCAGGTTATTTTTATTCTTTCTCTTTAATTCAGCAAAACAGCACATAAATATTTCATGGTAAATGCAATCTCTCTCCTATTGTAAAAGATACTAAGAGATAAAAAGTCTAGGCTAGTCAATTCCAAACTATATGTGTGTGTGTGTGTATGTGTGTTTTCCTTCCCATAAATCAGAAATGTGGCTACCTTCAAATTTTGTATTCTTTCTGCTAAAGAAAACTACCTCTTACCTTGCCATCTCTCTTGATTGGCTAGCATTTGAATCCTGTTCCTAAATGTGAGAGTTGCCTTTTCATTATGAATCTCAGAAGAGGAACATCCATCTTCCATTATAGAAAGTGAAAATATTAGATACTTTCCTAGCCCTCCCTGCAGCTAGGGAAAGGACATGTGACCGAGGCGACACAGAGTCAGCTGTGCCCATCCCAGGATGGGGGGCACTTTGAGGAATTCTCTCTTGTCAGCAGTGGAGGTTGCATCGCTGGGTTGAATCTCAGTGGTACCCAGAGTAGTGCTATCTGGGCCTGTGTCCAGGGTTGAGGACAAGCAATGACAGGACCACAGGCTGCAAAGTTCATTACTGTGAGATGACAGCCATGGTGTTCCGATCCATCAAGTCAGTGGGGTAATTTTGAGCATTATTTTTGACTGCATAGCCATGTCCCTGCTTCCTCAATTTTTCCAACGAGTCTGAGATCAATCTAATGTTCTTTTAATAAATCTTTTCCTGTTTAAATCAGCCACAGTTGGTTTCTTTTCCAGCAGGTTCCAACCTACAGCCTTCTGAGTCATTTTAGGCCTGTTTTCTTCTGTGCTTGGTTTCGGTTTTCTGGGTTTGGGGTTTACAGAGTTTGTCAGAGATCTGGGTAGTATTAATTTTGGATATGTTGCGCAAAAGTACTGCCCATTGTTTCCTAACAAACTTAGTGTAATTTTTAAGGTATAAAGAATCTGGAACGTACCTGGCAGTGTGCAAGAACATACATGAGTTTGCCCGTAACTTAACAGGCATGAGCTTTGGAACTTATGAAGAGAAGCAAAATAAGCATTTCAAGAGATTAATTTTGTGACGTGATACCCTTCATTGCCATCTGCTCAGTTTAACAGTTGTCACATGAAGCCTGAAGCCTTTCTACTCTTTCTCTCTCCTTTCCTAACTGACCGATCTCTGCTTTGACTTTACTTTTACATTCTTCTTTATTACTTTATTTTATCTCTCTTTCTTTCGCCTCCAACTCCTCCTTCCTTTTTCTTTTTTTGTAAATTCACTTCCAATACATAGGTTCACACGGATTAGCAGCTGCCATGTCTCATTTGCATTGTTCTTTCCGAGATCAAGCCCAGTACTTGGAACAGAGTCGGCAATCACTGAATATTTATTTGAAGAAACTGATGAGTCATGTAAATTCTGATATGGTTAATTTCCCTCAAAATTCACCTTTGCTTGAGTCAAATTTTCAAGAAAGGTTTCTCTATATGATTTACGTAATTCTTCATCATGCTTTCATGATTTATTTGGCCTCTTCCAAAACCCCCAGTTCCTTCTTAACTCCATCCTTTCCACATTCTCTCCCTCCACCTATCCCCTCCACATACGCCCACATTAATCTGTATGCCCTACACAACAAGGGGGCCCGGGTTTCATGGCTATTGTTCTAACATTAAAAATCTCCCCTGAAAAACCTTAGTATTAACAACAGCACATTTTAAACCACCTGTGTTTTCACCTCTCTGACCCCATTCCCTTGTGGTCACTTTCAATTCATTAAGACTTAGGAGAAGGTTTTTGGTTGCTTAGTGGCACATGATTTGTGTTGGTTGTGTTCAACATTTTAAAATATAATTTGGGGAAGAGAGAAGTTTAGATTGGACTTAGACATGCCTTTCACTTTATATGCTTAGAGCTTACCTCCTAAAGTTCTGAGGTGCAGTCATTATCCTGGTCTATGGTGTAAAACTCTGTTTGTGTCATCTGCCTCAGAATTCTGAATTTCATGCTGTGAAGTATGGGGGTTCCATTTTGTAACACTCCCTTTCTAGAACCTACTCTTTATTTTCAAAGAGAACAAGGATTATAGTGGAAGAAAAGAATGAGGATAATAATGGCTCCATTTTTACAAGCCCCCTGTCAGGTTTTTGTGATGTAACCTCTGTCAATTTAAGTAAAGGCAGGTGAGAAAGACCCAGGGGCTCTAGCCACACAAGGCTGCCCTACATGTCCCTACTGTTCTATCTAACCCTAACTCTCTCCTAGTCTTTTCAAAAGCAGAAAAGAAAAGGACATGAATAGTTCCTGTCTGTTGTACTGCAGACTGGATAGAATATATCAAAGAGGAAATTATATGTCTGGGGCTTGGAAAACATTCATTATAACTGACCATAGAACAAATGGACATGGACTAAGTGCAATGTGCTGGCCTCGCAGTAGATTTAAATATGTGGAACAACGGCAGGGACAAGTGTAGCATGACCTTGATTTCCACTCGATTTCTTTAAATATCTTTTTAAGATTTCTACTGCATTTTCTGCTGCTTAAAAATACTGAGATTCTTCTCTAAAAAGAAACTATGCTAAGCATCACATTGTATAAAAGGATACCTTCAAGGCATTTACAGTTTACTGGGGGAGAAGGTGTCAAAGAAATATAGCAAAGTATAATTCAAAATAAGATTTAATAGCAACCATCTTATAGTGAGTAATTACCGTGTGCCTTAAACTAATTGCTGTACCAATAAGATTTCAATTAAACTTCATAAATATCCCATTATTAGCTGCATTTTATAAATAAGGAAACTGAGGCACAGAGAGGTTGGGTAATTTGCCCAAGGCCACACAGCAGGTGAATTGGTGAAACAGAATTCAAACCCAGACAGCTTGGCTGCAGAGCATGTTTACTGCATAATGCTACTGTTTTAGGCAGCAATAAGAGATGAACTAAGGTAGTATGTGTTAATGAATGTGTATTCCAGAGATGGTAGCTTGGGCTAAACCTACTCCTCACTCCTTTGCCTGCATGTTGTTTAGAAAAGTTTCTGTGTATTTAAAAAAAAAATTTTAATTAATTGCCAGTACTTAAAAACTGAGAGATTTATATAAATATTTAGATTTTGACTTCTGATAATTCAGAAGATTTGGATATACTCTGCCCACATTCTTATGAGGAAGCATTGTCTGCAGCTGAGTAGCTGCTGTTCACTTTAGAACTGGCATCACCACAGTCCCCACCACTCCCTTTAGTACCCCCACATGAATGTTGTATGTCAACTGCCATATATTGTCTTGCTTCCATAGCATTTTTTTCTTCTGGAAGGAAAAATTATTTCTTGTACTCATGTCTGTAGTATGAGCAAAATGAGAAACATAAGTAGATACCAAGCATTTACACTTATTCACTCACTCATGTTACCTGACAGGTTTGTAAACCTGAGATAGTAAATTATGTAGATGATAACATAAGGCTCCTTTGGATAGAAAAACTCTGATAAAAATTAAAAAAGGAAATTATTTAGGCCTTGGAGAGTGGATAGGATTTTTGTAGGTAGGTCAGAGTATGTTAAAGGAGATAGAAAGTTTAAATGGGTAAAAATAAAACTAATTTGTATAGGAAATAGATTCAATAGCAAAGCAAACGTTACTCAGATTTTCACTAGGGTGATTTGTGATGGTTTTGGTGGCTTCTCAGGTTGAAATGACTGGATTGCATAAACAAATCTGAGAATGTTTTAATGGAAGGACCAATCATGTTTTCTCTTTCTCATTGCCCCTTGTTTCTAAGACTGACAGACATACATGCACACATATATACTCAGTTACACGCATATGCGCACACAAACATACAAATATGCATGCACACATTCATAGATACACATGCACGTGTATACACACGATTTTTTCCTTTGTATTGTTCAGTGGCTTTGGATGACAGATGAGACATAATGTTGATACAACTACCAAAGTAAATGAATTACTAGGCTGTAATTGTATCAAAAGATTCAGGTAACATTAGAGAGATTATTTTCCTTCAGGCAGGCACTTATGGAATCCAGAGGGTCACAGAATCTGTAAGAACTAAGCCATAAACCATGGGTACCTTATAGATAGAACTGACAGGTGACTGTGTGTCCATGCAGTTGCCAGCCAGTCAAGGTCTGGATGGATTTCCTGATTATCTGGCAAGGTCTTCTGTTGTCATCTTATCTCCACTAGTGCAGCCTCCCCCAACCCTTGTTGCTGGTGGAAAAAATAAAATATTAAAGGCTATGATTTTAAATAGGTTATTACCTGGATTCTTTCAGAATACTGAAGAACAGTTTCAAAACTGTGCTTGAGTGCATTTGACTGAAACATCTTCATGTACAACGAGCCTCCCTGAGCATCAGTTTGCTACACTTCAGTGTACTAGAGATAGTTCTTAACGCAATAGTCCATTCTAATTTATCTTATGCCAAGAAAATGAGTATTTCCTAAACTCTAGAGGCACAATTTCCTTTTTTAGGTATCTGTCTTGAAAGAAAATATCCCTTCCAAACAACGAGCAAATACTTAAATCTCCTCTCACTCCTCCCCATCCCTATCTTTAAAAGATTAGGTATCAGGGCAAAATAGTTTGTGGTAACTGTGCAGATTCTTAAGATGTAGCCTGGCTAACCTACTTCTGTTCAATACATGAAATATTTCTTAATAAACTGCTTGAAGCAAAATAGGAATTTCACAGGTGTTAAGTCTATTTTTCTCTCTTCAGATATAACTACTGATTTCAAACATGTAGATTTGGGACCCATAAGGGATAAAATTGCTGTCCTCCAGGTGCGTAGTGATAAATAAACATCAAAGGCTAAAAGTGATCTGCAAGGCACACACAAAACCAAGCGCCTACCAGGCTTTAGAACTGAGAAGGGTCACAGCATTCGCTGCAGTGGGAAGGGCCTGGGCATTTTAGGTTTGGGTCCTGAAGATGCTACTTTTCTCCTGCAAAGTCTCCCTTCATTTTTTCCTTCCTCTCTCTTTTCTTCCTTGCTTCACTTATCCCTTCCTTTCTTTGTAAGTTGAACACGTACTCTGTGCCCATTACTGTACCAGGTAGTAGAAGGTAGTAGGACACGAACTCCCTGTGTTAGTCTGCCGGGGCTGTCATAACAAAATGCCACAGATGGGGTGGTTTTAATGACAAAAATTGATTTTCTCATAGTTCTGGGGGTTCGAGTCCAAGATTAAGGTGTTGGCCGGTTTGGCTTCTGCTGAATCCTTTCTCCTTGGCTGTCGTTTTGCTGCGTCCTCACTTGGTATTTCCTCTGTGGGCATCCTGGTGTCCTTCCTCTTCGTACATGGACAGCATTCATATTTGATTAGAGCCCCAAACTTATAGCCTCATTTAATCCTAATTACCTCTTAAAGGTTCTGTCTCCCAGTGCACTCATATCCTAAGGTACTGGGGGTTAGGACTTCAACACATGAGTTTGGGTGAGGAACAGATCCAGTCCATGTCACATCCTAATGCAAGGTCCCTGCTTTGGAGAGGAAAATGGTATAATAGGAGGCTGAGAAGGAAGCAAAAGTATTCATCACTTTGACCAAGGACATGCCACTTCAACTCTCAATTTCTCACCATGTTTTCTCTAAATGGTAGATGGGGTAAATAACTTCTAGGGTTCCTTCCAGCTGTGATACTCTATGATTCCAACTCCGTGTTGAGAAGTAGGCCTTAAATTCAGGGTAAAATAAATACGGAGAATGAGAAGGGAGCATGACGAGGCAGTGGGGAAAGTAGCACCTGAATGGTGGCTGCTCCTTCTCCAGGGGTCACTGGCATGCCTGCAGTTATTCCCCTTCAATTTACTGAGAAAGATTCCTTGTCTCCCATTATTTCAGGGAGTTGGAGATTTTTATTAATCAGTCACCTATCAACTTTTTACATTCTGAAAGAAAGAACTAAAATTTAACAAATTTTAAAAATAAAAAGACTCTGTGCTTTGTGTTGACCGGATACTTGGTTCCCTAAGTTTAGGGACTGAGTCCCTGAAAGAATTCCCATAACATGTACCATTGATCAATAAAATAAATTCCCCCAGATACCATAATATCAAATGAATGCAAAGGAAACCCTTAATGTTCCATATTCAGTACCGTATATAAGACTTGTTTTCATAAATTGTCATTCATCTTTCTGGAAATGAATTTCCTTTTTCCTTTTACCTTTTATCCAGTGTGAAGTAATTTAAAAATCCATTAACACATATTGCCATGTTAATTGGATGATATTCTTCAAGGTCAAGAAACTATCAATAGATATTGAGTAGTGACTATAAATAAACTCATCACAGTAATTAGATTTGTCAATTAAAATTGGAAATGGCAACTCTTTGTGACTGGATTAAAGGTGGATCACTTTGGGAGAATAATTTTGCTCACCATAATAGAGGAAGATTAGATGATGATCTCATACGCAAGTTTGACCCCATGAGTGAAATAAGCTTCTGATTTTTTTTTATATCAGCAGATTCAGAAACCCCTAGAAGTATGAATGTTGCTGAATTTTTTCTAAAAATATTAAAAAATTAAAGCCAGTCAAAACTCCAACATAATATTTATCAAGACACTCAAATAACAAGATCTAACATCTATTAAGAACTTGATCTGTGCCAGCCTATGTACTAAAATTTTAATGCATTGTCTCTTTTACTCTTCATAAAAACCACATGAAGTATATAATTATCTTCTTTTTGCATGTGAAATTTTTCCATGGTCATTCATACTATTAATAAGTGCTAGAGCTGGATTAAAATTCAGTCCCATCTGATTCCAAGCCCAACACTCTTGTCACCTCTCTGTATGTGCATTATATTAGATAAATATTTTAATTAGTTTCACTTTGTTATTCTCTCCAAGTGAGAAGTCTCCTGGTGAAGAAAAATGTAATCCTTGTTGTTTTTAGTTTTAGTAAATTTGGAATCGTTATTCTGAAAACTGGATTGTATAATTTATTGCATAGTTCTTCATTTTTTTAATCTGGAAGTTGTACAGTATAGAAGTTTGTGGTTATTATTTGCATTTGATTTTGTTGGTGACACAGAGCTATGTATATTTTTTCACATGTTCTCTCTTCATAAGGAGTTTGAATTGCATAGCAACTTCACTATCACTGGTCTGGGGATGTCAGGTGCTCTGTGCATGGAAGAGAAGCATGACTGTCAGTTTTGATGCTGCCAATCTGATATATTCACTCAACAAATAATCGTTAAGTGCCAGTCATGTGCCATAACCTAGCCTAGGTGCTGGAAACAGCAGTGAAATCAGAAGATAAAAATTGCTGAGCTCAAAGAACTTATATTCTGGGTGTAGAAAGGCAGAATCAGTAAGTAGTCTCAGATTCATCTGACCCCTCAAAGTGAACACTTTAAAAGTAGGTTGTTTTGTCATTTCATAGCTGCTGAGTCACTTTTTTTTTTTTTTAACGTAACATCAGTACATTTGGGGTTTGTGTGCTGGGAGAGTGAAGGTTTGGGGGTGTGCAGAATATGTGGCTAATGGCTGGGAGTAACACACTAAGCTATGTTTGTCTTAGTTTATTAAAGTGTCACACTAACTGCTGACATCTGAGCGCATGATCCCATAGGGCATGGTTCATACTTTCTGATTGTTGCAGAAAAATGCCTGCAGTTTGTGGTATGCCAGATCCCCAAAGGGAGTGGCCACCAGAAACTTCTTTGATGAGTGAGAGATCATTATACAGAGCAGCTGTCAATGCTGAAAATTAACTTGAATGCCAATTTTTATTATTATTTTAATAAATGTTATTGAGTATTCACTATGTCAGTCTCCAGATAATGGAGATAAGTAAAGATTTGGAATGAGACAATGGGACATATATAGCAAATAGCAAATATTTGAGGTGGATAGAATATTAACTGTAAGTGTATCTGAAAATAAGGCTGAAGAGAATAGAGTGTGGGCTCTGCCACATGACTTTTGATCTCATGGCAAGGAATGTGAACTTCTTTTCATGTTCTTCAGGCTGCAGAAAAGATATCTTAGGGAACATGTAGTTGTTTCGAAGTGATACAGAAGCTGATATATAAACCTGTCCTCTCTATAATATCAACTTTTTCTTGACTACCCAGAGGGAAAAAAAGCCCTAAACTTAAGAATACTAAACATGGATAAATTACAAAGAAGCATGCAAAGTTTATATGCATTTTTTACTTTTGTATCTATTTATTGAAATCTACTGTCCATAGGAACAATTGAACGTAAGTGTAGAGATGGTAAATTTTCACTGATGACAACTTATAATCTATCAAGAAATAGCACATTAGCAGCACCCCCACTCCCCACCGTGCAGCTTTCCAGTCTCTTCTTCCTTCCACGAAGAGTAAGCACGCTCCTGACAGCACAGATGAGTTCCACCTGTTCCCGAACTTTTTAGACACAGAACCACAGAGTAGTACTCTTCTGTGTCTGGCTTTTTTCACTCAACACTGTGTTTGGGAGAGTCAGCTGTATTTTCTGTGTATCGTTGCAGATCGTTCATTCTCCTTGTTGTATCGTGTTCATTGTGTGAATATACTAGATTTTGTTTATGCATTTCGCTCTTGACGGTCATTCAGGCAGTTTACAGATTTTGACTATTACAAATTGCTGTGATACGACGTAAAACTTGGTCTTTTCATGAACATTTATATGCATTTCTAAGAGCCAAATTGCTGACTTACAGGTTTGTGTATGTTTAGCTTTGAAAGACATGGTTTTCCACAGTGGTTACACAATTTATACTCATACTAACAGTGTATTAGAGTTTTAGTTTCTCCAGAAGAACCTGGAGAATTTTCCATCTTTTTAATTTTAGTCATTCCAGTGAGTATGCAGTGATACTTGACTGTAATTTTTAATTTGCACTTCCCCAATGAAATATTTTCATAATTTTAAATATTTTTCATTTTGGTACTTCGGTTATGGATTCATTTTTTTGCCTACCTTTTTAATGGGTTTTTCTGGGGATTTTTCCTTAGTGATTTGTAGAGGTTTATTATATGTTCCAGATACTAGCCCTTTGTCAAATATCTGTATTGCAAATATCTTCTCTTACAGCTTTTTTTTTTTTTTTTTTTTTTTTTAGCTAATACTTAATAAGTGTAAGACTTGAATGAAATTTTTCTCACAAGAGGTCACTTTGGGTTATTCTCCATCAAAAGATGACAGTTTATTTATGTATTTGCTTTACTGCCACTTAAGGATACAGGTGCCATATTCCCCAACCCTGTCCTGATCTCAAGTGCCCTATTCTTGAAGTTAAAACCAGGAAGATCCAAGAAGCAATGAACAAGGCTAGATCCATAATATTTGCCAGTGTACTTCATAGTCTCAGGAATAGTGCAAAATTTGGAATAAAGAGTTACATTTAATAGATATCAGAAAATTTATTCCCATTTGTAAGAAGTGAATCGCATGTATAATTGAATTAAATGCCACATTTTAGGAGGCCAGGTAATTCTCACTCAAAGGAAGAAGTGGTTTTTGGAAAACACTTCCCTTTTTGTTTGTAGGCACATGGCATGTTTGCAATCCTGGAATGACAACATCACTATTGTAATGCTGAGCCTAGCCATGAAGGTCATGTGTACCTTGGCCCATGCCTTCTATTTGTACACAGTGTAAGCACCTTTCTCTTTCTGTTACTCTCCTTCACTCTTTACTTAAATACATGTATCAGTTAAGAATGCATTCTTCTATAAATAGAAATTTAAACACATGAGGCTTATTGGTTTTATAGAGCAACAGATTCATAGGAGTCTAGAGCTGGTAGAGAAGCTCAAGGTCATCAGCGGCCTGGTTGCTTTCCATCTTCCCACTCTGTTCTCTGAAGTGTGTAGGCCTTTGTCCTCATGCTTATTGACTCAGGGTCACAAGATGGCTGCTGAGCCTCCTGGGAGAGGGTATGTCTTCTCGGCAGGAAGAAGAGAACAAAAGAACTAGTAGGGCAGTCCCTAATAGGCTTTGAATTCATGTTGAAAATCTCCAAGGACTTCTGCCTATTTCTTACAGCCTGAACTCTGACGTATGGCCATACCTGTCTCCTGTCTCTAGCTCCACAAGCTAGAAAATGTGACTTTTTTTTGGCTTTCTATCTGTAGCACTAGGGAGGGCTAGGGACACCATCCGTAGACTGGCCGCAGAACCTTCATCTCCCTCTCTTTTCTCTTAAATATTTCCTTGAGCTATTTGTTATCATTATAAAAGTATTAGAGGCATCTAAGAATATTTGAAATAGAGCAACGAGCAAAAAAACTGTCCGTCATTTTAATATCCTAAATGGTCACAATAAATATCTTAGCTTGCATCTTCTACTCACTTCAGAAAACAAGAGCTGGGTGCTTGGGGTACGCATGGGTGTTGGCAGTGTCTCTGCTCTCAGAAGTCCTTAGTAGACAGAGAGGTAGGTAACACACACACACGGGCACACACAATTACATCTACATTTGTTTTTACAAGTATCTGTATAGTATGAAATCAATACGTTCACACTGATGTATTTAATTCCAGTCCCACATCAAAGGCTTCATTCCACTTGTCCTTTCCTCTGTATTTGTTAGCCCTTTGTTCACAGTGAGAAACCTGGCTCCCTTTATCCTCTCTGTATTTACTTACTTGATCAATTCTCTGTAACCAGCCTCCCGCCTCACCACCTTCTTCTCCCACCCCTCTGGGTGTCTTCCTAACTCTACTCAGCCTTCACCACCGTGCGCCAGGCTGCTCCCTCGCGTAGACACCACCTCCTCTTCCCCTTTGACCTCAGAGCCTTGCTCCTTTTCCCCTCCTACTTCCTAGAGAAGGCCTTTCTCGCCCACAAATGCTCTAGCTTCTCACTGGCTGAGAAGAGCACCTGCTTCCCCTTCTCCCACCTGCCTGGCTTGGCCCTACCTGTTAGTTTTGGACTGAATTATGCAGGCAAGGAAGGGAAGGGGAGAAGGATACAGAAAAGAAACTATTTGCCTTTTTATTTTGTGCTGTTTTCTGATGTTAAAATTTTTCATTTTCTTTATGGTTATTCTTTTTTGGTGATTTTAAAAATAATCTGTTTATGTTTAAAATGTGATGCCCTATAGAGATACTACAAATCTATTATTTTTTCCAAGTTTTTGGACATTTAATTATCTAATAATTAGGTATTTTATCATTTAATATGAGGGGAAGATCTTAGCTTTTTTTTCCTGTTATTGCAATACCATCTTCCTTTTTTTACTTTTATCATTTTTCATTCTTGTAGCTTCCTTTATCCCTTTTCTTTGTTTCTAATTGTATTGAATTCTTCTCTTTGTACTTCTGTGTTTCCTCAAATCCTGCCACCAGAGATTACAACCTCTACAACTCTGCCCTGTAGTGCCCTCTGCTTTCCCCTCTGCCATCCTCTGAATGCTTTCTTCCACCCTTTGAGTAATAGCTAGATTTTAGGCAATCAGGTTGAGTCATTCACAGCAATGAATGTCAAATAAATCAAAGATATGTGAGACTCTCTAAGAAAGGTTAGGGAAAGAGAACCCTGTGATTCTCTAAGATCTTCCAGCCCTAGCTTTCAGTCTGCAGCTGAAGTCAGCAGAATTATTGTTTTGTTCTTCCCTGTGAGAAGACTGTCTTGCCCTAAGCAAAGTGTGACTTGCTAATACAACAGATTTCTGTCCCAGAGATACACTGGTCAGAAGAGGTTTCCCATAATATCTAGGTCAAATATTTCACCTGTTGGAGAAGGTACGTTTAGAGGTTCCAGAAGCATCCCAGTACAGCTCCCTTGGTCCTCCTTGTTCTTTCACTCCTCTTTCCCATATAAACAGAAGCATGCTTAGCCTGCAGTTAGAAACAATCATGCATGTGAACTGCTTTACATTTATGTCTCAACATGATACCATGAAAGAAGCAGTTACTCATTTCACTATAGCAGATTTTATGTTATGCTATCATTTACATTTTCTAATGTATTTCCAGTCTTTAAAGTACTATGGCATAGTAATCAGACTGCAATTTAAAATAAGTAAAGATTAAGGGACCAAAGAGATAAAGATGAGGTTTACAGAAAATTACTTGGAAAGACTAAAAGACGGGGAATAATTTTACTCTTCTGATTCCCAAGTGAATGCATTTGTGAGAAACTTTGTTTTAGAAACATGCTTATGTCCTGAGTGAAGTCAGAGAAAACACTGAAATGATGTGATTATAATTAGGAAATGACTGGGGATTGGGAGGGAGAGGGTATATAACATATTTGTGAGCTAAGTGATTTTTGAAAACTATCTTCAAGGTGAAAGTAATAAGCCAACCCTTTGCCCATCTTTGTGGAACGTACAATCAACTCTCGATTATGTAAGGGGGCAGTGATGTGAATAATCAGCAAAGAGTGGAGCGTTCCCTACACTTTTACATTATTGTGGGCAAGGGGGTGGTTGGTTCAGATTGTTTACTAGATAGAGGAGAAAGAGTCTCCTTTTTCCTCAAACCGTCAACACTTCTTCCTTACTTCTCATTTTAACCTGTAACTTTGTTTCTTATTTCACAGAAGTATTATTTCATAGACGTAATCAGAAGAGAATTTCTCTATCTTCCTAGCCTCACATTATTTAATCCCCTGCATCTATACACATAAATTCTACCTTTCATTCTTCACAATGGATGAAATGTATTTCTAGCTACAGCAACACCCTCCATTTCTCCTCTCCCTTACCACACCCCCGCCATTTGCTCTTAAGACCCTATTCTCTCTGTCCTAATCAAGGACACTGCTCTAGCAAATCTTCTTTTCTCTCTTGCTTCATCATTTTTTGCTTTTTAACAGATAATTTCATTGAACAAACACATAAGCTTTCTCCTATCTTAAAAGCAAATAATAATAGCAAAACTCTGAAAATTCCCTTTACCTCGATTTATTTGCTCTTCTTCAGAGAAAAACTCCTAGAAAGGGCTGTTCTATACATTCTGTATGTCCTTTGTCCCCATTTGTCTTTGAGCCCACCTGATGACCATGAAATCGCTCTCATAAAGGATACTTTTATGTGGCTAAATGGAATGATCAGTTCTCCTTGTTTTACCCAGACTTTCTGCATCATTGTGTGCAGTTAACCATTTCATTATTCCTAAAACACGTTCTTTAGGTGAAATCTCAGATGCCATCTCACCTTGTTCTTATACATTGCTAGAGGTTCCTCCTTAGTCCCCCCTCATTGCCTTGACCTTAAAAGTTTGGAGTGCAATTTCCTATTGTTTCTTTCATTTGTGGGGCTTGAAATACTCTCTCTAAGCCAAGCACTGCTTTGCCTAAAAGCTCTTTTCCCGTGTAGATAAACAGATTGTTTGTTTTTTTTTTTTTGGTGTTGTTTTGTTTTGATTTTTGTTTTGTTTTGTTTTGTTTTGTTTTGTTTTGTTTTGTTTTGTTTTTACTGTCTTGAGGTCTCTGATCAGATATCGGGTTTTCAATAGAATCTTCCTTGACTAGCCTGTATAGAAGAGCCTCCCCCATCACTCCCAAGCCTCCTGCCTTTACTTTGTTCCTCAGCTGTAATCAACGACTAGCATGCTGTGTATTTATTGGTTAAAATTTAACTGAGAATGTAAACTCGCTGAGTCAGGCTTTTTACTTTGTTTGCTGCTGAGCCCTAGCACCTAGAACAGCACCTGTCACATCGTAGGTGCTGAGTATGTATTTATTAAATGGCTAGAAACTGGATAGTAAGGGAAACAAGCACTTCTAATTTGTTAAAAAGTTCTAAGGGCTGGATTTGTGTCATGTTTGGGTCACGATGGGAAGAGAGAGAAGGATGTCTGTGTGGGGAGGGGAATGGGGGCCAGAACCCAAATGTCAGCTGTTTAGCAGCAAACTAAATAAAATCCTTGGAAGGGAATTCTAGTTCTGTCTAAATGGTGAGGAAGTGGTTCATATAGTTTAAAGATGGATGATAGACTTTGTAAGACATCAAAGTAACCAATTAGGAGATTCTCATGTAGAGTTGGACAACCCCAGAATTCTTTTGGGTCAGCAGTAAAGCAAACCTGAGATGTGCTACATAGGAGGAACTATTTCCAGGAGAAAAAATTTCCAGGACTAACTGGCCCCATGAATTCTTGAAGTTTGTTTGTCACAAAACTGTAACTCCTTCAATAATAAATATTTTTTAAGATGAGGACTAATTTTTTTTTCTTAAGAAGTGTTTTTGGCTTATGAGGAGAGGTAGCAGAAAAAATAACAGCACATTATATATGAAAATCAGCAGCTGCAATGCAATGAAAATAAGGCAATGAGATTTTAAAATTAAAAATATTCTAATTTCAAACCTCCTGACTCTTACTATTAAAAAAGTTCTCCAAGACTACAAGATATAGCTATAAAAGCTCAAAATCTGTTTTGATCTTAGCTCTACTGCAAAACTAATAGAACAGCAAAATGGGGAATTTCTTCAGTTTCTTTATTTGCATATTGAAGATGCTGGACTGGACTAGAGTTAGCAAATGCAGTTCATCTTCTGGGCCAGCTGTGATCTGTTGGCTAAGGCCAGCCTAGAATGCTTTGTGGATAAGCACTGGAGACCATACCTAGGCTCAGCAAAAAAGAAACCTGAAATTGATTGGTGCTGTCTGCCTTGGGTTTAGAAAAGATGAATGGCAGCATGTGTGTGTTGTGTCTTTGCTATCCTGGACTACACAGTCTCTAAGATATATTTCAGTTCTAAAATTTTATGATTGGGAATGCCTAGTATGTTATGTATAGTCTTTGCAATAAAGGCAATGATAAGATTTTATATGTAAGATAATAGAACATTCTTTTTAGTGTATTTAGATCTGAATATCTTTCATAACAATTTCTTCTAAAGGTTCTGGGATTTTTATGTTACTCAGAATATTTCTACATGGTGTGATGAGTGCAACATGGTAAATGTATACAAAATGTATACAAGTGATATTTTGCCATAAAAAACTCAAGTTAACATCAATTAATGTAATTAACCTAAAGCAGGTTTTAGTTTAATTTAAAACAATGTTGCATTTTTACCCACTAGTCTGGTGTTGCCTCATGATAAGCCCATGGAAGGTACTATTTTGGCATCCAGGAAATGAAGCATTTCATCTGCAATCTTTCTGAATTAATATAGAAACTTCTAGAATTGAGTGACGCTGTCTAAGTTAGAAGAAATATAATGGTGAGAAGTAAGAGAGAATATCTAGAGATATTTAGAGATAATTCAACTTTAAACATGGAATCTTAGTTATGATGCAAGCATGTTGGCAAAACATAGCCTCCATACCCTGCTTACTGAATTGAGACTCAAGGACAGGGTTTTGGATGAAGTAGAAAAGGAAGCTTTATTTCTCTGCCAGGCAGATCAGGTCACAGTAGGCTAATGCCCCTAAGACTGTGAGTCTGCTGGGGAGAGAAGGCAGGGGATTTTATAGTAAAAGTTCAAGACTTCAAGGAGTGGAGCTAGTTTCCATAGAGATCACATACAGGTAACAAAAGTTATTCTTGTTTTTGCAGATGCAGAGGAACCCTTCCCTCTGCTGGGTGTGAAGTTCACCTCTGGCTTTGGGACTCTGTTAATAGTCTTGTACCTAGAACAAAGGATGCATAGAAAGGGGCTCCGTGGAAAAGAGCTCTAGAGAAAAACTTGGGCAGTTTAAAGTCAGGTTGATAAATGCTTTTAGCCTTTTAAGCAGGCTGAGGCCTGAGACCTCCTGCTGTAGGCTGAGGCTTGCATCTGGAACAACAGGATACAAGGAAACCACAGGGGGTCAAGAGAAGGACATTGGGGTCAGGAGCAGGGAACTACAGGCAAAAGCATGATCCCTGCATGCAGCACCGCATGCGGGTTGGGCAGACCACCCAAGCCTACCCCCTTTCTAGCCCAAACCTGCTCAGCAAGCATGAGAAAAACCCTTTAAACCATTATAGTTAAGCAGTTACAAACACCATTACAGATATCAGATGGTCACTAATGATGATAATAGAGTCCTGCTCAGTTACAAACATGGTCTACTTCAATTTGTATTTCTCAGAGCAGTTCTTCCCTGCCCCCCATGTAGGTGAAGTATATGTATCTGATATAATTTCATATATTTTTCAAGAAAGTATTAAAATATGATACAATTATGTTACTGATTGAAAAGTACCATTATGTTTGGAATATTTTTCGTGCAGTAACCTAAGTGATCACAAGAAGGAAATGTCGGTTTGTCAAAGTAAGCGTATGTTCTTCATGTAACTATTAAATGTGTCTCATTCATCTTCAGACTTGGCACTGAATTTGGCAGTTAAGTCCTTACAATTTTTGAATGGAAATAATTTAAATAGAACTTTGGATAAATGTACTTGGAAGTACATTATTTTATATATCATCCTGAAGTTATTTGCGGTGGTTGGATGATCTGAACTCATTTTCTCTAATTTCTGATCTTTGATATATGATCAAGGGATTTTTTTTTCTTTTTAAGAACTGAAAAGGGCATTTAGAAATCACCTAATTCAATCCTCTTATTTTCCTTTCCTCTCCTTTCTTTAACTTTATATTTTATGTGATTTCTATGATCATTTTGGTCATTTGGTTTTACTTTTGTTTCCCCATCTGCCTTGTCTTGCTCTTATTATTTTAGAAACAATACAATGAAATGAGCCAGATCCCACTTTCTAGAAGAAGCTTAGTGTCAGCCAAACACCTGGTTCAAAGTGAAATGTCTGTTAAATTAAGGGAACAATGGTTTGCTTTCACACCCTGACCAAATTGTCTGATTTTAGTCTGGACTGGGTTGATGGTTTTCCACTCAGACTATCTGATTTAGTCCTTTTAGCAAGCTGATTTGATCAACTGAGTTTATTTTGCCTGCATTGCAGTAATCTCTAACTAATTGCCTCAAGGTATGCATGGTGTGCAAGCAACTCAAGGGCTGGAGATTTTGTTTTTGTTTTTGGGGTTTGTTTTTTGGTTTGCTTTTTGTGTTTTGCTGTTTTTTACAAAGCAGTTTTCTCCTGATGACAGGATCCATATTGTATTTAAATTTTTTTTTTTTTTTTTTTTTTAGCATCTTGGACGGTGCTTTTTACCCAATAGGCTCTCAGTATTTGTTTTTTGAATCTCTATGTATTCTTTTACTTGAGATGAATATTAAAAGGTTTACAGTAAATGTGGTTCTGATATGAATTCCTCTGGAATCTTAATTGAATCACTTCGATGTTCTCAGCTCTTTCAAGTCTTCCTTTGACTGTCTTTGAAGACACGTTGTGGGATCTTATTCTGAAATCTGAGATGCTTTCAACAGGTACCAGTACCCTATTCATTTCCTTTTCATTTTCTAGATTTATTGAAACTCCAAAGTTATTTTTTCATTGAATATTATTCATAAGCATAGAGATAAAAATTTCTGAATAAAGGGTACCTGAGGGGATGTATGTAATTAAGTCTCCTCTTGTCAACAATGAACCACTACAGAGGAAAGAAGAGAATTATGGTGTTGAAGAACGTTGAAGGAAATCCAGTAGTGGGAATCATGTAGCACCACAGGGATTCAAAACTGGATGTAGACCTGTCTCTTCATTTCACATGTACAGAAACACAATCAAAGAAGTACTAAGTGAGTTGCTCAGGATGCACACTTGTTAGTGACTGAAGGACCCTGATCCTATTCCAGTGCTCTTTCAACTCCACTCTCCTGGAGGTGAGTCACAAGACCCCCAGATAGTCACACCTGTCTCTCAATCTCTGTCCCTGCCCTTTCTTCTATCTAGAGGAAATCACCAATGACCAGGTCTCTGTAAACCTCTTCGTGAAACAGGGAAAAAAGAAACAGTAAAAGATGCTGCTGAGCTGTGTTTGGGAGACTGGGCGAGGGCGAATACTGAGTGGCTAAACATGGAAGATTTTATACATCATGGTTCCCTAATATTTGCAGTTTTAAGAAAAACTTCACCAAGGTGCATGGGTTTTCACAGCAAAGACCGGCCATCTCATAACCATCAACGCTCCCCAGCAGTTATTTTCTTCCTTTTTCTTGCATTCCACTTTAGGGTACTTTAACTGTCAGAACATCAGAACGAGCTTTTGCACTTTAAGCAATCTTCCCAAACCCCTCTCCAGTAGACACACCGTGAGAGCAGTTTTGAAGCAATCCTTGGTTTGTCTTCCCATTGCCCTTTCACCCCAGATGTAGCTTTCAGCTAATGAGCTCTCCCTGACATCTCAATGAGAGCTATGCACTGCTCTACCTGGAGAGGTAGATTGGGGGAGGTCACACAGCTTTAGCCTTGCTGGGATTTATTTGTAAAAACCATATTTTGTTTTCGCTGCTTGACACCTAACATTTCAGATGCCCAAGTGCTCACAATTTCAAGGTTCCAGTGAACTGAAGCTTACCATTTTAACTTTAAGTCAACCTCTTCCCTCTGTTTCTGCCTCTTATCTTTAGGTATTACCAGTCCCAAGTCATAATAAAACCCATTTTTACTTTGCTTTTTTAAAATTTGAACAAATATTGAATGCTAGGACAGAATCACTGGACTTATTTCTACAGGCACATTACTTAGAGATTAAAAGGCAATCAAAGAACAAGAACCCCTCAATATTTTTAGCATGCACTGTGCTTTGGAAGGCAGCAAATCAGAGGGCTGTCCGCACTCTGCTAGACCTTCAGAGAGGAATGAAGCCAATTAATGTGCAATTACTGGCAGCAGTGCTTTATTTGAAGGATCTTTTACAATGAAACTTTTTAACAGGATAATTGTAGACATCTGCTTCATGTACCTTAGCAGCAACATACCAGTATTTGCTAAGATCTTCTGAGCTTTTACAGCTTTACACAAAAGGACATATTGGCAATTCCGTTTTCCATGTAATAGGCATACTATGCAAAATACTGAGCTGGAATTCAGCATTGTTGTAGAAATGCTCAATGTCATCAGAGCGATTGACTCATTCCACCTGGCTTTCAGACATTTGGAGAAGCAAAACATATGTACCTTAATTGCAAAGTGTGGGCCTAATGAACATGCAGACGTTATGTTATACCAAATGCGACAATCGACATGATGGCAAGCTACTTAAGAACATGTCACAATGTTTGGTTTTTTAAGAGGTTTGCCTTTGGCAATGTTTCAGAGAAGAATACGTTCCTTACATTTGCAGTCCTGTGAGCCAATAATAAAATGTTCGGCATATGAAGCTGGTATTTATTTTAAATTGCTATGTCAATATTTTTGTTTAAAAGAAGGTTTGATTCCCTGTGTAGACTCTGTTGAAGCGTCTATCACTTCTTTTTTATTTGAGTTTGATTTAGCTTCTTTTCCCCCTGATTTTGTGTTTTGCAGAATGGCTTGCATGAAAGCTTTCTGATTGGGTTGAGGGGGGATACAGTTGCTATGTGAATTTCAAAGCCCAGAAAATGTAAAAAAGGAGCAACCACTTGCTGAAGGCATCAGAGAAGTGACTGCAATCAAGCAGTGTGGGTTTTGTGACCTTGAAGTTTCCCAGAATAGCTACCACATTTGGAATAATGGAAGCCCTGGATTCAAATGCCTCAGGATGACCTCATCACCAGCAGCCCCCTTCCTCCTACTGATATGTCTCCAGGCTTTACGCCAATGTTTAGTCCGTTAGCAGGAATCCAGAAAATCAGGCTTTTGTTTTTCGAAAATACAAAATAAAGGCAGCCATTATGGAATATTGCATAACTGATTTAATCCTAATGTGATGTCAAAACAAATTTTCCCAGTAGCTGAGAGAATGCTTTATCTACCGCAGATACAATTGCCTTGTTGATGCCGGGTGCTCTTCCAATAAATTGTTGGGCGGTTCTGTTCATGAACCCTCACAATTCTCCATCCCAGGCACATTTCCGTGGGTAATTAAAATGGTCTTTTTAGAACAGCAGTATGAAATGGTATGCATCATCTATACACGCTGAGCTGAAAAAATACTGTATTCATAAATTAAATTGGACATTTTGAAAGGTTAACGCAAAAAGCTACTTTGCTCTTGGTAATCAATAAGGAAAAAAGGATTTCAGGTAATTAAAATCTGTGAAGTGAACATTTCTCATTTGGAACCTATTAAAAAGAATATAAGCAGACAGAGGCAAGAGATAAATATGGAAAACAAGTGCTTCACATTTTTTGTTCTATGTTGGCAAAGGAATGTAACAACATTTATTCTGCAATCTGAAATAACATGTTTTTACAGATAATTAACAAATTTTATATAGTTTGTACCTATATTTAAATAGTACATTACTTAATTTAAGCACTAGGTTGCAATTTTAAAATATACTTGTCCTATATTTGGGGCACGGGTTTGGCTGTTGTGTAGGTCTTCTCTACTCAAAAGTTTGACCTAGGAACCAGTATGCAGTGTGGGCGCTTGTTAGAAATGCAGAAATTCAGGCCCATCCCTGACCTACTGAATCAGAATCTGCAATTTAATGAGATCCCCAGATGATTTACATGTACATAAAGTTCAAGAACATGACTTTGGGTGATTGTCCTAGTAAGGTGGGTTACCTCTTAAAAATTCATGTTCATATTTTTTTTAGGCCCAAATCAGTAGTGTTTCCTTCACTAAATGTGAAGATAGTAACTGACTCTGCATAGGTTGTTCTAGAGCTGACTGCTCACAATGTAGCAACTAAGAGACATAAATACTTATTGAGAGTGGAGCCAGACACCACATCCAATACTTTCATCTAGGCCCTTGTTGATACAACTTTTCTCTTTGCCTAATGGCAGTGTTCCTTTCTTTCTTTGCCATTTGCCTTTCAAAATTTGATCTCTTGTTCCAGGTTAGTTTTCTTTGCTGGACTTTAGAAATCACCTCTGTGGATTTTTTTTTTTTCTTTAATTCCTTTGTTGGAATATTCTCAACACTTCAGAATTTTTCCTAGAGTTTTGACCCTAGCTATAGATACTCAGCTCGACTGGACTAAGGATTGCCCAGATAGCTGGTAAAATATTCCTGGGTGTGCCTGTGGGTGTTTCTGAAAGAGATTCGCTTTGAATCCAAGCGCTGAGTAAAGCAGGTGGCCCTCCCCAGTGTGGGGGAGCATCATCCAATGTGTTGAGGGCCCCAACAGAATAAAAAGGCAGAGGGAGGGCGGATCAGCTTCCTAGTCCACCCTCTCCTACCCTTGGACTTACGCACATCGGCTCCTGGTTCCTGGGCCTTTGGATTCAGACTGGATTTTATGCTGCTCGAATCACCCTCATCCCTCCTGCCCTAGGTGGATAAATTTTTTGATTACCTGTAATTCCTACTTCAGATCTCAGGCATACAGTTCTGCTTGATACAGGATGCTAGAGTACAAAATTCATTTTGCTTTCTCTTTAGTTTCTGTATAGCTCTTAGAACACTGAAGTAGCATATGCTTCATTTTAGTTTTGACATAATGTTGCAAAGATGTATTGTTTTTATGCTAGAGGAGACTTTTTTGTTAAGGATTAAAATAAATGGCTATGACTTTTAGACAGTAACTATAATATAGATATTTGTAATTTTTTTCCAATGAAAGGTGAGGTCCTGTGCTATGTACTCTGCAGTGTAAGGATGAGTTATAAAATACATGGTTTAGAACATCTAGTACATATAACTGTAATACAGGTAGGCCAGTGTATAAGTGCTCTGAAAATAGAAGTGACAGGAAGGGCATTAGGTGCTCAAAGTAGAAAGAAATCACATCTGGCTAATATTTAGGAAAAGGCCCAAAGAAGAGGCAGTATCTGAATAGAACCTAAATGGGATAGGGAAATGGTATTCCCAGCCAGGACATAGCAAGGGCACAGATGCTAAAACAGATTTATGTAGGATGTACCCATAACCATAATGGACATTCAGGTGAAGCTGAATATATGTGAAGGCAAATGGTGGGAGACAGAGGAATCTGAGCACAATGTGTTAAGCATATGAACTGGATTTCTAGAAAGAGCATAAATGTTAGTGACAAAAATGGGAGAAAAATACTGCTGTAGGGAGAAAGGACACAAAGTTCAGTAACTTTGTGCTTTAATGCCTGACAACGAAATGCTGGCCTTGAAAAGGTCACACTTAGCAACTAAGGAATGTTTACGAAGTCTTTGTTGGTGTGAGCTACCTTTCTCATCCAGAGGGGAAAAGGATATGTGTGTTAGAAATCAGTGGCACCATCAAGTGATGGGCAGCCAGACAGCTCACAGGCAAAATAATGCATATGTCATACATTTGGCTGAATGGGTCTAATAAATTCAGAATCTAGAAAACCCACTGATCAAACTTTGCATCTCAGGACAGATGAAACAATGTGGTTGGATCTCATTAACTAGAAGAGAGCAAGTAAGATAATGGGGAGTGGAGACTAGTGCAATGGAGGAAGCACTGACCCAGGACTTACGACAGGGACCCCAATACAAATTCTGCCCTAATTCACTCTGTGACTTGGCAAGTCACTGCAACTTTCTGAGCTTAAGTGTCCCCATCGCAATATGAGGACAGTCCCTGTTCCTGGCCAATGTGATTACATTTTGCCTAATTTTCTAGTTCTTTTGAAGATCACAGTGAACAAACATTTCAGTTGGGAGACTGTGCCAACCAATATGGTGAGGTGGAAATTTAAAGTTTTTTTTTTTTGAATATCAAAATAATAAGAATTTTGTTGAATCTACATTCTACATCTTGATGCACATGGAATGATTATTGGACACTCAGGCATTAGTGGTAGAGGTGTAGAGTTTGAGCCCAAGGTCATGTTCACTGCCTTTTTGACCACTGGACTGCTGGAGGAATCAGAGGAGGGTGGGAGTTTAGAAGCTATGACAGGGCACATCTGAAGGTGGCTCTGTAGAACAGGACTCGACATGATGTTGAGCCTTCAACAAAAACATTCCACCCCGAGCTTATTCCTGAGTCCATGATGCTTAAGCTTCAAGTAGTATATTTTTGGTGATCTTACAATGTGTGATTAAGAGTTTGGTTCCCACGTGTCACACAGTTTATGCACTGAAAGGAGTATTTGCCAATCAAGTAATATATGTCAATTGAATATTTAAAAAAATTCTGGAGGCTGTAATCACCTTTCATTACAATTTTCTGCAAAGTCACTCTGGAAAAAAATACTGCAAAAATAGAAAAAATGTTTATTTTTAGAAAATTATTCACAATTACTGCCAAATGAGTTAAATTCCTAAGCATTTAAATGTTAAGTAAAAGACACTGCTAACTTGACCTCCTTCAATTTTCATATGGAGGCTTGTGAAGTTTGGGTAGAATAAAGAGAAAAGCACCTTTTATTCCCAAAGGCTTTTTAAAGCTGCCTTTAGTAGGCACTGTGCGTCTTCTCTTTGTAATCTCAGGTTTTATAGTCTCCTTTATCAATTGTGAGAGGTGTGGAAGGCTAGTTTATATCTTTCAGAAGGGACACCTGGGTCAACAGGTTGAAAGAACTTTGAAAGTTACTTGTATCTTTGCCAGTCACTGCATTGTGTGAGAATCATCGTAGATGGTGTGTAAACTACCTTTGAATAAGAGGCAGAAAATGGAATTTATCAGGGGACAATGCCCTTTGTTTAGAAGGAGCAACAAAAGATGAATAGAAGGACATAGCCAGTCTTCTGTGCTTAGTGTCCCATTTTTCCAGATAAAAAAGGGGATAATATTCAATCTTGATTGTGCACGGAGGCCTTTGGTACTTTAAGGAGATGGAGGAAGAAGGGAAATGAAAAAGAAATAAAGAGACCAATATGTTCTTCAACTGTGACTTCTAGCAGCTGCATTTAAAAAAACAACCATTACATTTTGTGAGTGTATCTGTGAGGCTTATCCATTATGTGTGCAAACACAATCTGATTAGTATTTGTTATAAGCTCGTCTTGTCTGTTTTTATTACAGACATCACCTTCAGATGTGGGGCCACTGCCGCTATTAAATCAGGAATATTTAGCTATTATTTGTAATAAATGTCAGCAGGGCTGAACTGAAGCCAGCAGGAAATGTTCAGGGCAGAAAACACACTGACATTCATTCATGCAAATTTGTACCACTGGTAGAATTAATCATAAAGAGGGAGGGTAGAGCATACAATGCATTTATATTACTGGTTTGGCCAATTCTCCTTCTTCCTGAATATGAGAGTTATAATGAACAGAAAGCAATCTGCTGACAAATAGTCCCATGTGAAGTGCAGGCAGCGAGATTAACTTTCCAAAGCAGGCATGTCTGAGTTTATAGTGGACCACCCTTCTTTCCCTCCACACTGCCCTGGCCATCTGAGGCAGCTTTGCAGTGTCCTGTTTTCCTCTTTAAAAGACATCTAGATTTAGCATGCACATAACTCTTACCTCTTAAAAAATCACCGGGACACTCTAAAGAACATTCCGTGGATTTTACTGAGTGTTGGTCAGACTTACCCTATTAAAACTCAGGGTGCTTGTTACATCACACTGGGAAGCTGTGGCAATAGGAGCGTGGCTATTGACGATTAAGAAACTATAGTTTACCAAAAAGGAGAAAATTTAAATCCTTTTAACCTGCCTCTCTGTGAAGTGAGGTGAAACAACTCATATAACTGAAAAATTTAATCTCCTCAGAGAAGATTGTAATCACCATTATCAAATACAGTGATGACTTAATCTGAACAGTATCATTTAAGTCTATGAGTGAGTAGTTATAACCAGAAAAGCATCAGTGCCCTTATTTTTGTGGAAAATGAGAAAAATACAAGATGAAAGAACATTTAAGATTTCTGATCTTATCATTGCATGAAGTTATTATTCATCAAGAAACAAAAACTGCTGAGTGGAGCTGACGTAAAGAATAGTTGACTTCAAAGGTATTAATTATTCTTATATTTTAGTCTTATTCAAATAAAAACATGGAAAACATGAGATAAAATATACTTGAGAAAGTTAACACAAAAATGCTTTTAAAAATCGTGTACTAATATTAATCAAAATTAAGTTAAATTCTTCTAAAATGTCATATATCATGGAAGTCAATTCAAAGTCATGCTTTTCTAAAACAATGTCATTTCTCCTCCACTGCTTTAAATTGTGCATGTATTTATAGAATGTGTATTATAAATTCAAACACTTTTCCTACTAATTCTAGCCCCTGATGTGATTATCTTTCTTGTGTTATTTTTCTTAGTGTAGATTTTAGGAGAGAGTTTGCACAAGTCAAATGGGAAAGGAATTTCTGTTAATTAAGTGAAAGTTGCACAAAGCATAGCAACTGAATTGAATGACTTACGCTACAGTTAGGGGTATCAGTAGTGTCATCAAAGTGAGAGCTAAACCGTGTCTTCACCTGTGGGATGTCTGCAGTACCAGCGAAGGAAGCTAGAGAAGCTAATGTAGCCTTGTGACTTCCCCACTTTCCAGAGCTGAGTTACTCTTTTTAACAACATCCTTATGATATAACTGTTGATACCATATCTCATTCTACTGAGGATTTGCAGAAATTATAGGAACATATTTAAAAAAAATAAATGAATGAAAGGAGTTTAAGTTAATGGCAACAGTAAACATCTATTCATAGGGAAGGTCAGTATAAGGGAGATAATATTTATGCTGCAGATACACAGACTTTTTGGCCTTATACAGTTATGAAAGACAAGTCAAAATTTTGGCTTTGGAACTCCTGGTGGCCAAAAAGAAAGAGCAATATGATTGTTAAGTAATTAGAATTATTGGAAAGAAGAAAGAGTATTAGTAACTTAAGGCAGGCAGGCTCTGTGGTGGCGCCCAGGATTCCTGCCGCCTGGTATTCGTGTCCTAGTGCAGACTCTTCCCTTTGAATATGGTGGGAGCCCATGACTTCTAACTAATAAGAGTGTGGCAAAGGTGACAGGTCAGGTGTGATTATGAGTAAGTGAGTGATTATATTCCATAAGATTATACCACCCATTTAAGGATGGACTTAGATTCTCTCCCTTGCTGACTCTGAAGAAGCAGATGCTATACTGTGAGCTGCCATATGGAGAAAGCCAGTGACCGGGGAAAGTCACCTCCAGCAAACTGCCAGTGGGAAATTACGCCCCTGAGTCTGGCAGCACAAAGAATTGAATGCTGCCAGCAAGCACATGAGTGGATCATTTCCCATTTGAGCCTCAGATAAGACTGCAGCCCTGGCTGACACCTGTGTGGAAACTCTGTGAGACCCTGAAACAGGAGAGCCAGCCAAGTGGTTCCTGGACTCCTGACCCACTGAAATTGAGAGATATGTGTCTTGTTAAAAGCACTAAGTTTGTGGTATTATTGTCTTGCAACAGTAGATAACTAATGCATAAATATAACAAGATACCTTCTTTAGTTTCTCTGCTGTTTGGTCCTGAAACTGTCATTTATCTTTGGGAGCCATGGGTTTGTTTGTTTTTTTTTTTTTCTACATCAAATTGCCCACATCTCCTTCCCATATGAACATGCTCCCTTTGCTCTCTAAAGACAGCTACTTCATATCCTATGTCTTCTCTCTTTTCCCTTAGGATGGTTTTTCCCTACACCCAAAGAAAAATGAACATTTAATCACTGTAGAGGCTACATACTGTTTTTTCTTTCTCTTTCTAAAAGATTTTGATGCTGCTTTAAAAAAATAAGCATAGCACAAAGTATGAGTATTATAAAGAATTTTATAAGGGAGATGATAAAATAGGAACACAGATTGTATTTATTATGTGTCTGGCTCTGTTTCAAGTGCTTATCATGTTAACTTATTTTACGTTAATAAAAACTTTTTTTTTTCCCATGAAAAAGTTGAAACAGGTTAAATAATTTTCTCTCACTTTTGGAAAGGGAGCTGTATGTTTTCACCGATTTAAAACTGAATAAATTACATAAAGATATTTCTTACAGCCACTTCATTTTTAACTTTTACCATGTCTTTGAAGGTAAAGGTTATAATTATCATGTTTGTTGGGACTCATTTAGTAATATGATTAAAAAGTTAAAAGGCTAATTTTTGAGGTATCATCAAATGCTACAGCTTCAAAATATGCTGATTTGCTGAAAATGTTTGGTTTAACTTGTAGCTGGATTTTCCTTTAGGAATGTGTACTTTTGTTAATACAAAGGGATGTATTCATTTACTTTCCTTTCCACCTCCCCCTCATTAATACTTGTGTTATGGCAAAAAGATGGAGATTCTGTGTAATTGGAAGAAGCTAAATGTAGAGAGGAACCAAGGAGATTATAAAATATAATAGAATTTCATTGATAGTGGTGATAAAAAATAAAACCTCCTCTTGCCGCTGGTACTGCGTTTATCACCAGCAATATTAGTAACAATCTTCAGAATTACACTCAGAGGTGATTCTGCTGCTGCGTTGTATGTAATTGTGGGGAGGTTGCTGATGGACAGGTCTTTCGTAGGCAGCAACCATGCAAGAGACTGAGAATAGCGCTTCGTACATAACTTTACCCTCACAAAAGTCTTCAAGGTCTGTGTTATTACTTTTGTTGTGCAGACTGTGAAACAGAGGTGCCAGAGCTTCAAGGAAGGTAACCTGGGTCAGGCGATGTGCAGTGGACTTAGTCTTCCAACCCAGACTGAAGTCTGGCTTCTCAATTCATACTGCTGCCACTCACCTCTTTAATGAGAATGAGAAAGATGACTGTGGAATACCTTGCATTCTATAAAATATAAGGCCAGCGTTCTTGTAAACTGGTTCTAAAGGTAATCCCTATGTTAATATTTGGGGCACTATCTACATTTTAAATGGTGCAAGATAACCAATTTAAAGAGAAAAACAATACACTTTATATTTATAATTTGCAGAATTACAAATTCTAGAATGGAACAAATAGTTGAATTATTTCTTAGTTGGACTCTTTAGATTATGTACTGAAAGAAGTAACAGTGACTGAAGTACCTGACTGTCATCTTGAGATGGTTGTCTTTCAGGATCCTTAATTGTGCATTTAATATTCTTACAATATATAGACCAATATACTAGTTACTTGTTATTTCTAATATTATTAGTATTAATATCACTACTAGTTTCCAAAATTGGAGACTTTTTTTGACCCATAAATAATTTTGAAGGCTACTGGACTCCTTCCTTCATTTCTTGAATGCTAAAGCACTGATCCCATTAGGTCATGGGTATCAACATCAGAAGACAATTCCAGCATTCATTTTGGGGACCCCTGTTGACTCTGCAGTTATCAAGAAAAAGATGATGCTATGTGTTTCATAAGTGATAAAGTGGGAACTGGAAAACACATTCATTCCCCTGACAGCCCTTTACTACTTGTTTCTGGAAACCTAGGGTCAAATTTAGTACACATTTCTTGTAACTAATCCCTATTCCTGGTAAATGCTTTTTCATCTTTAAATTTATTTTATTTCTCTTTTAAAATCTCTTTTTGTTGTTCATGTACATTTTTTTGGTAATATGCTTATAATTTAGACTCCAGTTCTCTTTAGAAAGCATGTATATTCTCTTTCTATTGAATAATATAAAACTATCCTGGGAAAAATAAAAATAAAAAAAAATTTAGTTGTTGAATCTATGAATCCAAGGAAGATTATGACTGGAGAAATAATTTATTGAGTGTATTAGTGAAATTTATCATTGTCTTATGTGTAGCAATACCACTTTTCTGAAAGTTGCCTGAAAGTGATACCTTGGCAAACTTTCTTTGGAATATTACTTGCTAGATGCTTGAAAAACGTGAAAAAGCAAACCACAAATGTGTATATGTTTGAAAGCTGATCTTTAGAACTAAGAGGAAATAGTGGCGTTTGATTTAGTTATTCATTCCACACAGCAGTGGACGGGTTGTTATTATACGACACCAAGCATTCTGGGGTGAGATTTGCTGTAATAACATAAACCAACAGGTTTAAACTTCAGAAATGACCTTTTAAAGGGCAGGCATTTAGTTTTGACAAAAATGATCAACAGCAGGCTTGAGGGTGAAATATAAAAATTTTAAATCCTACAGTTAGGCAGCTTATTTAAAAACACAGGATGAGAGGCACAGATGGTTCATATTAACAAAAGCAAATAAACACAAGACTAAAAACGACTGTAAAATCAACAATGGCAAGAGATGATCTACTTTAACAGACTGGCTCTGAAATCTCTTTATCAATCAGCATTTATTGGGAATTGGAGGTAAAATAAGTTTCTGAAGAAATTTACCTACTGATAAAGGCGACAGAACTTACATCAGTTTTATAAATCTATGTGCAAATGAAATTTCACCCTATAAAATTGTTTGTATAAAAATATGAAACAAATTTTGAAAAAGATTTTTTAAAAATCTCATGCATGGATAGACACAAATGCAGGTGTAAATTGCTCTGCTTCTGTATGTTCCAAGAGCTATACTTCTCTCATTCTGTTCTTCTGCCAAATTATGTAAAATTAAAGTATGGAAAAGTGATCTTTGTTTCCTAAAGTAATCACTGCATTTAGATGTTTGGACTTATATTCACATTACATTTACGAACCATCTACAGTGTCTGCATGGTACTTCATAAAAGCTGTGTGGGAGTGAGAAGGTGGTAATTTGGATGGGGGGTTGTTTATAAGAAATAATAGTGGTTTTGTCCTTACGAGTGTAGTCGTTTGGGGTTATAGATATGACTAGGGTGCTGGGATTGGGGGACTGAATGTTTGTGTTCCATAAACTGCTCTTCATTCCCTTTTCTACCCTTTCTTCTTGGTCTTGTTTCGTCTTTCTTTCTTTCTTTTTTTTTTTTAAGAAAAAAAACTTTCTTCTTTTCTTATATTTCCCAGATACTTATACATTGAGTCCAAAGTGGCTTGAGTGGAAGGTGTATTTGGTTGAATTACTTATGGGTCATCATTTGAGGTTTTCTTTTCTATTGACCTCAATTTTTGACTCAATTCTTAGTTACAGTTGAATTCACCTTTTTTGTGACTAGTTTTGCCTGTGTGTGGAAAGGGGAATTTGATTCTTTTGTTTGTCTAAGGGCTTAGAATACTTGATTTTCTGTATTTTGAGGGCCTAACCAAGGGCAAAGAGAAGAGGCTTCCTCAAATTCCAACTAACTCTAAATTTTGGTTTATGAATGCCCGAGGTATTTGACTGTTGTCCTTCATAGATACTTTCTGTGATGGCATGTGAAGCTGTCAATAGGAAGCTAATCTATTTGATCTCTTAAATAAAGTGAATGGTTTCAAGGACACCTGCTTATATGGAACACTATTCTATATCAAATTGCTTTTATTAGCTTGTTTTATAGATTGAAAAACTAAGTAGCACCGAAAGTCTGGTGACTTTCCAGCACTGCCCAGCAAGTCACTATCAAGACAATGCAGACTTCTGAAACTGGATGGAAAGCCTAACAATCAGACAAATTGTATGCGTGCATTTTTTTGCCCAGGCCTCTTATGGGCTCCATTATGTTTTCTGTGGTTGCATGTTTCTTTCAGCTGTATTCACTTCAAAAACACCAGCTCTCAGAAGCAGTAGCCCGGTAGTGGCACCATTGGCGGCATCTGGCTCATCAATGACCCGGAGACCCTGGCTCATATAGCAGCCCATCCACACAGACGTACCTGTGATTGACCCACCAAATGCACTCAGTCCCTGAGGAGCGATTTGTATTTGACTGAATGACTTGAATAGGCCAAGGGTAGTCATATGTACACAGAAATCTATGTCATTTTTTCTTTTTCAAAACTATGAACTCCACTTATCAGGATAGAGAATATTTTTTTGAAAGATTTCTCTCTCTGTCTCTGACTTCCCCACACTTCTCTGCTACATTAGCCCTGAATGAGCTGTAAGTGGGGTAATGTGGAACACGGGAAGGATAAGATGTTCAAGGGGAACAAAGCAGGGCGGGGTATCCTTTTCACAGTTGATCTTCTAATGACTTGTTCAGTCTTCCAGGTGGCTGGTGCCATCTTCAGTATTAACACTTTAGACAGTGAACCATTCCAGCTGCTAGTACCTTTGTCATACCTACTGTTGCATTCAATGCCAGTCTGACAGGGCAGCGTTGGCAGAATTTTTCTAACCTCGGGTACAAAAGCAAAGCAAAACAGTTACTTGATAAATGGATCAGAGCTATTTTCTGTCTCCCTCTGGAAGGAATCTTTTTTTCTTTTTTTCTGAGACAAATGATGGTGAAATAAGGCAGGCTTGTTTTGGCGAAGGAGATGAATCAAAGAATTTCCTTATGTTTTGATCTATACTAAATGCTTTAACATATGTTTTCCACGAGGGAGGGAAATGGTAGGGGTGTGGAACTGGTGTTGTCATTGAGTAATTGGAGGCTGGTGCACTGAGCATTATGCATACCCTTCAACCAAATACCACAGGTAGTTAAGCCTTTTGTGTGTCTCTGTGGCAGGGATCTTCCTTCCTGGCGGTCATGGAGAAGTATCTGCAGATGTTCTCTGCAGATGTCTCCCAGCAGGCACTCACTCTTACTGACTACGCTCTCTTGTCACCTGCTTCCTCTCTTTGTTTCCATGTCTATCCCTTTCCTCCTAGTGAGCTTTTTGCTGCTGTCCTGTCTCTCACACCTGCCTCCTAGTTCCCCTGACTCTGACCTAACTTTGGCCCTTCTTCCTTGCACCTGCAATCTGGCAAGAAGGCCCCCTGTTCTTTCCCAAATCTCTTGTCAGAACTCACTTTTGGGAGATGTTTTCAGTACATTACCCCAATAAGTGCATTTCTAAAGACTAACAGTTAGATATCAAAAGAAGAAAATAATGCACACACAAACATGTAATAAAATAGTGTCTTATCTCTAGTTCAAATCATCCACTAAATGTGAACTATGTGGTATATTTAATGCATTCATTTATTTAATAGATTATTTTGCTGATTAAAAGGGCCCATAAGTCTAGATTTGGGAAGATATTTGCCTGACCTGAAATGAAACAGTACACGGAAAAGTAAATGAATAACATTACGAAAATCGAAAGTTAGCCCATCAATATTGAAGCTGTATTTTGTCCTACTAATGTAACTACTACTAATAATCTACTAATACGGTCACCATGAGGCATGCTACTATCCTACTAGGAAGAAAAAGAAAGTAATAAAAACTGTTAGACCAGGTAGGGTATCTTGTCAGCAGTTAGATTTTTTACAGTTTTGTGCAAAGATAGTATATGCAATATTTTAATCTGTTTAAAAACCCTGGGAAATTATTTTTCCTTTACTTCTGTGTACTTCTATTAATTCTCTTCTAGATTTTCTAAATAACTCCCCTCCCCCATTTATTATTCTCGTAGTAGCTAGCTTCTATTCCTTGTAGTTCTATGCTTTCAAAGTGTACAAACATAGAATTTTAAACAAGTGATTTAAAAATTGTAATTTAGTGGGGAGGGTGTATCTCAGGGGTAGAGTGCAAGCCTAACATGCACAAGGTCCTGGGTTCAATCCCCCATACCTCCATTAAATAAACAAACAAACCTAATTACCCCCCCCCCCCAAATTGTAATTTATATTAGCTTTTTCATCATAGACAATCTGGATAAACAACAAAGATTTATTATGCATTGCTTTTATTCTTTTAGTAGATAACACATAGTTAAGACTGATAAAGGACCCTTGGGATATATTTCCATGTAATTGTTTGCATATCCTGTCCTCCCATCTCTCTATTATTAGAGCCTTAAGAGTTAGGGAAAATGCACACCTTTGTAAAGATAAGAGAAGTACACACTGTGCTGAACACAAGAATTTGTACATATGTGGACAGTGTGTTCCAGCCTAGCTAGCTCTCATAATTAAGGATCCGTTTTTTTTTTTTTTTAAGAAAAAACAATCCAATAATGTCTCCTCTGCTTCCTAGAAATAATTTAAAGCGGAAGCAGAGAAAAGATGAAATGAGAGGAGTAGAACAGGAAGTAAAAATGAATGCCAAATTTGGAGGCATTGAATTTTTCTTTGGGTTAATTTTCGTTTTTGTTAGGTTTGTCTTCTTAATAGCAGTGAACTGATTGATCTCTAGGGCTCTGACTTCTACAATGGGTGAAATTCATGACTATGAATGAAAATAAGAATTGTTTAGAAAATATTTCAAGTATGGAAGAGTTCTTTGGTATTTGTATTTTTGTTGTTGTTGTTGTTGTTGTTAGAATATGTTTGGAGAAGGCCTGAATTTGCAAACCCTGTGGATATCTAACCATTTTCTTTGCCACAATATTTGATAATATGCCACTAGTGAGAGATGTCTGTGAACTAGTGAGAATTTTCCCATTTGCGTTTTTGATGCCTAAGGACAGAAAAGACGCTAAGATGATTTATAATGATGTTCAGTACTCAGGATTTTTTTTTTCCTTTTGGACAAATGCTTAACTGTGTAATTGGGTGACATTTTTTAGGGGAGAGAAATTAGCATACTTTATAAAAAAAGACTATTCCAGGGGCAAACAAAGGTAATGAAAATTCATTAAAACTTTAGAAAAATTACTTCAAAAATATATTTTTGAAAAAAGTTACTTTGAAAGTCCTCGGGTGGAAATGTACTCATTTTCAGACACAGGCGCCTCTCTGGCATCACTACATGAACACTAAAGGGCCATCAGAGCCACTCAAACCACCAAGGGGAACAGACTTGAGCTGAATGAAGTGAACAAGTCTCTCTACTCTAAGGAAGATTTTGTTAAAAATCAGATCTTTTGATGCCTTATTAACATAAAACAACAATTCAAAGTTTGTCTCTCCCATGAGTTTCTTTACATGGCTTCTCCTCAATCCCACTTTTTTCTTTCACCATTAAGTGTGTAGTAATTATATACTTTCATAAATCTGTAGTTGTTTACATTTATGCAGCAAAACTGGATTTAGATATGACACAGCAAAAGAAAGAATATTGATTAATATACATTAACATATATCTTAAAGCTCACAAGGAAAATAGTCATTGTGTATGTGTGTGTGAGATTGTTATAAATATTTTCCTAAACATATTTTCAGAGAGAAAAACCCCAAACCTTCATAATTATTTTCAGAGAAGGAAGGAGAGAAGGACTTCAGATACGAAGAAGGATTCATTTGGACTGAATAGTCAGGGGCTCCAGTCACAGATCACTTTATGGCTGCATAAAGTTTGAACATTAATTCAATATTGATTCAGTAATCACTGAATAGGATAGTACAAAATGGGAAGGATTAAAACCGGTAGCCTGTAACCCATTTTTCTCCTGGTGATTATTTACCAGAATACCAGACTGGTTGATTTGCTCCCAGAGAAAGGAGTCCGGTGTAAACATCATTGTAAAATGCTGGTAACTTTCCTTCTGACACTGCTAGCAGGAGTCCTTATCCATGGAATGGTAGTAGTATGATGTCTTTGTTTTAGGATTGCCAAAGACAGACAGATCTAGAATCTGTGGATTCATGACACATCCTCTCTGGGATCTCAGCTATTACTGTGGACCAGAACATTTGTGGGATACGGAAAGGAAGGGCTTCTAGAGCCACGTGGGGTATTGCAGAGCTCTCCCTGCTTCACCTTTGCCTCTTGACTCTAGGTAAAATCTCTGATTCATGTGTCTGATTTGACCATCTAGACCTTTGTGTTAGCTCAAAAATAGCTTCCATTTATTAAATAACTAAATCGGAGAGCATACAGTAATTTTACATATGGCATCTCTTTGGATTGTCACAAGAACCAATTCATTGCCTTGATTTTACAGAGGAAATAACTGAAGTTCAGAGAGGTTACTAATTTGCCTTAAATTACACAGTTGGTGAGTGGTAGAGCCTGGAACCATGCTAGGCCCCCTGGGGGTAGAGGAAAGTATAAAACCTAGTCTCTCTTTTTCTGCCATCATTTTCCATGCTTCATATAAATAGTATTCCTGGTCCCTGCAAATAACACGTCAGACTTTAAATAAAAAGAAACATGAGTATAAGGTTGTAGCAGTAGTAGTCAAAAGGCTACTTAAATCAGTATATTTTTAAAGAGTCTTGCTAACGAGGAGATTTAACCGAAGGGGAGACTAGTAGTTTCAAGGAATTTGAGGGAATCTGAACTTTGAGTAGTTAGAATAAAGACTAACAAAAGGTGGCTTATATTCTGAGATGTGTGAGAGGACGGAAGTGTTTAAATGAAGGTTAGAAATCATTTTATGCCATCTACTCTGATGTAAAATCTCAGTGTACAAAATCAATTATGCTGGAAATGTAACTTTGCTTTTTATTACTTATTTTAACCTACCTTAAGCCTCCTTTTTACTGAGTAATAGAAAATCTAAGTCAATGCAGTTTTCACCTCTTGCCTGAAGTGAGTCTGAGTTCTAGGGGGTTTTGAAGAGTCCAGGCAATGTGTTGACACTGGAGCATCCTTTGGTGCATGATATCTGCTGAGCTGTATATCACCTCATTGGGTCCTTGGTCTTTGCATTTTTTTTTAGATCATTGCTGTCCCTGTGCTATGTCTTGATTTTGGCTTATAGGTCTCTTAAGGTCTGCTGAGTCCCCATTCTATGTTTGTTCTCTTCCTACATCATCCTGGTGTGTAGCAGAAACTACGAGGTTGTCTGTGGCGGATTGTCCTAAACCCACCATGCAGCCTCTGCTCCGGGGTCATGTGTGACGTCCAGGGAAATTCTGAAGCCTCTCCACCTCTCTGGGCTCTACTGGGAAGTGAGGTAGTTCCTTTGTAATCTGGACTTCCCTACAACTCTTTGGGATTGTTTTTTCCCATTCTGCCTGGCTGGTCCACATTAAAACGCGTGGTAGGTGCACAGGCAACTTTCTTAGGCACACATCAATGTCTAATCTATCTTTGCTTCTCCTCTTAATGGAAATAGAAACTTTACTTTTACCTTCTATATTCTTTATATTCTTGAAGCCTCCTACACCTTAGGTTTTTAACAATTGAAAGTTTATTCTGTGTTCTTCTGCTCTTCCAAACTTTTCATATATGCCAAGTGTTTAACTGCCCAAATGGGAAAAGTTTTAAGAAATAACATGTAATAGAAGAAATGTCACAATCACTTAGTATTCTTTTACCACCTCTTATGTAAAGATGAAAAATATGAGCTGCAGAGATGAAAAAAGGGAGTGAAATCAAGAAGCAGAGCCAAGACTAGTGGGTAGATTAGTTAAACTTTCCTTTCTTCCATGATGCCATTGTTGCATTCAGACTCCAAAGACAAGAGAGAAATGTTGTATCAACAATAATAATAATGGCTAAGTTTTATTTATGGCTTACTCTTTTGGGAACTCCTCTAATAAGTATTTGTGAACTATCTCATTGAATACTTACAACTCTGGGAGTATATATATTTTCTTCACTTTATTGATGAGGGGAACAGAGGCACAGCGAAGATCACTGATGCACAGAGAGAGACAGACAATACTGCCACCTGCTACAATGTTACACTGCAATGGCCATGTAGACAGTATCATTGTACTAGCTATATGTTACTTTATAACAAATTTCCCTAAAACTTAGCAGCTAAAATCAGTAAACATCTTACATAGTTTCTGTTGGTCAGAGATTTGGGAGCAGTTTAGCTAGGTGGTTCTGGCTAAGAGTTTTTCGTCAAATTACAGTTATGGTGCAGGCTTGACTGGAACCGATGACTGTGCATCCTGGGTGTGTTACTCACCTGTCTGGCAACGTTGTTCTGGCTCCTTGCAGGAGGCCTCGGTTCTTTGCCATTCCACAGGGCTGTCGAAGTTGCTTCCTCCTTATATGGTAGTTGGCTTTCAGAGAGTCAAGTGAGAGGGAGAGAGAGGGAGAGAAAAATACCTCTTATGCCCTAGAAATGGAAGTCATACTCCGTCACGTCTGCCATATTTATTTGTTAATTTCATTTCACTTGTTTGAAGTCAGACACTAAGTCCAGCTCATATTCAAGGGCAGGCAATTAGTCTTCACCTTTTTTCTTTTTTAGTTTTATAGTTAATTTATAATATTGTGTCAGTTTCAGGTGTACAGCAAAGTGATTCAGTTATATATATATTTTCAGAATATTTTCCATTATAGGTTATTATAAGATATTGACTAGAAGGCTCCACCTTTCAAAGGGAGGAGTGTCAAAAAAAATAGGCATAATTTAAAATCACCACAAGGGCATTGCATATCCATGAATGTTACAATTTGGTCCAATTTGACTTTTAACTTGCTTTTCACACATATGTGTGAAAAATATTATCATCATAAAGAAATACATCCAAGGCTTTATTAGGAAGAATATATTGTATACAATTGAATCTGCCTAACACTTTTTGTTAGAATTATGGGTACAAAACAATCATAGCGTTGCCATTTAATTCATTGGTACTTAGGAAACTAATTTTTAATTTATAAAGTGACAGTTTCCTGTGTTTTGTTTGTGGTATGTTTTCTGTTTTCCCCCGATATATTGGAATCAGTTTCTGTGATACATTCATCATCCTTGAGTTACATTCCCAGGTAAAACGTAGTTTTCAGTCCCAGCTCTGCACACCTAGGTTCAAACCCCAGCCTCATTACTTACAAGTTTTATGATCTTGGACATGGTGATGTCTAAATCTCAATTTCCTCCTGTATCAAATGGGTCTAATAGTGGTGTACATGTCATATGATTGTGATGGTTAAGTGATAGAATTTCATGTAAATTGTTTACCACGGTGCTTGTAAGTACTCAATATAGTTTATTGTGTTGTTATTGTTTTTATAATTATCTCGTAACAGAACTGGCATAATACCTATCAAAAGACACACTGACATTGCTTTTTTTTTATAAGAACATTTGACTAACAAATGATATGAGATCACCAACCTCTTTCTGTTATGTGTCATGATATCTAAAAAAGTGCCCCCTTTTATGAATAATACTGTAAACCAATCAGTTATCAAGCACCTGATTTTCAAAGAATTTATCCATATTCCCATAGGACCAGGCCAGATGACTTAACTGACTTGACTGCTCCCCATTTAAGATCAGTTGGTTAATGGCAGTAAACACTTAATTGTGGCAGAGTCACAGGCCAGACTTCCCAGCTCACTCCAGTTTTAATGAGAATTTGCCTTCTGTTTTCTCTTTTCAACCTTGTTCTCCATTAAGTAGATCTCAGATGATTGTGTTATCAATCACTGTCACGCTCTTATTCAATATGCCCAATAATATGCTCACAAAGTCATGTATATTCCTTTATGACACAGTTCTGTAGCTGTTTTCATTGCATATGATCAGCAAAGCAATATGCAAGTTTCCGGGCTGAGAAGTGGAATGTACCAAGACATGGGATTGATTCTCTTTTATAATTCAGGAATTATTCAAAGTAGTTAGCTCTTGGACTTTTAAAGACTATGATTCTTGGATTGAATCTCAGGAAAAGTAAATAATTTAATTATCTGAATTAAAATGTGTGTGTCTGTGTGTGCTATTCTCTCTTATTATGAACATCATCACTATTTAATGATAACGTTGGAATATTCTGTTTTCTGCAAACTAATGAATCATCCAGCTATCTATGAAGGCAGGATATGATAGATGTGACAGTTCACAGAAGATTCTGTCAGGTAATTTGGCTTCAATTTACTTCGACCAGCTCAGTTCAATGCTTAGGAAACTACATATCTCTTTGGTATATAAATGGATATTCAATATATTAATGGTATTCTTGTCCAAGGTTAAGCTGTGCAACTTTTCCCATATAGGCTGTTTTTCCAGGAAAAGTAGTGGGAGGGCAGAAGACTTTTAAACTTGTTTTCCTTTGGTTGTTTTATAGAGATTCTTAATTTTGCATGTGCATCAGAATCATCTATTGGGCTTTAAAAAATCCAGATGCCAAGGCTCCATCCATCTTAGACTTAATAAATTAGAAAATCTAGGGGTTAGGGAACAGAGATGTATAAATTTTAAAAATGTCCATGGGTAATTTTAATGCACTCTTAGATTTAACAACCATCACATATGCTGAAGTTTTGTTGGGAAAAACATATGAGCAGTCACTTTGTAACTTTCTTTCGACCTGAAGGATACACTAGGAATTGATGTAGTATCCAGTACACAGTAAACAAGCTCTGTCGTGGATAGCGCTTTTGCACAGAGCTTCAAATCCAGTGTTGAAGGAAAGAAGGAAGTTGTAACAGGGAACCTCTCTGTTTCCATAGCTTGAGATAGACTAATTCCTTGGAAAAGCTCTCCTTTTAGAGGAAATCTAGTAAGCCAATTCTGAGCTACATTTCAGTTTTGGTTTTGACAAACTGATTAACATTTAAAGAGTGCTCTTAATGTTCAATTTTATAGACTTCATTGACTTACGATTCAAAAATAAGGGTGTAAATGATTACCTTTTTGTGGTAATTTAAACTTTGTTTAGAATCTATTGGATTCTAAAATCTTGCATAGGTTATTTGCTAATTTCGAGGTTTAAAATCTTAGAAGGAGGAATCTGTTACATTAATCTTACTTTCAGTTGTAGTTCCTTGAGGATAGTTACTGTGTTTTGCTCACAACTCTGTATCCAGTTATATTTATTTAGCTCACTACTTCCTCAGGAACTCTAGTGTCTTTGTGCACAGTGCCTGGATATTTGGATGTTAATATCTACTAAATGAGTACATTCCCCAAATCTACCCAGTTTTTACTCGGTTACTCTGCTTCTGGCCTGATAGAAATGTGTGACATGTTTTATTATAGTAGTTTTTTTTTTTCTTTTTAATACCTACTGTGACCATCTAGTACTTTTTGGAGCATGTAGAAACATATGCACTGAGAACTGAGTTCCCCACTCTGTTCCCTTTGTTACTTCACATTGCAGTACCTCCTGGAGATGTAGTTTTAAGCATTGAACTTGATATGTTCATCAGTTTATATTCATGAGCTGAACGGATTTATTAAAGCCATCACTATCCTGCTTCTCACAATACAATAAGCCACTTTGTACTTATGTTTTCTGGTGTCAGGATTCATATAGGTTACTCTGGAAAAACATCTTGCCCTTTGTGAAAGATGGTTTGGGAGAATTAAATGTGTGTGAAGTGAATGAGAGTGACAATAAAAATTATTTTTGGAAAGCTTGTCTTTAAAAGCTTTTTTTTTAACAGAAAAAAAAGACATGTTCTTTAGCAGTAGCATATAAGTAGCTTTTTAAAAATTTTTAAATGATTTTGCATATTTTATCATGTTTAATATCATATTTCATCCTCAAACAACCAGGGATAAACTTGAAACTTTACAATCGTAAGATTAAATAATGGAGAAAGTGTTATGTCTTTCTTACAGCCATTAAAATTTCTATCATTTAATGAAAAATTGTAATGCATCAGGAGCTCTGCTGATTGGTTTATATATTATCTCATTTAATCCTCACAGCAACCCCCAGAAGTAGATATTATGATGGATGAAGTGAGGCTCAGAGCAGTGAACTTTGTAATTGGTTGAAGACCATACTATAAATGGCACAACAGGTGTCTGAGTTTGGCCTCGAGTCCATTTGAAAGTTCTTGTTCTTAACCACAGTAACTTGCTCCTGGAGTCTGAATGCAGCTTTCCTAATAATGAATTCATTTTCCCCTATTATACTTTCTTTTTATCACAGCTACTAGAGAGCCCAGATCAATGAAGACAATGTAAACGTACTGGCCACATTTGTAAACTGTAGATTTGTTTTAGTTTAACTAAGTAAAGCATTATAAAATGTCTACAAAAATGAATTGTATAATGGATCTTATTAATGATACTCAAAAATAATTAGTTGATTGGATTTTACTGTTTTACTGCTTCTTAGCTTGCAAAACTGGGCTATTGTTTACATTGAGACTTGTTTTATAAACTGTAATCTCAGAGGACAAATATTTATTCTGACCAAATAACATCTTTCCTCTATCCCATGCATACCGTTGTTCACAGGTGTACTCTAAATAAATCCTTTTGGATTATGGTGATATGAGTAGCTAGTGCATGAGAAAATCCACAGAAGGCCAAATAGGCTGGTTTTGAGAAAATCCATCTTTTTTTTTAAACCAGCCCTCACAGTCACCTCTTCCTGTTGCATGGCTGGATTTGCAGTGCTTCTGTAAATGTGCTGTTTCTCTTTGTCCAATTTACTGGCCAGATGACTGTGTCATAAAACCACCATCACCACCTCCACTCCTGGTACTAATTAGCACCCCGTTTGTCAGCTTCAGTCCAGTGGTGAGGACTAAAGTGGTTGTAAATACTGTAATACTTTTTCACCTGTGAATGTAGCTCTTCCAAAGACAAAGAAGAAAGCACAGCGGGCGGGAAGGCTGCATTATTGCCACCTGAGCTGTTCCTTTCTCTGGACAATTTCAAGCTTCCACATCTGTTCTGAACGCTACATTTATTAAACTAAATAACAAAATACCTTCATCTGTATATAATAGTCCTCCCAGGGGATATGGAATGGGATTTCCCTCTTTTTAAAAAACTGAAACATAGTTGACAGAGTCTCATGTCTGTTTAATGTGAAGAAAAGCAGCCCGAGAAATAGGAAAGGAACTTACTAGGAAAGATTTTTTTCCTCTCTTTGACCGTGGTGTGACTGCTGCTGAGGATATGCTTATGTGTATTCTCCAACAATTTTTAATTACTGGGTTTAATTGTTGGCAGGTGGGTAAGAGTTCTGTTACGTGTAATGTTTAATTGTTTATCCTTTGCTCTTTGTTAGAAACTGAATGCATTAGTTTGAAAATGAGACTCACGAGGTCTGTTGTGGCAATGTGTTCTTTTCCCTGCTAGAGGACACAATAAATTCAGATTATAAAATTCGAAGTCTTGCAAGGTCAAAAACTTTCCTCACAAATAGAAATCACATGACTGCTAATGAATATACAGGTCATTGACTTAACATTCTTAATAAAAGAAAAGATGCCAGGAAAATATAGCCATTTTTAGGTAGATATAAAAGTTCATTCTGAAACCAACATAGGGAGCATTGACAAATATTTCAACTTTTCTCTCTTCCCTTATTGTCACAGTTACAACTTAGACCTTCTTTCTCTCACCTTCCCTCTTTCCTTTCAGTCTCCTAAAGACTTTGTCTCAATGCTGAATGTGCTTTCTGTGTTCACAGGGCTCTCGCTTAGCACTCCCATGTCCTAAAGCCTCTAGACCCTAACCTCTAGCTCAGAGGAAGTGGCTTTGCTTTTAGAAAAGGAATTGAAAGAGTGGAAAAGTCTAAAGAGTTTCTGAGAAGTGAAAACAAACTGGTTATAGGTGTATAGACGAAGTCTGGTGAAAGATGTGATTCTTACATTATGAATGATGGTGAAGTGTTGGAGGTGGTGGAGATAACACTTCAATGGGAGCAGAAAGCTCGTGGGTGAATGTTGAGGATAGACCTTATGGAAGATGAGAAATAATATATTTGGTGAACACTGGAAGAACATATGCTCTGAGGATGTTGGTGAAACATTTGAATTGAGGGAAAGACAGAAAAGAATGTTCATTCAGTACTTGTTGGTCTTGTACCTACATTAATGCTGTCCTCAGTGTGCCCAGGGTGACTATTACATGAACCACAGATGCACAGTTTCTCATTGTGACTCATACATGATTGTACTTTTATGGCCCATACATGACTACTGGCTCACCTGTCCAGTATCTAAGTGACAAATGGGAGTTTGACCATTTGTAAAAATTATACCTACGGTGTGAAATGCAACAACAACAATAACAAAAACTGAGTGGTTTGAATTGCTACTTTGAATTTGACCCCAAAAGTCTCTTATTTAGCCAAGTTAAGCAAGAAATACTATATTTCACTTGCAAAGAAGTTTTAACTGTGGGTTTTATGAACACAATTGAGAAGTTGTTTGCCTGCAAAACACATACTTATATTGGTGATTTGAATTGCCAACTTACTGACTTACTGTAGAGTGGTGCTTTTAAAAATTATTTATAGATGCAAGAAAAAATTAGATCATCTAGCGTTTTCTTTGTCAAACCATCACTGACCATTAATTCACATTCTCACATAGTTCCTCCTCTTCAGTTTGAAATGATTCAAGCTGATTCCTTTGGTATCTGCCTCTATATCTTTAAAGAACAACTGTATATTGCATTTCAGTTTAAGACATTATTTATTGAATTTTCAAGGAAAGGTGAAGATTTGGTTCTGGTTCACCTACTACACATGTGCATTTTTATTCCTCTGTGCTCCCAAAATATTACAGTATAAATTTGGGTATTTTTCTCAGTTTTTCCTATATTTGATGTATTATTCCTAGAATATTTATGTTAACATTCCCTCCCACACTGGACAATACAGG